>NC_065581.1:160573351-161773351 GCF_024542745.1 Macaca thibetana thibetana | reverse complement strand
AAGTACAGTTAAGGGAGTTTTTGTTTTGTTTCTTTGTTTTTGAGACGGAGTCTCACACTGTGGCCCAGGCTGGTGGGCAGTGGCGCAATTTCGGCACACTACAACCCCCGCCTCCCAAATTCAAGCGATTCTCCTACCTCAGTCTCCCGAGTAGTTGGGATTACAGGCACCCGCTACCATGTCCGGCTAATTTTTTTGTATTTTTAGTAGAGATGGGGTTTCACCGTGTTAGCCAAGACGGTCTTGATCTCCTGAACTCGTGATCTGCCGGCCTCTGCCTCCCAAAGTGCTGGGATTACAGTCGTGAGCCACCGTGCCTGGCCAGTGTTTCTTTTTCTTAAAGAAATCGTGTATGCACATTTTCCCTTTTTCGCGTGGATTTAATGTTTTGTGTTTTACTATTGCTCCATAAATGATTACCGTGTATGTGAAGCTAAGTTACATGTTTTGCCGCGATGGGGTCACTGTTCCCTGCGAACGCAGCCGCAGCCCTGCGTCGGCTCGGGTTCCACGCCAGGCCTGGTGCCTTCGCGCTGCAGCACTGCCCGGAACAGCAAATCCAGCGCGAGTCAGAGGGGCTGAAGGTAGACGTCCCAGGCCCCACACTGCACACCCAGCACCGCCTTGGGACTGGCACGGCGCTCCCATCGCACCCTGGCATCTGCAGAGTTCAAGGGGGCACAGTGCACTGCACGGTGCTCCGTCCTCATCCCCGTGGGGCCTCACTGCCAAACAGGCATCACTCCTGGGAAGCCTCTGGGGAGGGCTGTTTAGACTGGGCGGAGGCACCTTACTCTACTTATCCACAGCAGGTCACCCACGACTCGGCTCCACTAGCCACTACCTCGAGTATCGCCAGTCCC
The DNA here is from genome assembly GCF_024542745.1 of Macaca thibetana thibetana. Classification (NCBI taxonomy): domain Eukaryota; kingdom Metazoa; phylum Chordata; class Mammalia; order Primates; family Cercopithecidae; genus Macaca; species Macaca thibetana. The sequence goes on along the minus strand of NC_065581.1, from coordinate 161,772,488 downwards.
ACAGGTGAACGGAAAACGCCTCGGCATCCACAGGTCCGTCCCCAAAGCTCCCGCGCAGGAGAAATAAACGTCACTTCCGCTTGCCTCTCACTGGCCAGGCGAGTCACGTGATGGCATGACCTCATGGGGCGGGGCCAGCATCCTCCCGGGTGCCAGCGCTGAACCGCGGTGGAGCTGCGGGGAGGTGGAGGCGACTTAACGTTGCGAGTCTGGGTCGGTGGGCAGGTGGGTACCCCTTACTGCTGAGATAAGGCTGTTCAGGGAAGCGGCCTCCTGACAGTGCGTGATTACCCAGAGTGTAAATCCCAGTGCTGGCCAGGATCCAGGAAAAGGCCAGGAGCAGGGCTTTCCCACCTGGCAGGTGAGTGGGGTCCCCTGGACCACCTGGAGGCCGTGCAGGAGCAGCGATGCTGCAGCCCCGTGCAGTGAACCCACTCAGATCTCAGGCGTGGTTTCTGAGAGCCACTCAGCCCTTGGCCTTCTAAGACCTTTCCCACCCCACCCCGCCTCTAGTCTTCTCTTCTAAGACTCTTTAGAAAGGAGCCTGTGGTCAAACTTTGCCCACGCATCTAACCTCCAGCCTGAGTCCCTGGGAACTTGATTACATCACTGCCTCCTGCATATCTACAATCCACATTTAAATGTTATCTGAACCATGGTGACTTTGAGAGGTTAAAGCTTTAAGTGAAAAGGAAAATGAACCTTACAGTTCAGCCTCGACTGCCCAATGCCTGTGACTTCTCAGGCATCGCAGCACAAAGATCTTCAAGGAAATCATCCAAATGAGACCTCTTCCTCATTAAGGTTTATCATTAACTGAGAAAAGAAAGAAATATTTAAAGTATCATTATTTCTTTTTTCCTGAAGGTGTGGAATTCCAATTTTTTCCAAGTAAATGTGGAACCATTCAGTTATTTTTTAAATGAATGCTTTGTCTTTACAATTTGTGCTACAGCAAGCTCTCCTCTTCATTTCTAACTCTTTTTACTGGAGGACCCCTAGAGAAAGTAGTTTGGGGACTTCCATGCTTATTAGATGCACATCAAGCAGATCCTGTTCACTCCATCTCAGCTTTTCTTTCATGGCATCAGGGGCAGGCTATTATTTGCAAGCAGCCAAGGTAATTACCATCCAGCAGGGTCCAATTGTTTTCAATTAAAAGCTTTACTGCAGTCTTTAGTTTTAATACCACTGTGGCCATCTGCTTTCACTGAAGATCTACCAGCCAAAAGCCCAGGCCACATCTTAATGCCATTAACTCCTGAGAGCCATTTTCCTCCAGAATGAACTCAATAGTCCAGGGGAAATATGGGAATAACCTCATGTTATCTTTGGTGGCCTGGGGAAAGCTATAGGACTCAAGAAGGTTATTTTCAGAAAGACAAGCACTACCTCTTCTTGCCTGAAGTGCTAGGTAATTGTCTTAATTCTCTGCTTCACTTCAGCAGAGGATGCTGAACTGTAACTGCTCCATTGCACATTTTCCATCCAGCCTCAATATTCTGTAGCCCTATTATAAAATGTCTCTGAACTGTAATTTCATCAGATGGATCACTTTGGTATAGACATTTTCCATTTTGATATTCAATTTCTATCCAACTCTGCTTAGCTCACCATGACCCAAAATCTAGGTGTGGGTAAATGGTAAGGAGTGACCCAGGTTACCGAATGGATGCTCACACTGCAATGTGAGGTCATTTAACTGTTTTCGTGGCTTAAAACCTGCAGCCCATTCCAGTCACAAAGTTATTAGGAATTAACTTGAGAGTTTTATTGAACGATCAGGGACAACAGCCCAAGGCCTAGACTTGGAGTTTACAGCACATGTTTTGCCTACTCCTGAGGGTTCACACTGTGCATCGGCTCCACCAAAGCCATTTACATTTCTCCCTTCTCCTTCCCTTCCTCTGCAAGATAGGCTTCTTTGCAATCCAGGTAGCCATGGCCCACAACCCTGGCCAATAAGATGGAGGGTGCAAGTCCAAAAGGAAAGATTACTTTCCCCCAAAACTATACAGGGAGAAGGCTCTAGGCTCTTTTATTTCCTTTGCCCATGTCTTTTTTCTTCATCTTGGACTTGAAGTCTAAAGGAGCAGTGCTGGGTCAGGAAGCATGAAAACAAAGATGTCAATACTAAGGACAATGGACCGGAAATTCAGAGGGACTCTGAGTCCTAAATGGCACTGGACCAGACCTGGACTGGCACCCAGATTTCTGATATGTAAAGCATGAAAATCACTAGCTATGTCAGATCTACCAGTAGGATTTGTTGTTTTTGTTTGTTGTTGTTGTTGTAAAAAAAAAAAAAAGAAAAAAAAAATTCCTAACTGCTGGAGTAATCAAAACTAAGAAAAAGGTCACAAAAGTGTCTAAGAAAACCAGAGGTATTGCCCTCCTGGTTCCAGAAAGCATTTCCATTTTGAGGCAGCAAAATTAATCTCTTAATTCTCAAAATTGTGAGGAAAAAATTCTGGAAGGAATTACTCAAACTAAAAGAATGCAAAATCAATAATGCCTGTGTCATAGCTATCACTTTCCTACAAATATTTCTGGCTTTCCTTCTGGGAATAAGATGGACTTGTGCTTCCTTGCCCCTCCAACATGACACATCAGGATTGTTTGTTACAGCAAAATAACCAATCTGACTGCTACCCAATGCTGACAAACAAGCTCTGGAAAATGCAGGGACGTTGAGTTGGTGAAAATGATCTTTGAAAAGCATTGGAATGTTATCAAGATCACCCAGTGACTCCAATGTGCAAGAAAGCTTAGGAACCATCCAATCAAAGTCTTTTTTTCTTAAATTTTTTTTTTAAAAAACACTCTTTTTATGGGCATAAAAGTATTTATTTCAAAGAGGTCAAACAGCAATGGCTGGCCATGCCAGGAAGGGAAGCTAAGACGGCTAAGATCTAACTAGGAGGGTAAGTTGCAGCCTATTTGTACTGCCCAGATAGAAAGGGGACTCCTATAACATCAGCTTCATACATAAAGGGCCTCACTGTCTGTAACTTCCGTTACCTAATACCATCTCAGTCAACCTTTCAGCAAAGTATGGCAGCATCTTTCTCGAATATTTATAAATTGCCTGCGAGCACTGAAATTGCTGTTAGAAACTACACGTTCTTCAAACGTGCACACACCATTCTGTTCTCTGCAGACTCTGTTCTCCCCAGAGTCCTGCTAATTTCTCTGCAGTTTCAAGTCTCAGTCAGGGCTTCAGAAAGCTGAGGAACAGGCTACCCTCTGCAGTCAAGTTAGTCCTGGCTACAAAGTCCTGCCTCACCTGCAATCTGCCTCTGCCCTGATGCAGTAGTGACAGACTAGAAAGCACATTGTATTGAATTACCCTTTCTAGAAAAGAGCCAAGTAAGAAATTAGTTATTCATAAGTTCTTTGTGCATGATTTGCCACAAAAATAACACAAACTATTTTTGTAGGGCTTTGACAAACCTGACTAGGGTTAGCCCGACCTGGAATAGTCCCAGGGGAGCCTGCAAAAAACAAGCCACGTGAGCCATCCCGATGTTAGCTTCTGAGGGTCCTGACCCCCAGATCTCTATCTTCCCCACCCTGCTTCTCACCCCCACCCCCTGCAGTCCTTCCTGTCAGGCTTTTGCAGTTACTCAAGAAACTGTGCACGTAGCATAGCAATCAGATGCTTTCTCTCAGATGGCTTGGCTAATGGCCACTTCCTGTAGTTGTCAAATGAAAAAAGAAGAACTAGCACATCCCCAATGACTTATTGTATCACTTCCCGTATCTGACTATCTGGCAGCCAGCATAATTTAACATCACTCGTAAATTAAGAGCCTCTTGCGAGGGTGCCACAGCTGAGCCCTCCACCCCGTTTTGCTGATTAGAAAGAAACTGTGCCAGGACTTCCATTATGAATAGTCATTTCCTAAAATGTAACTCCAACATCACTGACATCTAATCATATATTAAATGAATGAATAGGGGTTCCATATCTACCCTGTGGACCTCTGAGCTCATTCTGAAGATTAAAGAGACTTCCTTTAACGTTCTCCCCACTAGCACTGTGCCCGTAAGACCGGGTTTCACCGTGACCGCCCCTTGCACCCCACAACCATCCCTTCAGTCCCCAGGTTATTGCCCACACTTTTCCCTGTCTCTTGGCTTTGCTCCATTTCCCCTCCCTTCATGCCCTGGCCTGTGAGAAGAGTCAAAGTGAGCTCAAGCAAGGACCCTCATTTTGCCCCAACACCTCAGGCCCCTTTCGTGCTGAGACTGGATGGCTCCATCAGGCACCTGGTGCCGAATGGAAGCAGTGGAACTGGGTGCTGCCTCTCCATGTCCAGCCAGCTCTGGCTGCAAGCAGCAGAGGCAAGCAGGGGCAGGAATCATAAGCAGACTCCTGGGGCTGCGTGTCCTCCCCTGGACAGGCGCACAGTGGGGCGTGCTAAGCAGCTTCGCAGGTAGCAGCCAGCGCTGGCTGTGCCGCATCTTGACGATCTTAGCAGAGAATCCCTTTCTCTGCTAGGCTTTCCAGCCAGGCTGGAAAAGTGAGCTGTGTTTGGATAGATCACGACTTCTCTGAGCCTTGGGTTTCCCTCTGTAAAATCGGGATCATACTCTACTGAGGTTTAATCTATGTTCAGGACTGTGAAAAATCGATGAGACAACACATATGAAAATACTCTAGGAAATGGAAATTTATAGCTGTCATTTTGCTAAAACTTAGAAGAATAAATTAGCCCAGTTCTAGTCATAACTTCATCATTTATAAGTTGTGTGTCTTTAAATATGATATTTAAACTTCCTCAACCACAGGAACTTCATACAACTCATGGCTCCTTCCTAAGTTTGCTGTGAAAACCAAAATGAGTTGATATAAAATACATACCCCAGTACTTGGCAGAGAACACGAGCTCGGTAAATGACAACTGCTTTTATTTGTTATTGTTAGTATTTTTATTATCTGAAGAGGACAAAGAAGATAAAAAGCTTGTCCAAAAAAAAAAAAAAGTGAGATGCCATTTTTATACTTTATGAGTCTCGAAAAGATCAGGGACATGGTTTCTAAAATGACTTCGATTCAAAAATAAAGACCAGTGTTTGATAGCTTCAGAATATTGTCTAACGGCTTTGGGAACTCTGAAAAAAAAAATATGAGAACAGCTGACACACTGCAGCTTAAATATAATCAGTCACTGAAATTGCTCTGCAATTTGTTTCAGTGTTTTCCTGTGGATTTCTTTTTTTAACCCTACATGTGTTCTAAATATATAATTATATGGCAGAGTAGAATAGCTCATTTGGAGTTATTGAAGTCCATTATATAATCCAGGAGGACCATGGGGCGGGGCCTGGAGAGCGGGTGGTTTTTCACTCGATGAGCACCACACATGCACTGGAGTAGATGCTAATAGATGGTCTTAGCCCCAGTTATCGCCAGGCCAGTCTCCCAAAAGACAGGGAGCACACTTTTCTGCCCTACGACCGAATTGTTTTAAATTGCTGTTGTGCATTTGCTTGAGAGGTCAAAAATTTTACATAGATGTAAAATGCCTGAAGGGCAGAGAATAAGTGTGTACGTGTGGATGTGTATGTCTCTGTATGACTCTGTGTTTGTATGTGACTCTGTGTATAACTCTGTGTGTGTGCACATGTGGGTGTGTGTGTGAGTGTGACTCTGTGTGTATTAGTATATGTCTGTGAGGGTATGTGAGTGTCTCTGAGTGTGTGTCTGTGTGTGTGTCTGTATGTGACTGTGCCTGTGTGTCTGAGTGTGACTCTCTGTGTATGACTGTGTGTGTGTACGAATGGTTCTGGGTGTGTGTCTGTGTGAGTGTGACTCTGTGTGTATTAGTGTATGTCTGTGAGTGTGTATGAGTGTCTCTGGGTGTGTGTCTGTGTGTGTGTCTGTATGTGACTGTGTGTGTATGAGTGTTTCTGGCTGTTTGTATGTGACTGTGTCTGTCTGTGTGTCTGTGTATCTGTGAGTGTGACTCTGTGTGTATGACTCTGTGTGTGTGTGTGTGTGTATTTCTGGGTGTGTCTGTGTGAGTGTGACTCTGTGTGTATTAGCCTATGTCTGTGTATGAGTGTCTCTGTGTGTGTGTCTGTGTGTGTCTCTGTGTGCAAAGTGTGTGTCCCAAAATGCTAAAAATGGTGGCTTGGACACAGCAAACACTTAATTTTTCAAGAAATGAATAAATGACACAAACTGCCTCTCCCCTTTCCTTTGCACAAGTCTATGAAATCTGTGTATGTGTATAACTGTTAGGCCAAATGTGAAAATATACATTTTCTACCACCCTTACTTGGATTTAAAATAGAATTGGCCAGAGCTGTGGTCTTCTAGTAGAGTTAATCACCTTGCCGATATATCCCTGTTGATTAACTGATGGAGTCAATGCAGGCTTTTTGTCAATTTCCCTTCCTATTGGCTAATTTCTCTCCTTCAAGAGAAATTAGGGCGCTAGAGACCATATACTCAAAATCCATTACATAATTTATTTTAATCCCAAGAAAAACCAAGACTGATGAAGGCTTTGATGTGCCCTAAAAGATTAACTCTTAAGGGTTGGGGGCAGAGACACTTACCTGGTCCAGCCCTGCTGCATCCTTGTGCTTGCAGGTTCTGAGCCAGGTATCCAGTCTGCTTATTTAAGCCAATTCTATCTGAACTGGTCAGTCTTTAACTTCTTGCATTTAAAGTTTGTGAAGAACTGCATTTCACCCAAAATACGTTCATTTGCTAAGACACAGTCCCTCTGCTGCATAGGACCCTGTCAGCCCATGGAAGTGGGTGCTGCTTTGCAAGACACTTCTCAGCCCACTCCAGACTACCTGTATCTGCTGCCCCTGGAATGGCTGTCTCCATCAGGCCCAAATCCAGAGAGTCCAATCTGCCCCAAGAAGGCCCTCGCTTCTCTCTGGAATTCAACAGAACCTTCTGGGTATTCCAGATACCTCTGACCAACCAAGATTGAGAGTAACCCCCACAGAGTGGTGTCACATTGAATATGGCACTTGGAGAAATTTCAGCCAAAAATTAGATTCTGTAGTTTTGTCCCTTATTTTCAAGGCTGCAATCCAGGAATAGTCTGATCACTTGCACCCCCTCTTTCCCAGGAAGCTGCTAAATGCCATATAGACCATATTCCCAGGGGTTCAGCTTTCTCCCTATCATTGCAAAGGAGCCATCGATGATCCCAAGAGGGGATGAGGCCTGAGGCTGGTGGAGGAGCCCAGGTCCAATGCGGGGCACGCTCATTGTTGGGTGGCTGTGACTGTGAGGCTGGTGGAGGAGCCCAGGACCAATGCAGAGTACGCTCATTGTGAGGAGGCTGTGACTGTGGGTGAGAGTGTTCATCTTGGCTGCAGAAGGACTGCTCAGGTAGAAGGAAGAGGGAGCTGTCTCAAACCAGCAGTGGGGGGATCCCTGGACACAGCGACATTAAAGTGGGCACATATGATGGCTCAGCAAAGGGCATGACCTGAAAGGCTTCAAGGAGGATGCAAGGACTGTGTCCTGGTGAAAAAAACCACTGAGCCTTCAGAGTCTTCGTGATGTCCCCAAAATATCCCACTGTTGACTCAGATCCCACTGGCATTTGGCAGTCACGGTCTCCCCATGATGACATTTGATAACACCTTCCTTCCCCGTCTTCAGCCATTGCTTGCTTCGAGCTTGCTCTTGACGTCCCTCACTTTTGTCCAAAATAAACTCTCTGCTGCAGCCAGCCCTGGCGGCTTCTCTCCCACACATGAACTCGGCTCCGGTGCCCACATGCCAGCAGAGTCTGCATGAGAAGCTACGGCAGCCTTTCGTGATTCACTCTCAGGATTCCTCCAGGCCAGCTCCTCGCCCAGAAGGGTGACCATCAGGAGTGGGTGACCTGACAGCACTGAGTCCCCGGGCCCAAGCAAGCGGCCCCTCCACCTCCCATGCCTCCAGGCCTTGTTCTTCCAGTTCTCTCTCCCAGAGCCCCCTCCCTTGTCTTACTCACCTAGCAAAACCCTAACCATCTCCCAAGGCCCAGTTTAGGTCCTTCCTCCTCCATGGAGCTGCCTCTGCTCGGCCCAACCAAAGGGGAGGGCTTTATTCCCATGAATTTATAGAAGCCTTGCAGGTCAAGGAAAGAGGATCTTCAGTTTCGCCAATAATATCGGAACACTTTCTGTGAGCTGGGTGCTCTTCTTAGGGCTTTATGGGTAGAACTAATCAGATCCTTATTGTAGGTGCTATTAGCTCCCATTCACAGTTGGGGAAACTGAGGCACTAAGACGACAATGGACATGCCCACAGTCACCACTAACAAGCAGCCATTCGGGTGCTGAAACCCCAGCGCACTGGCCCTAGTGCTGGGCTCTGCACCGCCTCCCAGGCCGCCCTCCTGTTCCCTTTCCATTCGACACTCAACCCCGCGTGGCCTTGAGTCAGCTTTGGAGTTTGTCATTCTATGTGCCCATGTCATCCCTGCAACCAGTGGGCAGGGACCATGGTTCAGTGTCCAGGAATGAAGCCAGGAGGAGTCCAGAAAGGCCCGGGGACTCTGGGTTCTGCCGCGAAGTGCGGGGAGGACTCTGGACAAGCCTTTTCTCTGTTTTGGTTCAAATCCACAGAGTAACCAATATTTCTGTTTAGAGATGCCTCGAATATGTTACTTCTGAGCCCAGGAGTAAACAGTGAAATGGCTCAGTGGCCTGGGCTCTGTGTCACTGAATCTGCATCTCTGTGCCAGGGGACCGCACACACTGCGGCTGGACACTGGGTTTCCGTCCTTGTCACACACATTCCCTCCCAGGGCCATAGGCTTTCCACGGGAGCAGAGGAGGGAGTTGCTAGGGCTGGGAGACATTGGTCTGAGAGAAAAACCAGTCTACACAAGAATAAAAGACTCGGCCAGGCTCGTTCTAAAGCCCACCGCTCAGGAATGAAGTTGGAAGTCAACAAATAAAACCGCCGTGTCTCCGGTCCCCAAAGGCTGCGGCAGAGGATGGCTGGGTTATTTGTGCTGAGACCTGATCCCCTAGCAGAACTGAGCAAGGCCGCACGGTGATGGCAGGGAATCCCGGTTAATGCTGGGGATTGCAAACACATCAGGAACAGGCGGCGGAAGGACAGCAGGTAAATCCACGAAGACCAGAGGCACGTCCTTCCTCAGCGGGAGAGGTTGCAGGAGTTTCCTCCAACTGATTCTACAAATTCCTATTGTGCAGCAGCCTCCACTTACCAAATTTAATTTGATCCCATCAGAAATGTAGCAGGAAATACTGATTGTGAATCAAAAATCATCCTCCTGTCAGGCCTAACTTCTACTTTGACCTCTACTTGACATTTGCTTCATGATTTAATTTGCCTTTTCCTATTCACCCTTCCTTCTCTTGTTTACCTGGCTCCCAATTGAATTGAGCAGCTGAATGTTCATTATGCAAGTCAGAGGTCTGAGGAAAGTGTCTGAGCTTTGAATTCCTGCCAGCAAGCCCATATCTGTTCTAGTTCATTCACCATAAAATCATGAATCCGCCTGACCCACAGTGGCCTGCTCCAGTTAAAACAGGCATTAGCAATGGGGGAGAAGATTCGTAGACAGGGAAAGGGACTAATTTTTCTGCTAAGCTTCACTCACCCTCAAGGACAAAAACATTTCTGCAACAGCTTCTCTCTGCCTGTGTCCATTTGGAAACGAAGTGGATCCCAGGTAAAACCATGAGGTTGGCCCTAATCACCTGCCTAAGATCCAGCTTCCTCTTGTCATCTTAGGTGCCCCCCTTGCTCTAGCCCAGAGAGGAAGCATGGGGGAGCAGAACCCCCATACTCCACAGCAACTCCTCCAGAACTTCCTGCAGTGACTACCGCACACTATGCCACTCTGAGACACAGTCGCAGGGCAAGTGCCCTAGTGTCTTCCTACCTGTAACCCCTCCTACACAGAAGTTCCGGAGCTGCCAGTGGGATGATGCAGCCTGCCCTTCAGGGGCCCACCACCCTGCCTTCCAAGCCCTTCCCATCACTAGGGCAATGAACCTGGCATCACCACACTGTGTCCTGCTGAGATGTGTTGTCTGCTCTTTGCTCCTTTCAGAAAAGCCTGCACGAGAGAGCACGAGAAAAGTCTGCATGAAACAGAGATGGAAGGAAATGCAACCCTGGTAAGGGAGCTTTCTCTTCTGCAGCCTGCAGTCTCTGCTGGCTAAGAGTCTGGGCATTGGCGGCTTTGCGGAGTTGAAAAATGTCAAATGGTTCTGTGACCCGAGAGGAAGCAGTGATAACAGGATGGCTCTAAAGAGGGAGAGCCTCAGCAAAGAAAAGCCTGACCCCAATCCTGTCTCAGTTACCTCTCCTGAAGAGTTCTTGGGCAGATCAGGGAAGCCAGCCCAGCAGGCAAAAATCAGAATAGAAGTGTTGCCTTCCACCCAAGCCCATTTTTTTCAAACACCCTCAAGGGGCCACTGTTCCATTGAGAGAAAGAGAAGATGGGAAGAACACAGAAGCCTGGGGCAAAAAGTACCCAGAGAGATCAAACTCAAAAACTGTCCAGATGAGACTCCTGGCTGTCTCCTACACATGGAACTGGCCAGATAAAGTAGACTGAAAGACCTGTACGTTTTGGGGTAGATTGCATTGCCAAAGAAATACAAACTGATCTGCAAAATCCTGTAACTCTCTAACCAGTTAGAAACTCTTGATTCCCCAAAACTGCAGGAAATGGACTACAAAAGCCATTAGTCCCAAAGAAGGGGATGGTCTCCAGGGCGCATGCTCCATGTAGCCATAGAGGATCATGGGCAAGGAAGCATCTCTTAGAGTGCAGAGTCTTATTGCAAAGAGCCCAGCCCACTGTACCTCCAGAGAGCAGGTGTAGCCAGGAGGGCTCACCAACACGTATTCTCCAGTAGGATTTGAGCATCACAATGGACAGTAATTCTTGTGGGTTTCTCTATCCTTCCTTTATTCAGTGGGAGTTTTGCTGAGGTTATCTGCTCATGTATCCCGGTTCCACAGGGCATTGAGTGAAGGTGGGCCGGCAGGCAGGAACCTTATTAAGGGGCATGCAGTCCGTGAATTTGATTTTCAAGTTATCTTTCTTAGGAAGGTGTGAATGTGTTTGAGAGTGGGGGAAGAAAGTACATGGATATATGGGTTGCCAAAAGTGAGAATTGTGACAGAGACACTTAGTTGTCACTTGATATCTATTCTCCCCCTTCTTCTACAGTAATAGTACCCATAAGTTTTAGATGGGAACACGAGATTCAAGAATAAAGACCACACATCCCAGCACCCCCATAGTTAGAAGTGGTGAGGTGACTAAGCTCTAACCAAGAGCATGTAAACAAAAATAATGTGTGCAGCATCTAAGCTGTGTCCCCCCATTAACCAAGAGCAAGAATATGGACATGGTAGTGGAACACCCTGAACTTCACCAAAGAAACCAGCACCTTAGGGATGGGAGAGCTGCAGGGTAGAGACACTTGGGTCCCTGATATCTCAAAGTCATGACATCAGCCCTGACCACTCATGCCTGGCCTGTTTTGTAGGGAAAAGGAGCTTGTGCATGCCACTATGTCTCAACTTTAGCAACCAAATCTATCCTATCTAATAGAACATTGAAATCTAAAACTTGAGTAAATCTCCTAAAAGGTACAGGAAGGAAGGGAGGGAGGGAGGGAGGGAGGGAGGGAAGGAGGGAAAAAGAGATAGGAAGATTAAAATAAAGTAGAGAACAAGTTACAAGATCCAATGACCAAATAATAATAGTTCCAGAAGACAAAGCAAATGGAGAAGAAAAAAAACTAAATAAAGGTTTTTCAAAACATGAAGAACACATGTTTACAAATTAGAGGGAACCATTGAATGTCCAGCACTATGGTGAAAATAGATTCAGGAAGAAAATAAACAAAAAAACGGATATGGTACAAAACATCAAAATATCAAAATTCTATCCAGCTTCTCACCAGCAATATTGTAAACTGGAGCAAATCCCTCACAGTTTTTATGGGAAATTATTTCCAACCTAGAATACAGTAACAACCAAAGCATTAATCAAGTATGAGGATAGAATAAAGATATTTTCAGACAAGTAAGTTCTCCAGAAATGTACCTCCTACTACATCTTCTCATAAAGTTGTAGGAGGATGTGTTCCATAAAATAAAGATTAAAGTAAAAAAAAAAAGGGTGGAGGGAGACGTAAACTAGGGTCTGGGAAACCAGAGAGCTGAAACGAGAGCCAACCAAGGGTAATTCCCAAAAGGCAACAAATTGTTCAAAAATGCTAGCTTTGTGGCTGCAAGGGTGGGGATCAGTGCGGATTGAAGCAGGTCAGAGTGCTCCACAGATGGTCTCAAGATGAAGCTGATAAACTTTCTCATGTGTCTGAGGATTGCTTTAACTTTTGTAGGTACATAGTAGGTGTGTATGTTTATGGGGTGCATGAGATGTTTGGGTACAGGCATACAATGTGAAATGAGCACATCATGAAAAATGAGGTATCCATCCCATCAAGCACTTATCCACTGAGTTGCAAACATGTTTAAGGATATTGAGAGAAGATTTCTATGGCTAGCAGGGAGTTGTAGCATAATTGGTGATAAGTACCTAGAAAGCTGAGCAAATGTTTTTAAAAAGAGCCTGAAGAGGTGCTTATGTGTGGTAGGACAGGAGGGTGTTAAAAAAAAAAAAATAAGCCCTCAGCTTGCACTGTATGAAGTCAATGAATAATGCCTAATATTAACATAAAATGAGAAATATTGATATTTCTTTCCTCGAGAAACAAAGGTAAGGATCAGCTGAAAGAGTTGAAATTTGTTGTTTCTGGGGAAAGGAAAATGGGGAAGAAGTAGTAGTTATTTGACTTCTTAAGCTATGCAGCCCTGTGATCTGATGTTTAAAAAACAGGAACGAATAAAAAGGGAAGGGGAGGGAGGAAGGAAAGAGAAAAGGAAAAAAGAAAGGAAAAGAAAAGATGAGGAGAAAAAAGAAGAGGAAAAGAAAGGAAGTAAAAAAGAAACGCAATGTCAGCAGCAGGGAGAAGGCAGTTTGAAGACCAATCAGAGATGGACCAGGCAGCAGTGTGAGCCCCCGTTCATTCTCATCAGACTTCCCGCAGCTTCCAAAACTGCACCATGCTCAAGGAGGCTTTGGAGTTGAAGTGAGCGATTGGTGGTGGTGGAGGTGCTGATCCGTGAAATTGGCATCCAAGTGGTGGGACTAGGACCCATCCAAAGGAGCCAAGTGGCATAAACAAGATGCCATTAAGAAATAACTAGGAGGTGGTCAAGTATCTCAGAGTCATGTCTACACTCGCATTTGGTTCCAGATATACCACTGGCTTACAAAGGCTTCATGTCCATAGCTCACTTCTCTAGCCTCAAAGGTCATCAGCACAGTTTAAAGAAAATGAAATGGACACCAAAACCTACTCAAATATTTACTTCAGAGAGTTACTGAAGTTTCAGATGCAGAATATATTGAGGGAATAAATTGGAAAGATTCCATTTTGGCCCCATTTTCATTCATTTCAAAGTTTCTTTAGGGGAATAGAAAAGAAATCATTTTTCAGCATGAAAGAGTAAGTCATGATTAGTATATCATTACTTTAATTAACAACATATTAAATTGTTCAAAATGGAATAGAGGAGAGGACTTCTTATTTACATTCAAAGGTAAATGACCAGAAACCTCCTTCTTTAGAGAGGCATCTGTTTTCTAACAGTTCTGTGTTAGTCCATTTTTGTGTGACTAAAGAAATGCCTGAAGCTGGCTGATTCATAAAGAGAAGAGGTTTAATTGGCTCACGATTCTGCAAGCTTTACAGGAAGTATGGTGCTGGGATCTGCTTCTGGTGAGGCCTCAGGGAGCTTACAATCGTGGCAGAAGGCAACAGAAAGCCAGCATGGCATATGGCAAGAGCAGGAGCAAGAGAGATAGCAGAGAGGTGCCACACACTTTTAAACAACCGATCTCACAAGAACTCACTCACTCTCTCAAGGACAGCACCAAGCCACTCATGATCCATCCCCATGTTCCAAACATCTGCCACCAGGCCCCACCTCCAACATTGGGGGTTATATTTCAACATGAGATTTGTAGGGAACACACATACAAACTACATCAAGTTCATTGTGAATTCTATCATTCTACTGTATTCTTCTGCTGTGGAAGAACCTCTTGTAACATGAGAAAATGAGTTTTGGGAAGAGGTATCTAAAATAAATATGACAAAAAATTCAATGAGATTTTTAAAAAGTTGTTATGCATTTGGACAGATGACAGTCAGTAATTCTTAAAATTAAGCGTTTCCTTTTAACCACCCTCAGATTTTTGTAATAAAGGGTAGTAACTCACTGAATCAAAAGCAACTCAGCAGGGGCAGCAATGAGGGCCACTCAAGAAGAAAGGAAGGATGGCAATCTACTGGGTTTCCTGGGCTGTCCATCACGTTGTACCTTCCTGTGCAACAACCATTGAGCAGGCAACAGGAGAAACAAAAAATGCTTTCCTGTATGGGTTTTCATGGACTCACACTCACGAAGGCATACACAAGTTCTGTGATTACTTTAGTGGCACAATGCTATGGAATTATCCAACAGGATAGGGGTATCTGACAGACTTTGGATATGGAATTATCCAACAGGCCTTGAATTCAGGGTTATAATTCAATTAAATTTTAATTCCTAATTAATTAAGAGTATTGTATTTAAAAGAAACCAAGAACGGCTTTTGAATGTTATAAAATATCCTTATAGAACATAATGATATAGTATTCCTTTTGACTTGTTAATAAAACAAATTACATTATTAGAAGTCAAACCAATCTATACTCTTGAAACAAACTTTGTACTATTAAGATTATGCTTTAGAGAGGCCCTGTCAGAAATCACTGAAAATTCATATTTCTATTCATCAGCAGGATTCATCTGTAGATGTTTTTGTTGCTGCTGTTATTATTAATGATGTACCCTTTTTGGCACATTTTAGTATCAAGGTTATGCTTCCTCCATAAAATAAAATAGGAAACTTTTTATCCTACTCCATGTTCTGAAACACTTTACTAGGATAGGAATTACCCATTTGTACTTATGATGATGTTATAGAATTGGTCCATAAAACTGTGTATGCACTTTGGAAGACAAGTGCTTACTGTGTTGTTTTAGTCATGTTTTCCATTACTCTTTGTTTCTTTTAATCTACTCAGACATTATAATTTTATTATTTTAGTAAGTCAATTTTTTTATTTTTGTTTTTCTAGAAAGTTATCTATTTCATGCCAGATTTCATTTTTACTCTTTTCCATAAAGACATATACACCATACGTGCTAGTCCAAAAAAAAAATCTAATAGAATATATGGGCATGGAGGTAAAATGTTTATTTTATTTTAAGAATTTGGCTCATGCAAATTGAGAGGCAGCAAGTCTGAAATCCGTAGGGCAGGCAGTGTGCATCAGGCTAGAAATCTCGGCAGAATTTCTAGGTTACAGGCTTAAGGATAATTTCTTTTTTTCTGGGAAACTTTGGTCTTTGCTTTTAAGGCCTTCAACTGATTGGATGAGGCCCACCCACATTTTTGAGGGTCATCTGCTTTACTCAAGATCTACTGATTGTAAACAGTAATATCTACAAACTATCTTCACTGCAACAGCCAGACTAGTGTTTGATTAAACAACTGGGAACCATAACCAAGTCAAGTCGACACACAAAATTAATTATTGCACCATCATCAATTCTAAGATGCATTTTTTTCCCTCATCTTAACGTGGTAAAAAGTGGGATACTTCTCCGACCCATATTCTGGGTCAAGTGATGACCTTCTAGGAAGGACTCAGGTCATGGCTATAATGCAAGCAACGCTGCCACTTGGGCCATATAATCCAGCAGACCCTATTGTGTTGGACGTATCAGTGGTAGGAAAAGGTGCCATGTGGAGTTTGGGGCAAGCCCAGTGGGAGAATCACAATGCAGTCCCCTGTGGTTCTGGACCAAAGACATGTCTTCTGCAGCAGAGAATGACATGTCGTTTGAAAAACCTCTCCTGATGTTCTACTGAGCCCTAGTGGAAGCAAAACGCCTGGCCATGGACACCAGGTAACCATGTAACCAGACTGCCCATGATAGGCTGGGGCCTCTCAGACCCACCAAGTCATATGTCAGAGCAGATTCAGCCACACTTCATTGTAAGATGGTTCATCTGGATTCCAACAAGAGCAGGACAAGCAATGAGAGCACAAGCAATGAGCAGGTAGCCCAGACCTCAACGGCATCCAGCACTGTTACACCAGCACCTATCCCTCAGTTTATGCCTACCCCTGTAGGGAGTAATTCTGTTTAATCAGGAGGCAGAAAAAGCCAGAGCTGGGCTTATTGATGAAATCAGCTAAGTATGTAGATGTGTAACAATCATGAGAGGTATCTTTGAAAGATAGTGTTGAGGGAAAACCCTCCCAGCGGGCAGAGCTTTGGGCAATGTACCTGATCATTCATTTTAGGTGGCAAGAGAAATGCCCTGAGATTAGACTATCAATACACTCATGGGCAGCTGCGTATGGACTGGTTAATTGATCAGGGACTTGAAATGGGAAAGGATTGGAAGGCGGGGTTCAAAGAGGTCTGGGATAGAGGCATATGGACATTTGGGAATGGGTACATGATGTAAAGATATTTGCATCACATGTGAATAACTGCCATAAATTATCCACATTGAAGGAGTACTAATTCAACAAGTAGACAAAATTAACGGGCCAGTTGACATTAGCCAACCTTTGTCATTGACTGCTCCTGTGGCATGATGAGCACATGGATATATTGGTCACAGTGGCAGAGGTGGAGACTATGCATGGGCCCAATGGCCTGGACTCTTATGGACTTACATAGTTACTGTTGTCACTGAATTTTCAACCTGTGAGCAAAAGAGACCAATGGTGAGCCCCAATATGGTGCCATTCTTCAAGAAGACCAGCTCTCTATCTGGTGGCAAGGTGACCACATGAAATCCCTTTCATTCTTGAAGGGTCTGTGGTTATGTCTCACAGAAATAAATATGTGTTCATATTGTGGTTTTGCCTTTTTCTGCTTGCAGGATCTCAGGTGGAACCACTACTTAAGATTGATCAAAGTGTTGCTACACTGGTTCAGGATCCCATGTAGCACTGTACCAGAACACTAAACCTCCTTTATAGCAAAGGAGGCATGGGAATGGGTCTGTTGTCAAGGGATCTACTTGTCACATAATGTGTACTGCACTATCCTGCCCAGAAGTTGCTTTCTAGACAGAATATTGGAACAGCCTGCTCAAGGCACAGGTGAAGTGCCAGCTCAGAGGCAGAACACTCCAGGGCTAAGCTGCCGTCCTCCAGCATGCAATATATGCATTGATCAAAGTTGTTTGTCTGACACTGCATCCCCATTAGAAGTGCATGAATCTGGAAAGGAAGGGATAGAAGGAGAAGTAACTCCACTTCCCATCACTGAAAGAGTGCCTCGCAGGAAATGCTTGGCAGGGAAGAGAGAAATTCTGGAAACAAATTAAGCTATTGCAACCCTGTATAAGAAAAGAATAGTAGTCTCAACACTGGGGGAAATGGGACATGGACCAGTGGCATACATCAGGCACACTATCTTCTCATCCCCTTTAGAGGCAGGCTTACAAATAAGATGGTTCTTATTTATGAAGACAAGTAGAGAACATCAGGGCCTCCCATCCTAAAACATGTTCAGTTTCATTTTACCTCTGAAACAGAAATTCCTGTTGATTATCTATTGTTTGTTGGCCGTTGAAAAAAAATGAAGATATGACTAATTTACAATGAGCTTTTTTTTCTTTTGCCAAAATCGAGAGCAATGTTAAAAGTAAATATATAAATCCCTTGCATCTAAAGCCAAACAAAAACATCCAAGAGGAAGAAAGCCCTTCTCCTTAGCTGCAAATCATGTTAACCCCACATTGTTGGGGTAGAAGTGCCGTCAAGCTGAGTGTGTAGTGGGGTAGAAAGGAAAAATAAGTTTTTCTCCTTGCGGCAAGAAGGGAGAGAGAAGGCCAGAACAGCTCCCAGGACAATATCACTTTAACGAAGATCAATAAAAAGGAGGTTGTCATATTGAGCAAGGACCAAGGGTAAGGGAAGGTGTGTGGGATAAGTAAGACTTTTTATTTATTTTATTTTATGTTTTTGAGACAGAGACAGAGTCTCACTCTGTTGCCCAGGCTGGAGTGCAGTGGCGTGATCTTGGCTCACTGCAACCTCTGTCTCCCAGCTTCAAGCAATTCTCCTGCCTCAGCCTCCTAAGTAGCTGGGATTACAAGCACACACCACCTCACCTAGCTAATTTTATATTTTTAGTAGAGATGGGGGTTTCACCATGTTGGCCAGGCTGGTCTCGAACTCCTGACCTCAGGTGATCCGCCCACCTCGGCCTCCCAAAGTGCTGGGATTACAGGCATGAGTCACTGCACCCAGCCAGCTGAGGCTTTTGGGGAGTCCTGAGATAGCAGGGGGCCCCCCCGGGACTGGTGACCTGAAATGGTCCTCAGCAAACTGCCTTCCCTTGAGGACACGCCTCTCCCGTGTAAATCCCCGGTAGGGCAGCAGCACATTTACTCCTGTCCAGTTCTTCTGCATTATCGGGGGGTCATGTTGTCAATCCTGACTGCACCAATTAAATCAGAATGCCCAGCGTGAAGCTGTTAGGAAAGTCCACCAGGCGACTCTGGGTAGCAGCTGGGATGAGCCCGTGGGGTTCACTTTGTAGTAGGCATTGCCACCGCCTGCTGTCCTGCCCTTGGGAGAAATGGGTGGGAATGGGAGGAAGCACATTGCCAACCCTGAGCTTGAACTGCAAAGTTTAAACTCCCCACTCTGCCTTCTCTTCTCTGTACTAATGAGCTCTGGTCCCCTTTATACCCCCGTTCTTGAACTGTAGCCTGCGTCAGAATCACAGGGAGAGCTTGCTAAAGTACAGACTGCTGGGCTCCACCCTAAGCATTTCTGGTTCGGGGGAGGTCTGCTGTGGGGCCCAAGAATGTGCATTTCCAACGAGTTCCCAGGGTCTGCTCCTGCTGCTGGTGGTGGTGGTGTGGGGACCACACTTTAAGAAGAACAGCCTTCACCTTTCTGCTGGGTTCTTATTTCCTACATTTAGACCATCTCTGTGACCTTCTTCTGACCTCTACCATGGATTCTTCTTTGCAAAAGCCCTATTTGCAAAGCATGTTTTCAACAGACTGCCCAGCACAGAGCATAAAAGAAGGATTACTTTGCAGTTTGGCTGTGTCAGCCTGCTTTGAATATCCCTTATTGCATCCCTGCTTCAGCTCTGGTCTGTGCAGATGATTCATGGGCAGCTCCCATTCACCATGCCCCTCGGATCTCTTCCACAAAGCATCTTTCCATCTTGCACAAGACCCAAGGATGACACACACACAAAATCCCTAAATGTTTTCCTGCAACAAGAAGAATTTCTTTATACTTTCCTGAGAAAGGACTTATTTTATTCATAACCATGATGAGAAATATGAAACATACACTATTTCAGAACAAGGTAGAATAATATGTGACTACTGATCTCTTGAACTGAGCTGAATGGAAATAAATTGCTTGGAATCCTTTAGTTGACTCCTCATACACCAATGTTTCCATCTTATTTTCTTTGCTTGCATAGGGAGAGTCTTCATTTTCACAAAATCAAGTCTCTAACTATATTCCAAGTGGCAAGTGCAATTCCTCCAGCTTCAGTAATGCAGTACCTTGGCAGTTCTGGCTCCTCTTTGAATTAAACATAACTTGTTCTCAGTGATCCATTTCTCAAATTTTGTTCTTCCTCTGGCTTTCAGGCTTTTAACTGCTTTGCAAGCTGTTTTCCCCCATTGGACTGCCAAAATTGGTCCTTGAGAATAAGTGTTGTACTTCGGAAGTCATATTAAGACTTTCGGGGAGGCCCATGTTTTTCTGATATTTCACTGGAGTGTGTTTAGTTTTTAGGGCTGTGGTTCTAACTAAGATAATGGACATCTCCTGTGGGCTGACCCTATTAAAAGACCTGAGAATGTGGTGCCCACTCTCCTCCCCTAAACACACTGTGCATTTAGAATGTCAGTGATGACTCCTTGCTCTCTAGCCTAGCAGAAACTGGAGAAAACTACAGCTCAGAGCAAATAGATGACCTCTAAATGGGTTTCTCAGCTTCCCAAGGTTTGGGTAAGGTTCACTTCTCTCCAGCGGGTCAAAGGCTCATGATATCTGGCTCAGGCCAACACAGATGTACCCTGAAGCCAAGGACCAAGAGCAAAAAATGCCAAATAATTGAGGATCTTCCCGTTAGTCCCCCTTGAAAAGCAGAATCCTCACCTCTCATCTATGGTTGTTGCTGGGAGATGTCCAACCATCTGTTCCCAGTGTAGTCTGGTACACGTTGTTAAGCTTAATTAGCTGACCTAGATACTAAATATATAGCTAGCTCCTATTTGTTTCAATGTAGATATTATTTTATATGTTGTACGCCACTGTATTAATAACAAAAGCATACCTATGTATAATACCCGAGTTGAAAATTCAAACTCTGTAAAGGCCAGCAAGTCACTAATGTGGCCCCATGGTAAGGCAGTGGTAGAGACTGTCCATGGGAGGAAGCCACTACGCTCGGCTCCAGCCAATCACTGCTGTTTGAGAATGTTAGCTAGGTATTGCCAGAGCCTCTGACTTTTCAAGAAAAGTGGAAAAATCCACATTTTTATGTGAAATTTCCTGGGTTTTAAATGATGGCATCTAGTCCAGAAGTGTTTAGAAGCTTGAGCACCTGAACTACACAAGTTTAGTAGCCAGTCTGGTCCTTGAGTCACTCATCCACAGCTTCTCCTGCTTTACCATTCCCAAGATCTAAGTTGACCTTTCCCACAGTGTCACCGTTGTGGCAAAGCAGAGATCCTATCTTCCCTCTAAAGAAGAATAAACAGAGGTTCACTCTGGTTAGTAACTTCCCGAAGGCCTTATGGCTAACGTGGTAGAGACAGGACTCAGACCAAGGAGGGTCTGGTTTTTTCCAGGACACGTTTGCTTTCGCTTGCTGTTGGCTTGCTAGGAGAAACCCACATCAGGCATGCAGGGTGGACAGGCAGCTCCCCCCATGCTGGCCCACCTCCTTCCCTTCTGCCATCTTCAACAGATGCCTTCCAAAGTCCCCTGGTCCAGCCAGCAGAGGAGGGAGGATGGTCAAGGATCACTTGTGGGGACATTTTATGGGACAGGCCTGGAAGGGGCACATCACACCTGCTTGTGTTCAGGCAACCAGAACTTGGTAACATCACAATACCCAACTGCAAGGAGAGCAGATAAATGTAGTCCGGCTGTGTGCTCAGAAACAGGAACAAACATTCGGTGGTCTCCTAGTTATTCTGTCGTAAACTCACGTGAAAATAACTTACGTTTCCCAATATCGTCCTTGTTTTGGTTGGGAATATGTCTTTTGCATTGAAACCTCCACTTTTTGAAACATTATTAAGACTACAACTAGGCCGGGTGTGGGGCCTCATGCCTATAATCCCAGAACTTTGAGAGGCCAAGGCAGGTGGATCACCTGAGGTCAGGAGTTCGAAACCAGCCTGGCCAACATGGTGAAACCCTGTCTCCACTAAAAATACAAAAATTAGCTAGGTGCAGTGGCACGCATCTGTAATCCCAGCTACTCGGGAGGCTGAGGCAGGAGAATAGCTTGAATCCGGGAGACAGAGGTTGCAGTGAGCCGAGATCGTACCACTGCACTCCAGTCTGGGCTACAGAATGTGACTCTGTCTCAAAAGAAAAAGGCTACAACTAGAAGACAGACTGACAAGTCCTCTACCTGTTCAAATAAACGGCTACTCGGAGTATATCACTCCTGCTACAGTGCTGTGCACACAGTCAGCATTCAGAAATATTCACTTAAATGAATTGAATTAGCCCTGGGGGTTGACACCACACTGATGGGGTTGAGAACAGAGGCTCAGTCCTCACTCCAGCCAACGGACGTCACAGGCTGACCTGTCGTTGCACTTGGAGAGATGGTGGGGTTCAGGTGGAGCTCTGGGCAGAGTTTAGATTGCACGTCTTGCTGAGCTTGGAGCCGGTAACCTGAGGCCAGTCACTTCATCTCTTTGGGCTTTAGCTGCTCTTTAGTGGAGTGGAGATGACGCCCACACGCCATGCTGAAGAGCCTTGCTACAGAGCCACCAGAAGTCAGCTGATCTGCCACAGCATTCATCACACAGGAGGTGTTCCATGGACAATTGTTACATTAACAAGGAGCGAGGCAAGGCTCTGAGGCTGGGCCACCCAGAGCCATCCAGAGCTGTCAACACTACTGGGGACGCCCAGGGTACCCAGCCCACAGGCAGGTGTCCTTGGGGATGTCCTCACAAGGACAGATCCTCACTCTTTCACACACATGGGGTCACGGTAGGAATCAGACAGTACAGGGTGTTCCTGACCAGCATGCGGGGCACAGGATTCTGCCAGGATGTGCTGCTGCAGTCGGACGGTAGGTGCTGGTGGGCCTGAACGCACACCTTCCAGCCTCCAAGGAGTTTGTTCAAAGGCTCCAAAGCCCCTCAGCTTATCCCTGCGTAAATAGCTCCGTTCTCTGTGTGTGCCTGAACAAGAAAAAAGTTGGGAAGGCCGGGCGCAGTGGCTCATGCCTGTAATCCCAGCACTTCGGGAGACCGAGGCGGGCAAATCACTTGAGGTCAGGAGTTCAAGACCAGCTTGGCCAACGTAGTGAAACCTCATCTCTACTAAAAATACAAAAATTAGCTGGGTGCAGTGGCATGTGCCTGTAATCCCAGCAACTTGGGAGGCTGAGGCAGGAGAATCACTTGAACCCAGGAGGCAGAGTTTGCCATGAGCCAAGATCGCACCCCTGCACTCCAGCCTGGGCAACAGAGATGGACTGTCTCAAAAAAAAAAGTTGGGAAGTGCTGTCCTTCTTCAGCAGAAGAAAGCTTTAATCCCCCCTCAGAAGCCCAGTTCACACAACAGTTAAAATGGAATGTGTCTGGTTGTGGGGAGGAGAAGAGCAGGAACTAGCACAGCGTAAAAGCAAATGTGCCCAGCCACTGCCTGGCGAGGGCCCTAAGGCACCTCTGCAGAACGCTGCAGGCTCCATTCAGAAACACAGCCAACATTATGGCCCTGAGGGTAACTATATCCACCACTATAAATCCATGAAATCAGGTTAAATTGAATATCAAGTATAGCGTGAAAACAGAAAAAAAAATTCATTCACAGCCAGAGATGGGACGAGAGGAAACAGTGACCTTCATTTTAGTACAGAGTACAAAGCAGCCATCTTCAAACTTGGAGAGAATATGGGGACCCCCGGGGAGCTTGCACATCCCTAGGTCTTGAGTGGAATCAGGAAGCCACATTCAGCCGGGGCTCCCAGGAGGCGCACGGAGCCCTTGTGCAGACCCCTGTCACAGGAGTGCTGACACGAGGCTGGTCGCACAAGACTCCCTGGCTGATGTGGCAGCTGAACCCAGACAGCCTCAAGTGCTGAGCCTCCTAGGCCACCCTTTCATTTGCTGTGCAATTTGTATGGGCAAAAATGGGAGCCCACTCTACCGATGTCCGCAGTTGTCCTCAGACTGTAGCATGCATCAGAACCACCTGGAGTGTTTGCTGAACCACAGATGGCTGGACCCCAGCCCTACGGTGTGTGACCCAGGAGGTCTGAGATGCAGCCCCCTCAGGGAAAGACAGTTGAACTAACGTGTCTAACAAGTCCAGTATTCTCGGGCAATGTGATGCTGCTGGTTCGGGACCACACTTAAAGCCACAGCCCTAGACCAGGGTTGTTCAACTTCAGCACTGCTAAGATTTGGGGCCACTGTAGGAGGGACAGTCCTGTGTATTATAGGAGGTTTAGCAGTATCCCTGGCTTCTACCCACTAGATGCCAGTAACATCTCCCACTTGTAACCACCAAAAGTGTCTCCAGATGTTACCAAATCCCTCCCCACCACTTGAAGGCAACCAGTCTGGGGGAAATCCAGAGACTTTCCTAATGCTGCCAAGGCGGTCTGAGGTTCCTGCAGCGGGTTTATGTCTTTCTGTCATCTTTTACTACAAAGTCCTACTCTCTGTTCACTTTCGTCCCCACCTGCTACGTGCTTCCTGTGGCTGACATCCTGTCCCTGCCTCGATTTAACCACCCAAGCATCCAAACAGCTCCCTTTCATTCCCTTAAAGAAGTTTCCTCTCAAACATGCCCGGTCATAAGAATTAGAAACACAGATTCCTAGGCCTCTCTCTGGACAACTCTGATTAGAAGGGCTGGGGTGGGGCCCTAAATCTGAAAGCCTAAAAAGTGTCCCTGGCAATAGTGATATCACAGAAGTCTGGACAGCTCTGCCTTAAAAGTTCCTCTCAAACGTGAATGCACAAATGCATCACGGGGATCTTGTTAAACTCCAGACTTCAATCCAGTAGGTGGGGGCAGAGTCTGAGATTCTACATTTTTGAGATGCTCTCGGGAAGGCCAACTTGCTCTAGGTCCATAGATCACACCCTGAGTGGCAAGATCCTAAAGAACTCAGCGTGGCTAGTGAACAGACCTGATCTTTAGCAAATGCTGGGGATGATGGTGGAGTTCAGAGTTGGGGGTCACAGGAAGAACAGCAACACAGTTCAGGAAAACTTCACATTGAACATCTGATGCCACTGTTTCTAGGGATTCGTTGGCCCTTCCCAACCTCAGGAAGTTTCTTACCGTGTGGATTCCAGGTCTGCCACCATCTTACTATAGACTGTACGCCTGGTCCTTTCACCTTTCTCCCGATCATCCACGGTCCTATCTCTGCCCTCCAGCTACCACCCAACAACAAAAATCCCCTTGCTTTATGATACAGTGCAACTGCGCTTTCATGTTGCCTTACTACTTTTTGAATTCTGCTTTTGAATCCAAACTAGCTTAAGTAGGAGTCTTGAACTTGTCAATGGAAGGGTCTCATCAAAGTGCTTCCCTAAAGAAAAGTCCGACTTTCTTCCCATGAGGAACACTTCGCTCTCCCGTGAAGGGTTCTGAACGTGGGCTCGGCATCACACTGGCCTGGGCAGAAATGCAGTGAACCAGAGAGTCTGGGGTGGAGCCCGGCAACCTGTGTTCGGCAAGTCTGCCAGGTGACTCCAATGCACGCGCAGGTTTGAGAACCGCAGCTCTGGACCACAGCCAGCTTCTACAATGGCTTCCTCTCCCATCTACTTCGTAAGCCTCAGTTCTTTGTAACACCAGCCAATAAAGCTACAGCTTCTTAGTTTTGCTGCCTGGCTCCCAACAGCTAGTGAGCTTTAAGCCATTTGAACAGCTCTGCAGGTTACCTCCTTCCTTACTAAATACAATATAAATTTACAAACACAGGCAAATCTGGAAGCAAAAGTTGTCCTTTTGATTTATACCTAGAATGACACTCGTGCCCAAATTATTTATGGAATATGATAATGCTCCATCAGTTGTAGGCACTTTGAGGTGAGCCCATATAGATAACTGCTCTCCTTCCTGAAAATAAAATATGTCAAAACAGAATCATGTGGTATTTCTTAAGACTGCAACAACGGTGTGATTTGCAAATGTCATGCTTTCGGGGCATGAGTAATATGCTCATTATTCATAATCTGCAAACCAACCTGGAATCTGTGAGACCGTTGTAAAGGCAAACGAGGTGAGAGTCTGTATCTAAACATGCCAAACACACCGGGTCTTTCTTTTTGAGTTATTTAGACATGATCACCCACACACGCTGATTGTTTCGTGTTTGACGTTAATTACCGCATTGAATCACCTCAGTGCTCCGAGTCCCGGCTGCAGATAGACGGCAGAGGTTGACTTTGAATTGGCTGTGCTTGAAATGAGCTCAGCACATGGAGGAACAAAGGAAAAAAAGATTTAAAAATATCATCTAGAGATCTCGGGAGAACCTAACAAGATGTAAACCCACTCATATTTGGTTTCCCACATTAGCATGTACCAGGACTAAGATGATAATCCCACCAAACTGGTTTCCCCATGAAGCTGGGTTGGCATGAAAGGCGGGCATGGATGTGGTAAACATGTTCTCTGTGACCACTCTCGATGGCAGATAGTCCCTTCCTGTCACTTGAAGCGTGACTTCCAAATACAGGGCGTGATAGGTTATTTTCCCTGGTTCTCATTTGCTCCAGTTTTTCTCTTTCAACTCTGTGGAGTCAGTAAGTAAATTCTGTAGGACCAAAGTACAGAGAAAACGCTTTCTGCCTTTCCCCCATTTCATCTGGGGAACGTCAGCTCCAGACCCTCAACCTTGAAGTCAGATAAGCAGGCTGACCTTGAACCATCAAAGTGGCTGGACTGAGGACAACATCAGAGGCCACTAGGTCATACAGGAGTGTAGGTCCTTCTGAGGTCTGTCATGAGAAAGGTAGGAAATACATTGCAACCTGTAATGGCATCTGCCATGGTCTGAATGTGCCCCCGCAAAGTATATGTTGGAACTTAAACCCCAATGTGATAGTTTTAAGAGATGAAGGCTTTAAGAGGTGGTACAGTTGCTAGGGCTCCATCCTTATGACTGGGATTAGTGCCTTACGAAGGTGCTTGTGGGACCTCACCAGGCTCTTTGACCCTTCTGTCTTCAGCCCCTCATCAGACACTGAATGCCAGCACCTTGATCTTGGACTTCCCAGCCTCCTGAACTGTAAGAAACAAAATTCTGTTCTTTATAAACTACCTAATCTAAGGTATTTTGTTATAGGAGCATGAATAAACTGAGGCACAACCTTCAGTAATTTCCTGAGACCAAATTACTCACACATAAATACTATGGGAGCCAGGAATCGAGATGGTCAACAAGAGTCTGCCCACTGGCATACACACCCTGCAGTGCCCTCCCTTGGAGTGTGAGGGGGGCCTCTGTGAGTAGGGCACCCACCTACTGATTTTGGTAATCAGAAGATTATTCCCATGGGCGTGACCCAATCAGAGGGGACTCTGAAGAAGGTGAGGCCACAGATGCTGGCCTGGAACAAAGCAGATGTCCTTGCTGTGAGCTGCCTATGGGGCCACCTCGCAAGGAACCACAAGGAGCCTCAATGGGTTGAGAGCAAGCCCCAGCCAACGGCCAACAGGAAATGAATTCCACCAACAAAAACCGAGCTTAGAAGTGAACCCTGAGTGTCCAAGGAGACCCAGCTCTAGCCAACTTCATTTCAGCCTGCTCAGCCCCTGAGCAGTGGCCCCAGGCAGCCCACAACCCAGCCTCCTGACCCACACAAACTAGGAAGCAGTAAGTGCATGTTTTTTCTAAGCTGCTAAGTGTGTGGTGATACGGTACACAGCAACAGAAAACTAATACAGATGCATGAAATTATTCAGAAGAAAATTTTTTTTTTTTGAGATAGAGTCTTGCTCTGTCTTCCAGGCTGGAGCACAGTGGTGCGATCTCAGCTCACTGCAAGCTCTGCCTCCCAGGTTCACGCCATTCTCCTGCCTCAGCCTCCCGAGTAGCTGGGACTACAGGTGCCCGCCACCACGCCCAGCTAATTTTTTTGTATTTTCAGTAGAGATGGGGTTTCACCATGTTAGCCACCGCGCCCGGCCCTGAAGAATGTTAATAAGAGGTTTTTTACTTAATGGGAGCACGTTTTTTAAAAAAGGAAAACAGGCCAGGCACGGTGGCTCACGCCTGTAATCCCAGCACTTTGGGAGGCCGAGGCGGGTGGAACACAGGGTCAGGAGATCAAGACCATCCTGGTTAACACGGTGAAACCCCGTCTCTACAAAAAATGCAGAAAATTGGCCGGGCATGGTGGCGGGTGCCTGTGGTCCCAGCTACTTGGGAGGCTGAGGCAGAAGAATGGTGTGAACCTGGGAGGTGGAGCTTGGAGTGAGCCGAGATCATGCCCCTGCACTCCAGCCTGGGCTACAGAGCAAGACTCCATCTCAAAAAAAAAAAAAAAAAAAAAAAAAAAAAAAAAGGAAAACAATGTGGACGTACTTTGATCAGCCAAATCAGCCAGAAAAGTTATTGCAAATTCTCCACCTGGAAATTGACAGACTAGCAGAGTTTTTCCCAAGCCCACTCACCATTCCCTCCAGCCAAAGACACTTACTGAGCATCCTCCGCATTTCTGGCTTTCTCTGCATGTCTCTGCTTCCCCCATTCTCACTGGTGCCAAGTTTAGAACCGAGTCTCTTTGCAGGACTACTTTTCTATCTTCTCTTCCCTTCTCTTCTCCTCTTGAGAGTGGATCTCTGTTCCGCCTGCCCCCGTGTGGCCCCCATCTCCAGTTAGTTCAGGCACCCACCAGAGAGGTCACACCAGCGTTAGCGAATGCTGAGCTGGGGCTTTGGGACCCCCTCCCTATTTTCCTTGCTCTCTGGTTGGCTCTTCTGGGACACCTGCTCAGGAGGCCCTTGCTACCCACTTAGCCTCCTTTGGGCGATGAAAAAAAGGAGCTTCCACCACAACATCACCAGACCTGCACTGAGTCTGAACCTCTGGGGTCCTCATGCACTGAAATCGTGTGTCGGTCAGATGTCCCAGGGTGTCCAAACACTCGCATCAGTTTTGTATGTAACCGAGGCATTTACATTGCAGCGAATCCACTGTGAGCCTCTCCAAAGTCCTTCAGACACTTTTGCAGACCGGCGGCCCCTCCCAAAGTGCTACTCAGCTCCGTCTTTCCCGCCCCCTCCCTAACCCCCAGCTGCTGCCGCGTCCTCATGTAGAAAACTGTTGCTACGTCGGCATCTCAGGTCCCCCTTTTTGCCCCAAAGCAGTTCTCACAGACTCACACAGCCCCACCATCAACCCACTGCACGAAGAACACTCCCTCCGTGAGAAGGACGCTCGTTCCAGATGCTGGGACAGTAAGTTCTCTCAGCACTTAGGAGAACGCTGTGTTCTTCCAGAGTAGTAGAAACACATCCCAACAGATCTTTTTTTTTTTTTTTTTGAGACGGAGTCTCGCTCTGTTGCCCAGGCTGGAGTGCAGTGGCCAGATCTCAGCTCACTGCAAGCTCCGCCTCCCGGGTTCCCGCCATTCTCCTGCTTCAGCCTCCCGAGTAGCTGGGACTACAGGCGCCCGCCACCTCGCCCGGCTAGTTTTTGTTTTTTTTTTTTTTTTTTAGTAGAGACGGGGGTTTCACCGTGTTAGCCAGGGTGGGTCTCTATCTCCTGACCTCGTGATCCGCCCGTCTTGGCCTCCCAAAGTGCTGGGATTACAGGCTTGAGCCACCGCGCCCGGCCATCCCAACAGATCTTACTGCGACTTCAGTAAAGCGGCCTGGTTCTGTCGCATTTGCTGCACCACAAATGACCCCAAAACTCAGTGACTTAAACGCAGTTTATGGCTGTTCGCACTTGCGTGGGTCGGCGGGTGGGTGGTTCCTCTGCTGCTCTCACCTGGGCTCGCTCCCGCAGCTGCATCGAACTGGACTATTGGCCAGGAAGGACTGAGTGGGCCTCACCAGCATGCCTGGCTAGGGGTGCTGGGTGCTGGCTGGGTGTCTCAGCTTCCCTCCATGCTGCCTCTCACCCTCCCGCGGGTGGGCCTGGTGCTCTCCCTGGCACTCTCAGGGCAGCCTTCCAAGGGAGTGAGACAGAGGCTGCACGCCTGTGAAAGCTGAGGGAATGTCACTCCCTCCACGTCCTGTTGGTGGAAGCACCTAGTCACAAGGCTTGCTCGGATTCAAGGGGACCCTGGGGGTGGTCTTTGTGGGAAGAACGACAAAGTCAAACCTGAGAGGAGTTTCACAATCTACCAACTGGCGTTTTTATTTTTACTTCATTCTCTTGGGTGCTCATGTAAGCATTCTCTCTCTCCTCTCTCTCTCTCCTCTCTCCCTCTTCCCGCTTTTCTCTGACACATACACACACGCACACTCTCTCTCTCTCTCTCTCTCTCTCTCTCTCTCTCCCCCCTTTTCTCTGACACACACACACACACTCTCTCTCT
Organism: Macaca thibetana thibetana; assembly: GCF_024542745.1. Taxonomy (NCBI): domain Eukaryota; kingdom Metazoa; phylum Chordata; class Mammalia; order Primates; family Cercopithecidae; genus Macaca; species Macaca thibetana. The sequence continues at coordinate 161,742,561 of NC_065581.1, read as the reverse complement.
CTCTCTCTCTTAAAAATCAGACATGAGGTTGGGCACTGTGGCTCACACCTGTAAACCCAGCACTTTGGGAGGCCGAGGCAGGCAGATCACGAGGTCAGGAGATCGAGACCATCCTGGCTAATAGGGTGAAACTCTGTCTCTACTAAAAATACAAAAAATTAGCCGGGAGTGGTGGCGGGTGCCTGTAGTCCCAGCTGCTCGGGAGGCTGAGGCAGGAGAATGGCGTGAACCCGGGAGACGGAGCTTGCAGTGAGCCGAGATCAGGCCACTGCATTCCAGCCTGGGCGGCAGAGCAAGACTCCATCTTAAAAAAAAAAAAAAAAAATCAGACATGAGCCCACAAAACTCTGGACCGGGAGACAAACCCAAGTAGTAAGTGCCATGATGTCCTGAGAGCCTCTATTCCTCTTTGATTTGGCCCACTGGTGTCTTCCTGACTCCTTCTTTAGGATCGGTTTTTCTACGAGGGAGTACTCAGTCCCTAAAACACTGGTTCCCACACGGGCCTGACCAGACCCAGCATGTCTGAGTCCAAGGCCTGGGGCCTGCTTGTCTCGCTCCTGGGCCACCTCTCCACTGCTGTCACGAAGTTGCTTCACGGCAGCCCTGTGCAGAGGCCATGCCAGCCAAGGCTCCGTCTGCTCTCCTCCTCCCCGAACCCTGAGTCGCCTGGGAGTGCCGTGTGTGGCAGATGATGGGCAATCGGGGGAGCGGGGATGGTCAGGCTTCAAAAGGCAGGGAAGGTGTGGGACACAGGCCGAGGCATGGAGTCGGTTGGATGGACAGTGAAGAAAACCAACTGAAAGGCAAGGGCTCAGGAGCCACAGAACAGAGGCTCAGGCAGCAGGCAGGTGGGAAGCCGGAATGCCAGCGCTGGCGTGGGCAACGGTGGGAGGAAGGCCTTGGAGATGATTCTGGGACAAGCTCCCATCATGAAGCTCAAGAGGCAAAGCCTTGCTATACCGTCGATGCATTTCAGTTGTGTGAAATAGATTTCCATGAAGAAGGCAAGCGTGAAAACACAAATCACAGCCTCTAGAGGTTTGGCTCCGTACACTTAACACTGTCACCTTGATAGAAAATGAGCTCTTACAAAGCGTACTGCCGAGGATGACTACTCGGTTGAAATATCCAAGTGAATTAATTTGATAAATTTCATCTTTTCCATGTGCCGTATAGACACCAGCATACCTGGAGAAAATACAAGATTACTTTTCCCCAAAGAAAAACCCAATAATAAAAAGCCATTAACCTGTGTCCTTTAAAAGTCTGAAATTACTGAAGAGCAAAGCTGTTTCCTTTCTTCCTCTAATGTGAGTATCTTGGGCAGTCACCCGAACCCATCTGGCCACTCAAAATTGTCATGGTCTAAAAAGGAATAAGCAAAGAAGCAAAAATAATCTGTTTGCCAATTTAAGAGTTAGGAATGGCAAAACATTTGGGATGAGGAAAGGAAGAAGAGAGACTTTTTCAAAGAAGTGCTTTAGAAATTATATTTTGGGGGATGTTTTAAAAACCAACTTGCTACATTTCTATTTTAAAATTAATGGCATATACTTGATCAAAAATGCTAAAATGCTATTTCCAGCAAATCGCACAGATAATTAAGTCTAATTTCAATGATGTTTGAAATAATGGCAATACATCTTTATGGGTTCTTGCATCCAATTCATACTGAAAATTCATTTAAATTTTATTTTAATACAGATTTTTCTCAATGTGGTGATGTTTCATGAGTTAATGTAACTAAGGTCATGTCTACACAGCCAAACACTACAAACAGGAAAAAAAGAAAATTATTTGGCTAACTCAAATATTTTTAAAATTGCCCTATTTATACACCATACTGCTTCAATTCTTCAGTTTTTCCTTTTGTGGCTTCCATATCTATATTGTCAATTCCCATTCCTCAAGTTTCAAAATGAATAGATTCTATTTCTCTCCCACACAATGCGAACCGAGAGTTACGATAATAAATGCATAATCTAACAAACTACTCTGAAAATCTAACTGAGGGTAGATTGGGAAGGTACTAGACAATTGTTAGTTTAAACGGATACCTCAACAAACGGATGTTGAAAAATATCGCTGTCCAGAGCTAAACATAGCTCTTACGCCCAACCTGCCACAAAAATAACACTTTGTAGACAAATTCATTTCCATTCTTCCTTTTGACCCTCTCAGCCATGCTAAGAGGCAGGTCAAGCAGCTAAGGTTTCTTGTGAAGGTGAAGTCGTTTCCCACAGACACATGTTCAGTGGAAGAATTTCTACTGGAACCCCTGTTTTCTGAATCTAGGACCGCGCTACGCTCTATGTAAAATGAAGAACTTTAGAGCAGAACAATTTACTCCCTACTTGCCCCCACCACTTGCAAAAAATATTAAGTGTGTTCCCAGTATCTAGCCAGTTAGCTGAAATTCTCTTCAGACAGGAGTTTCTATGGTGCTGCCTGTCTTTTACATTTTATTCCGGGGGTCAGCAAACTTGTTCTGTAAAGGGCCACATCGAAAACACGCTAGAGAAGCCTGGTGCGGTGGTTCACATGCCTGGAATCCCAACACTTTGGGAGGCCAAGGTGGGCGGATCACCTGAGGTCAGGAGTTTGAGACCAGCCTGGCCAACATGGTGAAACATTGTCTCTACTAAAATTACAAAATTAGCTGGGCGTGGTGGTAGGCATCTCTAAGCCCAGCTACTCGGGAGGCTGAGGCAGGAGAATCGCTTGAACCCAGGAAGTGGAGATTGCAGTGAGCCAAGATCGTGCCATTGCACTCCAGCCTGGGCAACAAGAGCGAATCATCGTCTCAAAGAAATGAAGGAAGGGAGGGAGGAAGGGAGGGAGGGAGGGAGGGAGGGAGGGAGGAAGGAAGGAAGGAAGGAAGGAAGGAAGGAAGGAAGGAAGGAAGGAAGGAAGGAAGGAAGGAAAAGAAAACATGCTAGAGTTTGCAGGCTGTACATAAGGTCTCTGTGGCAACCACTCAAGTCTGCCATTGTAGGCCAGAAGCAGCCACAGACAACACATGCATAAACTTGTGTAATTGTATTCTAAATAAAACTTTATTCATAAAAATATGCAGTGGGCTAGATTTGGCCCACGTTCTGTAGTTTGCCAACCCCTGCTTCTTGTGGTGCACAGAGACACAGAATGTGGATGTTGTCACCTAGGCCACACTCATAACAAAATGTTGTGTGGTGTGTGGTGAGGTCTGTGTAATGAGTGAAATATTTATGTTCTTACGTTTATAGTTCAACACCCACATACTTCCAAGAAAAGATTTAGAAAGGCTTATGGTAAGTTCCCATTTCCAAATGCACAAAAGCTACTTGAAGCGATCTGAAATTTCTCAGGGAAAGTAGGAAAATACATGAAAATCCCTGTTTTTATTTTTTTCACAAATATGCAGAGGTTGCATGGGATTAACTTTAAACTGGGGTTGAATTAAGCACTAGGTTTGGCCCTCGTGGTGAACCAAGCACAGAGGTTACACACCCATTCTTTAGGAACTGGCACCATATTTCAAGAAGTTAATCCCAGATGTCCCAACATAAAGAACTTTGTTGTAGGTGGACCATATCTGTAGCTGAGGTGCTACCAAACACAGAAATATCCCGGGATGTAATATTGAATTTCAGTCAAGGCTATAATTGCTATGAGGAGTCCGGCTAACATAGACCAAGTCCATTGCTCTCTGCTCTAAAGGTGCTCAGGGTCACAAAGGCAGAATCTGGGGGGTTCACGTCTTTCTCAGGTCCGCATTTCAAAACCTGAGTCATCCCATGAAAGAGACTGAGACAAGGAGTGTGGGAAGTGAAGTGCAAAATTTACATAACTTTTCAGATCCACCACCAGACTCCAAAGAAAGACAGCACTGTGCTGGAGTGAAGAGCGCACGTTCAAAAGTCAGAACATCTGAGTGCAAATTCCAGTTTCTTTGGAAAGCCTTGAGGACGTTACGTTACCTCTCTGAGACTTACCTCACCAGTGTGTAAAATGGGGATAATGGTAGCGCCTCACGGGGGGCTACTGGGATTATGCTACTGGCCATCCCGGGAGCCCCTGAGAGTGGTCCCTGCTCCTTAACATCTTCCACGGCACTCACTGCTTCCAGCGATGGTGGAGACAGTCCCCATTCAGTAGATAATCATCTGATGCTTCCATGTATCCAGATTTGGGGCCGTGTCACCTTCTCACTCCACTCCATGCTCCTCTCACTCAGTGATTTCCCGGAGCACTCCAGAGACTGGAAGGACCACCGGACCTGCACACCCACGTGGCGTTGGCTGGTCCATGTTTATCCAGCAACTCCTGGTTCCCACCCGCAGAGGTACAGCCCATTTGACATTAGGAAAAGATGCAGTCACATCCGAATTATTTTCCATGCTGAGAGAGAAGTTAAATAATTCATAATGAAACCACTGGTGTTTGAACAAACGTTATTTGTCGATGTCCAGTGTTGTCTGTGGTGGTCATAAATTTGCATTCCTAGCACCTAAGTTATTTATTATTTCTTTACAAATATCAGATTCTTATAGAACACTGCATTTTTTAAATGACTTTCAGCCTCAACACAAAACCACTTTTTATATATATATGTGTTTAATCACCCACATTACGTAATGTCTTTATGTTTAATTGTTTAATTCAAAAAGTATTTATTGACTGCCTACTGTGTTCCCGGTCCTTATCTTCAACAAGCTCAGATCCTGGTCAGGGGCTCTGAAAGGAGTCCAGACGATATTCCCCCATGCAGAGCAGGGAAGCCAGGCAGAACCTGCGGATGGCAAAGATTTTCCACGCAACCTGCAGGGTGAAAGCCCAGCTCTCAACCTTTTCTTGCTGGGAGAACGTGAGCAAGTGACTTAATCTCTACTGTTTTGTTTCCTCACCTGTACAGAGTTTGTGAGGATGCCTGCCATGCGGGACTGACCACGGTCAAGATTAAATGTGAGAATCACTCAACATGCCTGACTCGATAGAGTCTATCTGTGGAAAAAATAATTACAATTAACAAAAGGCCATAGGGTGGAAAGAACCTAAGACACACACAATTTTAAAAAGTCATTGTCTCTATGATTGTATTATTTAATTCTTCTATCAGAATCAAAATCCAAACTCTGATTATCATAGTTACGTAAAAATTTGACTATCACGTCTTGCTCGTGAATCTGAAGTCAGTCATTCATATACACACTCGCTCACACAGCTGTGAAGAGGCAGATTCTCCCCAGCCTAGAGCCTTCCAGGGTAATTGCACATTTGAAAACATGAGCTGGTGCCAATGTCCCCAGATGAATCATGGGGCTCGCAGCCTTTGTATTGATTTGCCTTCGTATATCAAGCTGCAGGCAAGAGCAGGACAGTATCCTGGAGGCAGCAACTGGGGGCTTCTGTCCACCTGCAGAGGCCCGTGAATAACAGGGCCTCCCATCCCATACCGACCCTGCCTCCCTGGCACTTCCACCCTCTTCTGGCCTCAGCTCCTCGTCCCTGGGGCTAAGCGGCTGCCTCACAGCTACGCACACTGGAAAGCAAGGGGCTGTCATCTTTTTCTCAGGTCTCTCTGCCAGATAACCCACATGCCTTTCCTGTGTTCAGTCTCCACTCTCCCACACTCCCTGACTTCTCACTAGGCCTTGCCCCAGCCGTTCCATCCAGCTTCAGTTAGGACCCCAGACTCCTCGATGTCCTTTGTATGGCCAGGAAATGTCTGTTAGATGTTAACCACTGCACACACACTCCCTCGCTCACATACATACACACTCACTAACACACATACACACTCACATGCATACACACACTCACTCATAAACTCAGTCTTACACTCACACATGCATACACCCACTCATACACTCAGTCTTACACACTCACTCTCATAAACTGTCTTACACACACTCATACACACAGTCACTCATTCTTACACAGACACTCACTTTCACATACTCATCCACACTCTCGTTTGCTCAAATTCACTCTTATACACTCACTCACACTCACACTCAGTTTTACACACACACAGTCACTGTCATTCATACATACACTCTCACACACTCATCCACACTCTCATTTGCTCACACTCACTCCTACGTACTCAATTGTCCATGCAGGTGCACACAGTCACACACTGGTTCACACAGGTATGCACGGCTATTTCAACACCCCCCAGAACACTCTAGTGCCATCACCAACCCCCCACAGCCACCAGTTCTAGGGAAATCTGCAGCCTACAGGGGAAGCACACACCCCTTGGCCTTTGAGTTTGAAAGCATGGCCCTGAAGGACACAGAAAGCACTTAGGGCCAGCACAAAAGATGTGAGGAAATCTGTGAGGGCTCAGAGTGACGCTTTCCACCACCATCCAGAAAGTGACTTGCTGAGAAGAAAAATCAAGGGGAGGTGGAGCTTCAGGGCAGGCATCTGAGAAGGGGTCCTTCTCCTCCATCCCTGACAGGGGGCAGGAGAGGGGATTTCTCCGCAGGCCAGGGAGGTGTCTGTGACCCAGGGTACGGAGACCTGTACCTTTCCTGCACAGGTAGAGCTCTGGAAAGATGCTGACCCTAAAGAGAAAGGGCTGCATGGCAAGCCTGGGCAAGCAGCACCTTGGCCAGCCTCGGGGGCCTTCCGGAGCTGCAGCAACTTCCAGAACAGCAGGACCAGCCCCAGCTGCCTCCGTCTCGTGGAGATGACAGCCCCAGGGCCTCACAGACAGAGGCTGGTGACTCATCCTCAGACCCCACGGACCCAGCAGAGCACAGAACATTTCGGCAGGTGCAGGCGTGGACGTGATAGCTAAAGAGCAAACACTGCTCCCGGCGCTTCCTCCCTGGAGGAGCTCTCCCCCACCCTCCTGAAACTCAGGTGCAGCTTAGCAAACAGCAGTGGAGAGAGTCATACCGAGGCTTAGAAACGTGGAAATTATGTAACTGGTTTTTGAAAAACTCAGTAGTTTACTTTTCTTGATCACTCGAGCTTCTGATCTGAAAGTCATAGCTACTGCATCTACCCCTTTGTCACTCACTCTTCGGAAAGCAGGAAGCACAGAGGCTAATGAGCAGAGAACACAGCGGGATGGGACAGGTGCCTCCAGATATGCAGCCTGCTGACCGCCCAGGACTTGGGAAACCAGCAACGTTATAGCTTTCCCCAGCGCCTGCTCAAAAGGCCTGGGAGTGGAAAGCAGTGTGCTGTTTCTGATGACCGGTTATTAATAATTTATTCAATGTATTGTTAGATCATAGACTCCGCCTGGAGTCCCTCAAAGGGCTCACCCACTCCCTTCTTCCCTCTTCCATAGCTTTCATGAGCATACTTTTGCCTAAAATATCCTTTCGGCCCTTCCAAAAAATGATATGAACTCACTTCAAATTTCTCCACTTAAGCAGCATTAATGTACTGAGATTTGTGGAAAGTTTTCTTGCTAGTGCAGACTGATCACAGCTAAGCAGGTACACAGATCTCGCCTGTGGTCAGCAGCCTCTACGATGACTCCCAATGATCCCCAACCCCTGGTGTTCACCTCCTGTGCAATCTCCTCCCCTCAAGCATGGACTGGACCTAGTAACTGGCTTCTAATGAATGGAACACAGCAAAAGTGATGGATGTCACTTCTGAGGTTAAATTACCAAGAGGTGGAGGCTTTGTCTTCCATGCCTTTCCCTCTCCCTCTCTTGTTGCTCACTCTGAAAGAGTGTATTAGTCCATTTTCATACTGCTATAAAGAAATACCTGAGACTTGGTAATTTATAAAGAAAAAGAGGTTTAATGGACTCATAGTTCCACATAGCTAGGGAGGCCTCACAATCATGGCATAAGGCAAATGAGGAGCAAAGGCATGTCTTGCATGGTAGCAGGCATGAGAGTGTGTGTAGGGGAACTGCCCTTTATAAAACCATCAGATCTCGTGAGACTTATTCACTACCACAAGAACAGCACAGAAAATCCTGCCCCCATGATTCAGTTACCTCCTGTCAGGTCCCTCCCATGACACATGGGGATTACGGGTGCTACAATTCAAGATGAGATTTGGGTGCGGACACAGACAAACCATATCAGAGATGCTGGCTGCCATGGTGTCAGCTGCCCTGTGGAGAGGCTCAGCAGGCAAGGAGCTGAGGTCAGCCTCCAGATAATAGCCAGTGAGGAGCTGCCTTCTGCTGACAACCACATAAGTGAGCTTGGAGAGAGATGCTTTCCCTGTTGAGCCTTCAGATAAGACTGCAGCCCCAGCTGACATCTCAGCTGCAGCCCCCTGGGAGACTCAGAGATAGGTACCCAGCTAAGCTGAGATAAGAAAGCGTTGTTATTTAAAACCATTAAGCTTAGGAGTTATTTCTTATACAGTAACAGATAACTAAGACATCACCTATGTACTACGTTCTTGAGAAATGGAATTTCAGATTTTTCCTAAGTTAGGGAAGAATTGTCTTTTATTTATTCGTTTAATTTTTACTCAGTTAGAAATGCTATGAGCTGTTCATTAAAAAATAAAAAGCTAAATTTAGCCTCTACCAGTGAAATCACCTTTTTCATTTTCTACCCTGCTTATAAGCAGGACCTTAACACATTCTCCTTGCATTTTAAGATTTTATCATCTTTTAATTCTTAAAATGAAAGAAAAAAGAAAAAAAAAGTTGGAGATATTTTCTTGCATGTACTATTGATGTTCTTTATACAGAGACCAACATCCTCCCTTGATCTCAATTTCTGGCCTCTTGCTCTATTAAGTTTTGCAAAATTACATTTTTCCCTACATTACCTGGAAAGATTGTTCCTTTTCATATCCTATGCACTAGCTGTTCTGACAGAGCAATCTCTGTGAAAAATATAAAGAACCCGTTATTTGGTAAATTAATACTTCCATTATTACGGGTATATTATGAGATCATGACATTTTTTCTCGTTCCTGCCCCACTGGGAGGCTACACTGAGCATCACCGAACATCTCAGCCAATTTTAGCCCTGAGTGAAAACTTTGCTCTAAGCAACCTCTGCAATATTAGCCATAGGGGGTGGTTGCGTTCTGCTAATAGAAGATAAGTTTTGAGAAGTGCTCATAAAAAAGGCTTGGAATTAGACTTTGTCTCCACATGCAAAACAACGTGGAGACCCCAGGCAACCATCCCGACTGCTCAAGCCCTCCCAAAATCTACTTTTGCTGGAAATATCTTGATAATTTACATAAAAATATGGAGGAGGGAGTTTTCCTGGGTGAGAAACAGGACACTCTGCCTGGATCCCATGACTTTACCCAGCTGCATGTGAGCTCTGCAGGGAGGCGGGGTCCCTCCCTCTGCCCCCAATGCCCTTTGAGGACCTTCCCCTTCTATAAATAGCTCCCCTCCCTGCTGGCTTGATTTTCCTCGGAGCATCCATCCCTTCTTGAGATGAGATGTTGACTGCTTAATTTGCACCTTTCTTCTCCTGCTGGAATATAAACTCCAGGAGGGCAGGGACAGTGTCTCCTTCACATGAAAATGGCAGACACAAAGCGGCCACATGGCAATAATGGTTGAATCAATGAACGCGTGCAGTTAATCAGGTTACTGAAAGAGAAACAAAAGAGAACCATGTTTTTAAAAAGCCAGGTGCGGTGGCTTATGCCTATGATCCCAGCACTTTGGGAGGCCGAGGTGGGCGGATCACGAGGTCAGGAGATCGATACCATCCTGGCTAACACGGTGAAACCCCGTCTCTACTAAAAATACAAAAAATTAGCCGCGCGAGGTGGCGGGCGCCGGTAGTCCCAGCACTCGGGAGGCTGAGGCAGGAGAATGGCGTCAACCCGGGAGGCGGAGCTTGCAGTGAGCTGAGATCCGGCCACTGCACTCCAGCCTGGGCGACAGAGGAGAATCTGTCTCAAAAATAATAATAATAACAATAATAATAAGTAAAATAAATAAAAATAAAAATAAAAAGCCCCTGGCATCCTGCACCAGCAGCCCAAGTCACTAGAATATGAGAAGATAAAACATGCAAAGAAAGTGGGAACACGGATAGAAAAAAATAAGTTCATCCTACGATGCAAGGTATTGCACCTTCACGGATTTGTTTTGAGGAGCAGCGACTGACCCTTTGGAGGTCTGTAGCTCAGTCCCTTGCACACCAGCCCCTCAAAGAGAGTGTCGCCTCCAGTGAGACCAAGGAAGCCGAGTGCACCGCGCGGGGACTGGTGATCCCTCTCGACTAAGCATTTTTAAAAGGCAGGGCTGGGAGCCCGCGAGTCAGATGCACGACTGCGGAAAATGCACCTCCAGGGCCTCGCAAGGTGGGGATGACTTGCTGACTCCGGGATAACAGGAAGTCTCGGCCACCCCCAGGCAGGGCCGGAGCCCTGGGGAGAGGGGGACGAGGGCCCCCGAGAGAGGAGGATGGGGCCCCGGGGAGAGAAGGACGGGGGCCCGGGGGAGAGAGAGAAAGGAGCCCACGGGAGAGGATGATGGAACCCCCAGGAGAGGGGGGCGGGGGCACTGGGGAGAGCAGGACGGCGGCTCGGGGGAGAGGAGGATGGGGCCCCGGGGAGAGAAGGACGGGGGCCCGGGGGAGAGGAGGACGGGGGCCCGGGGAGAGGAGAAAGGAGCCCTGGGAGAGGATAATGGAACCCCCAGGAGAGGATGATGGAGCCCCCAGGAGAGGAGGGCGGGGGCACTGGGGAGAGGTGGACGGAGATCCCCGAGAGAGGAGAATGGGGGCACCAGGGAAAGAAGGACTAGGTCCCGGGTAGAGGAGGAAGGAGCCCCCGGGAGAGGAGGACGGGACTCCCGGGAGAGAAAGATGGGGGTACTGGAGAGAGGAGGACGAGGGTCGCGCCTCGGTGACCGCTAGAACGCATCCGCTGGCTCCCGCCCTGCAGAGACCGCCTGACTCTCGTGGACGGAGGGAACCGAGGGGCTGGACATCAGCCCTCTGAGCAGCTGCGTCCAATAGCCCTGGTTCCCCCTCCCACCAGACCCGGAGTCCGAGGTGGCAGGGCCCAGCGCCGAGCCTGGACGGTGGTAGGCGCTGGCGTTAGTTCTCTATCGCTGCTGCGAATATGCACCACAGATGTCGTGGCTTAAAGCAGCACGGACAGGCTGTCTTACCGCTCTGGACGTCGTAAGTCCGACGCTCAGCTCTCGGCGGGAAGGCGCCCTCGCCAGTGGGCTCCACATTGGGCTTGGCCCGGACCGCGCTGCAGCCCTAATACAGCGAGTGCTGCCCGGGCCTCAGCCGTGGAAAAGCACGTGGAGCCCCCGGGACCCTCCGCGCGGTCCTGATTCTCCTCTGCCTTCAGATTTAGGTTCAGGCCTTTGCCCTGAAGTGCTTGCTGGCATTCCCAAGTGTCAGCACATCTTGCTCAGTCCCTTGTGCCGACCCCAAACCTCCCCTTTCTCTTTCAGTGCCCACTGACAAAATCAAGTCCAACCATTTCGCAGCAGGAGAGCCCATAACCAACAAGCAGGGGTCCTGGCCTCGCGCAAGTCAAAGGGCTGCTCCTGACCTCCAGGAGGAGCGGGGGGCACAGCAGGGCAGCCAGACCCTTTGGACAGATGCTTAAGGTAACCTCTCATCGGATTGCACTGACCCTAAGTCAATTAAGTTGGCCACAAGAAGGAGGAATTGACTGGAAAGCAGTTACCTTGTGTCTACGTGAGGTCAAAACAACCAACTGGGAACAAAATTCCTTAATATGTAATGCAATTTACTGGAGTAAGAAGGAGGTGTGATAAACCATTTCTTTTTTTTTTTTTTTTTTTTTTTTTTTGAAACGGAGTCTGGCTCTGTTGCCCAGGCTGGAGTGCAGTGGCCGGATCTCAGCTCACTGCAAGCTCCTCCTCCTGGGTTTAGGCCATTCTCCTGCCTCAGCCTCCCGAGTAGCTGGGACCACAGGCGCCTGCCACCTCGCCTGGCTAGTTTTTTGTATTTTTTAGTAGAGACGGGGTTTCACCGTGTTCGCCAGGATGGTCCGGATCTTCTGACCTTGTGATCCGCCCGTCTAGGCCTCCCAAAGTGCTGGGATTACAGGCTTGGGCCACCGCCCCCGGCCCTGATAAACAATTTCAAACACCAGTTCTTCTCCACCGAATGCCATGATTTCTTTTTCACTGAGTTCAGTGATTTTCGAACCTGCTTCCTCCCTCATCAGGTTGACAAGCCTGTCACACAGCACTATTGGATAGGAACTGAGGTGAGGAGAGGACCTGGACTCTAAGCAGCTACCTTGTGGCATCCAATCACCTTGGCTCCCTCTCCCACAAGACCAGGAGTCCACTGTGGCAGAGCCCAGCACAGAGCCTGGAATGTGGAAGGCACTGGTGGTGTTCCCTATTGCTGCTGCAAACATGCGCCACAGATGCGATGGCTTATAACAGCACAGATTGGCTGTCTTACAGTTCTGGAGGTCAGACATCTGACACATACCTCACTGGGTTAAACCCAAGGTGTAGGCAGGCCTAGTTTCTTCCTGGAGGGCCTGGGGTAGATAGGTAGGCCCTTTCCTGCTTTGTCCAGCTTTCATGGGTTGCCCACATTCCTTGGCTCATGGCACCTCCATCTTTAGAGCCAGCAATGGCCATGCGAGTCTCTCTCCTATTATATCACCCAGACCCTGGCTCTTCTGCCTCCCTTTTCCACACTTAAGGACCCTTTTGATTACACTGAGCCCACCCAGATAATCTAGAATAATCTTCCTTTTTTAAAGTTGGCTGACTACCAACCTTAATTCCATCTAAAACCGTCATTTCCCTTCGTCATGTTCCCAGGTTCTGGGGATTGGGATGAGGACCACTTGCGGGCCATTATTTTGCATACCACAATGCTCAACAGATAACTGTTTAGTGAGTTTTGAGTCAATAATTCTGGATTATTTACGACTTCAACAACTTTTTAAAAATCACATGGCCTCCGGGTAACTATTTTCATCCCCAAAGCATTTCATGTTTTAAAAAGAAAAGAAGCTATCCAAAATGTATATTGTCCTTTTCCACACCACTCCCAAAGGTAAAGACTGGCGACATGCTCAAAATATAATTGGTTGCCGGGCACTGGTGGCTCACACCTGTAATCCCAACACTTTGGGAGGCTGAGGCAGGCAGATCACTTGAGGTCAGGAATTGGAGACCAGCCTGGCCAACATGGTGAAACGCCGTCTCTACAAAAAATACAAAAATTAACCAGGCATAATGGTGCATGCCTGTAATCCCAGCTATTCAGGAGGCTGAGGCACAAGAGTCATTTGAACCCAGGAGGCAGAGGTTGCAGTGAGCTATGATCACGCCACTGTACTCCAATGTGGCAACAGAGCGAGGCTCCGTCTAAATATATATATATATAAATAAATATATATATATATATGGCATATATATATTTGCCATATGTATATGGCAATTAGCTTTACTATCAATAACCAAGTAGTCGATGCATTAGACTAAGGGCACAGTATTGTCTAGTCCAGATTAATGTGGTTGAAAACACTATTGATTAGATTCTTCTTGGAGGTCACTTAATGGAAGCCATAAGAAGATCTATTTTTAAATGCTGGTTTTGTTGGTTCTGCTCAATAAACTTTGGAAACTCCTGGATCTTTGGATTCAAGTACATGACAGACAGGGCGTGCAGGGGAGAAGGTTTAGATGAAGGAGCAAAAGTTGTTTCTCCAGCGGAAAAGGCTGAATCCAATCAGATAAGCTCCAAGTATTCACAGCTTCCTTTCTTTCCTTCCGAAGCGGCATTTCTCCCTGCCAGGGGCAAATCCACTCTTGCTCCTGGGGCCCTGACAGGGCTGATAGCAACTCCACCCCCATGGGACCGCTCCCTGGAGTCAGGGTGCTGGGGTGCCTAAGAAGGCGCTGTTCCTTTCAGGTCCCAGCAGGTGGAGAGCCTGGTTCTGGTCTGTCCCCAGTGGGCTTGGAGGCTAAACTGTCTCTTTGGTATCTTTGGGGCAGAAGAATCATTGCCAGAAGCAAGGTTAGACATGTGGGACAGGGCTCCTCCTCAGACACGCCCTAACCCAGGGAGAGGCCGTGCTCAAGTGAGACTCTCACAGGAAAGGTATAACTCTCCAGACATCTACCTGGTGGATCCGACAGCAGTGCCCCACCCCACACACGGAGTTCTAGGAGCAGCTGGGCAGGTGGCAACTTCTTTCTCAAGAAGAGTGTGTGCAGCCTCCCCGTGGTTGTGCCGACTCCAGTACTCATTATATTTTAACTTTTGGCATCCAGGCTAAGTAGCCAAACCCAGTTAGGACCCTTGCATTACAACTTCAAGTCACTTTATGAAGAGAAAATATGGCCATATCAGTAATTTGTTAGAGATATAGAAAATATTTTTTATTGAGGCAGAATATTCAGAGTCATTATTGCTATGATTGACTATTATTTACTGTGTATGTCTGTGTGTCAGGAAATACACTAGATGCTGTAAAAAACACATTACCACATTTAATCATTATCACAACTCCATGAGAGGAATTTCTTGTAAATGAAAATAGCGAAGTTCAGAAGAGTGATGTCACCTTCCAGGTGGCTGCGATCCCATCTTCAATGTGTTCGAGGGTGGTGCTCCTTCTAATTCCCTAAATGTCTATGTTCTCAGTGATCTAACACGTTATTTTTAAAACCTGAAGTATGAATTGTTTATGTCATGAGACGTTCCAGAGTCTTACATGTAGTATTAAAGTTTTTCATCAGACCAAGAGGTACTTCAGGAAGCATGGTGACCACAATCTCCTTGTGAGACAGAGAATGACTGTTATTTCCAGTTCCCCAGATTACAAGTGTGCTCAAGCCTGTTTTCTCTGGTTTATTATTTATTTACATGTACCCTAGAGGCAGATGCACTTTTAGAAGCGGGGGGCAGATTTTAAGGAAAACAGTAGAAAAGTGGGGGACTCCCAGCCCTCCGAATTCCCAGCTCTGGAGCTGAATACCCTTCCCCCAAGGGCAGATGGTCTCTCTCCCCTCCTCCTCTCCTTTTCTCCCTCCTGAGTCAGATTTCCTTCTTGGAAGCCAGATCCCTCTCCCTTTGGCCAAATCACTTTAAACAAGACCTCCAGGATATTGAAAGGCTGAGCCAGAAAGATGAGGGATCCGTGTCCTGGATGCTGACTCTCTCTCAGGCGGAATGCAGTGTGATGAGATATTCCACAATATGATGTGAAATAAGTGCCAAAATACGGCACTGTCGTCTCCCTCAGGGTTATAATCACTCAACATTACAAATAGGTCACTCAGCACTACAACGTTACAAATAGGACAGGGCCCAAGGCTTTGTTGCAGGCGCCCACTGAGAAGAGCAGAGCTGCCCAGGCCCTGTCTTCCAGGTGCTGGTGCCGCGGCGAGCTGGCCTGGAGAGCTTTGGTGTTCTCTTCCTGAATGATTTCACAAGACGTCACATCAGACATGTACAGACAAGGCCATTTTGTGACCAGGATGGATCAAGGCATGAACAAGATTATTCCTGATATAGTTTGGCTCTGTGTCCCCACCCAAATCTTACGTTGAATTGTGATCCCCAGTGTTGGAGGTGTGGCCTGGTGGGAGCTGATTGGATCGTGGGGATGCTTTCTAATGGTTCAGCACCATCAGCATAAACAAAACACAGACATTGTCTGAACCACAAAATAGCCAGCATTCCCAAATCCGGGCTAATATAGGTGACGGCCAATTCTCTGCCAGCGATAGCCTTAGTCTGGTCTGGTCTTCCCTCCTGTAGAGGAGATTTATTAAGATGCTCGGTCATAGAGTCACCCCCACTTCCTGTAGCATCCTGTCCAGAGCAAAGCTCTGCCTTCTCAAGCCCTCTAGAATCACCCAGCCAAAGCCCAGGTCCCATCAGTCCTCTCTCACACCCGCTTACTGCGGTGCCCATGTTCCCACTGGCGTGTGTTCTCCCTCAGAGCGGCAAGAAAAAACCCAACTTGTCAACCACAGCTGTGTGCTCCTGGTCGTCTTTGACTACAGGGATTGACACCATGAAATATCAGTCATTAGATCTAATTGACAGTTGAGGAAGTCCAAGTTCTTTAAATAAAACTGGTAACTATGTAAATGTGAGGCTTCCATTCTGATAGGCTGTGTTGTTCCCTGGGTCCCACCATCTCCTCACAGTCAAAGACGATAGCAGGAAAAAACAGGAATGGAAATTGTTTTCACCCTTAAGACTAAAGCGTGCCCTAAATTGTTTCCACCCTTAAGACTAAAGGAAAATGGGAAAGACGTATGAAGAGACAGTACCTTAGAAAGAGATGCAAGTGACACAGAGGAGAAGCTGCTCAACCTTGCTAAAAATAAGAGGACTGCTAGTTGAAACTATACTGAGGTGCCATTTCTCATCAATTACATTAGTGGAAATCTCACAGCTTGACAACACATTGCGGACAAAGCTGGAGGGAGAGGCACTCATCCACTGCTGGCGGGAACGCAAAGGATAACACAGTCCCTGTAGAGGGGGTTCAGCAGGAGTTGACGGAATGACACATGCATCACCTCTTTGATCCATCGGTCCCATATCTAGGAGCCTGTACCACAGACACACTGGCAAAAACACAAAAGGACACCTTCACAAGGCCACTTACTTGGTACTGTCCATGATTATAAAGACTGTTAACTGAAATGTCCATTGACAGGGAGTAAAATAGGTTAAATCCTGATAGAACAGAATACTATGTCGTTGTGAAAGGAAGTGCGAATTCTCTCTATGGCTATGCAGTGATCTACAAGATAGATTAAGTGAAAAGTGAAGATGAAGGACAGTATTACCAGGATGTTACCATTTTAAAGAAAAAAAAAAAGGAAGACTGGGCGCACTGGCTCACGCCTGTAATCCCAACACTTTGTGAGGCCGAGGAGGGCAGATCACCTGAGCTCAGGAGTTCGAGACCAGTTTGGGCAACATGGAAACCCCGTCTCTACTAAAAATACAAAAAAATTAGCCGGGTGTGGTGGCGCATGTCTGTAATCCCAGCTACTTAAGGGGTGGAGGCACGAGAATTGCTTGAACCTGGGAGGTGGAGGTTGCAGTGAGCTGAGATCACACCACTGCACTCCAGCCTGGGTGACACAGCGAGACTCCGTCTCAAAAAAAAAAAAAAGGGCTGGGTGGGGTGAGAGGTAGGAATCCAGGAGACATGAGGGAGGAGTCAGGACAGGAACTGGACCTTACTGAAGACACCTCTCCAAAGAGTGCTGGCTTTGAATCCATATCATATTTTTCAAATTTTAAAGAGCAAAATTAAATTTTTAAATAACTGATCTTTCATAAAACTGAAAATAAATCAAAAGAATATCCAGTTGGTGTCATATCTACACAGAAAATAATTCTTATAATAACCTTAAAACACAGTATTTTGATGGTACGTCCCTAATGGGATACATCCTAAAGCCCAAAACACTTCAAAGCCATCCTAAAGTGCTGTCTCTAATTTTCACTAGTTACAGTGTTAATATTGTCATTTTGAAACTCCATATATTAGGGATGAAACAAATAATAATTATATCAATGACAATAGGATAAACGTGTTCAGTGCAAGAAAAAAGACAAATAGTTATATTTCAATTATGTTACTTAATATCTGTGCTTATCCACAATTATTTCCATAGAAATATTTCTAAGAAATGGCAGGGTGCGGTGGCTTACCCTTGTAATCCCAGGACTTTGGGAGGCCAAGGTGGGCAGATCACGAGGTCAGGAGTTCAAGACCAGCCTGGTCAACACAGTGAAACCCCATCTCTACTAAAAAAAATACAAAAATTAGTTGGGCATGGTGGCAGGTGCCTGTAATCCCAGCTACTCAGGAGGCTAAGGCAGAAGAATCACTTGAACCCGGGAGGCAGAGGTTGCAGTGAGCCGAGATTGTGCCATTGCACTCCAGCATGGGCAACAGAGCTAGACTCCATTTCAAAAAAATAAAATAAAACATATATATATATATATATATACACACACACACACACATATATATATATTTCTAATAAGTAAAATTGCTAGACCCAAAAATATTTAGATTTTTATAAACATTGACAAATTAGCCTACAGGAAGTTTATGATAAATGTAAACACCAATATTGGTGCATAAAAGTGGTCATTTCCTATAACTTCTTCCACACCGCGGCTGTGATCTTCCTCTACTGGTTGCCCACAAAATAGTTAAATAATATAGGAATACATGGCTACTTTCGTTGTTTGTTTTGTTTTGTTTTTTGTTTTTTATTGTTTTTTTTTTTCATTTTTTGAGATGAAGTCTCACTCTGTCACCCAGGATGGAGTGCAATGGTGTGATCTCAGCTCAGTGCAACCTCGGCCTCCCAGGTTCAAGCAATCCTTGTGTCTCAGCTTCCCGAGTAACTGGAATTACAGGCATGTGCCACCAAACCCGGCAAATTTTTGTATTTTAGTAGAGACGGGGTTTCACCATGTTGGCCAGGTTGGTCCCGAACTCCTGGCCTCAGGTGATCTGCCTGCCTTGGTCTTCCAAAGTGCTGGGATTACAGGCGTGAGCCACCACGCCCAGCCAGCTACTTTCATTTTGTGTCTTAGCTTGCTAGTGAAGCGGAGGGTTTTCCCTGAGCCTTTGGCCAGCTGAACACCTTGTGTGTGTGAATCGTCTGCTCAAACCTCTCACCACTGTCTCCTGTGCCTTCTGACTTTTGGATTTATTTTACCAATCTCATCCTATGCTTTGGCCTTTATTGTAAGTTGCCCTAAATGCTTTTAAGAAACAGGCAGTAGATGGACAAAAAATAAATAAGAAAAAATACGGATTTAAATTATATCTATCTATCTATCTATCTATCTATCTATCTATCTATCTATCTATCTATCTATACACCTCCTGTGGGGAAGGGACTGTGCTGGGACTTTGAACACACAAAGATGACCCTATTGGAGTCATGCCCTCCAAGAAGTTTATGGTTCAGAAGGGGCGATAAGGCATGAGTATACAAACGGAATCACAAGAAGGAAGAAAGGTCACAAGGAAGAGATCATGACAGGCTGAATGAATTCAGAGAAGGCAGAGGCCTCTGTTCACGGGGAGGGCAGAGCACGGGCTTAGAGGAAAAGGTGGCTGTTCATCTGGGCTACGGAGTTCAGTAACACTCTGGCATGTGGATGCTGAGAAAAACACACATCACGTAACACACACACATGAATAAAAAATGAGGCTCCAACCATGGGTACAACTGAACAAGAGAAACTATTTCCACTGGCTGTGGTAAAAATGAGGAAAGAGAATTATGGAAATTAAGGCTGTAGTTTCCCATTGAACTCAGACTACGTAGACCCGTAGACCCGTGAAGGGCAGGCTATGGAATTTGGAATCCATTGTGTATCAGTAACTGGTAAGGCTTTAACTTATTTTTTTCCTTTGGAGTGGAAGTGCTTTAACAAAAATTGTGCTTTGGGGCCAGGCATGGTGGCTCATGCCTGTTATCCCAGCATTTTGGGAGTCTGAGGCGGGCAGATCACCTGAGGTCAAGAGTTCAAGACCAGCCTGGCCAACGTGGTGAAACCCCCTCACTACTAAAAATACAAAATTAGCTGGGCATGGTAGCACGCACCTATAATCCCAGCTACTCAGGAGACTAAGGCAGGAGAATCACTTGAACCCAGGAGGTAGAGGTTGCAGCGAGCCAAGATTGTGCCACTGCACTCCGGCCTGGGCAACAGAGTGAGACTCTGTCTCAAAAAAAAAAAAAAAAAGTGTGTTTGAAGGATTAAGCTAGAGTGTGTAAGGGTTTGAAGGAGGAGTACCTGGAGAAGGTCCACCCTGATGAGAAACTGCTGCCAAAGCCAGGTCAGAGGCAGTGAGGACCAGAAAAGGGACCAGCATGGGGAATGGCGGCAAAGGAGAAGGCACAAGAGCTTCAATCCACGGGAAAGACAGGGCCAGCCCATGTGTAAGAGAAACGGTCAACTCTTTGATTCGTGGTCTGCATGGTTAGCCTGGTGGAGAAGAAAGAACTCATCTCCTTCTGAGGTGTGAAGGAGACATCAAAAGTGCATAAGGATATAAAGAAAATGAAGAACGTCGAAGTTGGAAGAACTCAGATGGCCTCGAGTTTCTGTAAGGTCATTTGGTAAGGTAGGAGTTAAGACATTCTCTTCCAGAAACTGGATGTTCATGGAGGATGTGGAGAAGAGTAGGGGTTTTGGTGATACATTCTGTTGGACCTTTAAGAAGAGGTCATTTTGGGTTTTTTGTTTGTGTGTGGGGGGGGGTTTGTTGTTTTTTTATTTTTTTGAGGGGGGATCTCGGCTCATTGCAACCTCCACTTCCTGGGTTCAAGTGATTCTCCTACCTCAGCCCCCTGAGTAGCTGGGACTATAGACATAAGCCACCATGCCGGGCTAATTTTTGTATTTTTAGTAGAAATAGGGTTTCACCACATTAGCCAGGCTGGTCTTGAACTCCTGACCTCGGGTGATCCACCTGCCTCGGCCTCCCAAAGTGCTAGGATTACAGGCGCGAGCCACTGTGCCTGGCCGAGAAGAGGTCATTTTGAAACGAGTCAAAGGTTGTCCCAGCAGCACTGAGGCAGGCCGGCCACGTCTTCCTGCAGGAATTTGGATTGTCAGCTCACCTGCATGACAACGTCCTCAGCACCACACAGCAGCACGGAGAGAAAGCCACAGGAGATTGATTGATGGGTTGGTTGGCAGTGTTAAAAGAAAAACTTCAGACAAATTAAATTTAACAGGGTTTAATTGAGCAAGGAATGATTCGCAAATCGGGCAACCCCCGAACCTGAATAGGGTCAGAGAGACTCTCGTGCTGCCACAGAGTTGGAGAGGATTTATGAACAGAGAAAGGAAAGTGATGCCCAGAAAATGGAAGTCAGGTGCAGACACAGCCGGATTGGTGACAGCTGGGCCTTTGCCTTATTTGAGCGGTTGAACACCTGCGATTGGCTAAAACTCAGGGATTGGTACAAGAGTAGATTAATTACAGTCTGTTTACATGTCCAGCTAGGTGATAGCTCACTATGTACAAAGAAACCTTTAGGCCCATCTTACAAGGAAGCAGCTCTAGGCTAAAGTTTTAACATCAGGAAGCAATGCGCTCATCCATTCAACAGTCACCCATGGAGCTCTTGGAAAAGGCGTCCTGGGGGTGGCAGCACCATCCTGCCAGGTACATACACCAGGCTGAGGGACCCATGGCACACCTGAGAGCAGTCTTGTCTACACACCCAGGGGATGTGTAGAAAAGGAGGCAAAGAAGCCTGTAATCCCAGCACTTTGGGAGGCCGAGATGGGCGGATCACGAGGTCAGGAGATCGAGACCATCCTGGCTAACATGGTGAAAACCCGTCTCTACTAAAAAATATAAAATCTAGCCAGGCGAGGTGGCAGGCGCCTATAGTCCCAGCTACTCGGGAGGCCGAGGCAGGAGAATGGCCTGAACCTGGGAGGCGGAGCTTGCAGTGAGCTGAGATCCGGCCACTGCACTCCAGCCCCGGCGACAGAGCAAGACTCCGTCTCAAAAAAAAAAAAAAAAAGAGGCAAAGGACTCAAGGGCACCACAGCAAGCACATTTGAAGGGTGGAGCAGGGGGTCCAGTGGTAGATGGGCCAGCGAGGAGCAATGAGTCCAACGGATTGAGGAAGGGGCAGTGGAGACAGCGGGGCAGGGACACCAAGATGAGTGTGCTGCACCTGTGCTGCACAAAGTCACTCAGCCACGGGGCTAAATGGGGTGCAGATCCACCCTGGTCGGGCTCTGGGCGTGTGTGGCTTTGTCCATTCTGGCTGCTGTAACTGAATAGGTGGTGGCTTATGAACACCAGAAACTTACTTCTCACAGTCTGGGGACTGGAAATTCAAGATCAGGGTGCCAGCATGATTGGGGTCTGGTGAGAGCCCACATGCTGGTTCACAGAAGGCCATTTCGTCACTGTGTTCTCACATGGCAGAAAGAGGGCCAGGGAGCTCTCTGGAGTCTCTCATATAAACTCCCTGATGATCCTTCACGACCTGGTCACCTCCCAAAAGTGATCCCTAAAACCATCCTAATACCATCACCTGGGGGGGGTTAGGATTTCAATATGTGAATTTTGGGGGGACACAAACATTCAGTTCAAAACAATATGGGTGATATGGTTTGGACTTGTGTCCTTGCTCAAATCTCATGTGGAATTGGAGGAGGGACCTGGTTGGGGGTGATTGGATCATGGCACAGATTTCCCCCTTGCTGTTCTTGTGACAGTGAGGAGTTCTCATGAGATCTGATGGTTAAAAGTGTGTGGCACTTCCCCCTTCGCCCTCTCTCACTCTCTCTCTGTCTGTCTCTTGCCGCCATGTGAAGAAGGTGCTTGCTTCCCCTTCTCCTTCCGCCATGATTGTTAGTTTTCTGAGGCCTCCCAGCCATGCTTCCTGTACAGCCTGTGAAACTGTGAGTCAACTAAACCTCTTTTCTTCATAAATTACCTAATCTCTGCGGGTAATTAGCAGTGTGAGGGCGGACTATGACAATGGGTCTGTGAAAACTCAGAGCAGGAAGCATTTTCCAGTTCACCCATCCAAAGTGGGCATGCCTTTTCTAATGTGCACAAAAGTACTAGGTTGAGCTGAAGGCCGCAGTGAGAATCAGAACTGCATGGGAAAGAGC
Source organism: Macaca thibetana thibetana (assembly GCF_024542745.1). Classification (NCBI taxonomy): domain Eukaryota; kingdom Metazoa; phylum Chordata; class Mammalia; order Primates; family Cercopithecidae; genus Macaca; species Macaca thibetana. The sequence goes on along the minus strand of NC_065581.1, from coordinate 161,719,977 downwards.
AGAGAAAATGTCAGTCTTCAAGACTCAGGGGTAGCGCAAACTGAGCAGACTTTGAGGGAAGCAGGGAAGAAAATAAAATGAGAAGCAAAGGAATTAGAATAGGAATCAGATAGCTAATTAATATATTAGGGAAACTGAAGAAAAATCGAACGGAGACAGACAGAAAAAAGACGTGCCGTTAAGGAAGTCGCGTTCTTACTCCATGTGGGGAATACGGAGGTTGCTTCCTGCTTGTTGCCCTGAAGAGCGCCTCCTGAGGCTGCAGATCTTCCCGCCATGCTTCACCCTCTGCTCTGGCAGCTCTCAGCAGTTCCGGGTCAAAGCTCTCAGCTTTAGCCACTAAGGGTAAATCTTTTCAAGCATTTGGCTCTGGTCACCCCAAACAGTAAAGCAAATCATTTTCTTGGTTCATTTCTTTTTTATTTGTGTGTGTCGTGAACATGAAATACATGATGTCGCAACAACAAGATGATTGATGACTTAATGGGCTGAATTTAAATTTAAGTAATATTTCCATTAATCTAAAAGCTCTCTCTTAAAAGTCTGTGAAATTAATTTATTGGAAAAATTTTAGCATAACTCTACCAGAAAATGTCCTCTGAATAATAATGCCATAGATTTTGTAGCTTTTTCTTCCTTTCTGATCAACTCATACTTTCTTTCTGCAGGTGTAGTGCCAAAGATGTGACCGAAAATCTCAACACCTAAAGTTCAAAATACGTGTCTATAAACCTTGAAAATGCACAGGGGCGTTTGGAGAAAGGCAGAACACCGGAAAGATAATGTGATACACAAGAGATTGATTGGAGAAGTTTCCAAAAAGGAAAGGCAGGCCATTCCTCTCTGGCCAAGGGTTGAAGGCTGTTTTGGTACCAGAAGAGAGCTATATGCCTGGAATGGAGCAAGGACAAAAAGTCACAGGTCTCACCTCTGCCCATTTAAACTAATCATTCTACCCTATAGACACATGAACATGAATGTTCACTGAAGCACTGTTGTCAGTAGCAAAGACATGGAATCAACTTAAATGCCCACCAATGACAGATTGGATAACAAAAATGTGGTACATATACACCGTGGAATACTATGCAGCCATAACAAGCATTGAGGTCATTCTTCTGCGGGAACATGGATGGAGCTGGAGGCCATCATCTTTAGCAAACTGACATAGGAAAAGAAAACCAAATACCGTATGTTCTCACTTATACGTGGGAGTTAAATGATGAGAACTCATGGACACAAAGAGGGGAACAACAGACATTGGGGCCCATCAGAGAGTGGAGGGTGGGAGTAGGGACAGGAGCAGAAAAAATAACTACTGAGTACTAGGCTCAGTACCTGGGTGATGAAATAATCTGTACAACAAACCCCCGTGACACGAGTTTACCTATATAAGAAACCTGCATATGTACCCTTGAAACTAAAATAAAAGTAAAAAATAAAAATAAAAATAAAATCAATAAATGTTCATTAAAGTTTATCTCAGCCTGGGGCTACTGGAACAAATGACCATGAACCTGGGATCTTGAAAAAAGAGAAATTTATCCTCTCACAGTTCTGGAGGCCGGAAACCTGAAATCTTGGTGCCAGCCAGGTCACACTTCCTCCGAAGGCTCTGGGGGGGATCCGCCCTTGCCTCTCATGTCACTGTGAGCCACCAGCTTCTGGTGGCGCCAGGTGTTCCTGGCTGCCGGCTGCCTCCCTCCAGTCTCCACCTCCATCGTCACATGACCTTTGCTTCTGTGTGAGTGTCTCCTGCTCTCCTGTCTGTTCTGAGAACACTTGTCACTGCATTTAGAGCCTGCCTGAATCATCTAGGAAGATCTTGTCGGAAAATCATTAACTAATTACATCTGCAAAGAAAGATCCTTTTTCCGAATAAGACCACATTCACAGGATCTAAGGGTTAGGATGTGGACATATCTTTTTTGGAGGTGGGGATGGAGTCTGGCTCTGTCGCCCATGCTGGAGCACAGTGGCGTGATCCCAACCCACTGCAACCTCCGCCTCCTGGGTTCAAGTGATTCTCCTGCCTCAGCCTCCTGTGTAACTGGGATTACAGGTGCGCATCACCACGCCTGGCTAATTTTTTTGTACTTTTAGTATAAACAGGGTTTCACTATGTTGGCCAGGCTGGTCTTGAACTCCTGACCTCAAGTGATCTGCCCGCCTCAGACTCCCACGGACACATCTTTTGGAGGGCCACCTTTCAGCAGGAAGAAAGCACACAGAGAACCTCATCTTCTCCACCTCTCTCCAAACACATTGACATGAGAGACTAAATATCTTACACATATTTTAAAGTACACAGGCTCACTCAAAACAAGAACCCCACTATGAGCCCAAACAGATTGAGGTCAAGACCACACAGCTCTCTGGGAGTGAGGAGCAGATCAAGGCTGGCACAACCCATCCTGAAGGAGTGTACATGCCTCCTGCTCCTCGGAGCAACCAAAATCTCTCCACCAGTCAGAAACCATGAAACAGTCCCGAAAGGAAGCTGAGAGAGATGCACACAGGAGGAAACTCCAAAAACTACAAACTCTCAAACAGAAGTAACAGACGGTGCAAGGAAATTCAGCTGATGGAAGAAACCCAGTGAGACAGACCAAAGAAATAGGAGCTCATACTGCCAGGAAAAACAGCGGAGTAACACACGCATAGTGCTAGGGGAAAAGAGCTTCGCACTGAGTAGGCCACGTCCCCTTGATTTCTTGTTCAAGATTGAGCTGAGATTAAGGCACTTTCAGATGTATGTAGACAAGAACTACTACCCATAGAAACCTTTGCTGAATGAAATGCTCAAGGACATACCGAACAAAGCAAAAAAATGAACCTCAACAGTGGGGTCAGAAATCAATAAACACTGGCACATCTAAGTAGGAATTTAAGATTCTATATACCTAAACTAAAAAAGTCCTAGTGTCTATATCGATTTGCATCTAAAATTCTAGAAAAGAATATGAGGTTCAAGGGTTACATTTCAAAGTGATATTAAAGAGTGGTAAATGTGTGTGTTTGTGTGTGTGTCTGGTGTGTCTGTCTGTGTATTTTTCTGTAAAGGAAAGCATGGCTTCCATAAGACTCTCAAAGGGGCCATGACCCCAGAAGAAAGTTAAAGGCCATTGTCCCAGTGACTCTGGGATCAGGCACAACACAGAAAGGCTCCAGGCTTTTCAGAGCCTCCCTACATCCAGGAGATACACTCCTTTTCACTCCATTTTTCTCCTGGTGTTCCAGGCTCGGGGCCATCAAACTCTCAGGGGTGGAGGCTGAACTGCGCAGTCAGAGACGGGGCCCACCCTAATATCGTGCACCTGCAACAGGGAAAATAACGATATCTTTCAACCCTGCCAATATTAGGCTGCTCACAGCCTAAGCCCAAGCCCTAAAAGAAGCTAAAAATGAAACAAATTAGCCCAACACAAATTGTTTCATCTAGCTCTTTTCAAACAGGTGGTATGATTTGCCTTTTGAGGTAACATCATAGATGTTTTTGCCTGAAACAATTCTCAGCTTTGGGGTCCTGTAGCCAGAACATGTGCATCCTAATTATGGTAAAACGAAAAGTCAGTAAATAGAGACTGAAAGGCACTCTGGAGAACACACACTGTCTGCTTCAGGGATTTGCAAACTCCTGTGAATCAAAAGGAAAAATATTAAAACTACCAGAGTTCAACAACATCATCACCTTAGGGCTAGCTTTCTCCAGCAAGAAAGCAGCTATTAAGTAAGTTAAACTATGCAAATTACCAGTTTAATTTATTTCTCATTGAACTGATCGATTTTTTTTTAATGGAACTGTAAGACGTGGTAAGTTTGACAGGGTAGATTATTGTTAAGCAAACATTCTCTTCCTCCTTCCACTGAGGGAGCATATACTTCTTTGGTCCTTTGAAAAAGGCTCTGCCATGAGCATAGCTTGGCCTCGTGAATTCAGTGAGCATGAGGCAGCAGGCGCCTGGCATGTGATCCACTCATTCACCATGAGAAGAGCAAGACCACAGGTGGCTGCTGCCTTAGGCTGCTCTGCCCCACCCAGCCTATGTCAGCCAGCCTGGGTGACCTGCAGCCCAGACAGTGTGAGAATAAAGCAACTGAATTTGTGGGGGCTTATTGTGTCTCTTTATTACGTCTGGGTGTGTCTTACTCTGTCTTGTGTTCCTGTAAAAGAATACCTGAGGCTGGGAAATGTATAAAGAAAAAAGATTTATTTGGCTCACAATTCTGATGGTTGAAAAATCCAAAACTGAGCATTTGCATCTGGTGAGGGTCTCAGGCTGCTTCCACTCATGGCTGAAGGCAAAAGGGCACTGGTATGTGCAGACATCACGTGGTGAGAGAGAAAGCCAGGGAGAGAAGGGAGAGGGACCAGGCTCTCTCTAATTAGCAGGTCCCAAGGAAACTAAGAGTGAGAACTCAGCCACAAGTGAGGGCATTATTCTATTCTTGAGGGATCCACCCCCATGAGTCACCTCCCATTAGGTCCCATCTCCAACACTGGGGATCAAATTTCAACATGAGGTTTGGAGGGACAAACATCCAAACCATAGCAGGGTATCATAGGCATACTCACTTATGTGCCTTTTTTTGCAGTTTAGAAGAGTTGCCTGGCTAAAAGAATGCCTTTGCTTCCAAGGTGGGCTACATAGAGAAACTGGGCTCTATCGCTGGCATTATTTTAGAGTTGTATTTCTTTAGCGATAATGGAGAGATTGTCCTCTGGTTGGAGACCATATTCAGAGTCTGAAAACAAAGCTTAATGATAAACAAGAAACCTCTGCAAGCACCTAGTGCAGATGTATAGCAGATGAAGGGCACTCTTGGGACTCCAACAAGTTCTAAAACATTTAAATTATAAAGGACCCATTCCATGTACTGGCTTGTAAAGTTTAAGCTCTCCTCCAGATGGTTTAAGGCTGACGTTGAGATTAAATCTATCATTCAAGATTTTAAAAATTAAAACATAAGGCACTTAGAATGAAAATATATGTATGAAATAGACCAATATTTAAATCCATTAGTAATGGTTAGTTATTGTGCTCTGAAAACTTACATTGTATGAGAGAATAGAAAGTTGAAAATAATTGCTTTTAGGCAAAACAGAATAGAAATAACATTTGGTACCTTTCATTTATCTGAGCCCTCTTGCTAAAAAGAGCAGTCACGCCCATGAAACAAGTATGTCAGAGGATTCAAGTTTATTATTGGGCCATCAAGTACAGCTGCAAGCCCATTACTATCACTACTATCACTTGGTGCCCTGCGGGCTCCACGTGAGGAGAAAGCTTGTTATGATTATGAGAACACTGAGGGATTATGGGAACTCCAAGGGGTTATGAAAAACACTCAAGGATTATGGGAACACTGAGGGATTATGTGAACTCTAAAGGGTTATGAAAACACTGAGGGATTATGGGAACACTGAGGGATTATGGGAACACAGAGATTATGGGAACACGAAGAGATTATGAAAACACTCAGGGATTATGGGAACAGTGAGGGATTATGGGAACTCCAAGGAGTTATGAGCACACTGAGGGATTATGGGAACACTGAGAGATTATGGGAACTCTAAAAAGTTATGGGAACACTAAGGGGTTATGGGAACTCTAAGGGGTTATGGGAACTCTAAGGGATTATGGGAACTCTAAGGTAGTTCTCAAAGACCATGACCAAGCCTGGCTTTTAGAGGCCTCTTTAAACCCCACATATTTGGGGGCTCTAAGATTACACTTCAGGGCACAGCCACTTTTGCTGACCTCATGTGGTGTTTGTGTCCTGTGGAGCATGTGGTCCCAGGGACACGCTTCAGAGGCAGACCCACTGGGATTGGAGTACTGGCAAGTTGCTTAAACCCTCTCTGTCTGAGCTATCTCAACTGTAAAATGGAGATAATAAGCACTGCCAGTTTATAGGCTTGTTATAAGGATTAAATTAACTAACGTAGATCAGTGGTTCTCAAAGTGTCATCCCTGAGTCAGCAACACCAGCATGACCTGGGAACTGGTTAAAAATGCAAATCCTCAGGCCCTGCCTCGAACCTGCTGAATCGGAAACTCTGGGGCTGGGCCGCGGCAGCCTGTGTTATCACCAGCCCTCCAGGTGACTCTGATGCAGCCACACTTTGGGACACTGATGCAAATGAAGCGCTGGCTCGACACGTGCTATGCACTCAGCTCTTCATGGAGGGGCAACATCTGTCATCCGTCTTGACAGGGTTTATCACCTTTGTTATTATTAAATAGGATTCTATGTGTTATTATTGTGGTGGTGATGATGAGTATTATCACACAGCAGCAACCTGGGCTGCCCTGAGTGAGGCACAAAGTGGGATTCAGCTCCTGGGTTCACCTGCTCCTGGTGGATTTGGCAGAGCAACTGCTCACCACAGATTGCCCTTGGCCACGCCCTGAGGCACGTGCATCTCCCAGCTGCAAAGTGAGCATTAGTCTCCTGTCACCACTCATACATACTGCTTTCTGAGTAAAGACAAAAAGGCACTTTCCTGTTCATTTCTCTGAATGCAGGCATGACACCCCTTTTCTCTTGGTCTTCCCTTGTCCCCTCCCGCTTTAGGAAGATTTTATGGATATGGTATCTGTAAAGACCTCATTTCCAAAGCAAGCAAGACTTTTGCACAAGATGTCCTCCTTGTGCCCCCAAACAGACAGCCATGGGAGGGGGCTGGCAGGTGTTCTGTCCTCAGCTGCAGGTGGATGTCAGCTTCATTAGCTCCCAGTGTCTGCACCTGCTCCTTCCATTAATCTATACACTAAAGAAAAGCAACTTTCATTCTGTTTTCTTTAAAAACATTTATTTGTGCAAGTGCCTCTTTCCTCTCCCCTCCGGTCATCCCTTCCTCACAGTGTCCCTGGAAAAAGGCCCTCAAGCTTGGCTGGGTGTCCCAGCAGAGGAGAGGCTGCTAGGGTGGGTCCTCTGCAAAATCCATGCCCCATGCTGCCTGGAATGAGCCCGCCCATCACCCACGCTGGAGCAGAACAGATAACAAGCAGCAACATCACAGGCAGGGGAAACGAAGTTTTGCAGAGAAGTTTGTTTGTGTGCTTTCATTCTTGCATGACATTCTGTTTATTAAAGATTTCCAAAGCACGACGTATGAAACCAGCAAGAGAAGCCGCTGTCCTGCTTGGCTACCTTCTCCCAGGGGAGCATCCTTTAGGGCAGAAGTGGTGGCTGTGCAGCTCCAATGTAGAGTCCCCCTGCATCTGTGGCCCACCCACACCTGAGGCCCACCTGTACCCATAGTCTACCCACACCTGAGGCCACCTGCACCCATAGTCTACCCACACCTGAGGCCACCTGCACCCATAGTCTACCCACACCTGAGGCCACCTGCACCCATAGTCTACCCACACCTGAGGCCACCTGCACCCATAGTCTACCCATGCCTGAGGCCCACCTGCACCCACAGTCTACCTGCACCCATGGTCTCCCCACACCTGAGGCCCACCTGCACCCATAGCCCACCCATGCCTGGGTCCACTCGCTTCATGGGCTGCCTGCTCTTCCTGGAACTCTAGGTGTGCAGATCCAGGCAAAAGAAGTGAGGGCTACACATGTTTCCTAGAAGCCGACTGAATTGTCAGTAAATTTCATCTCCGCTAAATGCATACACAGTTTCTCAACCTGAAGCTACAGGCTATAAACAAAAATATGTTTTTTTTGGCCTGGCACAGTGGCTCACACCTGTAATCCCAGCACTTTGAGAGGCCGAGGTGGGCAGATCACAAGGTCAGGAGTTCAAGACCAGCCTGGCCAATATGGTGAAACCCTGTCTCTACCAAAAACACAAAAAAAATTAGCTGAGTGTGGTGGCACACGCCTGTAATCCTGGCTACTCAAGAGGCTGAGGCAGGAGAATTGCTTGAACCTGGGAGGCAGAGGTTGCAATGAGCCGAGATTGCACCACTGGGTGACACCGCTGGTGCCTGGGTGACAGAATGAGACTCCATCTCAAAATGTACATATATTTTAAACATATATATTTAAATATACACATATAGTACATATGTATGCATGTATATGTGCATATATGTATATATGTATATATACATATATGTGCATATATGCATATATACATATATGTATATGTACATATAATGTACATATAAATTTTGCTTTTGTTATAAGTAGAAACAACAGGGAACAATTATAAAGATTTAAGCCCAGCTACTTTCTGTCCTTGAGACTGTTAAAAGCATCCGTGGGCCCCAGGCAGGGCAGAGTTCCCAGGACACCTAAAATGGGCTGGGGGCGGGAGAAAGTTTGAGAAGGCCAGTCCTCCCTTCTGTCTGCATTGCAGAGGCACGCGTCGGTGTATCCGGGGGGATTGTTCTCTTTGGAGTACAAGCTCCTCTTCTGGTGCCTCTACTAATGCTCCTGATGGCCATGCCCTCAGAGAGAGGAAAGGCTAAGTCCCTGGGGAGAAGAGCAGAGGCCTTCACAGTGATGGTTCAAATGGAGATTGTAAGAATCAGACAAAAGTGTTCATATGAAAACACTTCTGTGGGAAATATGCAGTATTTTCATATTGATAAGCAAACAGCTAGTAAAAGAGCTCTGGTGGTTGTTTTTGATAGAGTCATACTGCAGGGAGGACCTGGCCTGAGTACCTTTGCTGACTGCCTTCCACTTAACAGCTGTCCTTGCTGGCGTCGGTAAAGAACCGGTGTAATGGAAGTGAAAAGTGCTGGGCCAGGCACAAACTAAACCCAGTTCCTTTGACTGAGTCCTGAACTTAAGATGGTGGGATTTACCCTCTTTTCTTCAATCGGGTGTGCTTTTTTAAAAAAGTTGCAGCCCGGCCAGGCACGATGGCTCATGCCTGTAATCCCAGCACGTTGGGAGGCTGAGGTGGGTGGATCACGAGGTCACGAGATGGAGACCATCCTGGCTAACATGGTGAAACCCTGTCTCTACTAAAAACACAAAAAATCAGCCAGGCATGGTGGCGGGCACCTGTAGTCCCAGCTACTGGGGAGGCTGAGGCAGGAGAATGGTGTGAACCTGGGAGGTGGAGCTTGCAGTGAGCCGAGATTGCACCACTGCACTCCAGCCTGGGTGACAGAGCGAGACTCCGTCTCAAAAAAAAAAAAAAAAAAAAAAAAAAAATGTTGCAGCCCACACACTATATGAATTATCAGGAGATCACTAAAGGGACTTACCTAATGCTAATATCAGGTGGGAAAAATACGTATCTCCCTCCTGCCTTACTCTGGAGGCGTTTATGTGAGTAATGCAATATGAAAGGGAAAGAAGATGGAATCAGAGAGAAATAAAGATGATTAAGCTTGTTAAAATAAGATCCACTGAAGAAATAAATAGTGCTAGCACTAAGTGCAAATTGACATCTTTCTCAGACTCAGATATTCGCTAGAATGGTAATTCCACTATTGATCATATTGAATTATTAAAATCTTTCTCCCAAATGAAATGCAAACTGGTTTTCTAGATGACAGACTGTTATTAACTAATGCTGCTAAATAATTTTAGTGACTATCATGCATGAAAATGGAAAAACCATTTGGCTTTTTATATTAAAACAATACAAGTGAGACAAAAATGCTGACAAAAGCTGATTGTAAAATATAAGATGTAGTTTCATAGTGATGTTATCCTGTGACTGAAGCTTCAAAGGGGAAGGTTCCAGATGGGAACAAGCAAACTAATGCAGGTGAAAGGCAGTGAACACAGCTGGAGGCCGGGTTTCCTTAGAGATGGTCAGCTGAGCAGGCTTGGTCCCCAGCCTCCCCTTCCCGAAATAGCACCCTGTGCTCAGCCTCCACTTGAAGAATGTCATGAGCAATAAAGATTAAAATGTGTCCTCTCCCGGAGAATGCGCATTCTAATGAAAGACGGAACTTGACTCCACAGGAAGGGATCATAGAACAAGAAACTTTCAGAAACCAGAAAACCAAGGTGCCGGGGAAGTGGAAATGGCAATTGAGGTGCGGGAGCCAGAGAAGCCTTCTGGTGAACCATCCAGAACGTCTTCTTCCCCTCGTGATCCCGCTGCCTTCTCTAAATTGGGGGAAGGGAAACCTTATTTTCATCTACCCGGTCCAACTCGCACACACACACAGAAATGTGCCTGTGCAGACATTGATGCAATTTAACAGTAAAATGACCATGACATCAACCAACAGGAGACCTGAGACCTGGATTTAAAAAGGAAACAAAGTGTGCTTTTATCATTCTGTGATATACCCCCCAAAATGCATTTTGAAGCTTAACAGGATATACTTCGGTCTAGGACAGTCCCAGAGTCACCATAGAGGCTATCTAAAATTTTAATGTATGACTTTAAATATTCAAGGAAATCCCTACAAATCATTTTCATCAAATCTGTACACGAGTGATTCTCACCAGACCCACTAGTCACTGCGACCTTGTGCTAAGAGGCCTGTTTCTCAGTGTTTTACTCAATTAACTTCATAAGCTGAAATTCGGCTTCACAGCAACAGCATTAATGAAATGAGAGCTCGTGCCCTGGTTCAATTGGCCACTTCCTGCCTAGACATTGCAGTTTTGCGTCAACCCTTTTCAGAAGCGGGTGACTCTTCAAATACTAACGTGAAACCCCCATTAATGTTATTGCTTGGAGTAATGCTGCAGGGAGTGCCAGGGCCCAGGTCACTCTCTCAACAGAGCAAGTCCCTGCAAAAGTGACGCCAGCACACAGGGAAATGAGCGAGGAGCCGTATGCTGGCTTCTGCTGAAAAGGGATGCGAAGCTACAAAGCTGTAATCCTCAGAGTGATGGCAGAGGCTGGGGTGTCAAAGCTCGCTCGAGGTCACACCTGTGTGCTCACCTGCCCAATCCTCTCCAGGTCTATTGCACAAGATCAGTACCATCCCTTCAGCATCACACAGCTGCACTGAAACATGGCTCCTGCATGAGGTGCCACACCAGGATGACGTCCACGGGGACATAATACAGGTGTCGCACACGCGGGGGTCCCAGGTGGCAAGCAGCATCTCCAGGTGAACATCTCACTCCCGTGTCCTGAGTACATTTTCCCGGCTGCTGCTCTCTCTACCGGCAGCAGCTCAGGCCGCCTGCCCATCCCTGCCCCAGTGGACTGGACAACGCGCTGACATTTGTAAGTAGCCTGTGCTCCACCCTTCATTAGAAACTATCTTTAATTAAAACACCACATCAGAATTCTGAGCCAATTTCATCCTGGCTCTCCTAAGTGCTTTGTACAAAACATTAACTCTGGAATCTCATTATACATTTGCAACCTCTGTGACAAACATAAATGATGACTTAGCTCTAATGCCTTCTTGAGCAAGCCTTTTTTTTTTTTTTTTCTTTTTTTGAGACAGAGTCTCGCTCTCTCTCAACTGCCATTATAGGCGCCTGCCACCGTGCCTGGCTAATTTTTTTGTAGTGTTTAGTAGAGATGGGGTTTCATCATCTTGGCCAGGCTGATCTTGAATTCCTGACCTCATGATCCACCTGCCTCGGCCTCCCAAATTGCTGGGATTACAGGCATCGGCCACCGCACCCGGCCGAGCAAGCCATATTTTTAAAGGCTTGTGGATAATAGTAACTTACTGAGGAAAATGTGTAAGTGTTGGATTTAGCGTCTGTTTACTTTTTAAACCAAGAGTTGGAGTTAGTGTTGCAATGGGCTGAACAGATCGTCACAGAGCACCCATCTGACAGCTCTCGGAAGATGCTCACCTGGAAGCTAGCAACTCGCATTCAGTGTGGTTCCCTACAAGTCAAAATCCTCGGGTACCAACAAGAGTGGGCTGGGCCATCCTCACTCTACTACGCTGAAGGAGGCTAAGAGATCCTAAACTTCGTAGCTCCATTGCTCACAGGGGAACCTCAAGTTATTTGCATTGTGATGTTAGGGAACATCCTTACTGGAGAGGAAATACAGATTTCTTGGGACTGCAGATGAACAAGAACTTGAGGGTTCGTGGCCACAGGGTCCAAATCTTCTGCATGGCTTCTGAGCTAGGTCCATCGTGGCACTGGTTGTGCCCACAGCCCTTCCCAATGGGACAGCTTTGCTTTGCACCCCGCAGTGCAATTCTCTCTGACCTTTGATGACTGGACCAAGGGTGGGCCCTTGACTTGAGCCAAGAAAGTGCAAGTCAGGGGACACAGAGTGGGGAGCAGTGAAGGCTGAAGCTGACCTGCTATGTGGAGGCCAGGAAGGGGAGAATGAGCTATGGGAGGCATGAGGCAGCTGAGGCTGAGAGAAAACCAAACTCGGCTTGTGACAAAGCCACCAGGAGCAAAAAGATGAAGAGAGAGTGGTGGAACAGGCCCCCAAGAGAAGTGGACGCCATGAGAAGCTGTGCTATGTTCCTAGAGAAACCAAGAGATACAATACACAAGCGTCTTAGATCCTGCGACCCCCCCAGACCTGGTCCCAGGAGACGTGGGTTCTGTTTGGGGGTCTCATGAGATGTCAGCACCCTTGTTCCAAGTCTAGCCTCATAATTTATCACCCTACCTGGAGCGGGCACTAGTGTCTTCCTAAGCCTTGCAAGAAAAGACAAACAGAATATTCCAGAAACACTGGGTGTCAGTGAAGATGTCTTTGATCCTTCTCAATATGGCACTGGGGCCAAGCATGGTGGCTCACGCTTGTAATCTCAGCCCTTTGGGAGGCCAAGGCAGGCAGATTGCTTGAGCTCAGGAGTTCGAGACCAGCCTGGGCAACAGAGCAAAACCCTATTTCTACAAAAAAGTTAAAAAGTTAGCCAGGCATGGTGGCATGTGCCTATAGTCCCAGCTATGCAGGAGGCTGAGGCAGGAGGATCACTTGAGCCTGGGAGGTCAAGGCTATAGGGAGCTACAGTCACATGACTGTACTTCAGCCTGGGCAATAGAACCAGGTCCTGTCAAATCAAAAAATAAATAAATAAGTAAATATGCCTGAATAAATAAATAAATAAGGTGCTAATGAAGAATAAAGACCCATTTGCAATCATAAAGCCATTTCCCCTACTGTCTTTCCCTCTCATCTAGATATCTATGCTCTGTGTGTGGGTACAGCAGTTTCAGGAAACACTTCTTCAGAGTTGTGGCTCCACTCACCTCTGTCCAGCCTGTGCTCTGAGTCTGAGACCTCAATGATGCCAACTAGCATCATGATTTCAGGCAAATGACCTCTGAGCCTCCCTCTGCCCTATATGAAAACGAGGAAAGCACTCTCTCCTTGTCTGCATTATTTAGAAGGTCAAATGAGAATAACAATAGAAAGATGTATTAGTCTTTCTCACACTGCTATAAAAGACCATCCAAGACTGGGTAATTTATAAAGGAAAGAGGTTTAATTGACTCACAGTTCTGCACGGGTGGGAAGGCCTCAGGAAACTTACAATCATGGCAGAAGGGGAAGCAAACATGTCCTTCTTCACATAATGGCAGAAAGGAGAAGTGCTGAGTGAAAGGGAGAAAGCCTCACTCACCATCACAAGAACAGCAGCATGGGGGTAACTTCCCCCATGATTCAGTTACCTCCCACCGGGTCCCTCCCACCAAGTCCCTCCCATGACACATGGGGATTATGGAAACTACAATTCAAGATGAGATTTGGGTGGGGACACAGCCAAACCATATCACTCTGCCTTGGCTCCTCCCAAATCTCATGCCCTCACATTTCAAAACACAATCATACCCTTCCAACGGTCCCCCAAAGTCTTAACTCATTCCAGCATTAACCCAAAGTCCAAGTCCAAATTCTCATCTGAGACAAGGCAACTCCTTTCTGCCTATGAGCCTGTAAAATCAAAAGCAAATTAGTTACTTCCTAGATACAATGGGGGTACAGGCATTGGGTAAATACACCCATTCCAAATGGGAGAAATTGGCCAAAACAAAGGAGCTACAGGCTCCATCCAAGTCCAAAATCCAATAGGGCAATCATGAAATCTTAAAGTTACAAAATGAACTCCTTTGACTCCATGTCTCACATTTAGGTCACTCTGAGGCAAGAGGTGGGCTCCCATGGCCTTGTGCAGCTCTGCCTCTGTGGCTTTGCAGGGTACAGCCCCACTCCTGGCTACTTTCACAGGCTGGTGTTGAGTGTCTGAGGCTTCTCCAGGAACACAGTGCAAGCTGTTGGTGGGTCTACCATTCTGGGGTCTGGAGGACTGTGGCTCTCTTCTCACAGCTCCAGTAGGCAGTGACCCAGTGATTCTCATATTTCTTCTTTATCAGAAATAGAAAAGAAAAAAAGGAAATTTATGGACATATATTCTGCATGCTGTTAAAGCCAGTATTAGTATTAAATACATGTGAGATAGGTTTATAATTAGTCTATTTTCTATATTGCAAAACTTTTATTTCCATTTTCATAGTATTGCTTCCTTTTCTGGTGACCATTGATCAGACATAGCCCCGTTAGTTACTTTGATGTGACGTCTTTCAGCACCTAGCAAATTTATATTCCTAAAAATATTCCTTGATTTTGACCTATCCAATTTGTACTTCTTATTTTCCAGAAATAGAACAACCTGGTTGTCAAAAGTCCTGTAAGTCAAATCACTGAAGTGGTTATCTTGGTGCTCCTGTTGTGCTGTGTTGTTCATGTACCAAATATTCCTCGAAATAAGCCATTACTGATTGAAACTCAGGAATGTTTTCATCCATTAAAGATAGGACTGAGATAATACTTGCCATACCAAAAAAAAAAAAAAAAAAAAGAAAGGAGGTCAAAAATACACAAAACAAATCAGGGATGTTTAGCTCTTTGAAGGACTTAACAGGCTAGAGAGAGACTTAGTGGCTCTAGCTACAAAAAGCAGATCCTGGGCCAGTGGGAAGAAGACCCAGAGAGACAGTCTTCAATGAAGGTAAAGAAAGTTCAAGGTCGGTGCGGTGGCTCACGCCTGTAATCCCAGCACTTTGGAAGGCTGAGACGGGTGGATCACCTGAGGTCAGGAGTTCGAGATCAGCCTGGCCAATGTGGTGAAACTCCATCTCTATTAAAAATACAAAAATTAGCCGAGCATGGTGGCAGGCACCTGTAGTCCCAGCTACTTGGGAGGTTGAGGCAGGGAAATTGCTTTAACCCAGGAGGCAGAGGTTGCAGTAAGCCAAGATGGCGCCACTGTACTCTAGCGTGGGTGACAAGAGCAAAACTCCGTCAGAAAGAGAAAGAAAGAAAGAAAGAAAGAGAGAGAGAGAGAAAGAAAGAAAGAAAGAAAGAAAGAAAGAAAGAGAGAGAGAGAGAGAGAGAGAGAGAGAGAGAGAGAGAGAGAAAAAAGAAAGAAAGAAAGAAAGAAAGAAAGAAAGAAAGAAAGAAAGAAAGAAAGAAAGAAAGAAAGAAAGAAAAAGAAAGAAAGAAAGAGAAAAAGAAAGAGAGAGAGAAAGAAAGATCAATTTATAATTGGGGCTGAATATGTATTGCTTGACGAAGTCCATCCTGTGTCACTACAAAGGTTTAAGAACAAAGGGAGTGGGAGTGGCTTATGTTCTCTCTAAAGGCTTCTACAATCCCATACTGGATGAGAGGTTAGGCCAGAGGAGACCCCTACATCCCTTGCAACTAGAGAACTTTCCCCATAATGCCATCACTTGGTACATAGCCAGTGACCACAGGCTGCCCCTATGTGTAGCTCAGAAATTCCTGCCATAAATCTTCACTGAATCCCACAGAATTGGCTGAATGGATTAGATCAAGAAAAGCTGGAGAGAAACGGTGGCTGCTGTCAATTCCACCAGGATAATAAGAGCTTAGCACCAATAATTACCTCTTTGTATTCCCACTGGGCTGCACATTTATAGCAACACGCAACACACACACACACACACACACACACACACACACACACACACACACACACACACACTTCCACCAGTTCCGTTTAGGACTCCAAATAAAATCTGAAAACAAGGAATAAAATTAGACCTCCGACCAACACCTGGAGCTTTAGCCTAAAAAAGCACCAAATCACCCTCACACCAGAGTTCTGCTCTGAGCCTTCACCCCGGTTGACTCCCTACAAGCTTGTCATCTGCGCTCTGAGCTCTGCCCAAGCTCGGGTGTGGCTCTGACATCCCCCGCCATTTACCCACCTGCGCGGTTCCATGCCTGCCTCCCCAGCTCACCTGCTTCCTGTGGTCCTCCCGTTTCCTTCCACTGGGTCATTGGATCTCCATTCCATGGCAAGCCCACTTTCTACGTGAGGGACAGCAGACAGGTTTCTAAGCAGAGGGCCGTCTAAAGTGAGGCCCGGGAGCTGCGGGGGGATGGATTCTGGCCGTGAGCTGGGATTGAGGGGGAAGGTGCCCTTGCAACGCGATACACGTCCTTGTCCCGGGATGCTCCTGAACTAGAATTCCTTCATTGGTGGCCCCCATGAGAGTACTCTCCGTCTCAAGCATGAGAAAACGGCACCAGAAGGAAAGGAAATTTTTATTCTTAAAATTTTGTATGAATTAAAGAAAGGAAAAAGCTCACAGTCATCTTGCTCTTGGTTCCAGAAAATTTGAATTTCAAGAAAAGAGGATAAAAATAGGTATCTAATTTTTCTCCTAGGGATGCTCTAAGAATTTTATTTTAGGTGCTACTTTTTCTCAATATCATCTCTAAAAGATACTCAGCTTTCGAAGGATCTTCCTAGCACCTGTCCATAGGCACACATCAGATAATGCCGAGCTCGGTGGTTAGGCAGAGGCTGTTCAATGAACACTAGATCAGAACAACAACAACAAAAGAATTTCTGAGCCTATAATGAAGAGAGAGTAGCAGGTTTCTGTTCTAGAAAGGCAGCACCTTGGGAACTTTTTAAAAATAAAAATCCCATCCACGCCTTTACTTGCTTTTCTATTCTCAACAGGGGAACCGGAACTTGAACTGTAAGAAAGGAAATCTAATTTTGAAACGCTTTCTCGTGAAATACCTTTTCCTGCCCAGAGGCGTGAGTGGATATACTAGGTTACATTTTTCCTCAAAAGTATCTAATCCTTTCCACCTCTTCCTCTTCCTCCTCCTTGTCCTACTCCTCACCCTCTTTCTTCTCTTTCTCGGCCTCCTCCTCCTCTTCTTCGTTTTTTCAAATATTTTTCCCTTTTAAAAATTACTTTTTTACATACGCATACAATTTTTCTTAATAGACAAATGCTGAGGCTCTTTTGTTTTTTGGGTTTTTTGGTTTAATTTCTCCTCCCTCCTCCTTCTCCTCTTTCCCCTCTCTGTGGAGATGGAGTAATGGCTTCCCCCAAAGAGGTCCACATCCTCACCCCTGGAATTTGTGGATGTCACCTTACAAGACAAAAGACTTTGTAGATGGGATTAAATTAAGGGTCTGGGTGGGGAGATGATCCTGCATTATTCCAGGGGGCTCCATGTCGTCAGCAGGGTCTTGATGAGGACAGGACGGTCAGAGTCGGAGGGAAGTGTGATGGTGGGAGCAGGGGCAGGGAGGAGGGGAGAGGCCACAGGCTGACTTTGAACATGGAGGAAGAGGCCATGAGCCAAGGAGTGCGGAAGCCTCGAGATCCTGGAGAAAGCGAGGAGACATTCTCCCCCCAGAGCCTCTTGAAGGAACTCAGCCCTGCGCATTCATTGTAGACTTCTGACCTCCAGAACTGAAAGCATACATTTGTGTCACTTTAAGCCACTAAATGTGTGGTACTTTGGTACAGCAACCATAAGAAATGAATATACCATCTCATAAGTCACACTCTCCCTCGCCCAATAAACTATGTGTATTGTCAGGGTTACACCAGCTGTCATATCCAAAACAAAATAATGATGGCTCAAACTACATGGAGGTGTGCACCTTGTGCAACTAACTCAGTGCAGGTGTCTCAATGGCAGGTGGCTCTCCTCGGCACCGTTATTCGGGGACCCAATGATGGAGGCTCTGCTGTCTGGTCTCTAGGCGTGGTCTCTAAGGCCATGCTCATCATCACCATTTCAGCCTGGAGAGTGGATGAGCAGAAGCCCAAGAACATGAGGCAGGGATTGTGCATCACCCTTTCCCTCACATCGCATTGGAGGGAGCCAAGTCAAGGAAACACACTTAGCTGTTGATGGGGTGGGGGCGATGGGAAGGCCTTAGAACACTGTTCCCACCTGGATTTCCACATTCCAGCCATCAGTTATTTGTGTGCACTCCCTTCGTCCACTTGTAGATGGCCCTGACTGCCCTGCCCAAAGCAGACAGCCCTACGTCTAGGTCACATTCAGGAACTAGGTCGAACTCAGTGTAGAGGACAAGTGGTGACTTCATCCTCCTCCTCAGGCATGGACATCACTCATGGTCTGGTGATCCATAAACTAAAAGGTAACACTGAGGCCTCCCACACACACACCTAACATGTGCTGGAGCAGACACGGGGCACTTCCGTAGAAATTCTCACACAGAAAACAAGGAAAGAGAAACTAATGGCTGTTGCTGTTCCACAGCAACAAGGGGTCCAGCTGGGCAGGAACTATAATAACAACTGTCCCGGCCGAGGGAATGTGCCTTGATTTGACCTCAGTTTTTCCCTCTGGGAGGAAATCCCTGGTCCACTTTTTCCTGTGGGAAGCCTTGTCCTCAGGAGTGTGCCCTCCCGGGGCCACAGCGCTTGCACAGTCCATGTGGTGTTGGGACAAGCTTGGAATGCCATGCATCCTCCTGAGGCTCGGATTGGTACAGATCCCTGCACACTCATTCAGCGCAGGCCAGGCTTGAGGTTCCTTTGACAATGTAATTCTCTCAGACTCTTCAGAGGCTTCTAGTGCATTTGCTTTTAGACCATTCCATGTGCTGATAACTACAACCAATGCTTCACCTATTTGCAGTTCTTAAGTCAACTTTGATTCTGTATTTTTTCCTTCTTTGTGTACCTGCCCTTGTCTCAGTGTAATGACAGCTGAACTGAGGCCAACTGACATAATAAGCAACACCCTTCCCACACAGGACAGGTGAGCCTCACAGCTGGGGCTTAGCCTGGGAGGGTTCTTGGCTGTATCCAGGGAAGAATTAGATCTTTGATTGAACTGCACTGCAGCTTCAAGAGCTGGCTAACTAATATGCAGTGATCCCAGAGTCGGCAGCATATGGGCTATAGGCAGCTGTATTTATAACCATGTAAACCCAGTTTAATTACATGCAAATTAAGGAGCAGGTCAATGTAAAGTGAGGGGCAGGTTACGTAGAACTTTCTAGGAAAGGGGCAGTGACTTTCAGGTCATTGCCATGGACAGGTTCAGAAACTTCTGGATTGCTGCCATGGAAAGGGGCATGACTTCCAGGTCACTGCCATGGCATTTGTCAACTGTCATGGTGCTGGTGGTGGTATCTTATGCCAATGAGCAGTGAGGGCAGCTAGGGATCACCTTCTTAGCCATTTGCTGGTTCCTGTCAGTTTCTTCACTTTATCCTGTGTGGACTAGGTTCTGATTTGGTCAGCAGGGTTGTGACCAGAAAACAAATCCTGCTGGTCTCCTGCCTCACTTCCACCTTTACAATAAGCTTTTCTACAAGGATGTTTCCCCCTCCTTTTTTTTCTTAGCAAGAAGCAATTTGGAAAGGTTTTGAGCAATGGGCATCATCTTATCACCTGCTGTTTGGGGTACAGAAGCAGTGGCCGTTCCATCTGGTCTGGCCCCCAAATCTCTATACTCTGTTTGCTCCACTCCACCTCTTCCTACTCACCAGGTCATTCTTTTCTGAGTTCCCTCTTCCTTTTAATATCTCACTAAAAGCAGTCAAGAGTAGACCACACACACCCAAATTCTGGTATTTGCCAGTTGCTTTTCCTGGATCTCTGGGCTGGGTAGGCTTATGGTCCACCTTCCAAGTTCCTGCAGGAATAGTTTATAAATGTTTCACCACAGCATACAGGCCACCAGGTCTCTTGTGATCTATTTCCCAGAATTAGTGAACCTTGAACATGTGCCTTTGACGTTATGTCAGCAAGAAATAAACTCCTACCTAATTTGAGCCATTAGATTTCTTGGTCTCTTTTATAGCAGTTTGCGTTACCCAACCAATACCGAAATTGTTATCTGGAAGTGGGGTACACAGAAATTGTTATCTGGAAGTGGCATGGCTTTGATGGTCAGGTTCAGATGGCTAGGAAACCAGTGTGGCCAGTTGAGTTCTGGGTACCAGTAAACATGACCATCTCCACCATGTGATGCCAAACAATCTATTATACATTTTGAAATATTTTTCTCCATGTTCATACATAAACATATTTATGATGTGCATACACTTATACATATATAATGAAGGTCTGGTTATTTTTTAAATCAAAGTGAGATCACACTATAGAGAGTTTTCTGAATCTCGCTTTTCCATACTCAACAATATCTGATAAAAATCCCTTTAACTCACCTGTTATAATTCCAATTCATTCTTTTTGTAACTGCTGCCTAAATTTCCAAGTGGTTGTACCATATATTATTCAATGATTTTTCTTATTCTGAAGCATTCATTAAATTTTGCCACTATGAAAAATGTTGTGATGAATATCCATGTACAAATATGCTTACGAATTGATGATCTAGTGTCCATGGGCCCAATTCTCAAGAGTGGGACTCTTACAGTAAATAACCCATATCCATACAGCCTCACAGCAGCAGCCTCTCTCTTGTGCTCTCTCTCTCTCTCTCTTTTGCCAACTCTTTGATGGTTGAGAAAAAAAATATCATGGGACCAGGATGCCACTATGCTGTTCCTTTGTTTCGCATTTTCATGCTTTTGACTTGGCCTTTGAATTTGATCCTTTGTGAACTGCCTCTGCAAATCTATTACCCACTTTTTTAGTGAGGGTTTATGCCCTTCTTGCCAATTCTTCAGACTCCTCTGTTTATTATACAGTTCAAACCCCTTTCTCAATAATGCTTATATTTTTATGTGTTTCTGTTCATGTTTAACTTCTTTTCCCATACAAAAGTGTCTAATTTCTACATATTCACATGAGATTATTATTGTTTCAAAGTTGCCAGATAGGAATATCCCTCACCCCAGACTATAAATGTAGTGCCTAGTTTTTCTTGAGAGATTTCATTGTTCTTTTTATTTTTAAAATTTAATTCCTAATTCACCCAAAATTTCTGCTGTGCGTGATATGAGGTCTTATATATTTTATTTACTTCCATTTTCTTACAAACAGATGGCTGGCAATGACAGAATTTGTATTAAATAATTCACTCTGGCCAGGTGTGGTTGTTCACACCTGTAATCCCAGCACTTCGGGAGGCTGAGGTGGGCAGATCACAAGGTCAGGAAATCGAGACCATCCTGGCTAACATGGTGAAACCCCGTCTCCACTAAGAATACAAAAAAAATAGCCAGGCATGGTGGCGGCGCCTGTAGTCCCAGCTACTTGGGAGGCTGAGGCAGGAGAATGGCATGAACCCGGGAGGTGGAGCTTGCAGTGAGCCAAGATCGCACCACTGCACTCCAGCCTGGGTGACAGAGCGAGACTCTGTCTCTAAAAAAAAAAAAAAGAAAAAAAAAAAAGTCCACTCCATCCACTGAATTAAAATAGTACTTTGTTACATATTAAATTCTTACATAATTGAGATCTATTTCTGGACACTCTAGCTGTTTCACTGATACAGAGTCTGTTCTTATGCAGTTCCCACTCTGATTTGAATACAGTGATTTGCTAATTTCACTAGTTGTTAGGTCAAGCCCTCTCTTACTATTCTTTTCCTTAAACATTCTTAAGCATATATCTCTTCCATATGAACGTTAAGTTCACTCTCCTCAATTAAAAAATCTTTATGGAAGTTTTCTTGAATTATAGTTTTAAACATCTGTTCTATTTCATTGTTTTATTTCTTTGAGCATGTCAATTATACAAATGTTGGATCTCTCTTGTTTATATTTAGTCTATCATTTTTTTCTTGGATCCTTTTAATCTATTCTTCCCCATTTTCTTGACTTTTCTTATTTCTATCTGTTCTGTCCCTTACTCTTAGTTCCATGATATTTAGTCTCCCTTGTGCACTTTGCAATATGAAATGATTTTGCATTTTTCTTCAGATTTTTTTCCAGAGTTCCAGTCATCTCTTCTCTGAATTTTTTCAATGCTATTTCTCATGATTTTCTTCCAGAGTTGCAGTTGCTTTACAGGATGTTTTTTCTTCAAAAATTCATTTTGGAATGTTATATGTCAATTATCCTCTTTTTGTTAATTTCTTGCTTTTTTGGTGTTGATTTTCTTCCCTTCTGCCAAGAAACTTTAATTTTCTTTTTCTTATAGTATCTACAGATGCAGAATTTTTTACTTCTAAAATTCATATTTTTGTGAGCTGGATTTTACTGGGCTGGCTCTTAATAGGAGAATATGAATTTGCTACAGAGCTGCTTTTCTTGGTTTCTCAGTTAAAGAGTTACTTCATTTGTTGCTAGAATGACAAATGTGTTAGTCTAAGGACCCTTGGCTCCATGCAGTTTCCACACTTTTTTCTTCCTTCTCCCCTAGTACTCATCTGTTGTTCTATTCATTCTCAGACCTGCCAGCAGAATTTCCATTCAAGTTGGTGTCTTCTTCTGGGATAAATATTTGCTGATGTTTTCTGGATTGCATCTCCCTTAAGCCTCTGGGAATACCTACTTATTTTCTGCCCCCAGCATAATGGCTGTCTGTATTGATTATTTCTGGCAGTGGTGTTTTCGTTTTTTTTTTTTTTTACCCAAAACTTACTGATGTTATGGAGTTTGCAGGTTTCCTCTACCTTCCAGTCTTTCAGAAAGGTGTATATTATTAGTATTTTCATACATTTTCCTTGTTTCTCTGTATGGTTTTAGGAGGAGAAACATGAAGATGTGGCTGCCACCACATTCCCACCAGAACCTAGCTCTGTCATTTGGCCTTTCTTGTTTTGTAATATAAATATCCAAAGTTATAACTTACACTCTATTTACAGCTTTCATTATTGCATACACATTTTAATACACAGTACTTCTGTTATCAATCAGTTCAAAATAGGTTTAATTTTCATTATGGTTCCTTATTTGACCCATGACCTTAGTAGTGTGTTTGTTTTTTAGTTTCCCAACTTATGAGGGATTTCTAGTAATACATCTGTTAGTCATTTTTAGCTTAATTGGACTATGGACAGAGAACACAGTCTAAATTATTTCAGTCCTTTTGAAGACTTGCTTTGACACAGTGTAAAGTTAATGTGTATCTAGCAGTTGTTAAGCAGTGTTCTAAACAGGTAATACAGGTCAATAGTTTTAATCATATTGTTTAAATATTCTATCTTCTCTTTTTATCACATTTGTGTACATGTTTTATTAATTACTAAAAAATTACATTAAAATTTCTCACACTGAAAGTGGTTTGGCTTAATTCTCCTTATAGTTCTGATAATTTTTTGTTTTATGTAACTGCCTCAAATTTTAAAGTAGTTAAATACTGACAAATTAAACTTTCTACCATTATCTCTAGTAACTTTTTGTCTTAATTCCATCTTAATGTAGAAATTCTGCTTTCTTTTGCTTATAATTTTGCTGCTAATTTTTTCCATCCTCTAACTTTCAATCTTTTTATATATTGGTCTTTTGGATTTTTTTTTTTTTTTTGAGATGGAGCCTGTCTCTGTTGCCCAGGCTGGAGTGCAGTGGTGTGATCTCGGCTCACTGCAACCTCTACCTCCCAGGTTCAAGTGATTCTCCTGCTTCAGCCTCCCGAGTAGCTGGGATTACAGGTGTGCACCACTACATCCAGCTAATTTTTGTATTTTTAGTAAAGACAGGGTTTCACTATGTTGAGCAGGTTGGTCTTGAACTCCTGACCTCAAGTGATCTGCCCACTTCGGCCTCCTGACGTGCTGGAATTACAGGCATGAGCCGCCATGCCTGGCCTGGATATGTTTCTTATAAACAACATATAGTTAGATTTCCTAAAAGTCCAGTCTAAGTTTTTTGTGTTTTATCTAGAGCTTTTAGTTCACTTAAATTTATTATAACTGATATGTTTGCATTTATATGTACTACCTTATTTTGCGCTTATTTTTCCTGCCTTTTTATTTCTCTCTAATTTTTTGTCTTATTTGGATTGATGAAAATTTTTCTCATCCTATTTTTTCTTTCCTCAAGAATGGAGGTTATACACTGTAATTATTCTAATTGTGGTTGACTTATCATGTCTTATCATGTTTACAGAATAAACACAAATCCTCTTTGGAGAAATCCTGTTAACCTGTTCCCAAGAAAAACAAGAACTTATCATTAGAGGTGTTCATAAATAGTACAGTGCTCTTCCTTTTGGTCTTATGGTAGGATTGTCCTTCCTCACCCCGATGCCTTGAATTTAGATATGGCCATGTGACATGCTTTAGCCAATAAGAGGTGAAGGGGGTCATATGTGTTTAAGAGCCAATGAATTAATTTATCTTATTCTTTTCCCTTTGCCATGATGAGCTTGGAAAGATGTGTTGAGATGAATACTCTCACTCTGGGTCGTTGAGGGTCGTTTGATTACATGAGCACTGTAGCAACCTGCATGGGCCATACAGTACAAGGGAAAATAAAGCTTCCTTGTGTTCAGCCACTGACACTTCAGGACTGCTTCTTACTGGAGAATAAACCAGCCTAATCTGAATGATTCAATATCTTAATTCCATTCCCCCCTGTCTAATGTATGCACTATTATTGGGTATTTAATTTTATCTTGCTTTTGGTAAACCCCCAAATATTATTTATATGACCAAAATGTATTTACGACTGTTTGTGATCTTTACTTCTGTTTGCACATCAGATGTTTCATCAAGAATCACTTGTCTGAACAACAACATTTTTTTAGCATGGTTCCGTTAGCAAGCTGTCTTACTTTTGGTTAATCTGAAAATGTATTTTGCACTTATTCTTGAAATAGTTTGGTCGACTATAAAATTTAGTTTGATAGTACAGATGTGGATTTCCCTTTATTCACTGATCTTCTTGAAACCATAATTTGGCGTTTTTCATTAGTTCTGGAAACTTCTCAGTCACTATCTACTTATTGGCTTTGACTAATGATTTCTCTTTTTCCTTCTGGAAGCCTGACTAGGTGTATATTGGAAGTCAGTCTATTCTCATATTTTTAAATCTCTCATTCATGTTGTCTACCTATTTATCTGTGCTACATTTGGGCAATTCTCTCTTTAGCTGTATCTAATCTTCCACCAAGCCCATACATTGGGATTTTCCTTTCAATTCTTACATTTGTCATTAATAGACATTCTGTTTGCCTGTTATTTATATGTGCTTGGTTATTTTTTATAGCTTCTTGTTCTCCATACATATTTTCAAGTTTGTCTTTTTATTTCATTAAATTTATTAAACACAGTAATTTTATATCGGTGTCTGATACGAAGTCTTTGTGACTCTGCTTCTGCTGAATCTATATATCTACTTCTGTATCTGTATCTATATCTGTATCTGTATCTGTAGTCATAGCCACACACATCCTAGTTTTCACTCATGGTGCCTTATTTCCTTGTTGTTTGTTGATTCACTCTGATTGCCATATGCCATTTGTCCTGGAACTGTATTTGCTAATATATTCCGAGGCCTGGGATGAAGAAGGATTTTTTTCCAGAGCAGATTTGTGTTTGTTTCTGAAAGGTGCTAGTAAGGTACCTCTTTAAACTAAATCTTTGGCTTGAGATAATTTTTTAGTCCAGCAAGGTGGTTTGAACTCTGGCTACAAATTGGTGTAAAGGCAGCTCTGGTTAAACTGTTCAATGTTTGCTTTCTTTTTTCTCTCTCTACCATTCGGACTAGAGGCTGCAAACAGGCACTTTCCTGGCAGTCCTTTGTGTGTCTCTGTGGGTGGGCAAGTCCCTTCTAATTTGCCCTTATTCTGAGGAGTCCCAGCACTATGGGCTGAAGGCCTCTTACTGGAACCCCACCATGGGTTGACCCCAGGTATTGGCTCCTATATTCCATGCCTCAAAAATGATAAAAATTGAAGCTCAGGCTACACAGGTTGGCTAATACCTCCTTAGCAAAATCCAGTCTCAGTATTATGGTTATTGCTCTGCATTCATGACTTCATCTGAATTTTTAGCCAGAGGATTTCTTACTCTCTTGCTCTTTTGTTAATGCTTTTTAGAAAACTGACAATATATTTTAGCCAACAAAACTGACAGCATATTTTATCCAATATTTTTTGCTGTTTTCAATGGGAACATATTCTGAGTACCCAGTGTGCCATGTTACTCTAAACAGAAGCCACTCATTCACTTTTAGAACAAACATTTATTAATGATCTTCAGAGTGTCAGAACCTATTCTGAGGGCTGAGACATGAAGATGAATAATAACCCACAGCTCCCATCTCCAAGACGTCATGACAAGGTAGGGGAGAGAGACATGAGGACAGGCAACAGTGGAGAAAGCAAAGTGCTGCAAACATTCCCAGAGTGCTTCATTACAGCCATGAGGTACTTGAAGAGGCAACTAACCCATGTGGCAGTTCAGACAAGACTTGCCAATTAAGTGCTGAAAAACAAGAATCAGTTAGGCAGGCAAAAGGAGGGAGCAAGCAGTGGTCTTCGGAGGAATTAGGTGACATGCTGAAAGCATGCGGGGGAGAAAAAAACGTTTGTGGCTGGGCGGGCTCACACCTGTAATCCCAGCACTTTGGGAGGCTGAGGTGAGTGGATCAGGAGTTCGAGATCAGCCTGACCAACGTGGTGAAACCCCGTCTATACTAAAAATACAAAAATTAGCCAGGTGTAGTGGCACCTGCCTGTAATCTCAGCTACTCCGGAGGCTGAGGCAGGAGAATCCCTTGAACCCAGGAGGTGGAGGTTGCAGTGAACCGAGATTGTGCCACTGCACTCCAGCCTGGGTGACAGAGTGAGACTCCGTCTCCAAAAAAAAAAAAAAAAAAAAAAAAAATTTTCTCTAACAAATTATTAGAATTGATATGTGGAAAGGATTCTGTTTAACTTACCTAAGAAAATACCAGCCTGGCCAACAATGTTGAAACCCCATCTCTACTAAAGATACAAAAATTAGCCAGGCGTGGTGGCGGGTGCCTGTAGTCCCAGCTACTCGGGAGGTTGAGGCAGGAGAATGGCGTGAACCTGGGAGGCAGAGCTTGCACTGAGCTGAGATCACGCCACTGCACTCCAGCCTGGGGGACAGTGAGACTTCGGCTCCAACTCAAAAAATAAATAAATAAATAAATAAATAAAAGGTTTGAGCAACAATCATTCAAACAGGACTGGAGCTTAGAGGGTGAAGGGCAGGGTAGGTGAGGAGATATGAGGATGCAGAGACACACAGGGAGAATGTTGAGGCGTTGCCGGGATTCTCTGGTAAAATGGCCATGTCTCTGGTTGATTGAAGCCCTCCAAGAGTATGTTTTGGGGGGCAATGATAGGAAGAGTTGGTCTCTGTGCAGTGCTTTTGTTTTGTCGCGGTCATTTGGAGAAAAGCACACCATCATATAAAGGGAGGGCGTCTGGGGAGAGGTGCAGGAGAGGAGTGGCTGGAGAGGTTGGAATAGAGGGGTCTATAGAGGGGATGGGTAGACAAGGTGCCGCTGAAGGGGCTTTGTGGGAAAAAGGGTGTGTCCCCAGGGACCATCCGGAAGAATGCTGCTTCAAGCACAGGTGGGCACCTTCAGTACCAACGTTTGTCCCCAAAGGGGGTGGGGAATGGCATGTTGGGCCTTGCAGGAAGCAGGATCATCCAAAAAACAGGCTCTTTCTAGGCTCCAGACTCAAAAAGAAAGCAGAGACAGCAGTGGGGAGGCCCAGGCGTGAGCCCTGGTGAGTCTGGCAGGAATCCACCACGTGGAGGAGCAGCTGAGGCTGTGGGAAGTAGAGCCCCAGGGGCTGCAGTGATTCCAGGCTGCGCTGGTGGAGAAGAGGGAGGCCCAGAGATCAACAGCAGAAAAAACCAGTGTGTCCAGAGGTGGTTCCTTCTGGTGGTTTCGTGGTCTGGCTGACTTGAAGAATGGAGCCACGGACCTTCCCGGTGAGTGTTGCAGCTTTTAAAGATAGAACGGACCCAAAGAGTAAGGGGCAGCAACGTTTATTGTGAAGAGCGAAAAGACAAGGCTTCCACAGCCTAGAACAGGAGCCCAGCGGATTTCGTGGCTGGCTGTGACCAGCTTTTATTCCCACATTGTCCCCGCCCATGTTCCATTTCCAACCTATCAGAGTGCCCCTTTTATTCAATCCTCCCTGCTATTGGCTGCTTTTATAATCCTGCTGGTTGGTGCATTTTACAGAGCACTGATTGGTGTGTTTTATGCTGATTGGTGCATTTTATGCTGATTGGTGTGTTTTACAGAGCGCTGACTGGTGCGTTTCACAATCCTCTTGTAAGACAGGGAAGTTCTTGATTGGTGCGTTTTACAATCCTCTTGTAAGACAGAAAAGTTCCCCAAGTCCCCACTCCACCCAAGAAGTCCAGTTGGCCTCACCTCTCAACAGGGCAGAGGGAGGGCAGCTGGGACAGGGGCGGGAGGCAAGGCTGACTTCCAGGGTTCCACCTTGGCCAGCGACTGGAAAGAGAGGGAGGAAATAGCTGAAGGGAAGGGAGTCTAGATGGAGAGACAGCTCAGTGCTGGGCTTGTTGGGTTCAAGCAATTTTGGAGCTTTGAGGGCACACCCACTATAGGGGAGGAAAAGATGTTAAATTAAATTCTAAATTGTGGCAAGAACGTCACATGGAAACAGCCTCTGGTGATGCACCTGGCAATTGTGACTGTAATGATCTCTTTTCCAGCCTACGTTCATGTCAGCTTCAGACTGAAGCTCATTCCTTTCTTGTCCCTAAGGTTTCTTCATGACCAGGGAGGAAGCAGTCCTTTAACTTCATGAATGCTTTTAAATCCTGGGTCACGCAAAGCCTTCCTAAGATCCTGAGTAAAACATAAGGTTGCCCGGCACAATTCTGTGGCTGACTTTCAATAGTTTTCCCAGCTTTATTCTCAACTCAATTGTATTATTCTAGTCAGCTGACCTATGGCATCACTATCACACCTCCATTATTTCAGAAATGGGATTTCCAACCTCAGCACGTCATTCATCTGAGCAACTTCCACCGTGGTTTCCTGTTCATACAAGCGGCCCTCCTCCACACCGCAATTCCACTCTCGTGCCAATTCTTCTTTTAGAGTCAGGAGCCCAGAAAGCTTCTACCATGCCAATTACAAGTCTCTTTGTGACAAGCATTCTAATCTACTCAAAAAAATACGTATTTATAGCATTTGTTCAACTAAAAATGTATACTATATAAAGCCCAAGAATGGAAGAGTTTACATGTAAAAAAAAACTGACATCAGCAATTTTACCTCCTCCTTATTTTCCTCCAGCTGCCCAGTTAGGAGGATTGTTTTCTTGGTCTATTCATCTTCCCAGTCTTCTCACTGAATTATCCTCTGACTCTCCTAGGGACCAAATCTCAATTCTTGTCTTCTGTTCATCCTTACTCGTTGGCTTTCTCCTCATCCTTGCTCCTTTCTCTTCTTTTAAAGAAGCAGGCCTATGTAAAATTCCAGGGAGTATTACTGTTATTACTACATTTTCTGTCACATTCTTCAGAGGGGCTAGACTCCTTGCAAAGCAAAACCGTGGGCACACAGGCAACCGAAGACCTAGGATCTGCTCAACAGGGTCATGGTGCCCTGTGTGTGGTCACCCCAGAACCAAGTCAACGGTGCTTTCAAAGACTACAGCCAGCCTCTGTCTGCATCCCGGCCTGCGCCCCGGGGAAATAGTAAAGCAATAGGTACCTTACAATAGGGGGTGAGGAAAAGCCCGCCAAGCGGGTGGCGTTCAGATGAGATTGCTTACTCTACATGCCCTCAATTTAAAGGGACGAGTGGCCCACCAAGCCTTCTAAGTCATCGCGCGCATTTCTCAAAAGACGGCTGTCTGTGGGTTGCACACCAGTGTGACCGTAGAGAATAAGGGTGGCGTCAGTCACCTCCTGAGAAAGCGATGAATGTATCCTTGTGAACCGATCAAGGTTCTCCCTTGCAGGTGGCCTGACTCAAGGGCTTTGCAGGACACAGGGACACAAGAAGAAACTTTCAGCAAGTTTTACCATCAGGGAAAAAGGACATTAGGACCCGCCGGTCATTGCAAGTCATGCCAGCGGAAGCTTGACCCGAGGGGGCAGGGCGCACAGACACAGCTGTGCTCTAAGAGTTTAAAAAGCATTTTGGCAGATGTTTCTTGGTGATCAGTTGGAGTCTTTGGCACGAGGCTGGCATCTGGCGTGTTTCCTGTTCATTACTGATGAAATTGTCTAACGTGTCTGTGTCTCATCCGAACACAACAGAAAAAAAAAAAAATGCCTGGGAATAAACACCCTCATCTAACCCTTGGAGGAATGTGTAGGTATTGTTTATCTTTGAAATAAATATTCAGGTCACATAAACTGCAGTTCAATGTACAAAGCAGAATTGAATATGAGGACATATAAGGTTTAAATATCTTTGCATAGTAGTGACTTTTTAGGTAATCACAATTTTACATGCCTGTTACATTTGTGGTAGGAGTTTAGCTAGATTTTATTTGAAAACTACAGCTTACTTATAAAGTACACACATTATTTTAATCATGTACAAAAATGTGTAAAACATGTTACTACGTAACATGGGCATCCCAAAGTACATGAGTTTCTTAAGAAGGCACGTGAAATCTTTTCAAGGCTATAAAGAGAGCGGGAAATGATTCACTTCCCAATGTCCCCAGGTGGATTTAATACACTTTTTTTTTTTTTTTTTTTTAGACTGTGTCTCACTCTGTCACCCAGGCTGGAGTGCAGTGGCATGATGTTGGCCCGCTGCAACCTCCACCTCCTGGGTTCAAGCAATTCTCCTGCCTCAGCCTCCTCAGTGGCTGGGATTACAGGTGCACGCTGCCATGCCTAGCTAATTTTTGTATTTTTAGTAGAGACAGGGTTTCACCATGTTGGCCAGGCTGCTCTCAAACTCCTGGCCTCAAGTGATCCACCCACCTCGGTCTCCCAAAGTGTTGGGATTACAGGCGTGAGCCGCCGTGCCTGGCCTAAACACATATTCTGAATTTAGCAACAGGAAACAATTGAGGAAAATAATGACACATACTCACTGAACACACACCAGTTCCAGGCAATGTGCTGAGAGATTTACATTAATTAGCTCAGTTGACCCTCTTAGGAGCCCTGGGACGTAGGTACTGTATCCCCATTGTATAGGTGAGAGACCTGAGGTTAAGCCACCTGTCTAAAATCCCCAGAGTAAGAAAGCAGTCACATTCCAGAGAGCTACGTTATGCTGACAGAGAAATATGGCTACATGAGAAAGATTGATGCAGCACCTTAAAATTTGCACCTTACTAATAGGAAATTCTGAGTGTTCCACAAGTACAAGTACTTTCTTACCTCTTCAAAAGTATTAATTTTTTTGGAATAATGATAAAAGCTCAAACCTGTTCTGCTGAACAGGAGAAAGGGCAGCCAGGGGGGCACAGAGGGAAAGCCCCCCTTTCTGTCTCTACTCCCCATGGTTAAAATGTCACTATTTGGCCACGCTGGCCTCCAGACATAACTGTGGCCAGGCACAGAATGGGGTTTCACACGAGGGTAAACCCTCAGATCTTCAAGGTCTATTCCTAGGTCCTGCCAGGCAGGTCTGGGGATTGGAGTGTGGGAGCCACTGCTCTGTGGGCTGCTGCCTAGACGGCAAGCTCCTGTTTGTTTGTTTTTTTGAGGCGGAGTCTTGCTCTGTCGCCCAGACTGGAGTGTAGTGGTGTGATCTTGGCTCACTGCAACCTCTGCCTCCCAGGTTCAGGCAATTCTCTTGTCTCAGCCTCCCAAGTAGCTGGGATTACAGGCGTCCACCACTACATCCGATTAATTTTTGTATTTTTAATACAGATGGGGTTTTGCCATGTTGACCAGGCTAGTCTAGAACTCCTGGCCTCAAGTGAGGCCGGGTCTCCCAAAGTGCTTGGGATGACAGGCATGAGCCACCATGCCTGGCCTGAATGTCTCGTTATTTAAAAGTGTGTTGGGGTGGTGGGGGGCCTTACTCCTAATACTTAAAATCATACACTGATAAATAAAAAAGCACACTATCAGGAATGAGTTAGGAATTGAGAACTCAAGAAGTTAACTTCAAGTACTTCTCCCCTTCCTAGGTAGAGGAGAAAACCGAACATCAAATATAGAGAGATAGGATTCTAAGTCATGGTACAAACCTCCCCAAAGGAACTGTGAGGATCAACTTTTCTTAAAGATCCTAGCTTCCCCGTTTGCTAGCGCTTCTGAGTGATAACCAATACTATCATTACCAGGAGAGCACATGCAGTAAAGTCATCGACGTCATCAGCGCAATTTCTCACTAGACGCCTGGTGCTGAGCGATGCACTTTCAGTCTATGCTGTGCACCTCTTTATTACTGAAAGGTGGTTAAAGCTAGATTATAATAGTCCCCCCTTATTCACATTTCCCTTTCTGAAGTTTCGGTTACCTACGGTCAACTGTGTTAGAAAAATATTAAATGGACAGTTCCAGAAATAAACATTTCTTAAGTTTCACATTTCAAACTATTCTGAGTAGTGTGATGAAATCTTGCACCATTCCTCCTGGGACATGAGTCATCCCTCCGTCCAGCATATCCTTGCTGTAGACACCGCCCTGGCCCCCAGTAGTCACTTGGCAGCCATCTTAGTTATCAGATTGACTTCCTGTGTTCAAGTCATCCTTATTTCACTTAATAATGGACCCAAAGTGCAAGAGCAGTGATGCTTGCAACTTAGGACAAAGAGATTGTAAGTGCTGCCTTCAAGTGAAAAAGTGAAAGCTTATCATAGGTACAAATATATAAGAGAAAACATTGCCGGGCGTGATTGCATATGCTTGTAATTCCAGCACTTTGGGAGGCTGAGGCAGGTGGATCACTTGAGGCCAGGAGTTCGAGACCAGCCTGGCCAACAAAGTGAAACCCTGTCTGTATTAAAAACACAAAAAATTAGCTGGGTGTGGTGGCGCGTGCCTGTAATCCCAGCTATTTGGGGGTCTGAGGCCGAAGAGTTGCTTGAATTCGGGAGGTGGAGGTTGCAGTGAGCTGAGATTGCGCCAGGAGTGAGATTCTGTCTCAGAATAAAAGAAAGAAAACAGAAAAAAACCATAATGTAATCAGGTTCTGTGTTATCTGTGGTTTCAGTCATCCACTGGGGGTCTGAAAATGTATCCCCCATATATAAGCAGGGATCACTGTATTTCAATTCTCTCAGCCCTAATCTTAGTCTATACTTTTCAAAGATTTATCAATGAAAGCAAGTCAAGATCAATTGACTTTTGTTGTTGTTAAAACAACTGTAGGACTCCCGCTGGCCTGAAAACTTTTTAAGGCAAAAATTATGAGACACGTATTTGGTAGTGTGCTTTTTTAGTGTTCTGTAAGTAATTTCAAATATTAGCAGTAAGGTAATTTTAAAATTTTGTTTTAGAGAACAGGCATTTGTATTCCCTAGTAATTATTGTTATGAATGATTTTTGGGTTAAATAAACCAAAGTTTGTGGTCTAGGCCTCAATTTAGATGTGATATTGTGTTCTAATAGTAGAAATTTCAGTGATGTTTAGATAGCCAGCTACACTATTTGGAGAAACCCACGTTGGATGTTAGAGATTTTAAAGTGCACAGGCCCAGCGAAGTCACAATTGTGTGATGGAAGCATTAGTATGAATGCCTCCACTAGGACTAAATTGTCAGTCAACAGAACATTGAATAGAGTGAAAGAAGAACCCTCTTGATTACTATGCTGGGTCATATAATCCATAGGGAACTAAATTCTGTGTGAAGAGAATCAGATAATGCTAGCTTCAAATAAACTGAAATCCCACAAAATTCAGTGGTAAATCAGGTTACTAGGTGGGGGAAAAAAACCTAGTTATTTCAGCATCATTGATACCAAGTGGAAATCTCCAGTCAACAATCCATATCCCTTGAAAAGGAGATTTGTAGTAGGTAGGGATCAAATAATTAGTTGACCCAAATAGTCCTTCAAATACCTGAAAATGTGAACATTATCACTGCCAAAGGAAGAAAAAACACTCGTCTTACTACACTCAGAATGTTCTAAATCTTCAGTACTCTATAGCTTTCTCATCAACGTGTACAGTGGTGTAAAACGATTTTCCAGAGGTCAACTCTTGATAAAATGTTCTACTGCTATGAGTCATTAAGTAGGTGAACGATGATTTATGAACGGAACTTAGATGTTGGATACCAAGAAGACTTAAACTCACATCTTGTAGACAGTACCTTATGTTTTCATGGAAAAAAAGATACAGATTAGCATCACTTCCTATTCACTAAAATGGTTCGAAATTTTAAGTAATGAAATAACGTGACATTTGTCATGCTGTTCTATACAGAAATGGGTAACAATCCCGGTTTTACAATTATATTCAACTTCGGTGCAGTCACCTCTGATGCTACCTTTCCACAGAGTGGCGGGGGTCCTGCTCTGCCCATTCCCCAGCCCTGGCCTGAAGGGTATGGATTCCAAATGCATCTGAAATATTCAGTCTGCTGCTAGGCCCTGAGCAGCTGCCTCCCATTATGAGCAGCCTCATCAGTTGACCCCAGCCACCCATTCAAATACTATTTTGCAAGTGTACCATGATTAGAAAACCTTTGGGAAGCCCTCTTCTGGGGAGCCCACCTGACCCCAAGTTTTGGCAGGAGCCAGCACTCTCAGTGTACCCCTTTCTTCTTCTTACCTTTCTCCTTTGTGGAGAAAAAGAATGGAAATGGCATTTGGGAGGGTCATAAAATGATGGAGGGAATTTTGTCAGTTGTGCAGGAGTTTGGCGGAAAGCATGAAGATGAATGGACTTGGGACCAGAGGTGGGAATGTGGGTGAGGCCATCGCAGTAATTGACAGGAAGCGACGGAAGGGCAGGCAGGCCCGTCACTCGTCACTCACTCAGATGCTATTTATCAGGCACCTCTCCCACGCCAAGCACATTTGAGAAACGGGAAGAGCGAGCTCTCACTTTGCCCTGCAGAGGCTAGACACATTCCGTACGACCTCCAAAATAGTGCAATTCCAAAAGACACATTTTTGGAAAGGTGCCTTTTGAGACAGAGTCTCGCTCTGTCGCCCAGGCTGGACAGATCTGCAGTGGCGTGATCTCGGCTCACCGCAACCTCCGCTTCCTGGGTTCAAGCAATTCTCTGCCTCAGCCTCCCGAGTAGCTGGGATTACAGGTGCCACCACCACGCTCGGCTAATTTTTGTATTTTTAGTAGAGACGGGGTTTCACCATCTTGGCCAGGCTGGTCTTGAACTCCTGACCTTGTGATCCACCCACCTCGGACTCCCAAAGTGCTGGGATTACAGGCGTGAACCACCACGCCCAGCTGGAAAGGTGCCTTTTTGTTTGCAGTGTTTTTTCTCTTTCTTTTAGCAAATACTGCCTGAAACAGTTATAAAGTGTGGAGGTGGCAGTACAGTAGAGAGCCACATGTTAATGAAGCTAGAGCCCAGGGAGAAAACCGTGCCTTTCTGTGTAGATGGTTCTGCTCAGAGGATGCCAACTCTCAACACGTGGCAAGGGTTTGATACAAGAGAGTCTATTCCCAGTTTGTCAACCATGTATATGAACTTAGGACTATCATTTCCCGATATATCTCTCTGGGCATCTGATTTCTCATCTGTAATCAATAGAGTGTTAGTTCTTATGATCAACAAAACTGCTCTCACTTCTAAGGGCTTTTGATCAAATTTTAAAATTCTACATCTTTTAATTTTGGATGCTTACAAAAAGATCCTGGGTTATCTCTCAGATACGGAAACTGGAATAAACCATTTTCTATACCCTGCTTCTCCCACAATAACTTAATATAGATATATGCTTAAAGTGAATATCAAAGACAGTCTTGAAGATTAAAATACGAGTAAGGAGTACAGTTTCAGTTTCACTTTTGCAGATGGAAGAGCTGATGATGGGACAGCTAGCGCTGGCACGGCCTTGAGAACATGCACGAACCAGCTCTGGTGCACTTTAGAACCTGTGAGTGACTTGCTGCCCTCACCAGCCTTCCAGCCAGTCAGTTGGCTTCTACACCAATTTCAGGGCTAAGTCTATCAGTTGACTTGACGATTCTCTAGGGACAGGTAGGAAATGGGATATAGTGGCATTTATTCACTCAACAAATATTTACTGAGCACTTCCATTCCAATTGCAATTAAACATTAGCGACACCGTGGTGCTCCCACCTTCAGGGGCACTCTGTATACTTTCACACGAACAAAAGGACGAACAGTCTGAAGGAAGAGGAATGTTATCCTAAATTTATATAGACTGCGGAGATTAAGTGCAAAGCTACTGTTTTTAGATAAAATCCTTCTCAGACAAGACCATAGTACAAGGGTTAAAGGACAGTGGTTGAATTTCAATGTTAAATGGTATCTCATGGGAGTATGAAAGACTTTGAGACTGGTCAAGGCGTTAGTACTAGGACTATGAGGATTGTACCCTTAGGGATACATCACACTAGGACTTGGCTTTGGATAAAGAAAGCCCCCAGGAAGGCCTAGAGGGAGAGGTACCTGGGCTGGAGAAATGCCTTTCTCAGCAGCAGCCAAAGGTGGGTGAAAATAAACGGTAATTCCTCCTGGTAACCCAACAGCCAAAATATAGTGGCTTTCAAAAAATACTTTTGGAAAGTCATAGATCAATAAGATATGATATCAAGGAATAAGATTACTTCAAATATGGCTATACCAAGAAGCAAGACTTTCTACTAAAGTTTAGCCATCATTCTGAAATGAACACACTGTGAGACATTTAGCTCCTGTCTTCACAGAAGAGAATCATTGACTCGATGTTCTGCATAAAGCGGGGGCTTGGAATTCTTCTGTATAATCCTCACACTACTTTTATATTCCATTTCTCTCCCCAACCTGGGACTGTGAGCTGTTTAAAGCAGGAATGGTATCATCACCCTTGTCTACCCAGAGGCCAGGCGTGGTATTCAGCCCAATCACTTTAGCACATAAATACTGCTTGAATGAATAAAATCTCTTATTTTGAAAGTTCTTTGACTTGTATTTGGAATTTTAAAAAATCAGCATGAGTTCTAAATTGGATTTGTCTATTGAAACAATGTAATTAACAGTTCAGTCTCAAAATTCCTATATGTTTTTAATCTACTTCCTTAATCATCAACCCCTATTAAATTCTGTGATATGAAATAACTTAGGTGAAATCTACTCTATGTCCAAAAAGTGGAAACACACATACAATGGAAAAAAAAAATTAGCTTAACAATAACAAAAAACGTCACCAGAATGACCAGTGTTTAAAAAACATAACAAAAAAATAATATCTAGTAGTTTGGGATGTTTCCTATGATGAAAGAAAACAGACAAAAAACTGACATGGCCAGCAGCCTTGCTAAAGGTAACTTGTCTCCATAAATACACATGTGCCAATTCAACCTGGCGTAATACACATGCGGAACTGAAATCTTCATTTGGATAGTGACCATAGAGTTTTCTAGCCCTACTGAAAAGCACAGACACTCCTCAAGAGCAGGTTCTGTCTTCCAGTTTGCTTTGCAATACACCAACCATTTAGACACCTGGATGCTTTTGACAGTCAGTCCTTGGTGCAACTGTGGAAAGCAAGCTTATATTGCTCTGAGAAAACAAAAAAACAAAGCAACAAAACAAAACAAAAACAAAAACAGCACACTTATGTATACTTATCAAGTTAAAGTTTTTGACTTGTGGCTTCTCAAAAATATTTTACGTTGAAATTCCTTAGAGATGTCGACGAGCATAAAGACGGGTGGGAGTAAAACACTTGGACACTTTGTTTAAAAGAGAGGCTAAAATTGTAAAATAAAAGATGCCCCTCCATTAAAATATCCTGTCTTTACTGTCTACCCAGACCATGTATTTGAAGCTTGCCAGTTACAATAGCAATTTCTCCCCAGTAAGTCATTAAGGGAGTATTTTTGAGAACATGTACTCAAGGTATATTGATCCCCCTTGGTTTCTGATTGTAAGAGATTAATCTGTTCTATTACACAACTTTATCATATTTGACTAACATAAATCTGATGCACAAGTTTGATTTTCGTACATTTTGATATACACAGAAATACTGATTGCATCATTTAATTAACACCAATTAAGCACTCAGAAATTTGACTGTGGTGCTAATTCATCAATATGAGTAACCTGCAAGTGCAAAGCATGCATGATTTCTGCTGGGTGCTTTCTAGTGGTTTTTTCTCCCTAATATTTGATTTTTATAGCCACTGATATACAACAGGGTATCACAACAACCCTTTTCTATATATGGCCTACAATTTTTTCCTCTGGTATTTCTGTATTTTAATTCCATTACAGAATTCCACAGTTTCTACTTTTAAGAAATATTCATATGAGAAACAGGTAGTAATTCAAACTGAAAAGGACTGGCATGAGAGCCCCCTGTGCATAAAACTCTTCAGGCATTCCTCACAGCCTGCTGAGGGCTCTCAGCAAGAAGGCTCATGTTGACACTATTACCAAATTCTTGGCAAGCAACCTGCTGGAGTGGATACAGATCTCACAGCAGGCATGACTTTCATCACCTTTGGCTTTAGAAGAATGACAAATGAAAAAATACTTAAGAAATGGGAGGGGGTGTGGTATCCAACTTCACTTTTCAAGTTTGTATTTAGACTAAATTTACATTTGTCTCTATTTTTCTTTTCCATTAGCTCTGTTCAATGCAGTTTTGAAGGCAGTAGTACTCCTCTTTGAACTGACGGGAGAAAGTGGTAAGGAAAGCAGGAGCTTCCCAATATTCCCCTTAATAACATGAACTCTTCTCAGTTCATTGCGTATGTACTTAAATGTGGGGTTCCACAGATAAAAATAAGGTGATCCACCCACCTTGGCTGAGCCCCTGCACCTGGCTTACTTCTTTCTTTTACATCAGGGACACTCTGCTTTCTGGTTCAGTAACTTTTCTTTGTTACAACCTCTCTAGGATGGAGCTAAGGATGGTGGTGGTGATTCTTTAGCAAAATACAACAAGCATTTTTGAAAAATTGGGTCGCACATTTTGCTGTGGTTTGGGTGGAGTCTGTCCCCAGGAAAACTCCTGTTGAAATTTGATCCCCACTGTGGAAGTATTGGGAGGTGGGGGCTGATAGTTGGGTTACTGCGGTGGATCCCTCGTGGAAAGATTAATGCCCGCCCCCGGGATGGGGTGTTTTCCCTCTTGCAGGGATGCATGAGTTCCTATAAGACTGGGTTGAGTCTGGCCTCCTCGCTTTCTCTCTTGCCTTGTGATCTCTGTGCACCTGGTCCACACTCCCCTTTGGCTTTACACCATGAGTTAAAGCGGCATGAGGCTCTCACCAGATGCAGCTGCCCGATCTTGAACTTTCCAGCCACCAGAAATGTGGGCCAAATAAACCTTTTTTCATATAAATTACCCAGCCTCAGGCGTTCTGCTATAGCAACACTAAATGGACTAAAACACTTCTCTGAAGAATCCAAGGTATTCACACGGCCATCTCAGTATTTATTAGCTTAGCGGGATGTACATTATTGGTGGTGTCCACATTAGTGATGTTTTCCTTGTACAGTACAAAATCTCTCTGCCGAATAGACTGATAGAGAATTCAGTGAAAGGGACATAACGTCAAGCTTACACTACATTTTTTTCTTTCATGTCTCTCCATACCAGGTTGCTTTAATTCCAAGAGTAATGGGAGGTTTCTAATGCATTTCAGAATCAACACCAATACTTACTGGTGACAGGCCACTTCTGGATGTGGTATCCAACTTTCCCAGTTTGTTTCATTTTAAACTAACTTTACTGCTAGTAGCCCAAAAACTGATGCCTGAATACTAGTTCTGGATGAGGCATATGTATGTTTGATTTGCTCATCTAGCTTTCTTCCCTGAGTCACATTTAACTCTTAGTTTCAGGTGTTTTCACCCGCATTGCATTCCGCCCATGAACTTTAAAGTTTTACATTTTCCCACCACCTAGGTAGGAATCTAGAAATCTAGAGTCAGTTTAAATTCTGGACAACTTTTTAAGCTGGTTTCCCTCAGTGAGCAATGAACAAAAACAAAGCAATGAACAAAAACATAATTCGTTAACATATATCATTTAATTAAAATGTATTCAAACCAACTTTCAACTTGTACTACCAGTATGTCTTAATTTTATAAACCAACTTAAAACAATAAATGTAATAAGGGAAGCACTAAAATTCAGGTTTCAAGCATAGCCAAGGCACTTTCATCACTCCCAACCTTGACAGTCCTAAGTTAAAGGAGTGATCATAAAATCTTTAATCAACTCAAATAGTTCTGCAAGAATTGTGGATTCACTTGCAAATATTTTCTTCTCCTTTTGCTCTTAATCATCTTTTTCTTGTCATAACTTTATTAATATTAATATCCAGTTAAGTAACCAATGAATATAGTATAGCATACTTTAAGAAACAAAGACTAGAGATTTTCATCCCAATTTTAGGAGATATTCTTTAAAATTGAAACTGTTGTATAGCATGTAAAAATAAGCACTTTCAGATATACACTTCACAAAATAGCATTAAACTGGAATAATCTAATTTTAATAAACATTTTTTGGGGAAGATGTGATGTCAAACTTACCATGACTATTATTTTAGATATATGTATAGTACAACTATTAGATGGTCAATTAGTTTAACTGCTTTCTAAGAAGACCACAAATTATTGTATAAAAGAGGTAATCATTAAAAATTACATTGGGAAGGAAATCCAAATGTCTAGTGCTTCCACTCACTTAATAGAAGTCCTTCTTTAAACAGTAAGAAATACAATATGCATGAATAAGTGACTAAAATATTCATCTGATTTTTCAGGAGGAAAAACATCAAAACTGATTTTACGTCATCCCTTTTGAAAAGTTGGTTTGAAAGTCAGATCACCATCCTGGACCAGGAGACAAGCAGAGAGATCCACAGGAGTCAGGGAGAGGAGGAAGGATTAAAGCAAGACAAGAGTAAGAAAACCAACAGCCCAAGTGTGACACCAGAGACAGGAAGGAGTGGTGGGGTGGTGACTAACCAGGGAATGCTTGGCTCAAGGGGACAGTTGAATTACTCAGTTTCGGCTGGGGCCTACTACATGAGAATACATGTTTGGGCTTTCTAGACACTTTGATCTTTCAGGAAGAGCAGATTTTGCGAAGAAACTTTTTTAAAAAAAATTCTAATATGGGCAATCACTTTTTAAGTCTAGTGTTGCCACCTTTAAATTATGGCAAGTAGTTTAAAAAGGCAAAACACTGTATAAGCCAAACCAAACACACCTTTCGGCTGCTAGTCTGTAGGACGGTGCTATGGATCCTGCACCTGTGGGCTACTTCAACAAAGCATTCTGTTGAGGAAAACTAAGGTTCCAGTGAGCAAGAGGAAAGGAGCCAGAGTTACTTGGAGATGATATAAATAAGACAGACTGGAAAACTTAAGGCACAAAGAGTCATAACGTTTAGATGTTAAAGAATCGTAAAGGTTTCACACTACTGGAAATGATTTTTTAAAATAAACCAATTCTTTGTTCAACAAGTTAATGACACTAGTCCTTTTCACGAAGCTGATGAAATCAAGATTTTGGTCAGCATTTCTTTCTTCTTTCTTATATTTAAAAACTACATAAAAATTGTACCATTAAAGACAAAAAAAATAACTATTTTGGATGCACAGTCCAACTGTGGAACACTGTAGCAGTCTGTTTACTAATCTCCCTTAATGACTAAAATCAGAGTGAATGTTATGCTCATTTTCTAATGTCATTGTAACTCCACAATGTCAGATTCTTCTATTAGTGTTGCAAGCCTCAATAAAACTGAAAGTGTGCGTTCTTTATTCTGATATTGATACATGCATTTTCTGGGGGTGAAGGATAAGCAGCTCTTTTCAGCTGAGTTGGCTTGAGAGGATAAAGCACATGCACTTTTTCCAGTTGGTTTATTGCATTTCATGTACAGTCATATGCAGTTCTCCGTTCACATGTGATCTGCGAACACCTATTTCGACTTCTGTAGAGATATATATATACACAATTTCCACAGTAAAATTTTAAATGTTTCATACATACCACTATAAACCATAAAATATATATTTGGTAATAAAAACTTAATAGCACTTTAAGTTATAAATTAACTTTTACCCTGGAAGCTGAGATCTTCCCACAATGTGATGTCTTTTGCCAAGGGGCAACAAAATTGTAATGTGGAATCAATATTGCGGCTGCTCTTTGCTGCACCTATCACCTCCTTCTACTATGAATTCATTCATCTGCCTTCTCTCCCACCCCCTGGCAATTAGTGCAGCAGAAACACAGAAAGGAGAGGACTGTGCCGAGGTTAACCAGTTTGATTCCGCATTGAAGGCACGAGTGCATATAATGTTGGTAAATCTCTTCGTATCAAAGGCATCTCAATTTAGATCATTTAAAAGAAACTACAGATAAAATTAGATGTGTAGCACATATTTCTAAAATATTGTCCATATTTTTTCCATTTTAAATAAAGGTATTAAGGGATTCGTGACAATGTAAAAAACTACTCTAGGCACTTAGGAAATTTGCGAATTCGAAAAGTTGGAGAATAATTTTTGCTAAATAAATTACCATTTGGCAGTAAGTCCTATTCTACCAAAAATAATTTGTTTGAAATGCTGTTAACAGCTACTTCTTATCAAGGAATAAAGACAGGCATCCCACCCTGGTCAAACATGCAAAACCACTCCCACTCCACCCCAAAACTAAAGAAACCTTAGGCTGTCACATGTGAAAGTGCTATGACATATATATATATATACATGTATATATATTTATTAGTCTTGGTTTGGTAGTGAGCAATTTCATTTAAACCTATGATTCGCTTTTGGCACACTAACAAATTCAGAACCTTATCTAGTGTTGAGAAAACCGTAACCAGACACCAATTGTGTGTACGTATACACATCCTGGTTTTATGGGCAGGGTGCCTTAACAACCTCTTACACGTGGAGCCACCGCACTGGGGCGTACGGGAGTAACTACTCTCACGTTAAGTCTTCCCTGACATTTTGCCGAAAGGAAAAAAATGTTTAAGTACATTCATTTCACCAACTTCTTGACTGAAAGCTCAGCTTTCAATTGTTTTGTCAAATAGTTTCAATCAATCAACTGACTCTAGAATTTTACTGTTCTAGGAATTTGGTAGTTTTATGTTTAATAATATTGTAACCTGTATAAAAATGAAATTTGTAATGTTATTTTCGCCTTTTAAAACTTTACATTTCCTA
This sequence comes from Macaca thibetana thibetana, assembly GCF_024542745.1. Lineage (NCBI taxonomy): Eukaryota > Metazoa > Chordata > Mammalia > Primates > Cercopithecidae > Macaca > Macaca thibetana. The sequence goes on along the minus strand of NC_065581.1, from coordinate 161,676,718 downwards.
CATAAAAGGTAGCAATGACTTAATTATACATAAAGTACCCTTAACTGAAAATGAGATGAGGCTGCATTCATAGGCTTTAGAGAATAGTAAATTGCATAGAAATTCATCAATTTAAGTGACATGGTACCATGACAACTTGTACATTAGCAGCTTGACAGACAGCTTCGAATTTTCACAGACTACTACATGAACTGTTAGGGCAACGGAAACTTTTACAAATAGTAGCATGTTAAAGACCTGTCTACCTAACAACAGTACACTGCCCCACCGCTCCCATCAGAGAAATGACCCAGTTTGTTTACACGATCCAAGTGACCATCTCAATGGTGATTCGCTGTTATCACTCGAATCAGCTATCACTACTCTGTGTATTATGTATATGTACGTGTGTATATATATTTATGAATGAGAATACCTTGACAGTCTGATTGGTTAAGGGCGTATTGGTACAGTTTTTTCTTCTATTACATGTCACTCATTTCGGCCCCAAATTCTACAACTCTAAATAAATAAAACGTCATTTACAAAGATACATTGCTATGTACAAATGCAAAAATTCATCCTGAGGATTTTGTTATCTAGGAGAACTGTTTCACAGAAAGAAGGAAGTATCAATCTGTGAAATAAAAATGCACCTTGAGTTAAACTAAGTAATTCATAATTACAGGTTAATTTACCCAAGTTCCAGCCAAGAAAAGCATGAAGATATTTAGGAAATCTTAAATTGATTTGCATGCAAGAAATTGATCATATACAACTTTTCAAATCCCAGTGTTCTTCCCCCTTAAACTTCTTGTTTAACGTTTTAGTCTGACTGTATTTGTAAAGTAGGTGACAGGGAAAAAAATACCTGAGGAAAACTCAGTAATGTGCTGAGGGTTCTTTTCCTCATTGGAAAGCAGTGGGGCTTCAGGCCACCATGAGAAACAGTCAGTGGGCCTTTGGCTTTACCCAAGTTAAGCTCCCCTAACAGGAGCAGTTAGCTAAACAAGTTCAATGCTTTCCAAAGGAAAAAGGTCAAGTTAAAATAAAAATCTAAATAAAGGTAAAATATCAACAGTTTCTCTGCTTTACAGTGTGACCATAAAATTACTTATTTACAGAAATTAAAAGAAATGGTTCAACAAAGAATCAAACTGGTTTCTCCAGGTATATACCATTACAATATATCTTTTTACTCTTGATGCTGTGAGCAGACAGTGATTATTTTGGAGAAGGAAAAATAAGGTGTGGAATTAGTAATGCAGATGCTGAAAGGCAAGTGGCAAGAGGAGAAGAATGCCTCCAACAAAGGCCTCTTTGTTCCCATCTCTACTGCACCTACCCGCACCCCCCACAAGGTACAAGACCAGAATAACCAAAGCCATTTTAACAGTAGTGTGCAAAACTGTCAGCTGACAAACAACATAAAAACAAGTCACGCCATGTTATCTGTGGTCACGTTCTTCAGGGTTAGTCCAGTAACTCAAGACTTTACATTCTTTTGTCTTTATTTGTTTATTTTAATTAAACATATAAAGGTTAATAAACAGACATAGTCCAGAGTTAGTAGGTTGGTATTATAACATTTATTAAAATAATGCTATGGGTTAATAGAAACAGCAAAGAACCAAAGAATTAAAATGCAAGCTATGTAAAATCCCAACTAAAACCCAAAAGTGTCTAATGTATTCATTCATTAGCTAACTAAAAGCCCAAAAAAGACAAGACACCCAATATAATAAAGTACTGCAAAACAATTGGCAATTTTCAGTTATCAAAATTGTGGATTTTGCATTTTGTATCCTTTTCTCAATCAAGAAAAAAATTCTTTTTGAATGTTATATAACATACATATAAAACAAGATAGAAAAATACATTATAAACTTGTAACAATGGCTGTAAATACATTATCTTACATGTTTCTCATAGGCAATAGGTTGGTTATGGTACATACACAGCATGAAACTAAGATAATAAAGAATAGACAAAAATACATGTCAGCTGTACGATAACATACAAGCGACACTCCCATCTACCCACACTAAAAAATTACATAATACTGTCAGAAAAAAAGTCTTAAAAACTACATATTTTAATAAGAAATAAATTCAATAAAGAATGATAATACTGAGAACCAAGGCATTCAGAGATTTCAAAAGTCATGCTTTTTTCAGTTGATCCAAAATTTTGTCAACCAAGTTTTCAAAAGTTTGTTCAGAGCCAACATTACCCATAAATGTCACACATTTATTATTTCATACATTTACTTTCTTCCCCATAAAAGACCTTTGATAAACATCTAAAATGTCCAGGTATAACACAGTTGAGATGAAACTGGATCAAATACTGGTATTTTTTTTAACAACTATCACCTCAAGTGTTTGAGTGTCGCAAATTTATTAAAGCAACCAAACAATATAAAAATCAAAATGGCACAGCATATATTGCAAATAAATCAAAACTGTATGTGTAACAGAAAGACAAAGCAGTGGCATATTAAACCAAAGCTAGCTGGATACAAAACAATGAATGTCTATTGCATAGTAAATAAACTGACAACGGTTTCCAAGTGAGACAAGATGGCAGGGGAGGTCACCAAGAAGGTCATGACTCAGCTTCCTGCTGACCTCTGACTGTGATGCTGGGAAGGTGTGGAAGAGGGGACGAGTTGATAAGCTGGGGGGCGGGGGGAGTCCACTGTCACTTGAGATTTGCCACGTCTGGTACTGAGCAGTTAATGATTATTCACTCAAGTGTTTAGATGTAGGCTTTGCACACAAATTGCTTCAACTACATAACTAACTGTTTCAACTTCTAGAGAAATTAGAAGCTTAAGGTGAAATGTGGTTGAGTATTTATATGCACTATGATGCTAGTTTTTCACATTCTTTTAAAGTTAAGGGGTGGGGGAGGCAAAGGTTACTGAAACAGTAAAAGGATACACTACACCAGTTATCTGGTATGATATAAAGACATGTGATTAAATTTGGGTGATTTAAAACATTGTTTTCCAGAATGAAAATCACAAAGATTCACTTTTCTGAAAACATTTGCTAGGTATCCTATCATCTCCAATTAATTAAAAACAAAATAAAAATCAAAACCAAATGAATGCATCCCCCTTCTCCAAATAAAACAAAGTTCTAATTTGTCTGTAAACTGAAGTTCAGATGACACATAATTTTTATCTCAGAATCGTTTGGGTTAACACTGAAGATTGGAATAACCAAAAATATTAAATTTTTTTTTAAAGAATGATGTTTTAAAACTTACTAGTCAGGCATTAGAAAAGTTATCAAATCTTTTCACAGTATCAGATTTGGCAAATTTGCATCAAGGTAACGTGGCAAAAATCATATAATTCAAACCATCAACTCATTTGTCTCCCTCATATCTTCTTTCACATACTGGGCGACTGAGTAACATGCATTAACTTGTATTCTGAGGGAGGAGCTGATCTTTATGAGACACTTGACTAAATGACCATGAAGGAAAATAAGGCACTTTCTTTTCTTTAGACTTATTCCAATACTTAAAAAATAAAAAAGAAAGACAAAAAGGCTCTTTTGGTCTTTTGTTTCTTGACAACCACCAGAAAAAATCATTTAATGAAATAAAGGGTTTCTTTGTTCTTTTTCTTTTTTTTTTTTATAACACTTGAAAGTATAAAATGCTACATTTCCAAAAATATATATATTTTTTTCTGCACCAGCACCCTTGTATAGTAAAAGTATCTACTTTTTGTTCATTTGTTTCAATGCACTACACTTTATCTACAATTTCATTACATGTATACAGCAAATAGGCAAGCATGGCTTTTACATCCTTAATGATTTTTTTCTATACAGGGAGGTTTAAAAAAAAATACTTGAACAGTTTGCCCAGTAATGTGACACATAATGCATGTACCTTGTTCTCATTTTTTTTTAGAAGGTGTAAAATAAGGATTCGGTAATTTTAACTTAGATATTTATCTTTTAAAAATAGTGTTGCAGTTTTGTTATTTGCATTACTTTTCAAAACTCCTTACGTTTTTCTCTCATGGCACACTTTCTTCTAATACTTCAAATTTTGGCAGGCAATATAAAAAAGGCTGCAACTTCTGCCCTTTGAGGGCACTGTAGTGACTAAACAGCATATCAAATTTTGAATACTTTTCGAAATCACTTCACCAATGATATCCCTGACCGAAGGTTCATGCATGATGCATCATCACACAGTACATTCAGAGAGAGCTTTGACTTTGCTATGAGAAGAAAAAGATTCCTAGAAGTCTCTCACAGTAACTGCCTCTGTCATTGAGTAGTTAAGGGCCATCTGTCTCCCCTTCTTAAGAGAGGCCTTCTTACCGTTCGCTTAGGGTGGGATATTAAAAGATGATCAGTGCTGTGGGATGAATTGGGCCTTATTGCTTTACTACTATTCAGTGCAGGTTCTAGAACCACTTTCACCCAAACAGGAAAAAAAAAAAAAAAAAAAAAAGCTGAGTTGGAGGACAACAATTTCTTTGTCTTTTGTTTGGTTAGATGGTAAGACGAACGGACAAGTGCCTCAGCTCGCTGCACTGACGACAGGCAAGCAAAGGCGATTACCAGTTAACTGATCAGCAGGCAGGCATGGTCAGGTCATCATTGGGTGAAGAGTTCAGAGGTCAGAAGGTCATAGGTTAGTTGCCGGTGGCGGCTGGGTGGTTAGAAACAAAAAAAAACAAAACAAAAAAAAGAAAAGAAAAGATAGAGAAGAGATTAGTTTCAGCTAGTGACGGCTTAATGACAACATGAAAAACTAATCACAACTAATAAAAAAAAAAAGCATGTTTAATTCTGACAAACTGATTGACACCATCTACAGAATACAATTAAAATCATGACAATTTCATATCATGATTTGAACAAATGAAGAAGAGCCCACTCCCACAAAAAAAACAAAAACAAAAACAAAAAACTGGTTAACAAGAAAAAATAGAAATAAAATACAACTAACAACTAATAGTTAGTAGCAGTCAATGAAGGAAATTGAAAAACAACAATGAATAGGTTCGGTATACAGAATTTTTAAACAGTCAGTGCAGTTATCAGTATCTGACTGCTATTAAGCATTAGTATTCTCTCAGATGCAAGCATTAAAGCAACTATTAATGATGGATGTGATTATTAATAACTGATGATTAACAGAAATGAATCTAAAGAAATTCAAAATTCTATGAACAATTTGGTTCAACATAAACTCTGGGCCAAACAAGGTTTCTTTTGTTCAATAAATGTTTATTGCTTTTTCAATTATTCTATTTACAAACAACATGGAATTTCTTGGCCTCATGATACAAAGCAATACTAAACTGTAGTCTAGCAGTGTAGGCAACATCATGGGAACCAGAAAATGGCCAGGCCTTTTGCACTAGCCAACACTTTCCAGTTGAAAATACTATTTTACACATATAGAACACTTATAAAATGCACTTGCATGTAAACACTGTAAAATCCTGCCATTTAAAATTCTACACTCAAAAAGCTCTAAGTACATCAAAAAATAGAAGAAATTTCTAATTGATACCAATAAGGCATTTTAAAACTACAAACAGCTTTCTTTATTCAATTTCAAAGCTAATACTCTGCAAATACAATAAAATCTGACATTTCATATACATTCCTGCTTTATATTTTTATATTTTAAAAGAAGCCACCTGTAAATACTATTTTCTTTTGCAAAATAACAAAAAGGACAAAAAATTTTTAAAAATTACAGTAAAACATAAAGTAGTTCTCAAGTGGAAAAGTTATCATTCCCAATGTCCTTGAGTTGTTCCTTCCTTAATCAACCTTTGTCACATTCTGCTTCACCAAACTTGGTCCACTTAACAGTAGTATAATTTTTAAGACTCATTCAACAGCTTAATTATTTCTACTATATTCTGAGGTTTGATAGAATTTTCTGTACTGTTGCCATTGTGACTAAGGCAGAGGAGATGTGAATGAAAAGATATTCAGTGCAAAGTTAGATTCTGTGCCACTTCATAAATCAAAGCCCAGAAGGTGTAATGTTCAGAGTTTAAATGATCTAAATAATGGACTGATTTACCTTCATATGACAAAAATGCTTTCTATAGTCTATCATTTAGAACAGTTTATAAATACTACAAAAATATTGTATCTTCAATGTGACCAAATCTTCCCTGAATTTCTTAAAAGTGGAATTTTATTTAAAATAAAAATTGCTGCCCCAAAATCATAGAAGAAAATAAATATTTAACATGATGTAGTCATACTACTTCACAGGTATTCCAAAATATAAGATCTTAAAGCATTTTTGATGTTATTCATAATTTTGATTAAAACTGTTTAAAGTTTCTTATACAAATTATATAAGTGATGGTTTTTGTATTACTCAGAAAAACTTCTGACTTCTTTTTTGAGTGTGGAATATATAAACGAAGTGAGTGACCATATATATATACCAGGACACCTAGACTACATCCTCTGCCAAGTCTTGGCCTCCTACACAGGTGTGTCACCATACAAGACCATACAGTTCGTTACAACTAAAAGATCAGTTGGTCTCTAATAGGCTTCAAATTCAGTTTTGAAATATATATAGAGAGGTGAGTTTACTTTTAGTAAAGAACTAGATATTGGTCAACCATGTAGGACTCTAAACGTTCATATAGAATTACATGGTTATATGTCCAAGGGCTGAGTTTCTTTGCATTAAATGAATGCTTATACTAATAAACTTCTCTGCAAAATAGTTTTTAAAAATAATTTTAACCTCAAAAATAGAGAAAACAGTAGTATCATAAAATAATTTAAGTGAAGGACTTCAGACATCTCCCTTAGACCCAATGAGTGCATACAGTGATAAGTATACGAGTATTCTGTTACTAAAAAAGAAATGAGCATTTCGGTTTGCTGACACTGCATTTTAAATAAAAACAGTGACAGAACTAATCAAAACACATAACAACAAAAGATCCATGCATGGAATGTGTCGTAATTTTCCAAATACAATAAAATCTTCCTCAAATATGTCCAACTATCTCAAGGCACTGGAGTATTAAGTAGGCCAATAATTATCGTGTTAAAGCAAAATGGTGAGAAATCTCCTAAAAGGGGGCATACAGGGAAAGATTAGCTGGGAGGAAAAAACTACTTTAAAATACTCTTTAGAACAATTGTAGACATAAGCAATATGAATAAAACCTCAAATTATTCATGGAATTGTCCTGTTTCTTTAAAACTAAAGCGACTTTCCAAAAAATTTCCCCATCCCTATGAGACGTGTTCGTGCAGAACACTTACAAGGAATATCATCTTCATAGATGACCACGGAGCTGGGGTCTATTCTGTTCACTGAATAATCACTGTAAGTGATGTATACATTAGTTTGAAAGTCTTGGACATTCTTTATGTATTGTGCTAAACAAATATTAACAGTATCTTTGGGAAAGGCATGTTATTTCTGATGTGGACAACAGCTGTGTCTAGTATTTATCATCAGTACTCAAGGTAATCACATGAAGCAGGTAGGTCCTTCATAAATTCACAGATGTACAATTGAAGTGCAAATCCAGCACTTTTTCCTCCACTAATATTTGAGACTTTGATCAGTTTAATTTGTAGGAAACAAATGTGCCATAATAGAAACTTGTAAAAAATCCTTTTTTACTACCATGCTTGAGATTCCTATCTTGTGATGGAAAAACTTAGAAAACGATTCAATGTCAATAAACCGAAAATACCATTCCTCAATAAGCAAAAATAATTTATAAAAGGGTCCAAGGGCATATACAGGACACAAATTATAAAAGTTGTAAAGGAGAAAAATGAAGACTTATTTTCCAGTCACAGGTTAGTCAAAAATGATATTCACACAGCTGGATCTCATATCACCACAGAAATTCAAGAGACAGTTTACCTTCAGATAATATATTTTAGCAGCAAATGACAAAAATCAAAGGATCCATTTTGGCAAGAGAATGTAAGAATAAAAGGGAATTGACGCTCTAATTTATATTAAAAAAAAATCCAACTACATGAAAGTTATCTTCACAGTCCTCACTTTGTTGATTTTAGCTAAGTACTTGACATGTGCACCCTCACGTTTATACAGTGGCTCAAATATTTTATTATAAAGAAAAATGGAAACTAAATCTTCAGTTTTCTCCAAAAGTACACAGGAGGCATATATTCTTTTACTTCTCTCATTAAAGCACCACCCGTTCAATTCATTTTGCAATACCAACCCCAAATTTCAGAATTTTTAAAAGGTAAATTTTAGCAAAAGTTATTAATGAAAATAACTGAGGCAACATCAAAATTTAATAGCTCCCCAAATTGACTAATTTATGTTTTAGTAGGAAGAAATCATAGTACATAATAATAGAAGATTTAATAAGTTAAAAATATGAAGGGAGAAAAAACCAAACCAAAACAAAAAACCCAACCCTTATATCTGTCAGTGATCACAAACAAATTTAGAAAAGGAAAAAAAACTGTGTGCAGGTAAGCAATTACATTTTTCCATCAGGTGTGGTGTTGCAAATTTTATGGACACCCAACGCATTTCTTATAGACAAGAACTGCAGAACTAAACTAACCTCGGTCTGCGGTCACAATCCTTTGGTAAGGATGGACACGCATATCGTGCCTTCGAACTTTAGTAGCCACCGCACCTAGTTAAATTGCAATTACCAAGACAAAGTTAGAAAACATTCACAAGGGGGGAAAAAAACATTAACAGCAGGTTTATCAAAATGGATTTCAAATGTTCATTTACTACAAAAGTTTAAGAAACACGTTAAGGCACAGTAGTTTTAAAATTAACCACAATATGTCATGTATATATGCATCTATTAATATTGCATTCATTTCAAACATCTTGGGCCTTAACCTATTTTATCCATTCATTTACAATCCCCAAGTTACAGTATTTCATGAACTCTATTAGATCCAAACATATTTAAGCTTTACTAGTCACATATTCACTGAAGTGCCTTTCTTGCAGCAGGACTACTTAAATAATGCCATGTTTAATACTGACAATTATTTGCTAACCTTAAGACCACTTCAAGAGTTTATCACTTAAAAAGGTTTAAAAGCAATTCTTAAAGCCTACAGATTGTGGTTTTAAACTCTGAGTCAATAAGTATGAACTGCAATGAATTAGGTGATTAGTAAAGCAAACAGTATAGTACACTTAGCAGTCAGTATACTACTATACACTCCTTTATAAATTACCATTACTGTGTAATATTACAGACTAAACCAAATTAATAACATAATTTTACTTTATATCTATGTGCAAAAAGTGCAAGTAAGTCACTGACTGCTAGGCTAAGCTTTTTTCCCCCGGAGGCTGCTGAGACTAAGCATTTGTTAAATTCAGATCTGATGAGGGTTCAGTTAAGACCGTTCTTGAATTCTTAGCCTTTCGTTGGGAAAGCCATACCTAAAGATAAAAGGAAGGGAATTAAAAATTAGTCATCAATGAAGATTTGATGCTAATACCAATCTCCTCACTACTACCAACACACATGTCTGCATCTGTTTTGAAGGGCACTGCTTATTTGAAAATAATTTAATGTGAGATGTGACATAAATAGCATGCATGTTATCTGTGTGCAAATTTATTATAACTTAGAAATTTAAAATAATTTTCTGAGTTCTCCAAGTGGTCAATATCATGTTTTACTGCTTAGGTGGCAAAGCAAGAAATAAAATTAACCATAGTAAGATTTTTTCATTTGACACTTATTATTATTCACCTTATGAATGCCAATTAGAAATCTGCATATTTTGGTCTTTATTTTACCAGTCTAACAATTAAGTTTTTATAAGTAAAAATTTTTCAACAAACAAAAGACATGAAGCTTTACAATGAGAAACAAGTTTTACTGCAGTGCCTCTTGCTATTTCTAAGCAGTAAACTGGTCCATCACCCCTTATTCATTTTAGATAAGGTAATCATATACAAGTACAATTCCATGTGGCAAAATCAGGGAGATCTTGCACTGAAAGTGCTGGAACAGCAGCTGGTAGCTAAGAGCCCCAGCCCTGCAGGAAGTCAAGAGTCATAACTCCTCGGGAACAGATGCTGTGGGTGCAGCAGAGAGGAGTTCTGGGAAAAGGAGCATGCATGGGACCACAGGACAGAGTATTAATAGAAAAGAAAACTTAAACAACAAGGTTACAGGTTACATGTTATTTTAAAAATGCTTCAAGAAATGTGCAACAGAGACAAGCCTCTCATAAACAGTTCTGTGGTATAATTCTGACCTGCAATTACTTTATACAATGATTTAGAGATAAACAGAAAACATGTACAATGAAATGTATTTGTTCATGAAACAAAGGGCACCTGAGTGCATGCACACACACAGATAACATACAGAGCATCATGGCTTTCTTTACTTGAACAATGAATTTTCGAGTTTAAATCTTAGTGTCCTCCAGTTCAGTAAAGATTTTCATATCCTTATAAATCAATATTAATGCTGGAAAAAAAAAAAACCTTAAGAGATCAAAGTCCTAAAAGTCAACAGCATGCATGCAGCACCAAGGTCGTATACAATTCAGGAAAAAAAGTATTCAAATTTTGTCTGGTAAAACAAAGGGGTTGCACAGAAACAGTTTGTTCCACATTGACTGGTCGTGTTATAACAGCTGCTGTATTCTAGTCCTTCATCCAGCAAGTCAATGGGCTGAAATATCAGGCATGACTGGCATTTCAATCCACTCTATAAAAAAAAGGCATCAGTAATGTCTTTTTCGAGCACACCACTTTTTGTTCATGTAAAACCAAGCGTTTAGATTATGATTTTAATTTTTGCCTTAAGTGAGATTCTGAATTCAGTGATTTGGTATTTAACTATTCCATACTGTACTACTGAAATTAAGAGTATCTCTCATGTTTAATACGACTAGGACTCCAAAAGCCAAGAACTGAAAAATCTTAAGAATACAACTACAGTCATGCCTGCATAACAACATTTTGGTCAACAACGGACCACATATACTACGGTGGTCCCATAAGATTATAATGGCTATACCACACAGCCTAGGTGTGTAGTAAACAGTATCATGTATGTCTGTGTAAGTACACTTTATGATGTACACCAAATGATGAAATTGCCGGACAAGGCAATTCTTAGAAGGTATTCCTGTTGTTAAGCGATGCATGACTGTATTTATCTGGTCTCTTTCATATTTTAAGTGATCACAAATATTATAAAACACATACAATAATATGAATTTCATAAAGATCTCAAACTACTTTCACATAGAAGTTTAAAGTTTTTCCAACAATTACACAAATCTGTGAGATAAAATGAATCTAAGTTTGAGAAGTGGAGCTGATGGAAGTGACGGGCCAGTGGGGTGGGACCTAAAACTCAGAATGGCCTCAGTCATGTCAAATGTAAAAGTATTTGTTAAAACGCACACAACAGATTTACCCAACCAAACTGAACCTGAGTTACCAAAGTGGATCTGAATAAACTTAAGGTGCAATTATTTCAAAGGGGAACCCTTATGAGAGGCTGCAATAAAATTTAGGGTTCAGGCTTTCCTAATGGAAACTTGTCTTGCCTCTCTAAAACTGATAAAACCATTTCAAAATCTGGGGGAGCAAAAATATTTATAAAGAGAATGTCGTTAACCCCATGGGGAGAAGAACTTACCTAATACACCACTAGGTTCAATGGGATACTCAAGGATTGATGTAGCTGGTGCCAATGTGTAGGGGTACTCATAGGGTGTATAGATTAAACCAGCTTCGGGCCCTGGAGGAACTATTGCAGCAGTTGGGTGAGGAGTTCCGTTTGGCATGACAGCGGTCTGTATTTGTCTGATCAAAGGCATTATGGTAGGGCCAGCTGGCGTTGGAGTACGCAGGGCAGCTGGTGGGAGAACCGGCGCAGGCCCAGTAATGATCCTTGGAGCAGCCTGGGCTGTTGCTGCAAGAGAAAAGGCAAGGGCTGCTACAGTAAGCAAAGAAATTTAGAAAGAAGTATAGAGACAGCAGTATAAAATATGGGAAAATGAGAGGGGAGTAGGAAAAAGAAAGGAAAAAGCAGGAAAGAAGAAAAATAAAAGGAAATCATTAGTACATGCGCTGATCACACAAAAATGCCAAAGCACACCAATCAAATGCAAACAGCTTTCCCTTTCCCAATGTGATTAAGAATGTGCAAAAATTAAAAAGCCATTGTAAAAAAATGAATGCCACCATTAAATAGGTTATATTTAGTTCATACATTTGATATACCTGTTTTTAAGATTTCATAAGACTAAAGTACATGCAGAAGCACAATGAAACACTTGCATTAACAGATGTTAAAAAATAATTTGTAACTGGAGTCCACAGAAACTCAGTTTGGTATATTTCTAAAGTACAGCTTTAGTTTCAAAGTAAAGTAAGAATAATTTTTATTGCATTTAGCCAAGTAACCACTAGGTATATATGTACATTTCCTGCATCTTTAGGAACTATCATCACAGAAAATCTTAAAAAGCCCTATTTCTAAATTCCTATTAATGATATATTCACATTTTCATGAGTAAATTAATGTTAACAATTTGTAAAGTAACTACTTTTAAACCCAGTAGGTTGCCTACATTTTGTAAAGCTGCCTAGAACTTTAAAATTCTATGTGTTTTAAATAATCACTAATTTAAATATGGTATGTTCATATAAATGATATGTATGAATCTTAAATTGTTTCAAAACAAAAATTTCACATTATTTCATTTTAAACATAAAAAAGCTATCCTCTTATGGCTTATAAAAACATGCACAGATACATATACAAACAAAATTAGGACGGAAAAAGAGTTACCACCCACTGATCTCTGTGAACTCACATATGAAATCAACAGGGAAAAATACTGGAGGGAAAACATGCAAGCAGAGTGAAAGGACAGAACTCAACAGAGGGTCATTTTATTCAGATACACTTCAAATTCACTTTGTCAAAGTAAGCTTTCAATATGCTGTCTTTTGCATACATTTAACAAGATAAGCTGGAAGCCTTACATCTGTATTTAACCAAACAGAAAATTTCTTAAACGCTTGAATTTAGAGATGGAGATTTCGTTAAAATAATGTAAGTCTGTCAACCCAAAACTTCAACATGCTGACATAAAATAAAATCAGGAGTGTCCTCAATTCATGAAAGCATTAAAAATAGGACTCTCAAAGTGACAGAATTACTATATCAAGTGACAGAATTACTTCAACTGTTCACTTTGTATAAACTGTTATTGTGTTGTGTTGCCAAAAGGAAAAGTCTGTAGACAAAAACAACAGAGACAGCAGTAACCCTGGCCTCAGGGTTCATTCTTACGTGATTTAATGTTGGCATCTCTGTAGGTGCCATTCAGAATCGCAAGCTCCATCAGCTGCATCTTCTTCAGGCTGTCTTCTCCTTCTGCCTATACACGGAAAACACACGAGATAAAAGCATTTGAGACTATCCACAAATATAACAGCTATATCCACACAAAAACCTTAAAGTATCATGTGACTACAGTCACTTGTTTCAATACGGGGAAAAAAAGATCAGGAACTAAAACGTGCTAACATAATGGAGCCTGTTTTCTCAGTGATGGCGTGTTGATATACAGGATATTCTATTTGTAAATTTTTATGTCAGCTACACCAATTTATTAAAGTTCTCCTAAAAAGCTCTGCTTTTAAATAGAAATGAATGAAAACGTGAGGTTAAGACTAAACATAGTATATTCTCTTTGGCATCTATCATTTTAAAATTATTTTAATTAATTTCTTTTTTTTTTTTAGATATAGGGTCTAGCTGTTACCCAGGCTGGAGTGCTGTGGCATGATCCTAACTCACAGCCACCTGGAATTCCCAGGTTCAAGCCATCCTTCCACCTCAGCCTCCCAAACAGCCGGGACTAGAGGCATGCACCACCATGCCTGGCTTTTTAAAATTTTTTGTAGAGACAAGGTCTCGTTTTGTAGCCCAGGCTGGTCTCAAACTCCTGGCTTAAAGTGATCCTCCTGCCTCAGCCTCCCAAAGTGCTAAGATTACAAGTGAGAGCCACTGCACCCAGCCAGCAACTATCATTTTGCTGAATATTCCAAAACTCAGATGTGTTCGTTAAACACACACACACACACACACACGCATGCACACAAAGAATTTTAAACATAAAAGACTGGATTGCAGAATTTAGGTAAGGAAATTTTATGCTTAATTCTTCAAAAAAAGAAAACTCAGTGAAATAAGAACTTCTAAAAAACTGTATATTCTGCTCTCTTACACCATCCCTGTCTGCTTTCAGTCTAATTAGCGAGTGCTATCAATGCCACAGCAATCTATTAGGGTCACCATATGATTTATTGTCCAAAGCAAGAAACATTTAAAAGCAAAAAGGGGCATTAGTAATAACCATGCTTCAAACGTAAATCAGGATAGTCTCTAATCATCAAAATGTTTGGCCACCCCATTCACCTTGAATTCGTCCCACTCTTTCCATTTACTGTTCCAGTCATTTTTGGCAAAGCATCCAAACTACCAAAACAAGTTGCTAATGGTGTCTGTTCTCCAATCAATCTATACACAAAGGCCAGATTAATTGCCCAAATTACAATTTTCATGTTTCTCAACATTCTGTCTCAAAACACTTTCATGGTTTCTTACTATCTAAAAATACAAAAAATTTTAGTTGCCTATAATCTGGTCCCAAGATATCTTCTCAAGTTAAGCCCATTAACCTACTACTTTACACACATATGTAAGTAACATCCTAAGTCAAACCAGATTGCTCTCCACCATTCATCTCTGTGCATATTCCCACTTCCTCCATCCCAAGTGCTCCCCTGTGTACTGCTCTGTCCCTCTCTCTTTCCAAATCCTGCCTATCCCCATCCCCACAAACTTGAACCTAAATGCTACCTTCCTTTTCCAGGGGCCATCCCTAGATTACAGTATATCCTCAATGTGGTCAATACGTTCTTCAAAACTAACTTTAAGTGAAACAATGGATAGTAGGTCCTGAAATAATGCCATTGCTTTCAACATGATTTCATTATAACATTGATGGGAAAAAAAGGCTGCAATATACTCATTTCGTTTAAAGTTGTATCTCCAAGAACCTATCGACAAAGGTAATTATTTCTACTTCAAATTACAGTCTGCTGAGTATCACCACTCGCATGAGAATAGGGCTTATTTCTTTGTTACCACTGCCTAACCCCATGTTCCTACAGTCACCCCCAAGTTATTTGCTAGAACTTATAAGTGACTGGTATGAGAAGTCTCTAACTTTATTTCCAAATCCCAAATGTCTAAGTCCGACACAAACTTTAACCACAGTCAAAGCAAGCAGTAGATGACGGTCCATCAATCAAAGTCTGTGTAGAGACAGAACTAAGTGCCCCCCACTTTTATGTATCATCTAATCCCAATAACTTTACATGACTTTGTGATATTTACAATGAAAGTAACCCAATGAAACAATTTTCTGATATAGTTTTGTTCCTCGCTGATTCATAAAAGGGTAAGGATGAACAGGACACAAGCTTCTCAGTGCTCCTTTCCATTATAGCTGTGATGATACACAAAATTCTGTTTTTGGCATTACAATGGTGAATGGTGTACTATAATATATAGTAAACAGAACTGTTCAGTGAGCTTTTAGTAAATCACAAGAATTAAAGAAAAAGATGAGTGAAACATAAAGACAATGTTTTGATGTACTACTGTCAAATTTTTAAAAACCTGCTTTGCAGCAGATTACAGGGAGTAGATACTTGCATGCCTGTGGAATTTTACTCCTATCAACTTGCACAAAGATGAACAAAAAATAAGTATGATCTTTGAAAGACAGAAATAATTTGTTAAAAACTAAATCAGTAAGCTACTATTGGAAGAGAAGAATCAAATCCATTATAATAAAACTTTTTAAGCTTATTTGCTAAAAACTAGTCATCTGAAAGTTGAAACTTAGCAAAAGTTTCAAATTTAAATTTATATATAAAAATGGAATACCAAAAGTATTATAAATTATATGATACATTAAAAAAAGACAAAGAAGAGCAGTAGGTTTACCTCCAGTCATCTACCATAGTGAGAAAGAAGTGGTACAAGTTTGAAAATGTCAGCAAATAAGAGGGCAAATTTACTTCCAACAAAAAGGAAATAAAGATCGAAGAGGACTTTCCTGCAGAAGGAACAGGTGCTTAAAAACATGTTGGCATTGAACTGCTCCTTTTGGATAGCAAAATAACTATTCACTATTTGGCAATGGAGTGTCAAACATGAGAGAAAGCCACAGAGAAAAAAGATAGAAGAAATGCGTGTGATCACCACTGTGTGTGCACACTTGTGTAATCTGCAGGGTACAGGATAATGAAAACAGAGGAGAGATCACCCCAAGAGAATAAAAATAAGAGTGGCATAGGAGGAGATCCTGGTGTAGACTGTCATATGGTATTGTTGGAGATGATGGTATGTTACACCAGATCACAGCCATATTATGGCAGGGTACACTAATGCCTCCCAGAAATGCACAGGATTTAGTTGGCAGAGCTGGAATTTGACCCTAGGTGGTCTCAGCCCAGGATGGGCTTCACCCTCATGTCCTGACCACTCCCCACCACTCTGTATTCACACTTTGTGTGTCTTAAGAGACAACAGGGTTCACTGGCTGGGCGCGGTGGCTCACACCTGTAATCCCAGCACTTTGGGAGGCTAAGGCAGGCAGATCATGAGGTTAGGAGTTCAAGACCAGCCTGGTCAACATGGTGAAACTCTGTCTCTACTAAAAATACAAAAATTAGCTGGGCGTGGTGGCAGGCGCCTGTAATCCCAGCTACTTGGGAGGTTGAGGCAGAAGAATCGCTTGAACCTGGAAGGCGGAGGCTGCAGTGAGCCAAGATCATGCCACTGCACTCTAGCCTGGACAACAGGGCGAGACTCTGTCTCCAAAGGAAAAAAAAAAAAAGAGAGACAACAGGGTTAATTATAGAATTACTTTCACATGGAAGTGGTTATTTCAACCTTACTGTCCTGGTTTTGACAATGAGATTTAGTAGTGTGTACCTGCCTAAACACTGTTGAAGGTGTATGTCACCTCTTTTTCAAATGTAAGTTCAGATGAGAAAACTAAGTTTCTTCTACAGTCTAGAGGCTCTAGAGCTTCTATGAGCCAGTCTTCAGACCAATTTGTCTGACCTTTTTCTCAAAAATTACAACTGATCAAACGGGACATCCTGATGTTGTACATGTCAACTCCAGATAGTTCACAAAGTACCTGCAGAATCTTGATCGGAAATGAGCAACCCTACAGAGACAGAACACTAACTTTTACATTTGTAACATGGGGCATTAAAATCGTATTTTGTAATACTGAACTCAAGTGATTATCTGGAATCTCACAGCTTCTGATTTCCTAAGTATTTGCCCTATATTCAAGAAACATTTAAAAAATGGAAGCTAAATTCACATGCAGTGGACTCTCAAGATTTTAATTGCAATATCAAATCGGATATTTCTTCCTTTTTTTTAAAGTTTTTGTGGGCACATAGTAGGTGTATGTATTTATAAAGTACATGCGATATTTTGATACAGGCATACAATGCATATTAATCACATCAGGGTAAATGGAGTACCCATCAACTCAAGCATTTATCTTTTCTTTGTATTATAAACAATCCAATTACACTTATTCTTAAATGTACGATAAATCATTGTTGACTGTAGTCACCCTGTTTTGCTATCAAACACTAGATCTCACTCATTCTAACTACATTATTGTACCCATCAACCATTCCCACTGCGCCCTCCCAACCACTCTTCCCAGCCTCTGGAACCATCACTCCACACTCTATCTCCATGAGTTCAATTGTCTTATTTTACCTCCCACAAAAAAAGTGAGAACATGTGCAGATTCTTTCTTTGCCTGACTTATTTCACTTAACATAATGACCTCCAATTTCATCCACGTTGTTGCAAATGACAGGATCTTATTCTTTTTTATGGCTAAATAGCACTCCATTGAAGACACAGGACATTTCCACAAACCCAGAAAGTCTCCTTGTACTGCAAGCCCTAACCATCCATCTGATTTTACTTGCCTAGATTTTCACATAATGAAGGCATATATACTTTTTTGTGTTCAATTTCTTTCCCTCAGTATAACAGCTGTCAGACTCATCCACACTGCTGCATGTTGCTGTAGTTCATCTGTTTTAGTGGCTTGGTATGTTATTTATCTATTCTTCTGCTACAGACATTTGATTGTTTCTACCTTTTGGATATGTGAACAGAGCCACTCTGAAAATTCTCATACAAAGCTTCCTTGCGAATATAAGTTTTCATTTATCTTGCATAAATACCTATCAGTAGAGTTGCTGGGTCATAGGGCAGATGAATATTTCCCTTGTATTTGTATGGAAAATATTATGGAAAGACTATCAAAGCACAACAAAGAATGCCTTTACTTTTGAAATGTAAAAGCTCAAAAATACAATACACTTCTGCTAATAGCTAAAACCTGTGGTATCAGGGAAGTGCCTTGAGAATTTCAGAATTTTTCAGATTTATAGAAAGATTAGACACTATAGATTCTGTAACACCCACCAGAGTCTGGGGGATACTCCTATAATCCAATCTGTAACAAAAAGAAAAATACACTAAGTGGGGTGAAGAGACTATAAACACAGTTTTCCAAACTTCTGGAGGCTTGCAATTAAGGATGATGAATTATAGGTATTTATAAATATATATTTTAAAATTTATGCATATTAAGATACAGATGTATCATCAACTATGTTTTTTTTGTTGTTGTTTGTTTTTGGTTTTTTTTTGAGATGGAGCTTTGCTTTTGTTGCCCAGGCTAGAAGGCAATGGTGCAATCTTGGCTCACTGCAACCTCCACCTCCTGGGTTCCAGGGATTCTCTTGCCTCAGCCTCCCAAGTAGCTGGGATTACAGGCTTATGTCACCACGCCCGGCTAACTTTTTGTATTTAGTAGAGATGGGGTTTCACCATGTTGGTCAGGCTGGTCTCGAACTCCTGACCTCAGGTGATTCACCCGCCTCAGCCTCCCAAAGTGCTGGGATTACAGGCGTGAGCCACCACGCCCGGCCATCATCAACTATGTTTAACAGCTATGTTAAAAGGATACAAACAGGTCATGTTTAATGCAATTTATATATTGTTCAACTTTTCTAGATTTAGACACTAGATCTTCATTATCTAATCATTTATGCTTCCTAACAAATCTGTGGTATTGGCAGTGCATTATCCCTAAGGCTCAGGCAGGGTAGGCAGCTTATCCAAAGTTACAAAAGTTCACACTGCAAAACTGGCTTCCAACCCAGAATACCTGATTCAAAGTCCTCATGTTTTAACCGTTACATTATACCTTCTCCAGTCTTAGGATGCCTTTAAGTGGAAGTATCTTGAATTCATCAGACCTCATGTTAGAAAGAAAATCATGTTTATTTAGTATTTTTAGATCTGTATACTTTTAAAAAAAACTACAACAAAGTAATCACCAGAGAGATGAAACAAATGTGTATTTCCAAATCATTAAAACTATGTCAACTAAAAAAATAATTCGAACCACTGCCTATCACAAAGGCCCAAACACTCTAGCATTCAGGGCATTGAACAGTTTATATGAGCAACCTTGCTTGCAAATGTTCTGCATTAGTCAAAATCATCTGTCCACAATTCCCCAGAGTAGACCTGGTACTTTCCTCTCCAAGTTAGGCTCCTACTAGAAGCATCCTATGTGTTCCTCAATAACACAGATCACTGTCTTCTCCCAGAGTGCAGGCTGTTTTTGTTGTTGTTTTTTTTTTTTTTTGAGATGCAGTCTCGCTCTGTTGCTAGGCTTGAGTGCTGTGACACGATCTTGGCTCACTGCAACCTCCGACTCCCTGGTTCAAGCGATTCTCCTGAGTGCAGGCTTTTCTAAGCACTCTCATGCATACTGGTCTTGCTTTTATAAATTCATGCTGCTTATTTTTGGGGAGATCAATCATATGTAGCCAGGTGCTACCTCAGTTTTTCTATTTTTTGATGTTTTTAAGAAATTTCTCATGAATTGTATCCATAAATTAACCAATAACCAATTAAACCCATGATCCCTGTAGTCCCCAAAGCCTTGCAAAAATGAATGTGCTCAATATATTTTAAAAAATGAATTAGTTTTCTAAAAATTTGAAATAATGGGTAGAAAAGGTTTTCCGAACAAAAAAATACATGACTAATTTACTTGGAGAATAACAAATATCAGAGAAAAGAAAAAAGGAAGAGTGACCACATTTTATAATGAATTTTGATGCCAATTACCACCTTGATCTGCTCTGACGGCTTTGGCAGACAGAACATGACAAAGAATTTGATTGACTTAATTTAAACAAAGGGGTTTATGAGAGGGAAGTGACACAAAAGGATTTGTCTTTAAAGCCTCACTCTGCTATTTTGTGGATGAACTGCTGGGGGCGCCAGCGTGATTACTGAGATGGGTCATGAGCTTTAATATGGTCCAGGCAACAGAGAGGATGAACTGGACTGGGGTAGAGGTCATAACAGAGATGAAAAGAGTTATGTTAACCTGACAGGGCCTGATGATCAGTTGGACATAGAGGGTAAGGGAAAAGGAGAAATTAAACAATGTTGTTTGGGTTCTTGATTTAAGCAATAAAGTAGATGGTGGCTCCATGTAATGAGATAAAAGTTGAGGAATATAGAATCAGAAGTTCTCTCTTGAAAGGTTACATCTGAAATACTTATCTTAAACACCTAAGTGGAGATGTCAGATAGATAGCTGAATATTCGTCTGGTTGATCAACTTACTCTAACTTATCCTATACAGCTGGTAGAAAAATACGCTTTCATATAATTTTCTGAATTTTTCTCCAAGATGATGTGGCAGTTACTAAGTTCCAAACTGACCTGCCGTATGCCTTCCAATGCTTAATGTAGGGATCTATAACTACTACTTCGTTGCCAGCTGGTTTTCTGTGAGGGTCTCAGAACTGAGGCATGGTGTGGGTGTTAAAGCGGCCCACCCTGAAGAGCTGGATGAAGGTGAGAGACGTTCTTTTCAGCTATGCACGTGCCAGAGGCAGCTGTCTCCTGGCTCCATGATTCTTTCCCAGCACCTCTAGAACCAGTCTCATTGTGCAGCCCTCTTCCCTCCATGCATACCAGAAGCAGCCAGCCAGGGTTCTCTCCTCTGAGCTGCTGAGGTTCTTGAATTAGCTGAGAGACACCAAGTCAGGGTCTTGGTTCCATCATTACACAGGCTTTCTTCTCTTTTATTCCAGTCCTGGGGTAAAATATGCTTCTTTGCAGTCTCTAAATCTGTATTACAGCCTGTCTTTCTCCTTTTTCAGTTCTCAATAACTGTGTAACCAATCAACAACTTTCCACAGATAAAGCAAGGTAGAGAGAAAGTGTCAGGCACTCTATTTAACCAGAAAAGCTTAAAACACTCCAACACACACAAATATGATGCTCCTCCTCCATTAAAACTATATAAAACAAAGATTTTTACCTTAGGACAATATGTTCTGCCTCTCTTCAACAAGGTATAAACAGATCCATTTAAAAGTAGTAATAATCTCAGAAAAACAAAAGCCAAGTCTCAATAATAAGTACTTACTTCTTCTAATGCTAAATACAATATGATACAATTTGTGATTTTATTAATAGTAATTAATAGTAATCTTAATAGGCATGATAAACTTTTGAAAGATTTATATGATTCACAACTTGGGCTACATACTAGCATTAGTAGGGCCATATCATTTTATAGATTAAAAAAAAACCTCCAAAGTTGATTGTTATTTCAGATGGATATTATTAGATGATATGGTTGGGCTGGAAGGTGGGATATATAAATACCAATCGGGAGTTTAATATAGCCTTGTTCTACAAGAGAAGATAATAAATAGGAACCTGAGTTGGGCATAGTGGCTCACGCCTGTAATTCCAGCACTTTGGGAGGCCAGGGTGGGTGGATCACTTGAGGTCAGGAGTTTGAGGCTTGCCTGACCAACCTGGTGAAACCCTATCTCTACTAAAAATACAAAATTAGCTGGGCATAGTGGTGCACGCCTGTAATCCTAGCTACTTGGGAGGCTGAGGAAGGAAAATCGCTTGAACCCGGGAGGTGTAAGTTGCAGTGAGCCGAGATCGTGCCACTGCACTCCAGCCTAAGCAACAAGAGTGAAACGCCATCTCAAAAAAAAAGGAACCTGAAAATTATGACTATCTAAAAATCTCTTAGTTTTGAGAGGTGGGACAGAGAGGCAAAAACTAAGAAAAGTATACCTACTGTGGTGAGAGTGGTGAGGAGGGGCTTAGAGGTGGGCAGGCAGAACCTAAAAGATGTCGTAATGATTGCCTGACAGAAAGTTCTGAAAGTGAAAATAAATTAAACTCATACATATTCAGAATGAGCACTGAGATAGAAAGGTAAAATAAGTTAAATGATGTGTAACTGGGACTATGATGGGAGTTTGCACAGGCCGCGGTGGAAGACCAAATGAAAAGACCTGGGGAAATAATCACAACAGCTTTAAGGATCTTATGATAATTACAGATTCCTTCTCTAAAAAACACACACGAGTAAGGCAGCTGAACCTTTCAACAATATGGGCTTGAACCATGCAGGTTCACTTTTATATGGAAATTTTTCTGCCTCTGCCAGCCCTGAAACAGCAAGACCAACCCCTCCCCCTCCTCCGCTTACTCAGTATGAAGATGATGAGGATAAAGAACTTTATGAGGCTGGGCACGGTGGCTCATGCCTGTAATCCCAGCACTTTGGGAGGCCGAGGCGGGCGGATCACGAGGTCAGGAGATCGAGACCATCCTGGCTAACACGGTGAAACTCCGTCTCTACTAAAAAAATACAAAAAATTAGCCAGGCATGGTGGCAGGCGCCTGTAGTCCCAGCTACTCAGGAGGCTGAGGCAGCAGAATGGTGCAAACCCGGTAGGCAGAGCTTGCAGTGAGCTGAGATCGCACCACTGTACTCCAGCCTGGGCAACAAAGCGAGACTCTGTCTCAAAAATAAATAAATAAATAAAAGAAGAAGAAGAAGAAGAAAAGAACTTTATGATGATCCACTTCTGCTTCAATAGCAAATATATTTTCTCTTCTGATTTTCTTAGTAACATTTTCTTTTCTGTAGCTTATTTTAAGAATACAGTATATAATATACCTAACATATAAAATATGTGTTGATCAATGGTTACCAGTAATGCTTCCAGTCAACAGCAGGCTAATTCTGGGGAGTCAAAATTAGACGTGGATTTTCCACTGCATGTGGGGGTGGTTCCCCTAACCCCTACTATGTTCAAGAGTCAACTGTGTAAGCAAAAACTGTTGCATACAATTTTAGGGAGTTAACTGTGAGTATTAAGCTTATCCCTGAAGATCTGTGATCAAACTGTTAATTCACTCCAACTGCTCTTGCAAGACTTCCAAGGTAATGCTGTGTAATGTATTCATCACAGTAATGAAGTACTTTTCAAAATGACTCTGACTCCTCAAAGTAAACGCTTTTCACCAGGAGATATTCATGAGACTTCCAAGCTATCAAGCACAATCTTGACAACCTCACAGAAGAGTAGAGGTAGAAAACTACCTGGCATTTAAAGCAATTTTATGTCACGGCTGCTACTTTCACTTATACCCAAACTATTTTCAGATGTAGTCATGGTGGTAACACCAGAGGAGGTAATTAATTTTGGTTGCTGCCCATCTTAACTTCTTTTTCTTTTTTGTTTCATCAGATGTCTAACGATATCTTCAATATAAATTACTGGCTAAAATCTTGGACCTCAGAGTTAGGCTAAGCTAGAAAAAGGTAAGGAAAAAGTGTAGGCTACCACCTACTACTTGTGACTGGTGCCTGAAAAGGGAGATGTCTTGTGGAACTGGAGCCCTCAACCTGTGGGACCTAACGCTATCTCCAGGTGGACAGCGTCAACAGGATTAAATTAGAGGACACCCAGCTGATGTCTGCTGAGGAATCTGGTGTCAGAACCGACGGGTTGCTGGTGGTGGGGAGAAATCCCTACACATTTTGATGACCACAGACCACAGAAGTACTCGGTGTCGTGAGAGTATAGTAGGAGAAACTGATTTTGTGTTTTCCTATATCCTTATACACACAGATATGCAAACACTGGTATTTTTCTAACATATGAGTTTTCATAAGAAATGGAATCAGGAATCAATGAATTAGGTAACATTCACATTGGCTGGCCGTTATTGGTTAAAATTTGATTGCTGTCCCTGTCTTCCAACATAAGCAGCCTTTTTTTTTTTTTTTTTTTTTTTTTTTGAGACAGAGTCTTGCTCTGTCGCCCAGGCTGGAATGCAGTGGTGCAATCTCAGCTCACTGTAAGCTCCACCTCCCGGGTTCACACCATTCTCCTGCCTCAGTCTCCCGAGTAGCTGGGACTACAGGCACCCGCCACCATGACTGGCTAATTTTTTGTATTTTTAGTATAGACAGGGTTTCACCGTGTTCGCCAGGATGGTCTCGATCGCCTGACCTCGTGATCCGCCCACCTCGGCCTCCCAAAGTGCTGGGATTACAGGCGTGAGTCACCGCACCCAACCATAAGCAGCTATTTGTTGAGGTGGCTGATGCTTTAAATATTTTGTACAAATATTTAAGAAACAGTTTGTTGGTGGTGAAAAAAAGGCAACTGCTCTGGGACCAGAGTTAGAAGTAATTCAACTCGGGATTTGCCCTGTTAGAATTCAGTTTTATAGTAATAGCCATACAGCTTCCCCCCAAATCTTTGATTACTGAAATTCCTATAGGAAAAAGTAGCTTTGTTACTATGTGCTATGGTTCAAATCTCCCCTCCAAAACTCACGTTGAAACTTAATGCTCAATGTGGATCATGAGAGCTCTGCCATCAGTCCCTCAATTGATTAGTGGATTAACGGATTATTACAGGAGGAGAACTGGTGGCTTCATAAGGTGAGGAAGACAGACCTGGGCGAACACATTAGCTCACTTTCCCCCTTACCATGTAGTGTCCTGAGGCGGCGCAGGCAGGACACTACAGAGTCTCCACCAGCAAGAAGGCTCTCACCAGATGCTGCCCTTTGACCTTGGACTTCTCAGCCCCCATAACTAAGAAATAAATTCCTTTTCTTTATTAATTATCCAGTTTCAGGTATTGTTACAAGGAACAGAAATCAAACTAAGACACTGTGAGTTTGAAACTCTCCTAATTTCCCACGGAAGAACTTTTAATGGATTTGACTGCATGGTATTAGGACTACACCTCTTCATTTATTGAAGAACAGATTGCACAGTTTAACTCTGAAAAGTATACAATTAGGTTCTTGGTATATATAATGTTAAGAAATATCTGTTCAACAAATACAAACAGATGCTTAAAACACCTGTTAAAACAGTAGTGTGTTAGATTGTAAAAGAAGGTAATTTTTTCTTTAAGAGGTAGAGAATAACAAAGTGACACATTACTATAATTGCATATTAATATATGTTCATTTAAAAAACCACAGACAAGTAAAGAACACCATGTAGTACGTTTTTGTTTTGCTTGTTTTTTTGAGACAGGTTCTCACTCTGTCACCCAGGCTGGAGTGCTGTGGCACGATCTCGGCTCACTGCAACCTCCACCTCCCGGGTTCAAATGATTATTGTGCCTCAGCTTTCGGAGTAGCTGGGATTACAGGTGTGTATCACCATACCCAACTAATTTTTTGTATTTTTCGTAGAGATGGGGATTTACTATGCTGCCCAGGCTGGTATCAAACTCCTGGCTTCAAGAGATCCACCCGCCTCAGCCTCCCAAAGTGCTGGGATTACAGGTGTGAGCCACCATGCCCAGTGTAGTGTTTTCAGGAAGTAAGTTTTCTAGCTGCTGGTCTTTTACGGAGTCTTCAGTTATTCACAGCACTGGAGTGCAGGAGAACACTTTCTCTGGGATGTTCCCAAGCCTTTTCCTACCCTTTCCCGTCCATTTCCTGCATATCCTTTCCAGGACTGCTAAGGAAAATGAGACATTGGTTCTGCTCAAATTTCATCATCGCCAACCTCAAGTCCCCCCTCAACCTCTCTGGCCTCTCCTCCCACATTTCTCTGGTCAAATCTTCTTCAGTCGGCACTCACTCTCTTTCCTGCTGCCCTGGGGAGACATGCCTTCCGCCATGATTGTAAGTTTCCTAAGGCCTCCACAGTCATGTGGAACTATGAGTCAATTAAACCTCTTTTCTTTATAAATTACCCAGTCAGCAACCATATTCGATAATTTCAGCGAATACAGCACTATCCATCCAGTTATACAAGTCAGAATTCTGGAGTTACAAACGATACCTTCTAGTCAATCACCATTCACCACATCCTGTCTACATTACCTCTTAAGTAACTGCTTATTTCACCCAGTTCTAACTCAACTCTCACCCTCTGGGTCTCCTTTCACACATCCACTCTGGCCCATTAAGATGTTAGATGTTCTCATACCTCGTAGCCACAGTGATACTGACAAAATGAAAATAAACCTGGCTCACTTCTTACAACTCTTCAGTACTGCCCAGTGCTCTTCAGATAAGATCAATATCCTTAAACATGCTAGGTCTACTCATTGGGTACCTTACCTCAATCTTTCTCTCACTCTCTGCACTTTGGCCACACATACCTTCTTTCAGTTCCTTATCAAACTGACTATGTTCTCTTATAATCTTTTAAAAAACAGCTTTACTGCCATAATTTATACACCACAATATTTACCTGCTTAAAGTGTAAAATTTAATAGTTTTGGGTATGCTTACATATGTGTATGACCGTCACACATATATAGATATTAATTGATTTAGAACAGAGCAACCTAATAAGGTGATTTTTAAAATGAGGCAAAAAGGGGTAAGCGACTTGTGGAAGATTTTACATGAATGTGTTTTTAGGTTTCATTTTCACTGTGAAAAGCAAACAACAAGTGCTCTGTTAAAGGACTAATATTCAATCATTAATTCAACGAACACTGATCACTTTCTATGTATGCAGAAGGCAGTGAGGGAGAGATACTAAGATGAAACAGACTTCATGCATGTCACTGAAATGCCCAATCAGGGGCAAGGGGATAAACAAACAAACAAACAAAAATTCAGTTCTAATAATTCTATACTATCGCAGACAACGCATTCTACTATAATACTAGTACAGAATACAAATCATGGAGGTCTTTCTGGATATTGCCAAAATACACGACGTAAACAAAGGGTGTTCTGAAAACTGCGAGTTATTTAATATGTGTGGGTGTAAGTGTAAAGGAGCAACGACACAAAACAAAGTTGGAAAGGCAGGCACATGTTAGATGAAGCTAAGCGATGAATGCCATGCATTTTTACCATGGGGTGACAGAAAGCCACTGAAAACCTAAAACAAGGAGTGTGATGACATTTCTATATATTAAAAAGATAGGAGAAAATGGATAGGAGGGAGCACCACCAGTAACAGACGTATTCCATCCGTGACAAAAGAAAAGATATGTGCTATTTGGAGGTAGAATCAGACAGAACTTGGTGATGATATAGATGGGAAGGAGTCAGGGCAGGAGAGAAAAAGGTAGAAGGAAGGTGGGTGAATCCTAGGCAACAAGTATCACTCTACAGAGAAAAGAAGGGAAGAACTGGGATACGGGGAGGGCAAGGAAGAATGTGATTTTAGTTTTCAAAATGTTATGTATGAGATGCCTATGTGGCATCCAGATGGAGGTGTTGAATGGCTGGTTGATTTGGAATTCCAGATTAGGAGCACACTGAAAAATAATCACCACTGCAGTGGTAACTGGAGGCATGGTTATAGAAGAGACTGTCCAGGAAGAACAAATTGGAAATGAGATAGTTTAATTCTAGTGAGAGCATGACACTTCTGAAAAGCAGACATTAAGTGATCAAAAAAGCAATTAAGAACACAGTAATTTTGTTCTATTCTCATTTACATTACGAAATCTAAGTCTCTGTATATGTTGAAGTCTTGTTTTCTAGCCTTGTAAATGGCAGTTTTTCATTAGAAGTTTGTGACATGAATTTCTTTTGTCTGTCGTTCAATGCTTAACAGAAATATTCCCAGGTATGTTATAATACCACAAATGCTAAATTAAAAAATCAAAGTATTTTTATTTAAATTGACAGAAGTATTCATAAAATAAATTACTGTCACAAAGTAAGCTAATTCCTAAACTAGCGAACTTTCTCAGAAATATATTCTACAAAGGTGGTTACTAAAAATAAGCTGAGGCTATGTCAGTTTAAAGGCATAACTAAAAATCCTTTGATAAATACCTTTATATTTTATTTATATCTTAAAGATTAAGTTTTTCTCCACAAAGGTTTTAAAGGTTAACAGAATTAAAACACATCTACTTATTTATATAATTTGGCAATATGGTTTCAGAGTTAATTCCCATAAAGGAGCCTTGTGATGAATAAGCAGGATAATTTAATAGTCACTTTCAAAATTTTCAAAATACGCTTATTAAAAATACAAACAAAAATCAAGCTATAATGAGCTACCAAAAGCTTACCTGAAATAATCTTAATACTAAAATGCTTATTTGAATCATTTAATATACTATTAAAATGTCACAATGGTAACTATCTTAATTTTACTTATAAATATCAAAACACTAAAACATTTGAAACGTAAAGAAAAATTAAATATGAGTTAAAATACAAGCAAATTAAATATAGTAAGGGACATGGGATTTTTGAATCATTTAATATACTATTAAAACGTCACAATGGTTACTATCCTAATTTTACTTATAAATATCAAAACACTAAAACATTTGAAATGTGGTAAAGAAAAATTAAATATGAGTTAAAATACAGGCACATTAAATATAGTAGGGGACGTGATTTTCTTAAGGTTTTTATTAATTCAAGTTCAACGCACACTAATATAAAGTGAATGATTACAAATACTTTGCCTATGTATAAGGAACATGATGCTACTTACCCACCATCAGAAGGGCATGCAAACAAATTAAAGGGGCGTATGAAAATAATTGAACTAAAGAAAATATACTGAGAACTCACTCGCCTATTTTTCTAATAAATGATCATTATTTAAAAATATGTATTGAAATTAATTTTACAGTATCTGTGTAGAATATCATACATTTAATAAAGAAATTTTTAAAAAAACCCCAACCAATGCATTATCCCAACCAATGAGAACTGTATGGGATATAAATATTAATATTTTATATAATTATATAAATATATAATTATATATTTATATCATAAAATAGTTAACATTAAAATTAACAGGTATAAGCAATTATAAAATGTTACAAACTAAACATGCAAATTCTGAGGGTGCATGGAATACCAAGTTAAAGTAAAAGGACTTCCTTTATAAATGCAAAAGTATTTCCTGGGGATAAATATTTAATTTAATAAATATTTCCTAGGTCCTATTATTCTATGCCCAGGGTCCCTTTTTTTTTTATATTTGCAACACCTAAAATTTAGAATTACAAGATGTCTAAACCTTTTGTCAACCTGAACAAAACCTTGTGTTGAAAGAAGCGGTTCCTCAATGAATCCTTACAAGAATCAGGAGGAGGATGTTATTCATACAGAGTCTCCTTTTGGGAAAGCTTGTTCACAGTTACCGGAAACAAGACGTATTTTTTATCACCAAGAAGCCCGATCAAACTAAACCTCCAAGTTTAAGGAAAAGCTCTCTGTTGTGTTTAAGAAGCCAGAGTCACTGCCAGGCAACATGACGGCTGGGCAGACAGTAAGCAAAGCTTTATATAGCTGCTCAGTGATTTAGGTAATTATGGTATGATGTTGAGGGAAGTCTTAAAACCTGTACCTTGGCAAACTTCTTAATCTGTCTGTATGGACTGGCACCCAAATAAAGGTACTTTTAATTATTTGTGAAAATTCTAGTTAGGACAATGTGCCTGCTGTCCTAAGGCAGAAAAAGCCACACACCTAAAACATGGAGATAGAATATAAAAATTGTGACCCTGACCTAGAACTGGATTTTACTGAGAATTGTCCCTCTTCACAAGAAAGAAAATCAGCACATTTAAATTTCCGCAGTGCTTTTCTCCACCGTCATTTTTCCCAAAGCAGCACACACCCATGAGACTACCTTATACGCAGCACACAAGTGATGGCTGTGGTTCCAAGCAGCTCTGCAGAAATTACAGAGCTCTCTGGTAAGGACTACATCGGTCTTTGTATTCTACACTTAAATGAGATTTTAGGATGTTATCTGTCAATGAGTCAAGTTTTATTAATGGTTCAACAGTTATCTTAGAGCTATAGGATTTTAATCAGATTACACTGATGTGTGATTACACACTGACCAGTAAAGATTAATATATAAACAAAAAAAAACTGTACTTTAAAAAATATTTTACTCTTTCTCACCTGAATTGAGCAACTGTTCTCTCCCCCAAAATACCCACATTTCCCCGGTGAAACATTTTTGAAAGACACATCCACATTTTCAGGCCACTAGGGTTAGCAACAACCAAATTATTATTTGCTTTATGAAACTGTACCCTAGTGGCTTGACAATGTTAAGACCTCCAAAAAGACCTTGTTTATTTTGTTAAAAGTATTTTACGGTCTCAAAATTTCTGACATAAACTGTACTTCGGGTGTTTTTCTGAAGGGTAGACACAAACCACCAATGTAAGAACTACTATTACTGATATCTTGAGGATGAGTGAGGTCACACAAAGCGTAGTGATATTCATCACCTTAGACATGTGCAGGAACATTTTCTCACTAAAAAGTCACTACACCAAAATTTAATTCTTTTGAGAGACAGGGGAGAGCTGAAGCTCTCTCTGAAAGTACAGTTGTCCCTCATTATCTGTGGGGAATTGGTTCCAGAACAACAAAATCTACAGATACCAAAAATCCATGAATGCTCAAGTCCATGATATAAAATGGCATAGTATTTGCATATAACCTACGCACATGCTCCAGTCTACTTTAAATCATCTCTAGACTACTTGTAATACCTAATGCAATGCCCACATATCACTTCATTCATGTGGATTCAATGTAGTGCTTGAAGGATGCAAATTTAAGTTTTGCTCTCTTTGGAACTCTGTGGAATTTCCTCATTGGTTGAATCCATGGGTGCGGAACCCATGTATATGCAGGTTGTATTTACATGCAACCTGAATAATCCAGTTTATAAACCTAAGTATCTTATTTTCCAAAAGGGCTTTAAATGTTCTTACTTTGAGAGAAAAACTATGACAAAGGAAAAAATATATATGTATTACATGCAGTGAGTAAAATTAAAGTCAGTATCTGGCTAATGTTTGTTAAAGCAAAACAAAGAATCAGTATAATAGCATTATCTGAAAATACATTTAAATTAAGACGGGAAATTTACGTCTAGAGTTGTCACTTTTTTCCTCTAGAGACTTGGAACAAAATGTCTTTCCTCAAATGTGCTTATTGTACCATATTTAGTGAAAAAACAAGCCTGAACAAGCTGATCGCCTGCATGGGAACATGGATCAACTCATTCTCATTAAGAATTTAAGAAGCTATCAGCCTCCTATACAGTTTTGCCTATATGAGAGAAAGCAAGGACTGGCTTCTTTCAAACCTATAATTTATGAGTTTATTCAAACCCGCCAAAATGCTTTAAGTAAACGCCTCTCACATTTGAAAATTCCCATGGCAACTAATTTAGGTTGGCAGACAGGCAGTCCCAAATTCAATCCTTTTATCCTGCAGCTAAACCATTACAATGGTAATTCTGCTCTGACACTCTGAAGAGACTGCTAATTACCGCACTCTGGGTCCCCAGACAGATTTCCCATTCAGATTAAAACAGCTGTGCAAGGTAGAAACCAGTAACAACACCTTTCTTTACATGAGAGATGTTCTTTCCCATTACAGCTCTATCAAGGAGCCAGTACATTACCTCTAGATGTCTTTTAATATATCTTTTAATACCTCTCCTTCTCTCCCAATAAAATGAAAAGGAGGCCAACAATACCACAAATTTCAATTATCAATATTTGATCAAGAACTAAATAAATGCAGTGCCACCAAATTTGGTTAAAGAACTAAATCAAAGATAAAATTACTATATCTCTATAGTCACGATGTCTGTTACTTTCTCATTCATTAACTCTTAACATTTCCAGGTTATAATTAATACTCAGCTAATTATGACTCAAATACATATGGCAGACAGAAAAGAACCTTTGGGGAACATGAAATGCAAACTTTTAAAAAGTGCATTTTGTGACAGATGCCTTTCTATTATCCTAAATTTCTATAACATGTAGTGTTATTTGAAAATGAATTAAAATTACTTTTGTTTTGATGAATACTTTCAAATGTCATAATATTCCTGACAACGTTAAATTTCAAAACCCGCAGGTGGAAATCTGTCTTCATCTATTAGATCATTTACTTTTATAGTACTGACCTCCACATATATAAAGAGATCAGCTGTATGTTAAAAATTGATCTATATTCAAGCTCTCAAATACCTATAAAGTAAACATACAGAGAAAACAAGCACACAATTTTACTCACCATAAGGAAGACCTGTTATTTCAACACTTTATGAAATGTCTAGGTCTGCAGGCATATTGTGTGCCAAAGTTTGTTTTAAATTATGAGACAACATCAATGAACTTCAGTTGCCTGAAATCACTTAATTTCTGTAATACAGGTAAACTGCTCCTCAGTCTAGCCCTTTCAGATTAGTATCCTATCTCCCCAGTGGAAATCTTTTACTTCCCCACTTCCTATTAAAACTGTGGGCAAGTTATAGTGAAAATAAGATACAGGATCCCTCATCTCTACTTTCTCAATTTTAATATCAGCATAATATTCCTCCAATTTCGCTTTTTTTTTTTTTTTTTTTTTGAGACGGAGTCTCGCTCTGTCACCCAGGCTGGAGTGCAGTGGCAGGATCTCAGCTCACTGCAAGCTCCGCCTCCCGGGTTCACGCCATTCTCCTGCTTCAGCCTCCGAGTAGCTGGGACTACAGGTGCCTGCCACCACGCCTGGCTAATTTTTTTGTATTCTTAGTAGAGACGGGGTTTCACCATGTTAGCCAGGATGGTCTTGATCTCCTGACCTTGTGATCCGCCTGCCTCGGCCTCCCAAAGTGCTGGGATTACAGGCGTGAGCCACCATGCCCAGACCCTTCTTGTGTTTTTAGGTCTCTTCTGAGAAGATCACAAAAGATAATAGAATATGTATCCATATAAAGTCTTGACTAAGAAATATCATGTATTACTTTCCAACTAGATGAATGAGGATTAATGGAAGGAGGAAGGATGGGATCCGATACCTGAGAAGCATTCCCATAATGTGTGCTCGTGTGTGGAGAGACAGTTTTATACATATTATTTTTTTAGTAATGTTATATAAATAATTACGTAATTTTTGGGGGGCTACTATTCCTTGTAAATAAAAGCCTATATTGACAAGATGACGACCAGCAAACAGGGTACATTTTGTAGGGAGGGAACAGAAGTACTCTCTTTTGGTATGGTGCCTCTTGGGATCACAAATTGAATTTGCAAATGACATGCAGTTGCAAGTAACCAGCCCATACATGGTTAAACACATAAAATGCAAAAAGAGGAAGAAGGAACGTGTATGTGCCCTGCAAGTCCACATAATTAAAATAATAATTACTACCTTTACAAAGTCTCTCTAAGGCAAGTAGGCCATACTGTTTAGTACTGTCTTTACAGAAAACATGCTGCATGAAATAACTGGTATTTGGGGAGAAAAAAATAAAGACCTCAAAATTAAAACAAGGAAAAAGTTAATACCATAAGAAATGAAATAGAGTAAAACTTTTTTAATGATGCCAAACCATGTTCATACAGGTTGTATAAGCTATAATAGACGGATTACATACATAGATACGCATGCATGTACATGTACACCAGATTCTTTTGCCCTTTCAGTGCCATCAAGAAGAATACACTGGTATGTATATCTTTACAATGAATGAATGGAGATTTTTGCACACCTCTTTCAGAAACTGACAAAACTAGAGAAAAGGAAAAAAAAAAGGGTAGACACGGGAGAAGATCTGAGTGTTTTCAACTATCTTCATCTATAAACAATACAGAATATACACCCAACTACTGCAGAATACACATTCTTTTAAGTGTATGTGAAACATTCATCAAAACAGACCATATGCTGGGCTATCAAAAAGTTATTACTAGATTAAAAAAAGACTACCATCTTACCATATACATACTGAGCATAATAAATTAGAAATCTACAACAATATGATAAACAGAAAAGTCTCAAATATTTGGAAACATTTGGAAATAAAACACAGATCAAAGAAGAAATTACAAAGAAAACTGGAAAAAACTTTTGCACTGAATGATAATGAAAATACAGCATAATAATATTTGTTGGCTATAGCTAAAGCATTACTCAGAGAGGAATGTATATCCTTAAAAGAATAGTCTCACAAGTACAAAAGACAGGTCTCAAATCACTGATCTTCTACCTTTAAGATGCCCCCAAGTAAAATTAAACCTTAGTAGAATAAAGATGTAAAAGCAGATATCAATAAAACAGGAAAAAAATGAGAAAAATCAACAAAACCAAAAGCTGATACTTACAAAAAGTTTGATAAAACTGATAAAACTCTAGAACCAGATTGAATCAAGAAGAAAAAAAAAGTAGATTATTTGAAGTCAACCAATTTAGACCAGATAAAAACCTACATATAACTAGAGAAACAACTCTTGCCCAGTTATTGAATGTTTTGTCACCAGGAAGCAAAAGGGATAAAAGTAAACTATCAAAATCAAAGAAACATCTAAAACTAAACTGGTGTCATTTTCAGAGTAAACATGTTCTCCAGGTAAAATATTATTTGACTCTAATAATAAATGGTGTGTGATTATCTCAAAACCCTTATTACTTTTGCAGTATAATTACAATACTGAACTGTTCTCTGAAAAGAAACAAGTATAATTGCCCTTATAATGTTCAAGCTTCTCTGGGTTTTTGCACACTTGTTGGTAAAAAAACAAAGAAAAGTCTACCATACTGTTTGGAAACCCAAATACGAATTGAAAAGATTTGAACTCATTTGCTAAACATTTAGTTACATGTAAAGTTATGCAAATTGATGAAACATTAAAATCTTCAAAATTATTTTAAAAATTAGAACTGTATCACAAAGAGAAGGAAGTACAATCTTTAATCAGATTTATTAGCCTTTTCAGCAGATGAAAAAATACAAAATATTTATTACATTTCCTTATGAAAGTATATGAAGCAAAAAGTCTACACCTCTCTACTCTCCACCCCGCTAGGACCCTCAAGCCTGGACTAGATGTTTTTTGCTATACAATACCTAACAAAATGGGCAAAAAACCATTAAAATACACAAAACTCTTTGTCTTTCTAAAAAAGAATTTACTCTATCTTTCCAAAAAAGAACTTACTCATTCTTTATATGATAATGTAAATGGAATATTTCCCATTAAAAAAAAAAACAGTTCAAGATGTGAACATTAAAGATAAAAATAAAGTTCTTACGTTACAAAAGTATCTCATGTTACATAAGTACCACAAAGCTCCTTAATATAAAAACTGACCTAAATAACAAATAGTTGTAAGAACCAAGAGATTTTACTCACATTTTTTTAAATTAAAGGGCTTAAAAAAAAAAAAAGCCTATTAGAAAAAGCAAAGATCAAAGTTTGATAATATCCAGGGTTTGAGAGTGTGTTGAGAAATAGGCATTTTCGTGCAATACTGGCAGGACAGTAAATTGGTACAAACTTTCTGGAAGGCAACTTAGAAATTTTAACATGAACAAAATAATAAAATTTAAAATGCACTTACCCTTTAACCTAGTAATTCTACTTCAAGAGACTGATCCTTCAAGTACATACGCACAAGTTAATTAACTGACAAACTGATGCAGCATCTCTTCCACTGAGGAGACGGGAAACGTTCACTGCTGGACATTCTGCCGCTGCCTATTTAGGAAGGTGCCTTTAGTGGTAATGAACAGGTCTCAGGAACTACCAGGAGGTTGAGTGACTGAGTTGGAGTGGAAGATACGATCACTGGAGGTGAAGCAATATAAAAGAGCCGAGAGGCCAAAGTACTGGAAGGATTATTTATAAACACATTAAAATCTTTGGAGGGGAGGTGGAAATTTCGGTTCTTTTTCCTTTTGTGCCATTCTTTCTTGAACCCATGCCTGTGACACTTTTAACCCCACTGTTCCAAAAAAAAAAGCAAATTGACTGGCAAGGTCACCAATGACCACTACTTGCCAAATCCAATGGCTGATGATTTCCTGCTCCCACCTATAAGGTCTAAGCGTGACTTCCAGGACTGGCTCCCAACTCTCCTCCAAATCCAGGGGCTCCCCGCTTTGCTCTCCCTTGCTGGATCCTCCTCCTCTTCCTGTTACATGGTGAAGCACCCCACGCTTAGTCCTCAATTTTTCTTTTACACTTATATTCAATTTCTTGATGATACATCCAGTCTCATAGCTCAGAAAGCTTTTGATCTAATGACAATTCTTAATTCTATATATTCTAGGTTCCACTTTCTCACCTAATTCCTGACTGTTACAACCAAATGCCCATTCAACATTTGCTATCAACTTTTATACTTCCAAATCCAATTTTTTGACTTTCTTCCCAAACCTGCTTCTGTAAAAGTGTAAATAAATGACAACTCCAATTGCTTGAAGTTATCACATATCATATCATGCCAAGTCTGTCAAAATTCCTATCTGTTTTACCTTCAAAAAAAATCTATGATCTGACTACTCAGCACCTTCAACACTACTCCAAGTCACTTTCATCTCTAACTCAACTGCAAAGACTTGCTTACTGGAATCTCTGCTTTCCCCACTGCCCTCAAAGTCTGTTCTAAGGCCAGCAGCTGGAATGATCCTTTGAAATGCAAATTACACTTTGTCCCTCCTTTCCTCAAATTCCTCCAATAAACATCTTCTCATCTCAGACTAAAACCCAATCTCCTTACCAGGCCTACAGGCCTTGGATCTGCCAGTGCCTCCCGTCCCCACTGACTTCAACTCCCACTGCTCTTCAGCCTGCTCATTAAGCTCCTCACTGGACCCCGATACTCTCTGAACATGCCTCAGGGCCACCGCACTTTTCGGTTGTTTTTTCTTAGATGTCACCTTCTCTAACCAGCCCATATAAAATAGTAGTTCCCTAATCTCAGTTCTCTATTCCCTTATTCTGCTTTATTTTTCCTCACAGCACTTTGTTACAACAGAATATTGCTTGTATTTGTTTTCCTCATTGTCAGTAATCCAACCCCAATCAGAAGGTAAACTTCAGGATGGCAGGCACTTTGCTGGTCAGCTTTTATTTATCATTGGTGTATCCTCCACAGCTGTCCCAGTGTCTAACCTAAGCAGGCATTCAATTAACATTTGCTGAATGAACTACAAAGGCCCAGCGGTGAGAAGACTGAAGGTTTAAGAAATTCCAATAAATACAGAACGACTCAAGCTGTGGTAGGATGCGGAAGATGTGTACATATAAGTGTGTGCTTCAGGTATAGCAAAAAGTAAAAAAAAAAAAAAAAAAGAAACCTGAAAGGTAAGCTATGGCAAATCACAAAGAAACTTGTAGGCCGTGCTAAGGAGTTCTGTATTTTTTTCTCAGAGTAAGGAGGAATCACTAAAAAATCTTCAAGCAGGGAAAGGTAATGACAGACTACAAAATAAAGATGGGTTTGAGAGGCCACAGAAGAAGGAATACCAGTTGTGGGGTTCTGAT
The DNA here is from genome assembly GCF_024542745.1 of Macaca thibetana thibetana. Lineage (NCBI taxonomy): Eukaryota > Metazoa > Chordata > Mammalia > Primates > Cercopithecidae > Macaca > Macaca thibetana. Next base: position 161,638,921 of record NC_065581.1, on the reverse strand, counting down.
ACAGACATGGTTTGAAGTAGGTAAAGGCAATGGGGATGAAGGAAGGTAAGCAAATCTGAGAGAGACAGGAAGTAACCTGACTGAACTTGGTGTTTTTTCGGGACCATGGTAACAAGTTACAAAGTCTAAACTGCCCAACAGAATACTGAAGGAACAAGAAAAGTGTAACTGAGAATTCCAAAACAAAAGACCTGTAATTTCTGTTAATCCACAAGGTAACTGAGCATCTGCTACTTAAACTGTCAACAATACAAAATTATGAGCATCACTATTAAAGGTAAATTTCAAGATAAAATATCCGCCTTTGAAAATATTTAGGCAATGATAAACTAATGAGCCTTATGTTGCATTTTTATAGAAGTCCAAGCAACTTCTGTAAAAACAGTAACATTGAGTTGGCAAGGAACTGCTATTTCTGTACATTTTCTCTCCAACTTGAATTAATGCATTCATTTTATAATCAGCATTTTTAAAGAATACAATTGCAAAGCAGTATTAGACAACATCACAAAGAAACAACAAACTTTTATAAAGCAAGTATGTGCTAGGTATTATGCTAAGTATTCTCCATGTATCACCTCATTTAATCTTCACAAGAACTATAGGGGTTTATAATGCTCCAATCTTCTTTTTTCCCCGCTAAGGGACAGGGTCTTATTCTGTCACCCAGGCTGTAGTATAGTGGTGCTATCATAGCTCAACTTCCTGGCCTCAGTGATCCTTCCACATTAGCCTCCCAAGTAGTTGGGACCACAGGCATGTGCTACCAAGCCCAGCTACTTTGTAAATTTTTTTGTATAAAGGGGTCTTGCTATGTTGCCCAGGTTGGTCTCGAATTCCTAACCTCAAATGATCCTCCCACCACAGCCTCCCAAAGTGTTGGGATTACAGGCATGAGCCACCATGCCTGGCCATGTTCCAATCTCATAGATGAGACAATTAAGACAGTTAAAAGTCACAAAGCTGGGATTCAAAAACCAGGAAGTGAGTTCTCAAAAATACAATGTATTCTGTCTCCCACATTTATTTAAGTAAAAAACCAAATCGCTTGATGCTTCAGGAAAATTCAGTTATTTTATGCATTTCTATAGTGAAGATGAAGGAACTGATTTTACCTTATGACAAGATTCAATCATTTATTTTTCAGTTTACTAGGTTATTGCTATGTGCTGGGCACTATGCTAAACACTAGAAATAAAAATGGTAAGCAAGACAAGAGATTATAGGTGACTGGGTAAATAGAAAATTTTAAAGATACTAACAATACCCAGTTGATCCTCAAACAACAAGGGAGGGTTAGGTTGTTAGGGACACAGACTGCATCAAAAATCCTTGTGTAACTTTCAGCTCTCCCCAAATGTAACTACTAATAGTCCACTGTTGTCTGGAAGCCTGACAGCTGATCAACATATATTTTGCATGTTTTGTATGTGTTATATACTGTATTCTTACAATAAAGTAAGCTACAGAAAAGAAAATGTTATTAAAGCGGGGTGTGGTTGCTCACACCTGTAATCCAAGCACTTTGGGAGCCAGAGGCAGGAGGATCACTTGAGCTCAGGAGTTTGAGACCAGCCTGGGCAACGTAGGGAGACCCTCTCTCTACAAAATAAAAAAAAAAAAAAAATTAAATTTAAAAAGAAAATGTTAAGAAAATCATAAGGAAGAGAAAATACATTTACTATTCATAAAATGGATCACCATAATGTCTTTATCTTTGTAGCCTTCACACTGAAGAGGAGGAGGAGTTGTTAGTATTGCTGTCTCATCAGTGGTAGAGGCAGAAGAGGTCGGGAGGTGGAAGGGGAGGCAGGAGAGGCAGACACACTTGATGTAAGTTTACAGAAATACATAATAATTTCTGCCTTTTATCTTTTTCATATCTCTAAAAGCATTTCTATACAATACCAATCCTTTTTCCACCATTTACTTTAGTTTCAATGCCCATATCACCCATGTCGTAAAAGAATCCAAAGCAGTCTTATATAATCGGAACCCTTCTGCCAGACAGTCTAACGTCCACCTGTTTTCTGGTACTGTTTCCTCTATATCTTCCTCACTGTCTGGCACTGGTTAAGAAGCACTTATCTTCATCAAATCGTCTTCTGTTAAATCCTCTGGTGTGGCATCTATTAGCTCTTAAGATTTCTCCAAGATCCACATCTTAAAATCCTTCACCCACCACCTTTTCTGCCACATCCACAATCTCTTTCAGGACTTCCTTGACTGGCTCTGCACCAAAGCCAGTGAAGTCATGTGCCAACGCTGGACACAATTTTGCCCCCCCGCTAGGAATTTATTGTTTCGACCTTGACGTCTTTCATGGCTTTTTCTGTAATAATAATGGCGTCTTCAACGATGTAATCCTTCCAGACATTCATGATGTTCTATATGGGTTCTCTTCCCTAGCAATCCTTTCCATAGAGTACGATATGTAAAGAGCCTCAAAGGTCCCTATGACCCCCTGACCTGGAAGCTGAATTAGAGATGTGTTTAGGGGCAAGTACACCACTTCGATGCCTTCACTGTTGAATTCATGAGGCTCTGGGTGGCCAGGGGAATTGCCCAAAATTCAAAAGAACTTTAAAAGGTAGCCCCTTACTGACAATAGTACGCTGACTTCAGGGACAAAGCATCGATCAAACCAAACTAGAAAAAGGGTTCTCATTGTCCAGGCCATCTTGTTGTACAACTGAAAGACTGGAAGCTGGTGTTTATCTTTTCAAGACTCAGGGATTAGCAGGTTTATAGATATGGGCAGTCCTGATCATAAACCTGATTTATATTTGCATAAAACAGTAGAGTTAGCCTATCCATGCCTTAAATGCTGGTGCTCACTTCTTTTCCTTACTAATAAATGTCCTTTATGGCATTTTCCCCTCCCAGAATAGGGTGCTTTCATCCGCATTAAAGACCTGTTCACACAGATGAACTTTCTCCTCAATGATTTTCTTAATGGCATCTGGGAACTCATCTGTTGCCTCTTGCTTAGCAGCTGTTTTTCCTGTTATCTTGACACTTTTTAAAGCCAAACCTTTTTCTTAAACTATCAAACCATCCTTTGCTGGTAATAAATTCTCCAGCTTTAGATCTTTCACTTTCCTCTTGCTTTAAGTTGTCATATACTGACTTCGCTTTTACTCAAATCATATTAGAGTTTATAGGTATGCCTTTCTCATAGTAATCCTGCACCCACATAAAAGCTGCAACTTCAACAGGTGATAAACAGATAATTTGCAAAAGGTGCAAGGTTTTTGTGGCATAGCTGCAGAGGTGGCTTCACCAATTTCCTTTACTTCTTTCCTTTCCCTGTACCCGACCCCCAATGATTTCACTTATCTTGAAATGGTGGTAACCACAACTGCAGAACCTCAATCTACATATGAAGCAATTCAACTTTTTCTCATAATGTCATGACTTATCTCTGTTTCTTGGAAGCACTTCCATCATCACTAGTGGAATTCCCATGGGTTCCCTGGTACTACTCAAGGTTTACAGTTCATACTAAACACGATTAAAAATACTCAAGAACTGTGAGAGATCACTTTTTACCGCAATAATGCAATTTACCAAAGACACGAAAAGCTCATTTGAGATGATGAGAGTCACAATGCATTTAAAGTGAATACTCGCAACACTTGAGCTCACCATAATAGTAACAGGAGGCAGCTATGAAATTACTGCAGTAGTGCACTATGTATTACAGTTAAGGTTTAATATACTGAATCTTGACATCTGATGACACTTCTCGACTGTGAATGGCACCATGTACAATAAGTGTTTTCAAGTATAATGTCTGATACATTTTAACTTATAATTTTTTTGCTATATTTTATGGTAGTAAATGAGAAAACAGGCTAGCATATACATACATTTTTTGCATTGTATCTAATTTTTCCAATTTTTTTCAACATTTCAGGCTACATGGTTCATCTGTGCATTTTTTCAAATTGTTGCAAATCTCCAAAAAATTTTCCAATAGATTTATTTTTGAAAAAAATCCACTTCAAAAAGTGGACCTGCACAGTTCAAATCTGTGTAGTATGTGCTATGATCAGGGCAAAAGTGTACTTTGGAAGAACATGTGTTGTGGGTGGTTAAGATTGGTCTTTTCAGTCAACTAGCCTACCATGGTATTCTCATAAAAAGAACTTAAATTAAGATAATTTGATAATACTACTGAATACACTGATACTACTGAATACTGAATACTACTACTGAATACACACATCAAACTATGAAGATTAATCCTATAAATATTTCTAGCAAAAAAAGCAAAAACAAATCAACCTCAAGATATGTATTCAAAGACAAACAATTTTTAAAACAAAAGGATCCTTAGGTCATTTACACTAACTCCCTGGTTTTGTAAGTGTGGTAATAGATACAGAGAGGTCAGAACTAACTTTCTGAAAAACACAGCTTCTAACTCAGTGCTCTTTCCCAGTTTAATACCTTTTCAGAACTAAAGTGGCTTACAGAATGATCAGAATAAATCTAATAGGTCAGTAAAAGTTTCAATACTACACACTGATCTATTTGCTATATTAGATGAACTCATTTGCTTAGTATAAAATGAGCTGAATATTATTGGATACACTTAGCAATAAAAGTCAATGTTAACTTTTTCTGATCATGACACTAATAGCCCAGTATACTTTCAAAAATCTCCTTTTCTGTACAGTTTTTCAATACCACACAATTAAGGAAAATGAGAAAGATTCCATGGTTTAATATTACACAAATATAGATTTTAGTTTATATTTAACCTGCTCATTTTTTAAAAATAAAATCTATCAACAGAATTTACACAAAACTTTTATTCCAAGGAATTAATTTCATCAAGTTAATGGGAAATGTTTATGATCTCTGAGTTTACTTGTTGAATAAACGACTAGGGTAATAAAGAATAGGCTATCTGGGAAATAAAAAGCAGCAGGTACCTTAACAAAATGCCAATACTTTTTGTTGGACACAATACTAACAGTATTCCTAGTTTTTTCTTTTCGTTTTTGAGACACGGTCTCACTCTGTCACCCAGGCTGGAGTGCAGTGGCGCGATCTCAGCTCACTGCAACTTCTGCCTCCCAGGCTCGATTCTCATGCCTCAGCCTCCCAAGTAGCTGGGATTACAGGTGACTGCACATTCCCAACTAATTTTTTGTATTTTTAGTAGAGATGCAGTTTCACCATGTTGGCCAGGCTGGTCTTAAACTCCTGATCTCAGGTGATTCACCCACCTCAGCCTCCCAAAGTGTTGGGATTACAGGCATGAGTCACTGCGCCCAGCCCTAGCTTTTTCAATAGCAAATTAGGGTCCACATTTCCATATAGTTTTACTAATATAAGAAAAAAAAAATTAATGGCCCAGAAAACCAGTAATTTATTTTTCATTTCCCGTTAAAAAAACAAACAAACAAACAAACAAAAAAACTCTAGGAGTAGTGCAATTATTATTGCTAAAAATATTAAAGGGTTAAGTAACAATAAGGAGCCAACCCAAGGAAGGGGGGCAGAGGGAAGAGATGGGGAAAGAGAAACCGGGAGGGAAGGAGAACTGAGAACACAAAAGCGTCTGGATAATTTCTTATGAGATGTCACCCTCCAAAATCCCTTTTAATGTCTATCTAAGGACCCCTAAATATGAACTTTATGTTTTTATTATCTTAGAAATATCAGTTAGGTGTTTTTAATTTTATGCTTAAATAAAATTTCTAACAACCAATAACCTATTCCTCATAAACATCACAATAACTTAAAATAAACTGACAAAAAAGGACAAGGCCCAAATCTAAGGTCTGGAAATTACTTACTGCAGGTACCAATAATTTCTTCACTTCTTCAACTGCTCTCTTCAATTTGATTTCTGCTCTGTTCTGAGCATCTTCCACAGTGATTAGTACATGTAAATCTTCATTTAGATGCTCCCAATTGGGCTTGCCTCTATTTTGCTCCTCCTAAAAAATTTACAGAGTACACAATTAAAATTTTTCTCTTTAAAGAGAGTACATCTTTCATAATACTAACCTGTTGTCAGTTATTTAAGCTGTGTTTGCATTATTTTGCTATGACGGCATTACAAGTCTTGGAATTATTTTCCTGGGTCCTCAAAGCTTGGTTGAATGTGATACTACTGGGTCAAATGATAATTAATTCAACAAGTATTTGCTGAGCACATACTTTCTACCAGGCACAGAACCAAATGCTACAAGATCAGCCCCTAGCATGCTCCTATGCACTAAGAAACATAGATCTGATACTGTCCTTACATTACCATGAAAAACACTTTGAGAAACATATCATTATTTCTGCATTTTACTTATGAGTAAACAGAAGGTCATCAAGGTTAGGGGGGTTACTTCTCAATGTCACACAGCTAACAGGCTGTCAATTTAGGAGCTGAATCAAAGTTTTCATTCTCCAATTCAGTGATCTTTCCACTTCATTACAACTGTTTTTAATGATATTGGTTGTCTTCAGCATTAGAAAAGGTATTTTGCGTATAGATGTTATTGTGTAAGATGACTGCCACTTGTTTTAAGTACTTCATATGGTAATTATGAAAATAGTTTTATCTACATTCCCATCAGACCATACTTTAAAATTAACTGTAAGGCTACTCTTTAATTATATCAAGTCATAAACACTAGTTTCATAGAGAATATCTGTATTTCATTTCCTTAATGTCTTCTAGTAAGAAATATCCCCATGTTGAAAACCTGGTCAAGCTACAGGGAGGTTAAATAGAGTTGGTCATAATTTCAGAATCGCTGTTTTAAGAGAAAGTGTTTTTAAATAAAATAAGAATATAAGTAGTATATAAATGGCATATATAAATGCACCTGGCACAGAGCAAGGTACCAGGCAAACAATAAATATCTGCTGTTGTTGGACCTTTATTTTAGAAGTTACCATTTACCTAATTGCTAGATTCCAATAAAAGAAAATAAAGCAGGCATAATAAAACTGCTTTCTGCAACAATTCACATAGATTTCAACAGTAAATGCTTCTGCTTTATTTTTAATTAATACATCTTTAGGATGAAAATGTATCCACATATTTTAAGGGAATACAGAAAAAAAAAAAAAATCAGACACAATCCTATGCTGGGCCGTCTATGTATTTCCAAAGAGTGAACTCTGAGTCAGCACAGTATTTTACAGGGGTACCATCCGTCCAACACTATGTGAACTACCAGCTCAGAATATCTGACTGTTTCAACATAAGGTCACATTACATTCTTTTTGATGATGTCATACCTTTACAAAGCTAGGTTTTAGCGGTTGCTGTAATAAAAATCAAGTCCATACAAAAATCCATGTGGAATAAGAAAAGAGGGTGGCAGTATAAAAATCTGATTCCAAAGTTTGAGAATTTAAACAGCACTCAAGAAAATACAAATGCTATTAGTAAAAATGTGGTTATTTACAAATAAAATGTATAGTGTGTTTCAACTCACTATTTAATATAAATACTAATTGTTTGTAAATATTTAATAAACATAATTCTGAAATACTTATTTTTGACTAGGGTACACCATGCAAACTAACGGGGAAACCAAGGAGTCAATGAATCAAGAAATTGGAAACCTTGGGGTTATCTGTATGGCAAGAAATAAAATGTGTATTAATATCTCTACTGTGGCAAGAAAAATTAGTTTTGTTATCCAGATTTCAATTGTTATGTTCAAGAATGCTAACTATTTTCTCACCAAAATTCGTATTTCTATTTATTTATTTATTTTATTATTATGGTTTTTTTTTTTTGGAGAGAGACCTACAAAAGCTACTAGTCTGGCATTATTTGGTGGGCCTAGAAGTGCACCTATCTGCCTAAATGCATATGTATGAGGGACTCCTGCTTCCAGGCAAGATACAGTAACAGGAACCAGATTCACCTTCCTGCTGAAACAACCAAAAAACTGGCAAAACACATAAACAAATTTCAAGCCACTGGACATCAGACAACTAAGGACAAATGATGCAAAGAGTTGGGAAAAACTGAGGTAAGTCTACGACTGCCCCCACTCACTGGCTTGAGAGTCTCCAGACAACTCCATGAGGAGACTAAACAAGAGGGGGAAACCGAGGCAGCCAGAGCTCACAGGGTCCTGGAAGAGCTGCCACTCAAATATTCAGCTGAACACTGATCATTGCATACTCAAGAGGAAATTCCGGAGGCCAGGGAAGGAACCACCCAAAAGGACTCCAGGTCAAAGTGCCTGGCTCTAGAAAAGAACAGACTGAAAGACTTCAATGATCCCCGGGGGTAAGGCACACTGAAAGGTCTTGCCTCAGTGGTAGGAAGTAACTAAACCTAATCTGAGCGTTGTTCCAGTACAACTAAATACATTTTAAAAGTAAGACCAAATGCCTCAAATTATTTCCAACTAACTTAAATGTGTCCCAGGACAAAGCTCAAAGATATTTATACGAATATAAAAATATCCATCCAACAACGTAAAAGTCTGGCATACAATTAGAAATTAACAGGCATGCAAAGCAGCAAGAAAAATGCAATACATAATGAGACCGTCCCCCCACCAATCAAGCCACTCAAACCAATCTAGAAGTGATACAGATGTTATTACAAAGACATTAAAAGCTCTATGTGTGTGTCAAACACTGATGCATATAAACACTAATACAATGAAAATGGAGGAACATTTATAATAAAATATATCTGAGAAAAACTTAAGAATAAAAACTAAAATTGTGACTTGCCACAGAAACCTTTATACATGGAGAAAAGCCAGAGAATTTAAAAGGAATAATTATTTTCATGATAGAAACAAAGTTGCAGTATTTGCCATTTTGCTTTATTGCAGGAATACATTTTTAATGTGTAAAACACCTTGGCCAATGCATACTCTTATTAACTCAACAACTTAAATGATAATTAAAAATATAAAAACAGGAGAAAGCTACATCTACCCTGTTGGCTTCAAACTAAACATTTTTGCTTACACTTTTAAAAACAATTGAAAGAGCAAAAACTTTCAAAGATGGAGAAATTAATGGGAATTGTGTACTTCCACTCCCACCAAAAATTTTTCTACAACACTGTAGAGTTTAATATGTACAAACTCGGCCAGGCACGGTGGCTCATGCCTGTAATCCCAGCACTTTGCGGGGCTGAGGCAGGAGGACTGCTTGAGCCCAGGAGTTCAAGGCCAGCCTGGGAAACACAGTGAGACCCTGTGTCTATTATAAATAAATAAGATGTCCAAATTCATAAGAAATAAGAAAATGGGAAAGGAAACCATTTAAAAATTAAGAATCTAGAAAGCAGATGGTTAACTTAAAATTTAGCAGACTTTAGTTAAGAAACTTATTTCCCTGCAATCCCCCAATCCCCCCCAAAAATATGGAGGAAATGGGCAGCAGTGAAAATCGGGGTGAGGGTGGCGCTGAGATTGCAGGACTAGATGAACTCTCATTGAAACAGCAGCTCAATCCCCATATCCCCTATCCACAAATGGCTAGCTATCAAGCACCCCCTAATTCCCAGCAACAGACCAGAAACTGATTCCAAAAGGAAGTAAAACACTTGCTGAAACTGCATTAGAAGAACAGTTGACAGGGTAACTTCCACACTGACGGCTGGGCTGGCCGGCCATCTCCCCTGCTCCACATGCAGAGCAAGGGAACCCAGGCCCACATCTTGGGGACAGGAGACTTGAACAACTGACCCTGGCTTCAGAGAGTTAAGAAAAAACACTACAATGCTGAAACAAGTAAAGAATGCTCTATTTAAAAATTCTGAATACAAATAGAAACTCCTGTAACTAAAAATATGAGAGAAAAGATGAAACACTTGATAGAAAGTTAGAAGACAAACTGAGGAACTCTCCCTCCAAGTAGCAAAAGACACAGAGAAAAAAAAATGGTGCAGAACTGTGTAATAGTAGAAGACTAGTCCAAGAGGTTCAGAAACTGAAATGACAGATGTCCAACTACCAATATAAAGAAAAAGAAAGCAGAGGGAGAAAAATCATCAATGTTACACATTTTACGCAAAACTGAGGGATCTGAGCTCCCAGACGAAAAGGACCCCGAGTTTTCACCACAAGGAATAAATGAAGTGGACACTTCAAAATCAAACAATGTAGCAACTGAAAGTAAACACTAAAAGCACCTCTTTTAGTGTTTTGGAGGGTGTGAGGTGTGAAGAGAGAGACTGACCAACCCCTGTTTTCCAAATCAGGCCTCAGAAAATCTTTCATGCATGCAAGTATCACACAAAAAAAGGCTTTGAGGTCATGCTACCCAGAAGCCACATTTATTCTACTGTAGTCCATTCCAGCTCAAGAAGAGTTAAAGTAAATTCCTTCAGTGAATTTGGAGCTTAGTAATTATTTAATACAAACACTATTTCTCCCTGTGATTTCATTCTGTTTCTTAAGCAGATTATAAAGGCAATCTGGAATTGGCAAATTTTATAGAGAAATCAATAAAACACACCCCAAAAGGTCCTCTTTTAGTCATAAAGTAAGTATAGATACAATTATAGGATGGTCACTTCTGAACTCAAAATATCCATAGTAACAATCCACTCGCAAAACCCATTTTCTCACTTTAATAAATAAATCAGGACACAGAAAAGGTTGAAATAAGCAGACAGGAGGGATGACGATATGGACGCACACCAAAAATGCTGTATTTATCAGTAACTGTGTTCTATGAGGCATTCGTTTCTTTTTACAATTATGTTTCAAATCATCTTTCAGGGGTTAACAGCTGAGATATTGATGTGGAAAAAAATAGCTCATGACTACCATAATGTCTGTTTTACAGTTACTAAAAAGCAGTATCATTTCATAATATATGTGACACTAAATCTTCAGCAATATAGAAGAACACAGTTTTGTATCAATATAATCCCAAATTTACATTTTCCAGCACAGTACTGTCCCCTGATTTCTGAACCTCCAATTCAACTGCCAACTAGAAATGTGTACTTCAATCTCTAAAGCAGCCTGAACTCCACATGTCCAAACTGGGGTTCATACCTCCCTGCTTCAAATCTGTCAAATATGTCTTAGCTATTACTCATCCTGAATGAATTTTCTGAATCAGCGTGGATTTTTAGAACTTGCGGCTTTATAGGAAATCTCTGAAACATAGTCATGGCTTACTTGTGCTTTGACAGAGACTGGCTGCTGCACATGCACCCATTCATGTCTATCCACACTAACTTGAAGTGCTGTGTTCATTCACTTCCCATGACAGGCTCAGATTTGCTCCATGCTGTATATTGGCCATTCCCCAAACATGGATTTTGATACCCATAAGTTTATAGAAGCTATCACCTACATCTACAATGCCTCCTTTCCCCTTCTTTAATACTTTTCTTTTTTTTTTCTGTATCATATAGTAACTTAGTTATCTGTGCATTGTCTTTTTCTAGCTATTAGAAAGTCTGCTCCAAGTTGAATATCAGAATCGTGTCATTGATTTTCATACTCTTGACAGTAGGTACACATTCATTTTACACATATCTGGCTCTAAACAAGTATTTACCGAATTGAATAACTGAACTTTTATGATTGAAGAGCATCATTAAAATCAAATATCAAACTGTGCATGAATATGCTGCAGCTTTCCCATAGTGCTCTGCTGTACTCATGATTATTGTGTCTGTTTAGATAATCCTTCATATATTCGCCCTTGCTCATGTATCTTGGTTTCTGGGACTGCTTCTTTCTTTCTCCTTGGTGACCAGTTGTACATGACAATTTTTACTCCATTTCTTGTTCTCTTACTTCTAGTCAATTCTCCCAGATTTTCTACAATAACGCTTACGAGGTCCGGTTTTCACACCCCATCAAAGACTGCTTTTCTTTTACTCTAAAACCTCAGTGCTACCTTGTTTTGACATATCAGAAGAACAGGAAACAAGATGGGTCAAAAGTATTTTTAAAACTGCAAGACTCAAGTTCTATCTCAATATAACAGCAAAGTGACAGCAAAGGCAAATTACATACAAATACTATATGTATAAATATGTTCAGAGCTCAAAACCACTAATCTTCCATCTTTTAAGGTAGGGTGCAATAACGAGAGGTTCCAAGGAAATGGAAAATAGCTTTATTTATACAGCAAATTAAAATTTAGTAGCATATTAAGCAACTTTATAATTCATTCACACTTGATGGCAGAGCAGATAGTCACAATTATTAATGATTCTTTATTATGGTCTATATTCTTGACAAGTATACTATGGTGAGATAAATTAGCCTAAGGTGATGATAAACAAACTTAAAAATGAAAATGATGATGGCAATTAAGCTTTTATCAAACACTTACTGCTTGCCAAGGACAATGCTAAGCAATATAAATACATCACCTCATTCAATCCTCGTAAGTTACATGAACATGGGACTATCGGTCTTACCAACATTTCACATGATTTAGTCAAGTCAGACAGTAAGTGTTGTACCACCAAGCTACCATACCTAGCTAGAGTAACTTTAGAGCATGCACCCTCAACAACTAATTCCTAGCACAACATATCACCTACATGAGAAATTGTCCTAAAACAGCATCATAAAATAGTGAAAAATCAGAAACAGAACACAGAATAGTGGAATCTCTAGAATTTTTTACTTTACCTTTTTACCTTTAAATATTTTTGTGTAGAATTCTAAGCACATCTTGTCCTCACAGAATTCTAGAGCTGGTGGGGACTTTGAAGGCAGATAAAGGGGTAGATGAGATTATTTAGTAGATTTGGTTTTGTCTTTCTGTATTCGTCCTATCTCCTAACTTCATGCCAAGTATTCTTTCTCCATAAATAAATTTCTGAGTAAGTCACATCCAGAATAATGTCAAGAACTGGGAGAAACATCTGCTATAACAGATCTCTTTGCACCTACAAAAATGTTTTCTCCCTAAATGAGAGATTCACCTATCAAATTACAATGATACATACATACAAAAAGGATAAATCTGTAGCTATTTCACTTACATAAAATTCCTCTAGTCTTTAAAGTTTTAAATAGGTGAGGTTGTTAAAACTAAAATTAGATCTTAATATACAATGCATATTTCCAACATTATTACTAAGTTAGGACTAATTAACCCCATTGTTTATAACTAAATTTTACTACTTTTCAATAAAATAGCTTCCATTTCATTTTTGAAGCCACTGTATACAGTGATGTAAAACTACGAAGTAAAAAAATAATCTCAATATTTGAGAAACCACTTTTGTTTTGGATTTTTGAAAAACTTTATGAGTCACTGCTCTATGAAGTTTAAAAGTATGCTCTAATTACAGTATCTGTTTGAACAACGGGATTCTATAACATGAAGGATTAGAGCATACTGACTGTCCCACCCCTGCTGACAAACTCTTTTAGTTATGCATTTGTAGTCAAGCAAATGAGCATAAGACTGCTGCTCCTACTGTGCTCTTGTGAAAGTTCACACGCCAAAACTTCTCCAAACAGAATTCAAAAGTGTTACATACTGACGCAAACCAAGGTTCCAATAACATGCTTGTTGTGAATATATACATTTTAAGACAAATATTAAAGCTTAGACATATTACCATGTCCAGTTGTACATATAATCTTAGATTAGTTGAAGAAATGTTCATTGAGAAACTGGGCATAAAGTAGATTTCACACAATTTAATTCCTCACTGACTCAGTTATAAAAGTAGACCTCAAAAAACTTTTAAAAACTTGAACATGAGTCCAACAAAACCTACATTTTCAAAGCAAATTATTTTTTAATAAAATATGAAAATTAGGATAATTTTATATTCAGTCCGTTGAAATCATCATCTAGGAAAGTCACTCAGCAGGCATTCAACAAATACTTATTAAATGAAGCACAAAGGAACAAGTTGCTAAATTCAAGTAACTTTTATTGTGTTAAGCCAAATAATTTCCAAGTTAAAAACAACAGGACTGTAACATCTATCTCCTACAGACACAGTACTTATTGACTGCCAGGTCTGTTTTCCAATTTTCATACATTAATTCTTCTAATTTAATTGTTAATTACTTTATGTCTAAACTAAATTTATGTAACCCCAGTACTAGCCAAATAATACTATTCTGGCCCCACGATGACCAAAATGAGCGAGATTTCTCTGATATGAGCTAGTTTTAGCATGCCGAAACTGGACAAGATCAGTTGAAAAGTTGAGTATGATCTTGATGAAACACAGTTAAGGCTGAGAAGAGTGAATTAAATATATACAAAAAGTTTCCCATAAAAAGACAAAAATCATCAAGTGATTTGTTATTTCCCAACAACTTTAAAGCTGACTAATATTTAACAAAAATAGTGATGATAGAAATAAATGATTGTTGGGAAATCCTTTTATAATAGAAACTTTGGGCTGAGTTCCTGTTGCTAACAAGCACCCATATAAAATTAGTTACTGTCCATCAAAGCACAAAATATTTCCTCACAGCATTAAAATAATCCTTTCACTAATTCATATGTGAGATTTTGTACACTAGGTCTTATTCTCACTATCATCTAGGGACACAAGGTAATTAAAAGGCACAGAAAAATGAAATAACTTTTAGAATGTGATGTTTTAAAATACTCAACTGAATATTTACTGATAGTATACCAGGGGAAAAATACATAAATAAAAGACTAACATTTCTACCTATACTCATTTTCCTCCCTAAATCATCAAAATCCCAGTTTCAATAATCATCTTTCAATCAAATTTACCCCTTCCAGGTTCTCCCAGACAGGATGTTCCCTGAATACTCCCATTCTATTATTTTTTCTTTTAACATAATCAGTATGGTATGTATGATTCCTAAAAAGTTTCAAGAAGTATGGAATCAGACTCCTCTCCATATCCTTTAGCACAGACTTTTTAATAAGTGCTCCCTAGAGCACAGCATGAGATACAAAAATAAAGTTAGTGCAGTCAATATCAACCAAAACAAAAAACATATAGGGCTTTACACTCAGCACTTGATATTCATAAAATAATCCTTTCAACAATCTTAGAGGTAGGCATTATTATAATCACCTATTTCTCATTTAAAAATGAGATAAACTAATGGGCAGAAACCTAATGCAATGTACTCAGTTAAACTGACTTCAGATGACACTGTCTGCCTTTGAAGACCTGACAACTACCTATTAAGAAGAAAGGCTAAATACAATACTTAAAAGCCAACATAATGAAGATTATAACTATTTCATTGAAAATGATAAAAAGAAACAAGATGGTCAGGCGCGGTGGCTCACGTCTGTAATCCCAGCACTTTCGGTGGCTGAGGTGGGGGGATCACGAGGTCAGGAGTTTGAGACCAGCCTGGCCAACATGGCAAAACCCCATTTCTATCAAAAATACAAAAATTAGCCAGGCGTGGTGGCAGGCGCCTGTAATTCCAGCTACTCGGGAGGCTGAGGCAGGAGAACTGCTTGAATTCGGGAGGCAGAGGCTGCAGTGAGCTGTGCCACTGCACTCCAGCCTGGGCGACAAGAGCAAGACTCCGTCAAGAAAGAAAGGAAGGGAAAGGAGGGAAAGGAGAGAGAGAGAGAAAGAGGGAGGAAGAGGGAAGAAGGAGGGGGAGGGAGAGAGAAAAGGAAAAAAAAAAGGAAACAAGATGTTTTGGAAAATCCAGATACAGCCTGTCTCAAGCAAAGGTCATTAACAGGTTCACGTACTGATGTTTTAAGGAGAGAGTGAGAACGGCAGCACATGGTTCACTGTGCAAATGCTCCATTTTTCAGAGGGAATTTTATTTAGGTATAAATCCCACAGAGATTCAACACAAAACAATTGTTTTACAGTAGTATTTTAAAAATGCGATTGTTTAATATTCATTTTCTGATACTCTAAGGAATTTATGATACCACACTTACTAACCACTTAAGAGCTGTTTAGTGTTAAGCAAAATGCTTGAACTCATCTATGCCTCACTGTCCTCATCTACAAAAGAGAGACAAATATAGTACTAACATCTCAGAGCTACGATGAGTTTTAAGTGTTCGGATAGCACATAGAGTAGTACCCATCATATAAGAGCTCTGAAATTAATATTCCCATAATGTAACTATGGTATGGACAGGCTGGAATCTAGAATAGATGATTGTAGAAAATTAAACAGAAACACTGGGAAGGGATGACTGAACAACAAATGACATGACATGACTAGCGGTTATAATTTAGAAAAAGAAAATTGGAAATGCACTTTCAGAATAAAAAGTGCTAGCTTAATTTATTTTTTAACCAACTTAGTTAATAAAACTATATTAACCATTACATGAAAATAAAATTATTTTTAAATATAAAAAAAGCTTAATAAGGACACAACTGTAATCTTTGGGGTTTTAGACTGGAAGAGAGCTCGGTTGATCAAAGCACTAAACTGCCCTCCATGAAGGGTTTGGATCAGAAATGACACATAAAGGAGGACCGCTACAGTTTCCTGGAAAGTGGGATAAACCGTGACTTTTATTATGTCACAAGCAGTACACAACGAATAGTAAAGGGAATTTATAAAAACTTAATGAAATTGAAGGATGAGTTCAAATACTACCTATTCCTTAACTGTTTTCCACTACCCTACTCTATCCAAATTCATTCTCCCTAAGCCCTGCTTTGCTTCCATTGAATCTTATGGCTCTAAAATGATACTTACGATCATACCTTAATATTCCAGTGTACATAACAGTAAGCTCTAGAAAGCAAATACTGCTCCTTTTAATTTTTTGTATTATTCACAAGGCATTAAAAAAGAAAAGTTTGGTACATAACCAGTAGCTATTTCTCTTCTGTCCTGCACAGATCTGAACCTGCACTTTTTATATTTTCATCAGTTTTTAAAATATTAATTTCTGTATTTGTCTCATTTTTGTATAAACAAAGTAGCTCTGAATTCTACAAATGAAATCATGTCAAATACAAATATACTAGTTTCTCAACATATATGCATACTACCATAATTAACATACTACAAACTCATTTAAAAAGAACTATAGAATCCATGGTTTCTGTAATTACGCATTTATTCAACAAATGCTAAACTGTCCTTCTATATTAGGAACCATTTCCCTAAAATATCCACCATTTGTTATTAAATTTCTATTTAATTTGTTATTTGTTATTAAATTTCTAGAACATAAACTGAAAATAGCAAGTAACATAAAATATACTGATTACATGATTACTATGCTCCTAAGCCATATGATGCTTTCTCGTGCATTCTACATATGTATTTTTCTACATTAGTTAGGGAAAATAAATACCAGAAAAATTCAAGATTTACTTTAAAAACTCAGGCAATACTGAAAGAGAGTATTTTACCTGCCTTCTGTGAAATTAAAATGAAAAACACACAACTAGAGAACTGAACCAGAGTCCCATGATCTACCACCACAAGCAAAGTAAGAATTATGCTGAAGGATCCACATACCGTCTGCCCTACTTCCTCCTCAAGCAAAAGATCACAGCCTAATGTTATATATCAGGATTTCCAAAATGTAACAGAGCAACAGCGCATAGCTCATTACGTTACAAAAGGTGTTTCATCCTTGGAATATTAAGATAGAAGACTAACAGGAGTTCTTTCCATTATTTGTAGTTGGTAGGTTGCAATGTCCTATTCAACCTAGCGGCACTGTGGATATCTGTAGTGTTCGTACTGCCCAAATATTAATTCACAGCTGTCTTCATGTAATCGTGCACACATCAGTGAAAAGCAGTGACAGAAACACAACCGTGTAGAATAATGACTCTAGCTTATGACAATGTCCAGGAATATGTATGTGTGTATGGAAGAGCTATGTTGGCATAAATGAACTTGGAGATCCTCGGCAAGGAAATAGGCACATAATTTATAATTCCACGGGGCTTACCACAGTGCTAAACACTTATCCAGTACTCATATTTGCTGACTGATAAGCGGAATGTCAAAAGTTTGCTCCAAACCCTGAATTTTCATTTGCTCACTGGAGAACAGAGACAAAATGAAAAGAATTGGTTACTCACAAACACACACACAAAAAGGTCTCTCCCCACACTCCATACTCCCCAAAAATCAGACGAGTAGAAAATAGAGTGGGGGAAAGAACACGGACTCAAATGCCAGTCTTATTTCAGTGCCCCTGTAATCTTGAGCAACTCACTCATGTACTCATTATTTAATAAATATATAAATAATAATTGAGTTTCTACTACATCCTGTGAGTGAACAAGGTTTATGACAGGCAAGTGAACAGACATGCAAGCTCTCAAGGAGCCTACAGACTAGTAACTATTTATTTGCAATTGAGGGAGTGACACCAAAGTTCACTGTTATATAAAAGCACATATGAGAGCTGACTGATCAAGGTTATATGACAAAATGTTAACTATTTTTTGAAATCTTATTTTCTCATTTGTAAAGGTTACAAGGTTGCAGGGATTAAAGAAAGTATGTTGAAGACAGTGACTAGTTCATAATACTTAACACTTTTACTATGTAACTCCCATCCCTGTTCTTTCCAGTATCTTCCTTAAAAGATGGCTTTTTAGCTAACAGGGATTCCCCTTAATTCCACTGCAGGATGTCCTTTCTGTCATTATATTAACATAATCAAGCATAAGCACATCCTGCTTCCTCAATTAAGAAGCCTCAAAATCAAAGCCATAGTAAAAAAGAAATTAGCAATTAATCAATGATCCCTTTGGGTTAAAAAATATACAGGCCTGACACGGTGGCTCACACCTGTAATCCCAGCACTTTGGGAGGCTGACGTGGGCAGACCACTTGAGGTCAGGAGTTCAAGACCAGCCTGGCCAACATGGTAAAATCCTGTCTCCACTAAAAGTACAAAAATTAGCTGGGCATTGTAGTGTGCGCCTGTAATCCCAGCTACCCGGGAGGCTGAGGCAGGAGAATCCCTTGAATCCAGGAGGCAGAGGTTGCAGTGAGCTGAGATCGTGCCACTGCACCCCAGCCTGGGTGAAAGAGTGAGACTCTGTCTCAAAAAATAGATATGTAAGTGCCTGCCCGAAATTATTTGGGATGTCATAATTTTTTTCTTGGTAATGACTTTCAACCTTTGAAAGTTCTAGAATTAAGATTAGAGTAGTAAGAGCGAATCAAACACAATGTTAATAGTCTACATATGTTTATCTAAAATATTTGTTACATTTAAGGTTTAACACATTTAAATATCTGAAAGATTATCCTTCTAATTTCAATTGAAAAATATATAGACAGGTACCTACAACACATCCCACGATTCTCATAGGGATGGATCCAAAGCATGGTATTCCTTGTGCACAGTCAGGTGACAGCAGGTATAGCTACTAAGAAGAGCATGCCTCTATACTCATGGGCTGATATCTGGATGACATAATGTCTGATGCAGATTAAAAATCTAATACTAGATGGTGCAAATGCTTAGTGTATTAAATGGAGTTCTTTCTTCACTTAAATTCCAAAGTGTTAACATGTATCTCACACACCCATTCTTCTCAGCAGAAAAAAAGCAAGGGTAATTTTACATCATTAGAAAAACTAAGTGACTTTAGGTCCTCTAGGCATACATGTCTCCTACACTTACACCACCTCTGTCATCCAAAACCCATAATAATCCTAGACTTTTCTTCCAATCTTTTATTAAAGTTTGACTAACAAGATAACTATAAAAACTGATATATTTCTTATAACCCTTCATCATAATTTGATTAGCAAAACTACAAAAAGTGATAATGTAGCAGAGTATATTAAATAATGTAGTTTTTCTATTTTCTTGAAGATACTGATATCTTCACTTCCTTTGGGTAAGACTGATATGTACATTCAAATATGTTAATAACTTGAAAGCATTAAAAAAAAATTCTTCAATGATGTTGCCAGCATGATTTGGACATAGGTCATACGAACCTAGCTAACAGCACCACTGCAAAGCCTTGTAGCTAATAGGTGGCAGTCAAGCTAAAACGAGACTGTCCTAAAAATTATCCTATCGTACCACCTTTTTTATTCTATAGTTTTGAAAACAGGTAAAAAAATAGCTGTATGAATGTCTTCCTTCATGAGTTACAATTAAGCAACTGACATTTATAATTTCCCCGAACACTATTTTTTAAAAATTCCTGCTAGCTAAAACCTAGACTGTTACACTCATGATTTTTTTTACTAAATGCCACTTTTTACATAGTCTATACATTATCCAGTGTTATGATGATGAGCTTGTTAAATGTTAACCATTTTATTATCTTATACTTTACTGTAAATACCTAAGAATTCAACTACATCAGCCAAGAAAACAGTAATCTCTCAGAGGAATACAAAATAAAAGTTCAGAGAATCCATGTTTTGTTTCCTTCATTAGAAATCATTTCAAGTATGTTCAAGTTTCAGAGATATGGAACTAAATTGAAATTCTTCAACTTCTCTCCCTGTTATCAACCCATTATAAAATCAGAAATTATTTGCTTCAGTCTTTAACAATAGCTCTAAAATGTTTCACTGGTGACAAGAAAGTATTTTCAAAGGGTACGTTACTTGTCCACTAGAGATTAAAGACATCTTTCCTAAGACAAAAAGTAAGTCTACTCTTTCAGAGTATCTTTGGCCCACTTGCCCTTAATTAAGAAACAGATGTAACATGCCATTCTCAACACTAAAATGTGAATGCAATGAAAAACATTTTCTGAGATATTAAACACATTTTATATAACCACCATATAAAATCCCTGTAATGCTTAAAAAGCTATCATTAATAATTATTGTGGTTAATTTTGAGAGCAAGGGTTAATTTAAATGTTAATCGTAATCATTATAATTGGAGAAAACATCTTTTTGAAAATGACCATAGATACCTCAGGATCTATCAACTGCCTGCTTTCTAAAATAGTATTAAAGAATACTAAAATTAATACCTTTAATATCTAGTAACCCTGAATGGTAGATATTAACTTATTTTACAGATGTGAAAATTTCGACAGCAAAAGTAATTTGTCTTAAGTCCTTCAATCAGTAAGTAGAAGGCCCAGAACCTGAACTCAAATCTGACTCCTTATTTCATCTCTGTCGCCACTATGCCACATAAAAATATCATCACACCCATTCTTTTCAAGGCCCACAGGAAATCTGGCATGATCTCTGAGGTCCCCTTTTGTCAAGCTGTCTTAAGAGCTCTTTTGTCCTGAATTTCTCTAACAGTCCTACTCATGTGTTCTTATTAATGACATATTTGTATAAGGAACTTTGTATGTCTACATATCTTTTCATTTCATAGTACTATGTGCTACTTAGGGTTAGGATTCCTGCCCAGCACTTCTTGAAATAACCTTCATACTCAGGTGTTTATTCAGTGAAATAAAAAGAATCTGATTGGGGAAAGGGAGAGGACGTATCATGTTCAATGAATACCAGCTCTCTAGCTCAGCTCTGTAGGTTTATTAATAAAGCAGAACACATATCAACAGATCTTCACACTGAACAGAAAGCCCAGTGACTACTTTTGTCACTATGCTACTCTAAAGACTACAAATAAATTCATGTAGCCATACAAGGTGTGTAACTCTAAATACCTATTTACATTTTGGAAGAGTTGGAAATGGCAGAATTGTTATGTGCCTTCCTAGGCTTACCTCACAGGTACTCTTGCCAAAATACAAAATTGACATTCTATGGAAAAGGGCAATCTATAAATTGAATTAGTTTTATTTTCTTTGCAAATCATGCTGAAAGAGTAGTTACTACAATCTACTACAGAATAAATGAAACCTCAGCCTCAATGTCTGCAGTTCATAAACTACAATTTACTTACATGTATAAAACTTGACCTTAATGACAACAGTTAGTAACACCTAAATTTGTATCTCTTGCTCATCAGTGAAATATAATATTATTTCATATCAACAGCCAAAATAAAGCTTTCTTCACAAAAAGGTAGAAAATACTCTCTTAAAATGTTCATAAGGTTTTTAAGAATTTTGAAAATTATATGCAAGAAGCCTGAATTACTTTAGAAATGAGTCTGTGGCTCTTCTCAATTATACCCATTACTGGAAAAAACTAAGAGCACGTGACCCACAAAAAACGGTATCTATGTAAAACACATGATTTCCAACTTTGCTTATCTTGGCCCCTTCTAGCTAAAATTTGTGTCTGTCCATCCTGACTACAAAAGGGCAGGCACTGATTGTATCTTATATCTGACTGGATTTTAAACACAGCACACGGCCTACCACAAAGGCAAAATTTTATAAGTCTGTTGAATAAAGAAATAAAGAAATGAACTCAACTATCTTCCGTTCATGTGAGTTTTTCCTGAAAAACAAGATTTCCCTAACCAGCTTCTATAGCTTTTTTCCATTTAAGATAAGAATCAGACATCTCTCAGATTACACAATTTCTAATAAACTAGAATCTTACTTTGGCAAAAACCTCCTGAATTACCACTTTCCTTCACAATAAATATTAAAAGGAGTTTATACACTAAACATATAAAATTGGTGCCAGGGAGGAAATCAAAGAACATGTAGGGCAGGGGCAGGTAAACCCATTTAGTAAACATAAGCTAAATGTAAGTCAAAAAAGGACCAGGTTACTGGATTGACCTTAACCTTCTAGAAATAGCTGTGTATCATCTAATAACACCTAAATTTATATCCCTCACTCATCAATGAAAATATCCTTTAATACCAATCAACAAAATAAAGGGAGATACTATTTAGGAAAAAGAGTTAGTTAGTTATCTAGTGTGATGGCTTCACGGTGTGTCAGCTTAGCTAGGCTAAACTAGAGTTTCTTGTATGTTTCCAGTTGGGATGGTCTATGAGGTATACTTTTTCAAGAGGTGGACTATAAATGGGAAACCGTGGTCATTTGGTAGCATACACATACCTTCTCCACTTGATGCTGGGAGGCAGAGGTTGCAATGAACCAAGATCAAGCCACTGCACTCCAGCCTGAGCCAAAGAGCTAGAGAATGTCTCAAACCCCCTCCCCCCCCCCAAAAAAAATCTAGATACTGTTGTGAGAAATTCTGCAGATGTAATTAAGAAAAGTAATCAACTGAATTTAAGTTAATCAACAAGGAGATTACCCTGGGCTAACCTGACTTATTCCGTTAGAAGTCTTTAAAAGAGGGCTTTGGTCTTTTCTAAGCTCAGATATTACAAACACCAACTGTGCCCTCTCTGGATCTTCCTTCCTTACTGCCTGCTTTGTGGACTCTAGACTAGTCAGCATGAAGTATGCAAGCAAATTCCTCATAATGAGGGAGACAGAGAGAGCGAGAGAGAGCTTGAGTGAGTGTGTGCGTATGTGTGTGTGTGTGTATGTCTCCTACTGCTTCTCTGGTTGAAACTTGATAAGCTTTTCTTTAAAGCTTCACCTTCATAAAAATTCTAAAATAAAACTTAAAACACCCCATTAAGCCACTAACATCATAATTACAGCTCATGGCATGAACCCAAGAGGCTAACCTTATGATATGTGTTTCAAAAGTTATAGTATGGAGTATTTTTAAGCCAAGTAAGTTAAAATCTATTCCAGAATGTCAAATACTCTAGCCTACACCTCTACACTAGTAAGAACGCAAGTAGTATTCATTTCAGTATGAAAACATATTTTATTTAATAAACATATTAATCCAATAAATATGATGGAAAATAGTTAAGACCAGAAAAATAAAAAGCATTCTTGAAGTAAGTCATCAATGTATTAAAGGTATATTGAAAGACCATAAAAGCCCTCAAGCTTAATTTGAAATGAAGCTTTAGGCCGGGCGTGATGGCTCAATGTCCGTAATCCCAGCACTTTGGGAGGCCAAGGCGGGTGGATCATGAGGTCAAGAGATCAAGACCATCCTGGCCAACATGGTGAAACCCTGTCTCTACTAAAAATACAAAAATCAGCAGGGCATGGTGGCGCGTGCCTGTAGTCCCAGCTACTCGGGAGGCTGAGGCAGGAGAATCACTTGAACCCAGCAGGTAGAAGTTGCAGTGACCAAAGATGACACTACTACACTCCAGTCTGGGCGACAGAGCCAGACTCTGTCTCAAAAAAATAATAAAATAAGCTTTAGAAACTCTACATTTTTCCCAAAAAAGGCCCCATAATTGAGTTGCAAGCAACAGGTAGACACTGAGGGGTACAACGTATGTATGTCGTTGAGAGTCATGTGTGCACATATGTATTTTAGATTTTCTAAAAATAGCCTGCACTCCTAAGGAAAGACGTTAATAAAGGACCCATAGAACAATATTAATCTTAGTTTACCTTAACACCCTAGAATATAACCACATTTAGTTACTACCCCATCAAAAGGTATTCTCTTTAAAAATAATCAGATTACATCACAATGAGGTGACAGATTTGAAAGATAAATAATCAGATTGTATCACAAAGAGGTGACAGATTTGCGATAAAAATAAAAAGTGAAAAGCTTTGATTACACAGTAAATGTCAATTGCTGGACTTATTTTGCACCTTATATAGAAAACAGTCGTTAATTACCTATGCCAGAAAAAGTCAAATATTCAATATTTAAAGTGCTTTCTGAAAGTTTAATAAACTAGAAAGAAGATCACTTGAAATTCCACTTCACATATAGAATGACCTATTACCATTATGTCTAAGTTTCCCTATTGTTATAACACATCAATACATTTTTATCACTGATCAAAAATATATAGAATAATTTAAAACTATTTTTATGAATGTTATAGTATCAAGATGTAGCATGCATTAAATCAAGTGTATTTGATCAAATTTAATCATTTCCATTGCCCCAAAATATTCCACTACACGAAGAACCACAACTTATACTTCCATCTCTCCATTTATGGCCATTTATATTGATTCCAATTTATTATTATAAACAATCCTGCAGTGAATATCCTCATACCCATCTTCCAAAACACATGTGACAAGAGTTTAAGAAACTGACACACAATGAAATTTCCACAAACAGGACCTTCTTAAAAAAACAAACACACTATTAGCAGACAGTGCCAAACTGCTTTCCAACATGGCTATGTCTATTTACACTGACCTCACTGTGTGGGAGTTCATATTTCTCCATATCCTAGACATAGCTTTGATAATGTAACATTGAAAGCATCAAATGGTACATTATTCTCATTAAATATAAATGTGCATTCCCTTGAGTATTAATAAGGTAAAGCATCTTTTCAAATGTTCATTGTTAATTCAGGTTTTCTGTCCTGTGAATTGCCTATTCACATACTTTGTTCATTTGTAATTGAATTTGTGATCTTTTAAAATTGTTTTTGAATATTTAATGTAGTCTAAATACACACATTTTGTTACATATATTGCAAATACACTTCCACTCTGTGGCTTGTCTTTTAAATGGGGTATGGTGACTTTTGCATAAAAAGGATTTTTTAAATATATTTCAATGTAGTTATAGCTACTGATAATCCTTTGTAAATTTTCTAGTCAGTAATCCTGCTTTACACTGAAGTCACAAATGTATCTCCTATGTTTTCTTCCAGTGGTTGAGTTTTTTGCTCTTCATTTTTGGGTGTGTGATCCATCAAAAGATTTTTGCATATCCAAATTCAGCTACCCTAGTATCATTTATTAAATTCATGCTTCCCACTTCTCATGTACATTTCTCTCCATCTACCTCTTTCACAATATACACATACATATCCTAGTAAAATAGCTTAGTCTAATTCCATTGGTCAACATGCTTATCCCTCAGTCATATAGACAATTACGAAACTGATAGGAATTAAATGCTCTGAAAGCACTCCTCCATTTTTCTTTTAGAACTGTCCCAATTACCAATGGGCAATTTTACTATCTTAAGAATTCTGTAATCAATTTATTAAATTCCACCAGAAAAAAAGTTAGGATTTCTAACTAGATTTTACTACATAGATTCGAAAATATGTATCTTTAAGATAAAAAGTTATATCAGTTTTCAAATTTATAGCTCAAAAGCTGATTGTTGCATTTTCCATGATTTTTTAAATACTTACAGTATTTCAAAAATTTGGCCCTTGATTTCACTTACTTACAGTGTGTCACCTATTCTAAGACATTTCTTAAAAAGTATTTTAAGGTTTTCTTGAAACCTGATATGTCTCACTAATGCCATAAGCTAGGCAGCAGTAGGCCACAGGTGTTCCTGTCTAACCACTGTTGGGTGAGCTCTGAGCAGCCCTCAATGTTCCCACTGAGTGTGCCAGAGTGCAAGGGTTATCCATCTCCTCTGGCTGAGCAGTTTCTGCAGTGACACAGGCAACTTTGAGGAGGTCAAGGGTATAGGACTGTCTTGTCTGCTTCTTGCTCAGAAAGTGCAGGACCTTGGTCCTGGGCTCCTCTTCTGAAATCCAGCCCACCAAGAGCAGGTGTTGTCTGGCTTCTGCATTAACCTGTGCACACCGGGGCTCAGGGCATCAGTACAAGTATGCTGACACTCTGCTACTACTTTTGCTGTAAATAATAAAACATGGCTTCTGATTCAGGAGTCCTGGGTCTTCTGCCAGCATCCATGAAACTGTGGTGGCAAGCTAGTTTATCTTACAAGTAAGACAAAAATCTCAACCGCTTCACATTTCTTGACGACAATGTGTATGAAAACTTGCAATGGCCTGGGACGAAATTCTGGAGGAGAATAGTAAGTCACTCTCTTAAAAATGCTGCATCATCAAACATTCCTGGTAGTATAGATTGCTGTATGTTATGAAGAACATGACTAAAAATTGATACTGAACTCTGCGAAAAAGTCTTAGGCATTCACTAATTTCACTTACATTTTTCTTTTAATGTATACCATGGGATACAATGAAATGACAGGACTAAATAAGTTTAGAAAAAGTCTATTTCATATATAAATAAAAACTCTGTGAACTGCAAGTTCTCTGTCAATTTATCTGCTTTTTTGTTTTGTGTGTTTTACGTATCATCAAGTTTAGTTCTACTTGCTTTTTCTTATCAGTTTTATAAAGGTTGTCTCATTTGTAAATTTTCAAAGAAACTTCCTTCATTTTAGTTAATCGTCCTCCTCTTATCATAGTCGTCCTCCTCTTATCCACAAGCGATATGTTCCAAGACCTGCAGTGGAGGCTTGAAGCCGTGGACAGTACCAAACACTATATATGCTACATTTGTTCCTATAAACACATGCCTATGATAAAGTTTGATTTATAAATTAAGCACAGTAAGAGATGAACAACAATAAAATAGAGAATAACAATACACTGTAATGAAAGTTGTGTGAATGTGATCTCTCAAAATATCTTGTACCCTACCACAGGTAATTCAAACCATGAAAAGCAAAACTGTGGATAAGGAAGGACTACTATATAATTTTCAATACATTTTCTATTTATTAATTTTTCCTCTTTGCTTTTAATCTACTCTACTGTTCTTTCCAGATTCTTAAGTTAAAACATACATCCTTTATGGCCAACTCTTAGTTTTTAATTTCCAGCTCCATTCCACTATGATTAAAGAATATATTGTGAATAATTTCAGATATCTGAAATTTCCTGAAGCTTTATGGACCAGCACATGGTCAACTGGACAACATGTTCCATGTATACTTTAAAAGAATGTAAATTGTGTCATCGTTGGATGCAATGTTCTTTTTGATAATTAGATAAATGAAGTATGCTACTTGTGTAGTTCAGACCATCTTTATCCTTACTGAGTTTCTGTCTGCTTGTTTTATCAGTTATTAGGAGTTGTGTGAACAGTATTGACTGTGGACTTGTGAGTTTCTACTTTTAGTTCTGGTAATTTTTGCTTTATATATTTTCAAGTTATGTTACTTGATACACAGAGACTTAGGATCATGATCTCTTCCTGCTGGAATGACCTTTTTAAATACTTTAGAACTTTCTATATTAAAAAATAAGAAAGTCTTCTTCCTTTCCATTCTGTATGCCTTTTGTTTTATTGCTTTAGTGCACTTGCTAGGACCTTTAGTATAAGTTGGAATAGAAAGGGTAAAATCAAACATCCTTGGCTTGTTTGTGACCTTAGGAGGAACACACTGAGAATTTTACTGCTAAGTATATGTCTTTTCATAAATTGAATTTATCAAACTGAGGAAGTTTCCTTCTATTCTTAGTTTGCTGGGAGGTTTTATAATATATATGTATTGAATTTTGTCAAATACTTTTTGATGCTCCTATATATAATCATGCAGTTTTTCACCTTTATTCTATTGTTACGATGAACTGCACTGATTAGTTTCAAGATGTTAAACTTGCATTCTCAAAATATACCTCTCTTAGTAATGCAGTATCTTATTTATCGTTAATTTAATTTGCTCAAATTTTGTTTAAAACTTTTACATCTATATCCATGAAGAATACTGATTCTTTGTTTTGCTGTTATCTTTGTTGAATTTTGGCATAACAGTAACAATGGTAGTTATCAATTTGTGATAATGAGTTAAGAAGTACTCTCATTTTTTTTGTCTTAATGGAAGACTTTACATAAGATTCACAATATTTCTTTCTTGAAGTTTGATAACATTTATTAGTGTGGTCATTTAGGCTTTACATTTTCCTGGTGGAATAATTTTTAACTGCAAATTCAAGTTCTCTAATCGATATAGGGATACTAAAACTTACTATTACTCCTTGGTAATAATTTCTGTTTTCCAAAGAACTTATTCTTTTCAACTAAGTTGTCTAATTTACTGGCTTAAAGCTGTTTATGATATTCTTTTAAAAAGCCTTTTAATGTCCATATGATCGACAGTGATGTCTCCTATTTTATTATAGATGCTGGTAATTAGTCTCTTCTCTCTTGTTCTGGATTAGTCTAATTAGAGCTTTATCTTAATTATCTTTTCCAAAAACTCTTTGTAGTTTCATTATTTTTCTCTACTTGTCCATATTCTATTTCAATAATTTATTATTATTATTTCCTTTTTTTACATTATATTGGGTTTACCTTGTTGTTTTCTTTACACGTGTAAATTAGGTAGGAAATTAGGTAATTGTAGTTTTATTCCAACATAAACATTTATGTATATAAATTTCCTCCAAACACTGCTTTAGCTTCATCTCATAAATTGTTATCTTGCATTTCCACAATCACTGGGTCCAAAATATTTGCTGATTTCCCTTTGACATATCTTGACCAACTGATTACAAAACAGTGTGTCACTTTCCAAATACTTGAAATTTAATTCCACTGCGGTCGAAGTTCACATTCTATATAATCTTAATCTTTTGTACCTTATGGCCCAGCATGTGCTCTGTTTTGGTGAATGTATCATATGCATGTGAAAAGAATGAGAATTCTCTAGCTCTAAGGTATAATGTTTTATAAACATCAGCAAGGTCAAGAATGGCTGATAATAAAGTTAAAATCTTCTGAGTAACTGATTTTTTATTAGTTGCTGAGTTACATTAAAATCTCAATCTGATTGTGGAACTATTTCTGCCTTTAGTCACATATTAAGTCACTCTGCATTAAATACATACATATTTATGATTAATATGTCCTCCTGATGAACTTTTGTTACTATGAAGAATCCACATTACCTGATATAAAATTTTTCTGTTGCAATCTATTTTACCTGATATTAATAGAGTCATTCAATCTTTTACTGTTTTCTTAAAAATATGCTTTTCAATCTATTTATTTTCAACTTACCTGTGTCTAATATTTCTCTGTAAACTGTACATAGTTGGGCCTGCTTTTTTTTATTTTTTATTTTTTTGAGACGAGTCTGGCTCTGTCACTCAGGCTAGAGGGCAGTGGCATGATCTTGGCTCACTACATCCTACACCTCCCGGGTTGAAGCAATTCTCCTGCCTCCCAAGTAGCTGGGGTTATATGGATGCATCACCATGCCTGGATAATTTTTGTATTTTTTAAGTAGAGGCAGGGTTTCACCAAGTTGGCCAGGCTGGTCTCAAACTCCTGACCTCAAGCGATCCACTTCCCTCAGCCTCCCAAAGTGTTGGGATTATGGGTGTGAACCACCGCCCTGGCCTGCTTTTTATTTTACTTATTATTATTATTTTGAGATAGAATCTTGCTCTGTTGCTCAGGCTGGAGTGCAGGAGCATGATCTTGGCTCACTGCAACCTCCGCCTCCCAGGTTCAAGTGATTCTCCTGCTTCAGCCTCCTGAGTAGCTGGCACTACAGATGCGCATCACCACATCCAGCTAATTTTTTTATTTTTAGTAGACATGGGGTTTCAACATATTGCCCAGGCTGGTTTCAAACTCCTGAGCTCAGGGCAATTGGCCCATCTTAGCCTCCGGAAGTGCTAGGATTATAGGCGTGAGCCACCACGGCCAGCTTGCTTTTTATTTTTAATCCATGATGACAATCTGACAATCTCTGTCATTTAATTGAAGTAGTTCTTCCATTTCTATTCAATGCAATTTTTGTATGATTAGGTGTGTATCTACCATTTTTACTACGGTTTTTCTATTTATAGCCTCTGTATTTTGTTCCTTAGCTTCCCTTCCAGACTTTGAAAAATATATCTATATATACATTATTTCAATATATTTTATAATTCCATTTTAGTTTTTAAGTTATACTTAAAGGCTCTTTACATACACCTTCTGGCATTGCTTTTTCAGTTATTGCTATGGGGGATACAATACAAATCTTTAACTTTTCAAGGTCTACTTAAAATTAATATTACACCGTTTCACATAATATGAAGAAACCTGTAACCTTATAGGTCCACATATACACATACAAGAGTCAAAAACTTCACAGGACAATACTACTTCCCCCACTTTATTAAATGGTCATATGTAATATAAAGAAATTAAGAAAGCAGAAAGAGCAAAAAAAAAGTTATTTTCCTCTTTATGAAGATATTTACCAGTATCAGGGTAAAAATTTATATGTAATGAACTTTCCATCTCCTCTCATTTCTCTCTAGCCTGTAAAATTCCCTTTAGCATTACCTGGTGTGCTTATCTGCTGGCAATTAGTTCTCTTTGTTATCTTTCATTTCAAAATGGCTTTACTTTGTCTTCATTTTTAAGATATTTTTACTGGTTATAGAATTCAGGGTTCACAATTTCTTTCTTTTTTTTTTTTTTTTGAGAAGGGTTCACAATTTCTTACTTTTACCATTGACTGGTTGATTGATTGATTGATTGATTGACTGAGATGGAGTCTCACTCTGTCACCCAGGTTGGAGTGCAGTAGCACAATCTCGGCTCACTGTAACTCTGTCTCCCAGATTCAAGCGATTCTCGTGGCTCAGCCTCCTAAGAAGCTAGGATTACAGCCACTCGCCACCACATCTGGTTAATTTTTCTATTTTTAGTAGAGTTGGGGTTTCTCCATGTTGGCCGGGCTGGTCTCGAACTCCTGACCTCAGGTGATTCACCCACCTCGGCCTCCCAAAGTGCTGGGATTACAGGTATGAGCCACCGCGCCCAGCCAGTGAAACATCTTTTAAAAGATAAAAGTGCCCAAGCGCGATGGCTCATGCCTATAATCCCAGCACTCTGGGAGGCCGAGGTGGGTGTATCACCTGAGGTCAGGAGTTTGAGACCAGCCTGGGCAACATGGTGAAACCCAATGTCTACTAAAATACAAAAATTAGCTGGGCCTGGTGGTGCACGTCTATAATCCCAGCTACTCAGGAGGCTGAGGAAGGAGAATCACTTGAGCCCAGGAGGTGAGGTTGCAGTAAGCCAAGATTGCACCACTGCACTCTAGCTTGGGCAACAAGAGTGAAACGTCATCTCAAAACAAGGAAAGGAAAGGAAAAAGAAAAGGAAACGAAGAGGAGAGGAAAAGGAAAAGAAAAAGGAAAGGAAAAAAGGATATTTTACTCTCTTCTGGCTCTTTACTATGTTCTGATAAGAAGTGGGCCATTAATATCATTGTTCCCCTATACATGATGTGTAATTTTCTCTTGCTACTTTCATGACTGGTTCTTTCAATCTTTAGCTTTTCAGTTTTACTCTCTGATGTAACTCAGTGTAGGCTTCCTTGTGTTCATTCTACTTGCTGTTTCTTAAGCATCTTGAATTTGTACATGTATGTCTTTCATCAAATTTGTAAGATTTTTCAGCCATTAGTTCTTCAAGTACTTTTTCAGTCTTATTTACTATTTTTCTGAGACTCCAATTATACATATGTCAGACCACTTCACATGCTATTCCTACCTCTCAATTTTTTTCTCTTTGTTCTTTACAATGGAACATTTCTATTGCTCTTTCTTCAAATTCACATACTCTTTCTTCAGCAATTGTGTCATCTAGTGAATTTTTTATATCAGATATTCTATTTTTCAGTTTTACATTGGTTCCTTTGATTACTTCTATTTCTCTGTAAGAATTGTCTTTTTGTATTTTGTCCTTATGAGAATCGTTAACAGCTGCTATTAAAAAAAAAAAAAAAATCTGTCTCAGTTCCAAAATGTAATGGTTGGTATCAGCTGATTTTCTTTTGAGAGTATGATTTACTTTCAGAGTTTAATTTTAAACTGCATCCTGATTCTAGATTATTTTGACGGATTTTTTTCTTTTGTTTTTGGTTCTGGTTTTGTTTTTGTTTTGTTTTGTAGTAGGCAATATCTTGATTCAATTGAGGGCTGCAAACTTTGTTACTCAGGTGCCAACTCTGGTCTCAGTTCACATCTTTAAATGAGATGCTTTACGTCCACTCTGCACGTATAATCCTGGAGTCAGCTACAGTTCGGGGATTCCTGCTCTCTTCTCTTTCCCTTCTTTTTACCTTTCTCCATCAGCAAAGATTTCCCTGGGTCGGAATTAGTGCCACCTAATGTGCTTTGCCTCAGGCTAAAAGCCAGGAAAACTAGTATTCAGTGTACTA
Organism: Macaca thibetana thibetana; assembly: GCF_024542745.1. Classification (NCBI taxonomy): domain Eukaryota; kingdom Metazoa; phylum Chordata; class Mammalia; order Primates; family Cercopithecidae; genus Macaca; species Macaca thibetana. The sequence goes on along the minus strand of NC_065581.1, from coordinate 161,606,158 downwards.
ACTTCCTTCCTCCAAGGACCAACTCTATTTCAGACTCTGCTCATATTCATCCTACAGAGTTCCTTGGAGTAGCTGGTTTTTATTGTGCATATTTTAGAGCTGCTTATTGCAGGGGATTAAGTATGATAGAAATTTACTCATTCATTACTGGAAACAGAAACCCTCAAGTTCTTATTTTGGCAGTTCAAAGCCCATTCTTCCATGGAAATATCAATAATCCAGTATTCAGGCCATCTGGAGGCTTGGCCTTAGTTCTAGTTACAATACTATCTCCAGTCCTCCTGCAACCAGAAACATTCCCTAGGTGACAGGCAAACTTTTAGGCTACATTCACAGGTGATACAGCACACCCAAAGCATAGTTTACTCCTGTGAGACTGGCTTCAGTGGCCATTACTCATGTTCAAAGTCAGTCCATTTCCTAGCCATTTTTCCCTTAATCATTCCAGAATCAAGTTGGTCTTCTAATTCAGTCCTTGCTTACAGCGATGTGTTTGTGGCCAAAGGATTACTATACACAAACATGTTCACCAAAGTTACCATTGGTGGATGAGGGTGGGGGTGAGGGATGGGAGGAATGATATGGGTAATATAATCTTAAAACACAACACTGAAAGGGGTGTACTTATGTATGAAAATAGTATTAACAAATTCAATAGTAGATACTAAAAATTCCAGCAATTAACTCAAATATACAATACTAAGGATCATATTAAGCATTCCTAAGTGTCTACAATGTGCCAGGCACTATGCACATCATAGAGGTTAAGAAACAGTTACTACTCTTAAAGAACTCTGTAACCCACTGTAGCAGACTAAGTGCTTACGTAATGATGTGATTATGTTATGGGATCAAAGGAATAGGAAAGAACTAACTTTTCTGAAAATATTGCCTAAGACCTAGAAAATACACTGAAAAATCTAAATAAAATCCAGAAATCAGGTGCTTGGGAGATTTTCCAGAGATCACAAATCATGTGATGTAAAAGGGTATTCTTCTTCATTTGTACAATGAAATTTCCTGTGGTTACAAAATACAGAAATATTCTTAATCATAAAACTCCCATACATGGATTTTACTGACTGATCTTGATCCCTTATATTTTTATTTTAACAACCATTTTTATAGTGCATTCATTATTCAACAGACCAACAACTGAAATGTCAATTCAATTGGGAAACTCTCACAAGAATAATGAAAATCTCTCTGATACCTCAATTAGTCAGCTCTCACACTGCTATAAAGATACCATCTGAGACTGGGTAATTTAAAAACAAGAGTAGTTTAATTGATTCACAGTTCTGCAGGCTGGAGAGGCCTCAGAAACCTTACAATCATGGTGGAAGGGAAAAGGGCACCTTCTTCACAAGGTGATGGGGCGGGCGGGGTGGGAACACATCTGCCAAACACTTTTTAAACCACCAGATCTCGTGAGAACACACCCACTTTCACAAGAACAGCATGGGGAAAATGGCCCCTATGATCCAGTCACCTCCCACCAGGTCCCTCCCTCAACACATGGGAATTACAATTCAAGATGAGATTTGGGTGGAGACACAGAGCCAATCCATATTACTCCACCCCTGAGCCTCCCAAATTTCACGTCCTTTCATAACCAACCATAACATACCACTATTTAGTTCCCCAAAGTCTTAACTCATTCCAGCATTAACCCAAAAGTCAAAGTAAAAAGTCTCATCTGAGATAAGGAAAATTCCTTCTCCTATGAACCTGTAGAATCAAAAACAGGTTAGTTATTTCCAAGACAGAATGGGCGTACAGACATTGGGTAAATGTTCCCATTCCAAATGGGAGAAATTGGCCAAAACAAAGGGGCCACAAGGCCTATGCAAGTCCAAAACTCGGCTAGGCAGTCGTAAGATCTTAAAGCTCCAAAATCTTTGACTCCATGTCTCACATCCAGGACACGCTGTTGCAAGGGGTGGAGCGGCTCCCACAGCACTGGGCAGCACTGTCCCTGTGGCTCTCCAAGGTTCAGCCCTCTTGGCTGCTTTCATGGGCTGACCATGAGTGCCTGCAGCTTTTCTAGGAACATGGTGCAAGCTGCTGGATCGGTGGATCTACTTTTCTGGGGTCTGGAGGATGGTGGCCCTGTTCTCACAGCTCCATTAGGCCATGCCCCAGTGGGGACTGTGTGGGGGTTTCAACCCTACATTTCCCTTCTGCAGTGCCCTGGCAGAGGTTCTCCATGAGGGGTCCACCCCTGCAGCAGACTTCTGCCTGGACATCCAGGCATTTCCATACATTCCCCGAAATCTAGGCAAAGATTCTCAAACTCAACTCTTGTGTTCTGTGCAGCCGCGAGCCCAACACCACCTGGAAGCTCCCAAGGCTTGGGGCTTGTGTCCTCTGAAGTAACAGCCCAAGCTGTACTTTGGGCCCTTTAAGCTACAGCTGGAACTGGAGATGCTGGGATGCAGGGCACCATTTTTTCCTAAAAATATTAGGAAACATATTCAGAAGGCAAAGAAATGTAAGCAATGTTTTTAAAATGGGATTAATAGTATGCTTGGATTCAGAGCTAATAAACATTTTTAAAAAGAAGAGGAGCAAGTCCCACCCAGATGAATCAGGTAAAAGAAAGAAAAAGCATCCAAATAGGAAAAGAAGTCGAACTATCTCTCTTTGCTAACAATATGATTTGATACCTAGAAAACACTACTCTGCCAAAAGGCTCCTGGAACTGATAAATGACTTCAGTAAAGTTTCAGGATCAAAACCAATGTACAAAAATCAGTAGCATTTCTATACACCAGTAACATTCAAGCTGACAGCCAATGCATCCCATTTATAACAGCCACACTCACACCCTCAAAACCTAGAAATACATCTAGCCAAGAACGTAAAAGATCTCTGTAAGGAGAACTACAAAACAAAACACTGCCAAAAGAAATCAGAGATGACACAAACAAACGAAAAAACATCCCATGCTCATGGATTGGAAAAATCAGTATCATTAAAATGACCATACTGCCCAAAGTAATCTACAGATTGAACGCTATTTCTATCAAACTACCAACACCACTTATCACAGAATTAGAAAAAACTATTTTAAAATTCACATGTAACCAAAACAGAGCTCAAATAGGAAAAGCAACCCTAAGCAAAAGGAACAAACCTAGAAGTATTACATTACCCACCTTCAAACTATAATACAAGGCTACAGTAACCAAAACATTATGATATAAAAACAGACATAAAGACCAACGGAACAGAATACAGAACCAGAACATCTACAGCCATCTGAATTGTGACAGAAATAAGCAATGGGGAAAAGACCCCCCCACCATTCAATAAATAGTGCTGGGGGAGCTGGCTAGCCACACACAGAAGAATGAAATTAGAACCACATCTTTCACTATATACAAAAATTAACTGCTGGAGGCGGTGGCTCACACCTGTAATCCTAGCACTCTGGGAGGCAGAGGCAGGCAGACTGCCTGAGCTCACAAGTTCGAGACCAGCCTGGGCAACATGGTAAAACCCCATCTCTCCTAAAATACAAAAAAAAAAAAAAAAAAAATTAGCCAGGCGTGGTGGTGGGTGCCTGTAGTCCCAGCTACTCAGGAGGCTGAGCCAGGAGAATTGCTTGAACCCAGGAGGCGGAAGCTGCAGTGAGCCAACATCGAGCCACTGTACTCCAGCCTGAGTGACAGAGTGAAACTCTGTCTCTAAAAAATAATAACAATTAAAAAAAACTCAAGACAGATTAAAGATTAAAATGTAAGACCTCAAACTGTAAGAATCCTAGAAGAAAACCTAGAAACCATCATTCTGGACATCAGCCTTGGGAAAGAATTTATAGCTAAACCCTCAAAAGCAAATGCAACAAAAACAAAAATTGACAAGTGAGACTTAATTAAACTAAAGAGCTTCTGCATAATAAAAGAAACTATCAAGACAGTAAACAGACAACCTACAGAATGGGAGAAAATATTCACAAGCTACGCATCCAACAAGGGTCTAATATCTTGAATCTATAAGGAACTTAATTCAACAAGCAAAAAACAACTCCATTAAAAACTGGGTCAAAGCAATGGAGAAAAGACCCCCATTCAATAAATGGTGCTGGGAGACACAGCTAGCCACAGGCAGAAAAATGAAATTAGACCCACATCTTTCACTATATACAAAAATTAACAGCCGGGCGTGGTGGCTCACGCCTGTAATCCTAGCACTTTGGGAGGCAGAGGCAGGCAGACTGCCTCAGCTCGTGAGTTGAAGACCAACCTCATCCCGTTTCTTTTGAGAAGTGTCTTCTCAAAAGAAAACATACAAGGAGCCAAGAAACATGAAAAAATGCTCAACATTACTAATCATCACAGAAATGCAAATCAAAACCACAATTAGATACCATCTCACACAAGTCAGAATGGCTATTATAAAAAAGGCAAAAAAACCCCCACAAACATAGATGCTATTGAGGCTATGAGGAAAAGAGAACACTTACATACTGTTGGTGGGAATGTAAATTAGTTCAGTCACTGTGGAAAAGAGTTTGGAGATTTCTCCAAGAACTTAAAACAGAACTACCACTTGACCCAGCAATCCCATTACTGGGTATACATTCAAAAGAAAACAAATCACCCTACCAAAAAGACACATGCAACCTGCATGTTCATCACAGCACTACTGACAACAGCAAAGACATGGAACCACCAAGGTGACCATAAACAGTGAAGTGGATGAAGAAAATGCAGCAAATACACACCATGGAATACCACGAAATAAATAAAGAGCGTGTGGAAATTAGTGAATTTGTGTATAAAATAAGTTCAAAATGACAATATAAATTTCAAGTTCATCATAAACACAATCGCTATTTTTCTCTTAGATTCAACCTACAATGGAGCCCCTTTTTGAAGCATGAAAATTGTAGCAGGGGGGTAAACATTCGCTTTATCTTAATTTTGGTCCAGTTTGCTCTCTCAGAGTTTAAATCATCAAGAAGTGCTTACTGACTCAACATTAGGTTCAAATGGGTTAACACAGAAAAAGCTTTAACTAGTCTACAAGGCTTCTAAATGACATTTAACAAATATTAAGAATATAAATTTTTTTTTTTTTTTTGAGACAGGGTCTCACTCTTTCACCCAGGCTGGAGGGCAGTGGCGCGATCTCAGCTCACTGCAATCTCCACTTCCCCAGTTCAAGCGATCCTCCCTCCTCAGCCTCCCAAGTAGCTGGGACCACAAGCACATGCCACGATGCCTGGCTAATTTTTGTATTTTTTGTAGAGATGGGGTTTTGCCGTGTTGCCCAGTCTGGTCTTCAACTCCTGAGCTCAAATGATCCACCCACCTCAACCTCCCAAAGTGCTGGGATTACAGGTGTGAGGCACCATGCCTAGCAAGAATATAAAATATTTCTTAATAACCTTTTTGTGAGGCAGCAAAAATAAATAAAATATTTAAAGTCTATGAAAGCATACACGACACATCTTATAACAAACAGTTTTTAATCCTCAAAGGATTTACCAAAAACAAAGCTGCCAACAAACAGCTGGAAAAAACAAAGTTAATTTTCTTCACCTCATGTCTTCCAAACAGATAAATAAAGGCATTATAGCTGCTTAATACAAGTTTTAATTGAGTGCTGTCACTGGTGGAAAGAAAGTGCAGAACCACTACTTTCCTTATCACACAAAGTAGGTAATTAACAGCCATTCTGGCACAATCCCTTATCACCAAAATACACAATGGATGCTAACTTCTCTCAAAGCCAATGCTCAGTTACAACAAAGCTGAGCTGGTGTTTCAGGGTCACATTCACTTCTTTATTACACAAGCATAAATTTACTGCTCAGTCAGACACCTATAATTAAACACAAGAAGACTATAATGCTAATATTCAGGCTAGCTTGCATGGAATGGGGTTCCCCCTCCTCCCCATAAGATGATTGCCTTTCATGTTAGAGTTTCAAGTAGCTACAGTTCACTTAGTTTTGATTACATAGCAATTAGATATGTAAATGCATAAGATCCAGAAAAATACTTTTCAAACATCAGATTGTGAGCAATCAGGCCCATTCTCTTCTCTTGTATATACAAGCAGCTCATTAAACAACTATTGTCTAAAAAAATCTCTGCCTCAAATGCTTTGGGTTTTTTTTTTTTTTTTTTTTTAATGTTAAAACATTCAAAACACACCCATAAACGAAATCTCTTTTGGCCACCTAGTGAGCAGTCCATGCCAATGTTGGGTGGGGAGCACTCTGAGTGGCCAAAGAACACGCCTTAATTCACATTATCCATTTAAGTTTGAGTATTTCACAGCTTGCCATAAAGCTTTTAAAAATTTCTTTTAATATATAATTTAAAAGTCACTGTATTAAATGACATCTATTATTAACAAAATAAAAAATACTGCCAAGTATTACTAAATATTCCAACCATTTGACTGAGAAGCTATTTTCATCTTACTTTATGGGTTTATATCAGAAGCTACATGTGGGTGTTACTGTGGAGAATCATGCACATATTGGAGGGAAGAATTTGTACTTCAAAAGTATCAAAAATTGTCAGTTATGTGTGAGGGTGTGGCTTGAAAACCTAATACGGCCACCAACAGTCTTTGCAAAATATGCTCACATATTGTCTCTAGTTTAGCAATTAATTTTAGTTTTAGGTTTTACATTTCAACTTTCCTTCTTAACTTCGACTCCAACTAATTCATAAAGTATTTGTTGGTTTTTTCTCTCTTCCGTAATTTAAGTCTTATTCAGGTATTTAAATTTCTAAGTATCTTCATTATTTGATGCTCCTATACTTCAGAAAATAAATTTCCTGTAAAATTCTGTAGTAAGAAGAACATAATTTTTTTTAGTAGGCACCAATTATGTCCACACTTCATTGAGGAAATCAGAAATATAAATTACTCATCCTGAAGAAGACAGCCTGGGTAAGGAAACAAAAGCAAACAATAAATACAAACATTACGTTGCATATTTAGAGAACAAGTGCTTTGGAAATTCTGCCAAGATGAGCAAATGTTGAAGAACTCTAACAGCATGGAAATAAAATGAATCTGAAGAAGATTCCTAGTCCACGCCACCATCTCTTGCCTCAACAACTGCAACAGCCAACTAATGAATCCCCTTCCTTCAACTCTTCCCCAACTCCCTGCACACATACATGTCTCTAATTGCTAAAGACAACTCTTGCTAAAAATAAATATCATGTCACTCCTCTGCTTAAAACCATCAACTGACTTCCTGGTACTTGCAATAAAATTTTACCAAGCCTATAGAGAAGCATATGGACAGGGACACAAACGTCCTCTCTTCCCACTTTCCACCCATGCTGACTTTGCTATTCCTTAGACAGTTCCACCACATTCACAACTGAGTGCTTTTGCTCTAACTTCACCCAGAAACATTCAGTCTACAGATCTTCCCATGTCAACCACCCATCAGAGTCTCTGTTTAGATGTAACTTCCTCAGAGTCCTTCACCAGCCCTCCTAGTTAAAAGCCTTCCACCTAGCCCACACTTATATTGCCTGGCATTATTATTTCATGGCACTTATCCCTATCTGAAACTATCTCGTTCATTTAATTGTGTAGCTTCTGTCTTCCTAAATTATGCTCCATGAGAGCAAGAACCTCCCAGTTTTGTGTCTAGTCCAGAGCAGGAAATAAAAAATACTTACTAAACTATTTAACAAACTTTGAAAAGTAGAAGAAAAACAGTCTGGGGGTGGAGGGTGGGTAGGACATGTGAAAAGAATAAAGATAGCTTGATTTTTTAGAACGTGAGGACAGGATTGACAACACAGGGTACTGGAAATATTGTATGAGAGACACAAGGGACTTGGCTGAATTATTTTGCCATTTAATGTTAAACTGAACGTACACTGTCAGTGATGCTAATGAAACAAATTCACATGTTTTAGCATATATTTAATCAAGTCTAGCACAATGTTACAATGTGTCCTAGTCTTCCTTGCCAATTTGATAAAATGTTCTTCTTTTTCATTTAATCATATCATCAAAGGAGAATTCCTCAAAAGTGATGAGTCAACGACCATCTTCATCTCTTTATCACCAAAAAACTCACTTGCTGTGTCTAAATTAGGTTTGGTTTATCAGTGGCCTATCTAAATATTACAAACTGGTCCAAGATATGTCATATATATAGATAAATATGAATAAAAGCCAAACAAGTTCAATCATCACTATTCCTGAATTATTTTTAATACTACAAGAGTTTTACGGAAACAGAAAACACGTTGAAACCAGTGACTAACAGCCCAGATTGAGCATCCTTAATCCAAAAAAACAAAATGCTCCAAAATGACACATTTTGAGGACTGACATGATGCCACAGTGCAAAACTGCATATCTGACAACCTTGTTCTCTGATACTTCAATACACATAAAACTGTTTCATGCACAAAATTTAAAATATTGTATGAAATTACTTTCAGGCTATGTGCACATGAAAGAATTTCGTGTTTAGTATTCGGTCTCATCCACCAGATATCTCATTGTATATATGCAAATATTTCAAAATCCAAAAAAACCCAAACTCCGAAACATTCCTGATCCCAAGCATTTCGGATGCTCCATCTGTATAACTAAATTCATATGATATCAAAGGCAATGGAAAAATAAAATGAGCACACTTAGAATCTAGTGTTATATTCTAACAGCAGATACACGTACAAATCTGTCAAATATCTAGAATCAGTTTTTAAGTGTTTTTAATCTTTAGAAATTATTTCTAAAAACTAGTGTAATATTCTTCAAAACAATGTGAGGAAAAAAACAAACTAAGTCTGGGGAATTACTCCAACTTAAAAGGGGAGAGGAGGGAAAGAGGGAGACAGACATAAGAACAAGAGGAAGGGAGGGCCTGAAAGTGAAGGGGGATGAGGGACACAAACATGGCGGCCAATGCACCAGGAGCCACATATGGTAAAATGCTACACATGGGTAAGTGAGGTGAAAGGTGTGTAGGAGAGCTTTGTACTATTTTTATAATTCTGCAAGTTTAAAATTATTTCAAAACATGAAATTAGAAACAGGAATTATTTGTCCACAAACTTTTATTTCTTCAAATTTTCTGTATAAATGTGCTCTGCCTAAACCAACATTGTCCAATACAACTTTCTTTAACAATGGGAATGGTCTTTTATCTGTGCTGCACAAAACGGTAGCTAAAACCACATGTCAGTATTGAGGATGTCAATGTCACTATGTGACTGAGTGACTTTTTTCTTTTATTCAGTTTTCATTTAAATATCTATATATTGTCGTGGTGACCTGCTATGGCCTCAATGTGTCCCCGAAAATTCATGTGTTAGAAACTTAACCCCCAATGCAACAGTGTTGGCAGCCAGGGCCTTTTGGGAAGCCTTCAGGTCATGAAGCAGAGCCCTCTTGTATGAATTAATGCTTTGACAGAAAGGGCTTGATGGGGACAGTTTGGTCCCTTCCTTGCCCCTCTGTCCCTTCTGTCCCTTAAGGACACAGAATTGCCTCCCTCTGGAGGATGCAGAAGTAAGGCACCATTGTGCAAGGGGAGGCTGAGTTCTCACCAGGTAAGACCTGTCAGTGACACCATGATCTTGGGACTTCCCAGACTCCAGGGCTGTCAGAAATGTATTTCTGCTCTTTATAAATTACCCAATCTCAGATATTGTTAGAGCAGAACAAACGAACTAATACAGTACTCTAATTGACAGCACAGGTCCAAATATTTCACTTAGACAAGAAATGCTAAGACTAGTTTATTGGGAAATGATAATACTCTTTCTCATACCTTTTGGGTATGCTTAAAGCAGTTTCAGTTAAACAAACCCAGGGCTCAAGGCTTGGGTTGAGGTGAAAGAGGTTAGGGATGGCAAGTGTCCTGAACTTAGTCCCAGAGATTCCCATAAGGAATCCTCTAACTACCGGAGACAAAGGACATTGAAATCATTCCAGAGTATTTATATGCACTTCAGCCTTCACCATGCAGAATGCTGCACTTTGAAAAATTTCTATCAAAGATCTGATTAGGACAATAATCAGTGTTTAATTCCTGCCAAATGATTTCTGCCATCATGTCAAGTATACAGAATGTATTTTTTATTTAAAAGCTCTTCCACTAGTTAGTTTAATACATGTATAATGCTCTAAACATAAATTCATGTACTGTTCTTGATGGTGACTTCATTATCTTCTGTTGATAATTACAATGAGCTATAAAAACTACATTTAAAAAAAATTTTAAACTCTAAAGCAATGTGGTCTGAGATGTTTCTAAATAGCTACAAGTTCCTACTAAAGTTTTAAGATACATGCAAAGTTCTGAACAAGGGTTAAAACAGCCTTGATACAAAACTTTTAGGCTGTTTTATATCAACAAGTAAAAGAAAACCGCCCTCTACATAATGGATAGTCCAAAAGCTGATAAGTGAAATTATGTTTATTTTATAAATTATCTATACAGCTTAAATAATTAAAGAACTGAAAGTGACTAAGACAAATCAGGTAATAGAAACAAGGCATTTAACCGCTTGGCAATGAGAAGAAACCATTGTTTTATTTCCCAGAACAGAGGACTACAAACTTACACATACCTAAACAGACGGACACTCACAAACAAATATACCAATAAGATACTAACCTTTCTGTGTAGAAACAAAAAAAAATAAACTAACTGAAAAATACATTAAAATTGTGCAAATTATTTGGGGTGGGGTGACAAGGAGAGCAAGTAAGAGACGACTATAGAAAGTATAGGCAAAAAATAATCCCCACACAAATTCAGCCAATGCTGGTGGGGAAGCAGTGAGAGCACCAGAGGGTCTTGAGCTGCACAACTGTGCAAACTTGTTGAACGACTGAGGGAAGAAAGGAGTTGAGGATGCCTCCCACATATATATTTTTTTACCACGGCTGCAGTAGGAGCAAACTAATGAAGAACATGAATTAAATTCTGTAAGCAAACAAGACTACTGGAGGACAAAAAGATCCACGGATTTACATAATTTTCCGTAATTTATTTTCTTCAAGGATCATACAAAATTTAGTTCTTATTCTAACAGCAACACAGTAACAGAAATTTTTATAGTAGTATTTTAATTTTCTATCAAAAACTTCATAAGGCCACAGTATCACTCCTTAACAAATCCCATGATAGCTAGTAACAAAAGTAGATTTAAGAATGACACTAGTGTTTTGTAGAAGTCACAAACACTAAAACAACACCCAAATCTGAAGAGACTACATAAGTTTTCATCCCAACCAGAATGTTTTGAACGTGAATGGAGATGCTACTAGTAATTACAACTAGACAATAAATATAGCTAAAACTATCCTAAGCAAATCAAAACTTAATGTCACTCTTCCAAAAAGCTATACTGAGAAGAAAAATTTAGCATGCTTTCAAAATATGAGGGTAATAGGGTTTTTAAAAAAACATGGATTTTTCTTTTTTAACAAACAATATCTACTCTTATTTCTTCCCAGGCCATTAGGTAATAAATATAGGACATCTAGATAAAATAAAACTAATAGACTGAATAAATTCTTACTTATACAGTAAGAGCAAATTCCCCCAAAGACTAAAACACTGCACCAAAAAATTCTTTAAGAAGTTAAAAAAAAATTCCTACTAAATTAAGAATTTCAAGTGTGAATTTTTCATTTTTAACATACAGAAAAAAGTAAACTATACAATCATTAAAAGCAATTTTAAAAATTTTAAGTCAATAAAATTGTTTTAAAAAGGAAAATAATTGATAAACAGCGAAATTTCCTATCTTCCCTTAGATAAATGAATTTCCAAAAGAATTTAAGATTTAATTGAACAAACGCTAGAACAAAACTAATGATGGCACAAAATGGCAAATATCCATATAAACTACTGAACAAGGTAAAGGCCTTAAAGCACGACACTGAAGACAGAATCCACAAAATCACAATATACTTTAAAATTATTCAATTAATAATGTCTTTATGCAAAATAATTATAAGCAAAACTAAAAGACAAACTACTCCTTTCTTCAACACATATTTACTGAGTACCAACTACACGGCAGGTATGTACAACTCTATTACTGAGGACAGAACAATGAATAAAAGAGACGATTCTGCTCTCAGTGAACATATTCCCTTAAGTGAGGGTGGTAGTAATATATATGTAGAACATGTCAGGGCTGTTGATGGTAAGATGAAAAAATACAAGACAGCAAAAGGGCAAGAAGGTTTACTCTATGGGGGCCAAGTGGTTATGGAAAGTCTCTCTGAAAAGTGAGATTCAACATCTGAAATGAAGGGACAAATAAAGTTTACATATATATAAGGGCAGAGTATTCCAGGCAGAGGGAGTAGCAACACCAAAGCAATATGATGAGAGAATGTGTATGTTTGAAGAATACACAAAGAGGAGGCAAAGAGTAGAAAAGTCTAGGGAGGAGCAAGCTACAAGGCCACGTAGGGCCTTTAGCCACAGTAAAGACCTGACTCCAACTGAATACGTGAAAATATGCTTGAAGATTATTCTTTAAATTCATTCTGGTTGCTGAAAAGAGAAAAGAGCAGAAGAATGGAAATAAGGAAATCAGAAGACTACTTAGAGGAAAGACACAATGTAGTAGTTAAACTCAAGCCGGCCTGGGTTCGTATCTTGGGACCAAGCAACTCACTAGCCACAGAAGGTACTTTACCTCCTTAACGCTTCATTTCCTCATCTATAAAATTAAAACAATAACTGCCTCATAGGGCTTTCAGAGGATTCAATGAGTTAATTCACATGGACTGATAACAATGGCTAAATCACAGCTCAGTGTGTTCAAGCCCTTAACAATAACAATATCAACTTCTCGTCACCACAACCATTACTACCACCATCTAACCAAGTAAAGGTATCAAGCAGCGTAAAAGTCAGAAGAGAGACTCTAAAATCAACAAACGAAAGGGATATGGAAGAATACATATAATATAGAAAGAGCTCTTAACCTATTAGAAATGACAGGCAATATATTCATTACAATTAAATGTTAACTAACAAATGTAAAGGGAATGACAGGAAAATTGGACAAGAGACATTGCAATCCTAAATTTGTTAGGAAAGAATATTTACAAAGTTTCAAAGTATTTCTCCTTAGATTAGTTATGATTTAAAAGGGGGTAAAGTTACCTTTACAATGACAATACATAACTCATGCTATTTTAACCAAATGATCAGCTACCGACATCAAAAATGAGGCAAATTAACATCATCTAACTGCTAATGTGATGCCTGAGAAGGACACATCACTTTTTGAAACATTCTTGCCAAAAATGCATGGCCTGAATCTAGTCATGAAGAAACAAGACACACCCAAATTATAAAAGATAATGAAAGTCTGAGGAACTGTTCCAAATTACATGGTAAGAGACAGGGCAGATAAATGTAATCTGTGATCTGGACTAGATTCTGAATCAGAAAGAACTCACAACGAATGAAACATTGGAAAAATTTGAATTAGGATGACCACCAAATAACAATATTGTAATAATACTTAATTTTCAGAATTTGATAAAGTAATTTTATGTAAAAGAATGTCCTTGGTTTTAGGAAATGCAGTCTAAGACAGGGATGAAGGATCATAATGTCTGCAAGTTGCTCTCAAATGATTCAGCAAACAGTAATAATTATCTTATACACACACACACACACACACACACACACACACACACACACGCAAGCCAACTCTCATTATTTGTGGTAAAGTCACCAGGAACACTGAATGAGCCAATACTGCTCCTCAGGGAAACACAGGGTTGGTTGCCACAAGCCTTTGGTTACATTTTCATCAACAATCAATGCATAATTTCGTTTTATATGGGTTTCTGTTCAAAGACACCTTATTTAGGCCAGGCGCAGTGGCTCACAACTGTAATCCCAGCACTTTGGGAGGGCGAGGCAGGCAGATCACTTGAGGTCAGGAGTTTGAGACCAGCGTGGCCAACATAGTGAAACCTTGTCTTTACTAAAAACAGAAAAATTAGCCAGGTGTTTTGACTCGCTCCTATAATCCCAGATACTTGGGAGGCTGAGGCAGGAGAATGGTTTGAACCCAGGAGGCAGAGGTTAACGTGAGCCAAGATCACACCACTGTACTTCAGCCTGGACGACAGAGTGTGACTCTGTCTCAATAAGAATAAATAATAAAAAAGACACGTTATTTAATACATAACTGTTGATTCTTTAACATTCAACAGCCAACAGCACTAATTCATGCCTGAGCTAAGCTTCTCTAACACAAGTATTTTCTCCATAAGGCACAACACACACAGTCTTCTTGCTGTTAGGAATCCTAAATCCTAGACGGCACCTCAGCACTATGTTTGAGGGACATTTTAAACAGCAAAATCATAATAAAAAGTCGAAAAACGCTCCCCCCCCCAAAAAAAAGGTGACACTAAGCAGACCATAAAAAGAACTTTTTTTTTTATAGTATATGAACTCAAGTAAAAAGGTGGTAATGTGTCATCTTGCTCTATCTCAACATCACACAAGAGCATTTGGATGACTCAGATTTTTATTGCCACTGTGTGCGTGTCCATGAATGACCGTGAAAGTGTCACCAGTAATGATTTGAGGGTTACAGATAAGTTTCAGCAAGTTGGTGAACTTCCAAATACAAAATCAACACTGTGTGTACACACAAATGAACAAAACATTAATACAGTTGTCCCTTAGTATCCCTGCGGGATTGGTTCCAGGACCGCCTCCCTACCAGTGCTCAAGTCACTGATATAGGAAGGTGCAGTATTTGCACAGAACTCAGGCGCACCCTCCATACACTTTAAATAATCACTAATTACTTATAACACTGAATACAACGTAAAGACTATGTAAATCGTTGTACCATGTTTTTTATTTGTATTATTTTCTATTGTTGTATTATTTTTTATTATTCCCCTCCTCGGAATATTTTTGATCTGTGCTTGGCTGAATTGGAGGATGCGGGGCCTGCAGTATGGAGGTCCAAGGTATATGGCAAATCTAGGTTGAGGGTATACATGAATTCACTTTGCTAGCCTTGTAATTACTCTGTACGTATGTATAATTATTTTTTCAAAATGCAGATTAAAAGGAAATACAAAGTGTGGGTTTAGAGTTGGCAGCAACGTCAGGCAATAAAAAAGTGAACATTAATATATCCTAATAGATAAGCTTTAACTTTGTTAACCAGAGGTATGTTTCTGTTATATTTTTGTCTATATTCCTGTTCCTCTAAAAAAAAGTGATTTTTTAAAGATTCATTACATAAGCATTTTCATTTTCTGAGGGAGCTTACGATTTCAAACAGTGAAGTTGAAAGGCAATTTTGGAATGCATTTTCAACCAATCAATTCTACACATTTACCTTTTTTTGGTCGTACTTTTAAGTTAGAGAAGGGTGCAGGGTGGTCTCGAACTCCTAAGCTCAAGTGATCCTCCCACCTCAGTGGTGGAATCCCACCTACAATACTGGAATTACAAGCATGAGCCATGGTGATGGCGCCCAGTCACATTTATCTTAATGATAATGTACAGATATTCTTCACAGCATTTTCATAGTAAAAACAATTATTTTAAAACTTCAATAAACAATATACCTCAATACACATATGTACAATTAAATGCTACTTATAACCATTAAAAAGTATTGTAGGCCGGGCGCTGTGGCTCACGCCTGTAATCCCGGCACTTTGGGAGGCTGAGGCAGGTGGATCACCTGAGGTCAGGAGTTCAAGAACAGCCTGACCAACATTAAAACCCCATCTCTATTACAAATGCAAAAAATTAGCTGGGAGTAGTAAGAGGCGCCTGTAATCCCAGCTACTCAGGAGGCTGAGGCAGGAGACTCGCTTGAACCCAGGAGGCGAAGGTTGCAGTGGGCCGAGATCGCACCATTGCACTCCAGCCTGAGCGACAAGAGCAAAACTCCATCTCAAAAAAAAAAAAAGGTATTGTAGATAAGTTTTTAGTAAGTAATATACATAAAATATATCGGGTCACAAATACACAGGGTGTCGAAATATGTATTAACACACAAGTAACAATGCTAAATGGGGAAGATTACATTTTTAAAATACCAGAATTGTCTGATTTTTTTCTACATTAAACATGAAAGGCTTTCATAATTAAGAAAAATTCATTTTTATGTTATAAAAGATGAGCTTTGGTATTTGCTTTCACTTCTTTTGACTCCTTTTAAAGTACTTACTTGGCTTAAATCTTAAAACGTTCTAAACAATGTGCTATTGTAACACTTGATCATATTACACATTCTGAAGCATCCATATAGACATCCGTTTACTCGTTTTCTTATTATTCAATAATCTCACTTAGATAACACAAATTATTATTCAAACATCAATCTTATTAGTTACAAAGATAAAATCACTCAAAATTTTCTTCATATTAGATTTCTTAAGAAAATTTTTTTCTATTTGAAGTGACTAGTCCTCTACATTTAGACTACCTTATAGTTATTTTAATTCACCAAAAATCTTAAGTTAAAAAGCAGACCTTTAAAAAAACATTCTTCACTATCTGCTACAATTTCTATTACTGTTTTTTAAAATAATTAAACATATAACAATTCACAAAATGAAGAGTAATTTCAATAGTCTGAGATTCACAATTTAATTGTTAAACATTAAACACAACCCCACAAACTGTGTCCTATAACAACCTGTGATTTAAAAACACCAAATTAAAAATTATATGTCTTTAAAATCAAGAGTTAACAATTATATGTTTTAAAATCTAAAGAACAAAATAATTTAATAGTGGTCTCTCATAACTGAAGAAATAAACAGAAAACTAAAACTAGTGGGATAGAATAGGATGGCTCCCTAGGCTTATGAAACTGCCTAATAATTTGTTAATATGACTGGAAAAGCATTTCCAACTAAGGTTTGTCAAAGCGTTTTGAAAAAATCAATTGCTGCAGCATAAATACAAATCAACAACATTCCACTACTCATTCTGTCAACAGAGAGCTGAATCCTCTAAAAAGAAAATTTGTTACATAAGACACAACTACAAGATGCTCAAATATTCCTTAACTAAATTGACTGCAATCCAATCAAGACTTAATTTTAAAAGGCTCATTAAGAGCATCTAGTGATAAAATGGACTCTCCCTTTTCACTGCAACTCACGTCTCATTTCATTAGACATGGACAATTAACTCATCCTGGAGTTATATCTATGGCTGAGGAATTAGATGAAGTTTTACAGGTTAAAGTATTACTTTACTAAAAAAAACAAAGGTTTACTCTCATTGGGTCCATCTTTTTACCTCTCAAAAGGTGTCTCACAAATTTTAATAAATGTATTTTCAAATAAATTAAATTTTTTATTTCAAGTCTTCCCAATCTTTCTTAACAATGAGCAAAAAGCAGTGACTCCACTCTATAAATGTATTGAGATATTATCCAATCAGAAATAAACATTTAATTTTTATTGCACTGTTTTGTACTCTTCTATCTTAAAACAAAGCTAAGTCATTTGAGTCCTTAATGAACATGTAACCAGAAATCAAATTTAAAAACAATCTAGTCAATAATCTAAAATGAATTTTATTTTATAAACACAGAGCAAAAAAATAAAAATAAAAAAATGAAGGGGTGAGGAGAACAAAAGTAGAGGAGGAGGGGCACCAGGGAGCTAGTTTACAATCCTGAAACAAACACACCACGTCACAGCTGGCATTTAAACCAGTGCCGCCAGAAGTGCAGCCGACAAGTACAGAAATCAAGCCTGTTCAGAAACTCTTTGAGGATTCTGACAGGATAATTTTATGTCTCTTGATAAAAGAAAGTTTTAAATGAGGTTAAATATATGTCTTTTTGAAATTTGACTTCTCTGATAACTCATTTTATTATATTTCACCAAAAGATATAATGGATTGAATTTTTTTAGTGGGTCTCTTACCATAGACAGTTTGAAAAGCACTGAAAGAATGGCAGGTCTTCTTTTCTCTTTAAAAACAAACCAATCTACCACTTTTGAAGTTGAATTCAACACCATATATCACATGACATCTTAACAAAAAAGAGAACTAAGGCTACTAGGCAATAAACTTTTAGCTAGGGCAGAACACCTGTAAGACAAGCACTGTAATTAAACATGTCAAAGTCTCTTAAGTTTATTATATTTGTTTTGAATTCAAAGTAGATTAAGATCAGAGGATTGAAGTTTCAAAGATTTTATCCTAACACAAGAAAGAACTTTCTAAGGCAGAGTTGTCTGAGACTTGATCATTTGTCTTCTGCTCACTTCTGTCCATCTCTTCCACTACTGTCAAGTTACCTTTCCAAAACAATTAATATGTCATATAACTTCTCATCTTTAAAAGAAAAGAGTGTCAGTGCATGGCTTTCAAAATGAAATCAATTTGGATATAAGGTTCAAGGTCCTTTATCCTCAGACCTCAGCTTTATCTCCAATACCAACACTCCACTGTGCCCCATATCGAGCATCCACACCGAGCATCCACATAGCAACATACCCTGGTTGATTCTATTTCTGATGTCTAGAATACCATTTTACTTATTTGACTGGTAAACTCCTACTTCAGTCAATCTTCTCTAGCTTCCTTAAAAAACCTTCAACTTTCAAAGAACACATTACTTCTTGACTTCCTGTGGCATGACGTATATATCATCTCCGTTGTATTAGTTCACTGTCAATATTATTAGTCTCCCAGGGGTGAAAGTTCCTTGAGGGCAAAAAATCATAGGCATTCAAAAAAATAACTGCTGCCTCAGATTGTATTAAATTAACTATGGCAGAAAGTAATGAAAACTGACTAACAGTCATTTGTAGTACTACTTACTGAAATATCACAGAATTAAGTATCACAAAGATGGTTTAGACTTCGTGACTTAATAAGGTTCCCTCTAGACCACGTTATATAAGAGTACACATTTCACTGCCACTTCTCTAAAGCAACTCATCTGTTTTCATAGCTAATTCTACTATTCAATTGGATTCATGAAAGTTGGTAAAGAGGCAATTTGTAAGATTAACCCTTTAACAAAGAATCTGTAACAGTTTCTACGCCCTAATTCATCTCATCAAATGGTACCAATAAGGGAGACTGAAGGAAGAGGGGGATATATATATGGTTTGATGGTGAGGCAGTAATACAAAATGCAAGAAAAAACCATTTCTCACAGGGGACACCTTTCTCAACTAAGAATTCCACATGAGAATCAAATTTCAATGCCCAGCCCAAGACATAAATTATATGTGGTTAACTTATCTCCTGTGTAACAATAACAGTAATGGCTCTCTTGATGAATCATCCTTAATAAAATGAAATAACTCCTACGTTCTGTGGTTCAGATGAGGAACCCTAGCTGAGAAAAGCTTGTAAGCTTATGGAAAATCAAAGCATATTTCCACTTAAAAACATTTAAATAGTAAGTAGTTTATTAAGCCCAATCAGAAGTTATTACAATTACAATGTGCCTTAAGACATGCTGTAATGGTACCATTTCAAGTAAGCCTAACCATTATTTATAAACTGCTTCAGTCAGAAAATTTAAAAAAACACTACAAACAATAGTTGGGAAACTGAAGATGGTAACAGTGTTCATAACAGTAATGACTTTTACACACACACACACACACACACACACACAGCATAACTTCTTTGAAAGTGCCTTTAACAGATGCTCAATCTATTGCAAAACAGAGCAAAGTTTTGTGAAGCTGTGGGGAAACTGCTACTCTCATACACTGCTGATGGTAATGCAAACCACCACCCCAAGACAGTGGAATTTAGCACTAACTAACAAAATCACACACCACAATCCTACTTCTACAATTCTATCCCAAATATAAACTAGCAACTTCAAGAAACACTTGTCAACACAGCACTATTCCTATTTGTAACGGCAAAAAAAGGAATAAAGGCTGTTCTTTATATACTCCCATTAAATGATCACAATATACTGTTAAGTGAAACAAATAATAAAGGTATGAAAAAGTGCTGAGAGTATAATAATCTATGAAAGGAGAAATTACACACACACATACATACAGAAAAAACTGTTACATAACTGCTTATGTTTAAAAAAAAAAAAAGAAAGAAAGAAAGAAAAATGGAAGGATAAACCAAAAACTAAAAACAAAAAATCTACCCAAACAGAAAGAGAGGACTAGGTAAACAAATGGGCCAGAGATAAAAGTCATACTTTATAAAAATTCTCTGCTTTGTATATTTTGCTTTGGAGCCATGTAAATATTTTAAAGTAGAAAACAGGAAAATATTTTATGCAATTTCCACAACTAGAAAATCAAGTGCAACAAACGAACCTAACCATGGATCTGTATACTAGCATAACTGTTACATATAAAAATTATTCCAAGTGCTTTAAAAGATGGTAACTTGTATCTAGTGGATATACCCTCAAAATAGTAAGAGCTCAGTGTAAAATTGTTGTCACCAACTATATAATTGGTAGTAGATTCCTTTTTGAAATAAAGCAAATGAACCATTATTTTGTGTCATTAGGAACCAGAATTTTCAGTAAGAAAGAAGATACAGATAGAAGATTAAATAACATTATAGTCCTAAATTTAATGAGAATGAATTTGTGAAAATATTCGTGTGTATTTCACAGCTGTGAAAAGCCTACAATAATGAGCATCACTAGAGCCCAGATTATAATCTCTGCACTATTTCTCTCTGTTTTTGTTTTGTCTTCAGTGTTTTTTGTTAACAAAGCTTCCCTGAAAAATTGGCTGATGCCAAGTCTGAGGAGGAATTCTTACAAGAGTGCAGGGTATCGTATCACACTACACTAGAAAGCAAAGTTACTATTCACATTTACTAGGTTTATATTGAAAAGATTTAGAAGTCAATGCGAAGAAGTCCCTCCAATGGCCAAACAACTTGAGCACCAGTGAAAAATAACAACTTCAATGAACGAAACATATACAACTGTTTAAATGCATTCACAGTGATACCCAAAGTGGGGGAAGAAAAACACTCATTCTTTCAGTCTGTAGGATTTCTCGGAACCAATTCACTATTTAAAAACTAGCAAATAATTAAACATTTATTCTACCTTTCTGATAAAAACTGTATCTAGCTAATATGAATGAAGAAATAGAATATAGCTATTCTGCAACTCCCACTGAGAAAAAAAAAGAACCTAGAAAACAATCAACAATGATTGCTAAAATCACAGAGAGGAAATGAGACTTTATGTACTACTATCACAACACTAGTTATGAAATATTCCTTCAAAAAAGAATAGAAATGAGGAAGAGAAGGTGGGAGAGCTGAATCTAATTAAACCTTTGTCACTACCAATTTACAAGAAATATGGCGAACAGAGATAAATGTTAAACACCACCATGAAAATGCCACCAGCAAAATCCACAGGAATTCAAGACAAATCACCCAGTGACGCCAAGAGGGAGAAATGGCCGTCTGGAAAGTGGCTTAAGAGATCTATCAATTACAATGTAGATGACCCTCATTTGTATGCTCATTAAAACAAATCATTTTAAAAGCATATTTATGAGACACCAGGGAAGCTATTAACACTGACTACATATTTGATGATAAAGAATTTTCTAGAGATTAAAACACAAACACATTATCATTAGAGTTCTTCTATTTCAGAGATAGCTAATAAAACATTTACAGTTGAAATTATACGTCTGAATTTGCTTCCAAAATAATCTGTGAGGCAAAAGGTGGAGAGAGGCAATGGGGAACGAGAGAGTTCCCTCTTCAAAAGAGAGAGGCAATGCTGACCGCTGACCGTGGGTGATGGGTAAATGAGGGTTCACTACTCTACTTGTCTTTCCATTGCTTAAAATTATGCATAATGAAAAGTTAAAACAAAAAACAAAAAACCATACCCATGCTACAGCTTGTCAGAGAGCTAAGTATTCAACAAGATCGATAAAACAGGCTGTTTGGAACCCTACTTTCCTACTTGTACTTGATGTTATGCTACCAACTGCCAAAGCCACTCTGGTGTATCAATCACAAGACTGAATTAATTTATCTCTTTCAAAGTGTTGACACAGCAGTAACATATTTCATAAAAAAAACTTGCAAGTTCCCCCACCCAAAAATTCAAGGAAATTTATTTTTGCATATCACTATGAAGGCTGCCTTGAAATGTCCTTTAAGTGCACGTTCCTATCACCTAGCACAAAGTCTTAGGCATAAAGCTCTACTATTTGGTGAACTGACATAGGACAGGATATAGAGTTGCAGGAAAAAATGCTGATTATAAAGCAGCAAATATAATATGATCCACTTAATACACCACATGTGTACATATGTATAACTGCATGAAGAACAATCTACAAGACATACCAAACTATAAACAAGGGTAATATGTCTAAACTAATGGAATGTCAGGAGCCTTTATTTTTCTTGAGACCCTCTGGGACTTCCTCACTTTTCTTTTCTTTCTTTTTTTTTTTTTTTTTTTTTTTTTTTGAGATGGAGTTTCGCTCTCCTTGCCTAGGCTGGAGTGCAATGGCGTAATCTCAGCTCACCCCAACCTCCGCCCCCTGGGTTCAAGCGATTCTCCTGCCTCGGCCTCCAGAGTAGGTGAGATTACAGGCATGCCTGGCTAATTTTGTATTTTTAGTAGAGACAGGGTTTCCACATGTTGGTCTCGAACTCCCGACCTCAGGTGATCCACCTGTCTCAGCCTCTCCAAGTGCTGGGATTACAGGTACGAGCCACCGTGCCCAGCCTACTTTCTCACTTTTCTAAAAATATAACACATTGACCAACTAAAATATATTTTAAGCACAACAAATAGGGCTAAGAAATCTCTGCTATTAAGAGATACTTAACAATTTGTAATGTATATGAAAAGTATCATGTGAAAAAAGTTATTAATTGCTCTACCTAAATAAGTTCTGTAAAACAAAATTCAAAAATTCCACCTATGTCTGCAACTCTGCAATATGACTCTAGTAACATTTCCTAAGTCATGTTCCACAAAACACTGTAGTTCTTCAGGAAGTTCTAGAGACATCTTTAAAAAAGGAGAGACTACGGCCAAATATATTTGGGAAACAAGTATTAAGTTAAAAACTACTACCAATTGATTTCAAAGCCCACATTCTGATAAGAATGATTTACACAACTGAATTTGAGTATCCAGTGAGAGACAGAAGTTTCTATTTTGTGTACTCTTTAGGTAGAAATGAGGAACCAGGTGGCATACTTCACGTCTTTAAGGCTCCATTTCTGTTGGAAGAGTGTGACTCTTTTCCAAGGTTGTCCCATGGTCTGAACATGATGTGGCACAGATAGTAAAAGTGGCTGATACCATCCAGCCCAACCTTGTCCAACCCCCGGTCCATGGGCCGCATGCAGCCCAGGAAGGCTTTGAGTGTGGCCCCACACAAATTCGTAAACTTTCTTAAAACATTATGGTTTTTTTGTTTTGTTTTTTGTTTCTTTGTTTTTTTTCAGCTCATCAGCTACTGTTAGTGTATTTCATGTGTGGCCCATGACAATTTGTCATCTTCCAATGTGGTCCAGAGAAGCCAGAAGATCGGACACCCCTGCTCTGACCACTGCATCAGCAGCCCTAGAATGGCTAGAAGAAGAGTGCACATCCCTTCATTTTGAGCAAAGAATTTGAACTGGAATTGCTGAGTCTTTGCACATTTCCAGATGATGCAACATCTGGCCTGACATGGCTTTTGATAAACTGCACACATTTCACCAATCAACACATTGGGAGAGAAGGGAGGAGAGAAAAAGGAGGTGAGAAGGAGGAACCCACAAGCATTGCTACTTAGTCTCCTCTTGTTTATGAGAAGCGAGATCTCAGAAGAGCTGACAAATTGCAGACTGATAAGACAAATCCATAAATGGCATCACCTACAATGACAATGCATATGTATTCCCGAAGGGTGAACTTCAAGGTACTACTTGTCACTCCACAACAATTTGCCAAGTACCTAATGATGTGCAAAACACTGTTCTGTTTTAATGGCTTACATATTCTCATTTGCTACATTAGAACCAGCTGACTCCCACCTGTTTCTAAAGGCGGACCACGCCTCCTAGCATGAATACATTTCTTTCACAGCCCTGGATACGGCCTCTGCAACTCAAGCGAAACACCAAAATTACTTTCTTTTCCTAAAATTACTCCTCTAGTCTGCCATACCACCCTGAATGCACCCAGTCTCATCTAAAATTACTCCTCTAGCATTTGTAATCTGCTCAAGTATATAGATTTCCATTAAGAACATGGGATTAAAACCTCTAGGGAGAATTCCTGAAACATCAAAGGAATTATAGTATGATACTGTGATTTATGATAAAATAAATATAATTGGTCTTTGTTTCCTGGCACAAATCTCCTAAAACCCTTGAATCTCCCAAATAATACAGGCATACCTCCTTTTATTGTATTTCACATACACTGCAGTTTTACAGATTGAGGTCTTATGGCAACCCTGCATCAAACAAATCTTGTGGCACCATTTTTCCAACAGCATGTGCTCAATTCGTGTCTCCAAGCAGCATTTTGGTAATTCTCACAATATTTCAAACTCTTACATTACTATTATTATTATGTCTGCCATGGTGACCCGTAGACAGTAATCTCTGAAATTATTACTATAATTGTTCTGGGGTACACCAACCATGCCCATATAAGACAGTGAACTTAAGTGATAAGTAGTGTGTGTGTCTGGACTACTACTGGAAGAAAATGACATCTAAAACTTTCATAGCTAGAGAGAAGTCAATGCCTGGCTTCAAACCTTCCAAAGACAGGCTGATTCTCTTGTTAGGGGCTAATGCAACTGGTGACTTTATGTTGAAGCCAATGCTGATTTACCATTCCAAAAATACTACGGCACTTAAAAATTATGCTAAATGGGACAGGTGCAGTGGCTCACACCTGTAATCTCAGCATTTTGGAAGGCCGAGGTGGGCAGATCACTTGAGGCCAGGAGTTCGAGACTAGCCTGGCCAACACAGCGAAACCTCATCTCTACTAAAAATACAAAAAAATTAGCTGGGTGTGGTGGTGCATGCTTGTAACTCCACCTACTCAGCAGGCTGAGGCACAATCGCTTGAATCCAGAAGGCGGAGGTTGCAGTGACCTGAGATTGCACCACTGCACACCAGTCTGGGTGGTACAGCGAGACTCTGTCTTTGGGGGGGGGAGGGGGGGGAAGCTGAGGTACCCTGCCTGTGCTCCATAACTGGAACAACAAAGCCAGGATGTCAGCAGAGAAAGGTTTACTGAATATTTTAAGCCTACTGTTGAGACATATTGCTCAGAAAGAGAGATTTCTTTCCAAATATCACTGCTCATTGTCAATGCGCCTGGTAACCCAAAATCTCCGGTAGAGACATACAAGGAGATAGATGTTGTTTCATGCCTGCTAACACAGCATTCATTCTGTAGCCCATGGATCAAGGGGTAATTTAGACTTTCAAGCCTTATTATTTAAGAACTGTCTTTCATAGGCCTACAGCTGCCACAGATAGTGATTCCTCTGATAAATCTGGGCAAAGCATATTGAAAATCTTCTGGAAAGGAATTACCATTCTTAATGCCACTGAGAACATTCATGATTCATGGAGAGAGGCCAAAATATCAACATTAGCAGGAGTCTGGAAAAAGTTGACTACAACCCTCAAGAAAGACTCTGAGGGGTTCAGGAGTATGATGGGGGAAGAAACTGCAGATGTGGTGGAAAGAGCAAGAGAACTAGAATTGGAAGTGGAGCCTGAAGATGTGACTGAATTGCTGCAATGGCATGATCAAACTTGATCAGGAGCTGCTTCTTATGGATGAGCAGAGGAAGTGATTTCTTGAGATGAAATGTATTTGTGGTGAAGATACTGTGAACACTGTTGAAGACAATAAAAAAATTTAGAATATTACATAAACTTAGTTGATAAAGCAACAGCAGAAGTTCTGTGGGTAAAATGCTATCAAAGAGCACTGCATGCTACACAGACATCTTTTGGGAAAGGAAGAGTAAATCTATGAGGCAAACTTCATTGTTCTTATTTTAAGCCATCATCACACTCACCCCAACCATTGGCAACCACCACCCTGATCAGTCAGCGGCCATCAACATCCAGGCAAGGTCTTCCACCAGCAAAAGAGTAAAACTCCCTGAAGGCTCAGATGATCATTAGCATTTTTTAGCAATAAACTATTTTTAAACTAAGGTACATGTATATTTTTAAGACAAAATGCTGTTACACACTTAATAGACTACAGTATGGTAGAAACATAACTTGTACATGCACTAGGAAACTAAAAAAATGTGCGACTAGCTTTATTGCAATATTCCCTTATTGTGGTGGTCTGGAACGTGTTTGTGTCTTTTTGTATAATGAGGTAACAAATGGGTGGGGGTCCTGGATAGTCTCAAGATCAAGGCTGATTGCCAGAGAAACCCCAACCAAATAAAATAGAGGGCTGAGACTTTCAGCCTCATTCCCCAACCTCTAAGGAATGGAGAAAGGCTGAATGTTGAGTTGAACACCAATGGCCAATGATGAACATCAGTCATGCCTACATAATGCAACCTCCATAAAAAAAAAACAGAAGGACAGGGTTTGGAGAGATTCCAAATAGCTGAACACATGGAGGAACATAGAGGGTGGCACACTGGAGAAGGGATGGAAGTTCTGAGCCCCTTTCCACATGTCTTGCCCTATTCATCTTTTCCATCTGCTGTTCATCGGTATCCTTTGTAATATCCTTTATAATAAGTAAGTGAAGTGTTTCCCTGAGTTCTAGCAAATTAATTGAACCTGAGGAGGGACTTGCAAAAAAACACATTTATAGCTGGTCGGTCAAAAGCACAGGTCATCACTGGGGCTTGCAAATGGCATCTGAAGTGGAGACAGTCTTATGGGACTGAGCCCTCAACCTGTGGTATGTGACATCATTCCCAGTTTTGAATTGAATTAGAGGACATCCAGATGGTGTTTCCTGGAGATTTGTTTGGTTTGTGGGGAGCTTCTGGTGTCACACAGCATCTGGTGTCAGAAGTGTACTGAGTGGTGTGTATGAAATGGTAGTCAAAGTTTATAATACTCAATATTCAAGTTGTTCTAATATGTCTGAAGTTATCACTCTTAGAAATGGTTTATAATTAGAAAATAATGTACAACAGCATAGAACTTAGACTTCAGTTTTTTTGTTTTTTTTCTCCCAAGACAGAGTCTCGTTCTGTAGCCCAAGCTGGAGTGCACCGGCACACAATCATAGCTCACTGTTCCTCAGCTCCTGGGCTCAAGCATCCTCCCACCTCAGCCTACCTAGCAGCTGGGACTACAGGTGCACATCACCACACCTGGCTAATTTTTTTTTAAGTTTTATTGTAGAGATGGGGGTCTCACTATGTTGCCCAGGTTGGTCTTCAACTCCTGGGATCCTCCTGCCTCAGCCTCCCAAAGTGCTGAGATTACAGGTGTGAGCCACTGCACCCAGCCTAGTTTCAAATTTGACTGCCACATTTTGGTGTGTGACCTTTGGCAAATTACTCAACTTCCCCGAAGCTTTGGTCTCTTCATTTACAAAATAGGAATAAAAAACTTAGCCAATACAGACAAGAAGTTCGTAATAGTTTTCAAGCCCTGGTTCTGTGATCTTAACCAGTACCATTCCACTGGGTATTTATGCACTAAACCAATGCTGTTGAGCCCATCAATAATGCTGAAATAACAATCCAAGAAAATGAAAATTAAAGTGGCATATTAACTTATTTGCTTAAAACCAGCAGCTTAGAATAATATAGTACTATCTTCCCCAAAGCATTAGAAGTACACAGCATTTACAATTTCCTTTATTTACCAAACCTTTTCAGGGAACATGAGGGAAGGTGCACCTAAGCCTTTCATTTATTACCTGAACTAGTCACTCCTTTCACAGATATTTTTTCAAGGCCTGCACTCTGTGTCAGGTACTCACCAAACACCAAGGAAATTGATACTCCATAAAATAGCCATGGTAGGCTCTCACTGAGTTTACCAGTGTAGGGAAGGATTCAGACCAGCACACAACATTCCCATCATAACCTTTTTTGTTAAAAGTAAAACAGGCAATCAGTAAATTAAGATTTTCTAGCTTTCTTAGTGTGTGTAGATATACATATATCTATACACACATTATATATACACATATATATATGCACATACGTCTATATATATATGGAAAACTCTGTAGAAAAGTTTAAAGCAAACGGCTTTTTCTCTTGAACTCCTGAAATACAACTCAATGAGCTATCTTTATTACTTACATCAATACTTCTTTTTGTTTCCATCTCTTTTCATGTTCTTTACCAAATGGTCAAGCATTCCATTCTGACTTTACTTTTATTATAAACACTTATAAGAATGCAACAGTATAATCACACAATTACAAGCTCTAATGCTCACTGTCTGGGAGGGTTTGAAAGAGTGAGCAAGGTGAGTGGAGGGCCATTACTACAGAATTCACAGAAACTCAGAAGAGGGGGAAAGGGGTTTCGTTAACTGGCTGACAGAACAGCTTAACTGATGAATATATACTAACCTTTTTGTACAGATTTATATATCTGTGAGTTGTCAAGACTTCATTCACTGTCCATAGGCAATTAAATAGTATTACTTAATGCCCACATAATCCTAAGTCCAAACATGAGAACCAAAACTTTATGGCAACATTCATCTGAAAAGGTTATCACTCAACTGATTCGAAATACGCACAATTTTTTTAAGATTCTAATAAAAAAATTTAATACATCTAAAAATGCTCAAGAACTCACAGACTCCCATGAAAATATCTTTAAACACAGCTGACAAAGAATACATTATAAGATTTTTAAATAATCAATATTATGAGAACTTTTTGCCCAAATTTCTTGGCTACTAAATCACTGATGAGGAGCAAAAATGAATGAGACCCAGTCAGCTTATGTGAGGGCTTAAAAGACATGAGGCGGAGGGCTCAGAAAACAAGTTTATCAGATACCCTGTGGGTCTGGCGTTCATTCCGTAAATTCCACAAAGCGATTCAGTGGACATGGTCTAACACAGTTAACCACGCACCATTCCTAGATAGCCCCTTCAAGTCAATGGAAAGAAAGGAAGAAAGGAAGGAAGAAAGAAAAAGAGAGAGAGACAGACAGACAGAAAGACAGATAGACCAAACCTTCCTAAAATACTTTTAATCTTTGGCCATCAAAATCTAGTTTTTTAAATCCGCCAATTTTTACAAGAATAGAAATTCAAAACTATCCTACCTCGCAGTATTGCTGGATAAAACAAACTAGGTTAATAAAATCTTCCTAAAAATAATATTTAGATAGTTGGGTCTTTACTAGTTAAACCAGCAAAAGAAGAAATGGCAGGAGAAAAAAACCCACAGAAACAGAAACAAAATACTTTAAAATGTAAAATCAACACAAAATGTGGATGAAACCCACAATGTATCTCACATGGCTAGTGACCGCCTTCCTTTCAATAGAGTTCTGTCTTCTAACTCTCCCAGTGATGTGACATACATCCAAAGTTATCTGACCATTCTTACTTAAATCTCATCAAAAGAAATATTTCAGATTTTTCAAACTTTTAGTTATATACTTTTACACACATTACAGTCTGAATAATTTCCAAAATGGCAGCTTCCCAAAAGTAAATAACAAAGGAAAGTAACATGATGAACTGATATTTTAATTTGCTAAGTAAAAAAATGATAATGAACAAGAGAAAATTGCCAGGCGTGGTGTTTCATGCCTATAATCCCAGGTCTTTGGGAGGCTGAGGTGGGTGGATCACAAGGTCATGAGTTCAAGACCAGACTGACCAACATGGTGAAACTCCATCTCTACTAAAAATACAAAAATTAGCTGGGCATGGTGGCGAGCACCTGTAATCCCAGCTACTCAGGAGGCTGAAGCAGGAGAATCACTTGAACCCAGAAGGCGGAGGCTGCAGTGAGCCAAGACTGCACCACTGCACTCCAGCCTGGGCGACAGAGCGAGACTCCATCTCAAAAATAACAAACAAACAAAAAAGAAAAACAAGGGAAAATCATGACACCACCTTTGAAAAGTTTTAAAAGTTCCTGACATGGAACATAGTGGGTTTGTTTGTTCGTTTTTGAGACGGAGTTTTACTCCTGTCGCCCAGGCTGGAGTGCAGTGGCACAATCTGCAACCTCTGCCTCCCAGGTTCAAGCGATTCTCCTGCCTCAGCCTCCTGAG
Organism: Macaca thibetana thibetana; assembly: GCF_024542745.1. Taxonomy (NCBI): domain Eukaryota; kingdom Metazoa; phylum Chordata; class Mammalia; order Primates; family Cercopithecidae; genus Macaca; species Macaca thibetana. The sequence continues at coordinate 161,575,929 of NC_065581.1, read as the reverse complement.
TAGCTGAGATTACAGGCACCCGCCACCACACCTAGCTAACTTTTGTATTTTTTTTAGTAAAGACAGGGTTTCACCATGTTCGCTAGGCTGGTCTCAAACTCCTGACCTCAGATGATCCGCCTGCCCCGGCCTCCCAAAGTGCTGGGATTACAGGCATGAGCTGCCGTGCCCGGCCTGGAATATAGTGTTTTAAGCACAAAAACATCTGGAAATTTTATTATTGAGATGTAAAAGTATAGTAAGTTACTCACATAAAGACTCAAGCCATTTTCAAGGACTTACCTTTTTTTTATCCCTCATTGAGCCTTTGCCTCGGACCATGATTTTACATCCGGTTTCTGCTTCAAGTTGTTTGGCTGTAAGTCCTCTAGGTCCAAGGATTCTCCCAACAAAATTAAACTGAAAAACAAAAAAATAAGGGTCACAATATATTATTCACTTGCTAGAACTTGCAGCTCTTAAAATATAAAGTATATCTACATTTACTTACTCAAGTTAAATGTCTTTTTAATACTAAGTTGAAATAAAATCTATAGCCCTTATGAATTTCTTGCTAAGTCTCAGATTTAATTACAATAGCTCATCGTTTAGCATTACATTTTCACAAGTATTAACACAAACTATGAACTGGGAACAGTATACAGCTAGAACAGGTACAACTGTCCATCAACATATTACCTAAAACAGACAGTATTAAAGAGTTTGACAAAATATTAGATGCCAGCCAAGAATGCAAGTCCCTTCCACAAAATGTCCAACTTCTCTTTGCAATGACAGTGTTGAAGAAATTGTTAGGGACTGCCCTTTCTACCAAAATCCTTGGGGGAAAGTCCTCTTCGATTTACCTAAGAAAAATTATACTTTCTCCAAAGCAACTGTTCAGAAATATGTTACCGAAAATTATAGGTTGGCTATGCTAAATGTGTCTTAAGAGTACATATTCCTTTCTACCTTTAACTGGTAAGAAACCTAAACTCTGAATATCACTAAACAGGACAGTGATATCAATAACTGTATAAATAAAAAATTGTACAATAAAAAATTACCATCCCTCAACAGAAATTCCTAGTATTCATATATACAAGTTATTTTTTTAAGGCCAATAGGAAAAACGAGTTAAATCGTGAAAAGTAAATTTTCCTCATTTGCATGTCATCTGCATAAAAGACCAAAATATAAGAGTTTGCTATCAGTTCCACAAAATTCCACTGGTGGTTTTCATTTATTTATTCAATCAAATAGGTACTGATTCTTATGTATATGGTCTCCTATTTTTTCTGGCATTTATCCAACTGTCAGTATACCATTACATAAAAGTAACATGCTAGAAAACCCACTGCCATCAGGGCTTTAGAAGCTGGGTACTTCTGGTATCTTCTGTACTCCACTGGCTCTTATTTGCATTGCCACACCTTAGAAACGTGATTCTCAGATGAAAGGTGGTAGGTAGTATGCCTATATCATTAGAAGAAAGTCTCCGAGGGGATTTTCATACATCTTCTTTCACCCTATGTTGAGACTCACAGACTGATCTATAAGCACTTAATTTAGCTCTTCAAGATCCTAGATTCTGAAATCTGCTAATAGCTCTTTATATTCAAAGAAAGTCCCTTATCTTTGCCCAGTGCTTCAGTATATAGTAATTTTACCTCTTTACCCAACCTAAACCCCCACCATGATCCACTTTAACAAAGGACTTCCAATTTAGAAACTCATCAACTTAACCTCCCCACATCTCCAATTTAAATAAACTCAAGTAGTATACGACAGTAATGTGCTTAAACTCTGAAAGCACACAGATTCCAGCTGGTATCCAAGTTCAAATACGAAAATAGTAATTAGGAATCTGAAAACTGACCTGGCGCAGCGGTTCAGGCCTGTAATCCCAACACTTTGGGAGGCTGAGGCGGGTGGATCACTTTAGGTCAGGCATTCAAGACCAGCCTGGCCAACATGGTGAAACCCCATCTCCACTAAAAATACAAAAATTAGCCGGGCTTGGTGGTGCATGCCTGTAATTCTAGCTACTTGGGTGGCCGAGGCATGAGAATCGCTTGAACCCAGGAGGTGGAGGTTGCCGTGAGCTGAAATCATGCCACTGCACTCCAGCCTAGGTGACAAAGAGGGACTCTGTCTCCAAAAAAAAAAAAAAAGGGAATCTGAAAATCACATCAAATAAGCCTCAATTACAGAATGGGGACAATACTATCTGATAGAGCTACAGTGATGGCATGTACAGATATGTGTGTGTATAGCTACACCATACATACACAAGGTCCATTAAAAAGTGTGCCATATAGTTGACAAGAGCCTACCAAGTCTAATGCAAATCCTTTTCTTAAAACCTCAGGCTCTTACTCTTAATTAAGCTTGGAATGTCATTTCTAGAAGGAGGTGTGATCAGTAGCAAATTTTGGCCTACAGAACTCCAGAGAGACTTGACGCTCAGAGACTTGAGTTTTGCAGAAAACAAGAATGAAAAGGTGGAACTAATATATAGAACAAGCGACCATCACTGCCCACAGAACACCAAAAGCCAGGCTTCTGACTTGTAGGTAATAGGCTAGTTTTTTCTCTAGAAAAATTGAAATAACCCATGAAAAGAATTCTGTGTTCCATTATATGGCTTCCATCTCAAAGACTGGAACTTTAGGTGGTCACCCCAAATTAAGGTAGGCAGTGGACAGCTCTGTTCCTGAACACAAGCTCCTAATTCAAATTTTCATTGTTTCACACTTAAACAACGTTCACCAAAGGTTCATGAAGGGCTCTATCATGAGAGACACAGGACAAGATAAAGAAGCAGGACAAGAGACTGAACCTGGAGGAAAAAAAGACTACAGGACAAAGATGATTTAAAAAAAAAAAAACTTTTAGTATGTAGTGTTAAATTATTTTCTAAAATGGTTGTATATAATTTTATCCCTCCATATAGTATAAAAATTTCTTTTGATCCACTTCCTTTCCAATATTTATTATCAGTGTTTTTATGCGTTACCCATTCTAGTGTATGTATTAAATGTTTCAATTAGCATTCCTCTGACTACTCATGAAGCTACGCATTTTTTCATATTTGTTGGCCATTTGGATAAGCATTTTTTTGAAGGACATTTGAAGTTTCCTGTGTTTTTCTATTGTGTTATCTTTTCCTTACTGATTTCTACTTTGGGGTTACACAGCTGGCAGGTATTTTTCCCATCTGTGGCTTGTCTTCTCCCTCTTCAATGGTGTCTTATGATGACTGAAAGTTTTTAATTTTAACGTAGTTCAAATTTTCAACCTTATCTTCATGGTTAGCGTTTTGTGTCCTGTTTAAAAGAAGCCTCTCCCCACCCTAAGGTCACCAAGATACCCTCTGGTGTTATCTTCTAGAAGCTTTACTGTTAAGTCTTTCGAATTTACATCTACAGTGTACCAGGAATTGATGTCTGTGCATGAGATAATTTTCTTTTTTTCTCTCACATGAATATCCAAATGTTATTAAATATCCGAATGTTACTGAATACAAATGTTATTGAAAAGACTACCCGTTTCCAATTGCTCCACAGTGTCATTACTGTCATAAATGTTGATCTACACAATCATCCCTTAGTATCTGGGGTGGGGGGGATTGGTTACAGGTCCCCACACAAATATCAAAATCCACAGATGCTCAACTCCCTTATATAAAACGGTGTCACATTTGCACATAACCTATGCACAACCTCCAATATAATTTATATCATCTTCGGATTACTCAAAATACCTAATACAATGTAAATACTATGTAAATCACTGTTATGCTGCATTGCTTAGGGAAAAAAATTGTATATTTCAGTACAAATGCAACCAGTTGAAATATTCCCCCTAAATATTTTGATCCTAGGTTAGTTGAATCCACGGATGTGGAACCTGAGGATACAAAGAGCTGACAGTACTTAGGTCTGTTTTGGAGCTCTCTAGTTTATTCCACTTATTTATCTTTGCTTTAATATCACACGGTATTAATTATGGTAAATTATATGGTACACCAAGTTCTTCCTTCTTGCTGTTCCTCAAGAGTGTCTTAGCTATTCCTGGCCCTTTACATTTCCACATATTTTAGAACAAGTTGGTCAATTTCTAAAACAATACTTGCAAGAATTTTCACTGAGATCATATTATAATATAGACTCTTCAAAACCATAAACACTGTACAATTTTTCCATTTGGTTAGGTTATCTCTCATCTCTCTCAGTAACGTCAAGTTTATTTTTGTTTAGGCTGAAGTGCAAGTGGCACAATCATAGCTCACTGTAGCCTTGAATTCTTGGCCTCAAGCAATCCTCCCACCTCAGCCTCACCATGCCTGGCTTTTTAATTTTTTATTTTTTAACTTTTTTGTAGACTTCGGGTCTCGCTATGTTGCCCAGGCTGATCTCAAACCCCTGGACTCAAGCCATCCTCACCCCAACCCCACCCCAGTGCCTAAGCCTTCCAAAGAGCTAGGATTACAGGCTGGAGACACCATGTCCAGTCTCCAAAATGTAGAGTTTTTTTTATTGTGCCTTTACTTGTTTTTACTTTTGTTGTTGTTAGATTCATTCCTAGAAATTCACAGGGCTTTTTCTGCTATTGTATGTCATAATTTTAAGTTTTCATTTTCTGTTTCTGGTATATGAACATATAATTGGTTTTTGTTTTCTATCAACCTTATAACCAGCATTTCTTCATTACTGACTCTCACGAATTTTTTGTAGATTCTTTTGGATGCTAAACAATTACATCACAAATAATGACAGTTCTCTATTTCTTTTCCTTTCCTATCATATATTTTTATTTCTTTTTCTTGCTATCCTTACAGTACTGGTCAGCACACCCTGAGTTCAAAGCCAAATAAAAGTGTATCATCCTTGACTTGTTCCAAATTTCAAGACTAAAGGTTTCAACAGTTCACCATAAAGTTTAAAGTAATCTTAAACTTTTTGAAGATACACTTTATCACATTAAAACTCCCTTCTATTTCTTAGTTTGCTAAGAGTTTTCAACTACAAGTGGATATCTAAATTTATCATTTTTCACTATCTATTAAAACAACAATATTTCTCCTTAATTCTGTTATAGCAGTGGATTTCAACTAATTGTCAAATGTTAAACCAATGTAAAGCAAACTCGAGCAAATTGTTTCCTGGCATTTTGGTGATTTTTTTTTAAAGAAATGTCCATTCATAAATAGAACTGGCCTGTAATTTCTCTTTCTCGTGTCTCAGGTTTTGGTATCAAAGTTATTCTGGTCACAAAACATGTTGGAATGTATTCCTTCTTTTTCTACTCTCCAGATAAGCTTGTATATGGCTGTTATTTCTTCCTTAAATAATGAATAAAATTCACTGGTGAAGCTACTTGAGCCTAGATATTTTTCTATAGGTTTTAAATTATGGATTCAGATTTTCTGCTCCTTCGTATGTCAATTTTTAAGTTGTGTCCATTTTGTCTAAATTTTCAAATTTGTTGATTTAAAGTAGATGTCTAATTTAATTATTTTTAATACCTATAAGATCGGAAATGATGTCCCATTTTTTTATTCTTGACTGGTTACCTCTATTTTCCTTTTTTCTTGATCAGTCTTCAAAAGTGTTTTAAAAGAACCTGCTTTTGTTGACGGAGGTAGACTGATTTCAAAAATGGCCACAATTCTCTGCCCCTCATTGTGTCCATGCCATCTGCAAAGGGAATCTGCACCTCCTCCTACCTCCTGAATCTAGCCTAGCATTGTGACTTGCTTTAGCCAACACAATGTAGTGGTAAGAATGATATGCCTCAGTGTCAGTCTTACATGGTTCTACTCTCTTAGAGCCCCCTTCCCCCATGTAAATAAGCTTGGACTAAAACTTGTTGGGGAATGAAAGTCAGTGATCCAGTCATCATCAATGTCTGCAACCAGGCAACTCCCAGAAGCACAACCACCTGGCTGACCTTACAGCTGACTGAACGACAGACTCAGGAGCTCAACAAGTGGTGTAAGTTTCTGGAGAAATTCATTATAATAAAGAGATAGCTAGCTGAAATACTGAATTATTTCATTCTGTGTTTATCTTTAATTGATTTCTACTCTTCATTAACTATTTCCTTCCTTCTGCTTCCTTCGTTTAATCTGCTGTTCTTTTTCCAAATTTTTGAAATGAATATTTTGCTTATTGTATTCCTTCTTTTCTAACATAAACATCTAAAGCTTTACATATACCTCTCTAAGCTGGTTTTAGTTGTATCCCACAAATTCAGATAGGGAGCAGTTTCATTTTCATTCAAAGTCAAGGTAATCTGGCATCTACTAAATATTTAAATATATTATTCTCATTTCAACATATAATAATTTCCTAGTTATATTTTTTGATTTCTAGCTTTCTACAGTGTAATCAGCAAACATACTACATGTAATAGCCATCCTTAATATTTGTTCAAACTTGCTTTTCAGCATAGTACATGGTCAATTTTTGTAAATATTCCACAGGTGCTTAAAAAGAATGCAAAGTCTGGTGTGATTAAATTTTATCTGTTTCAGGCCGGGCGCGGTGGCTCACGCCTGTAATCCCAGCACTTTGGGAGGCCGAGGCGGGCGGATCACAAGGTCAGGAGATCGAGACCACGGTGAAACCCCGTCTCTACTAAAAATACAAAAAATTAGCCGGGCGCGGTGGCGGGCGCCTGTAGTCCCAGCTACTCAGGAGGCCGAGGCAGGAGAATGGCGTAAACCCAGGAGGCGGAGCTTGCAGTGAGCCGAGATCGCGCCACTGCACTCCAGCCTGGGCGACAGAGCGAGACTCCGTCTCAAAAAAACAAAACAAAACAAAACAAAAATAAATAAAAAAATAAATTTTATCTGTTTCGCCTTTTACTTCTAATTTTGCTGTATATGTGTAAAGGCTATTACAACCAACCCTTAAACAAGAGGTCTGAACTATGTGGGTCTACTTACACACAGATTTTTTTTCCATAAATATTACATCACGCATGACACCCCTCCCACCTCCACCACTTCTTCTGCCTCTGCCACCCTTGAGACAGTAAGACCAAACCCAAATCTTCCTCCTCTTCCTCAGCCTACTCAATGTAAAGACCACCAGGATGAAGACCTTTACGGTGATCTACTTCTGCTTAATGAATAATAAATATAGTTTTTTTTCCTTATGATTTCTTAAAAACATTTTCTTCTCTATGGCTTATTTTATTGTAAGAATACAGTGTTAATATATGTAACATACAAAATGTGTTGATCAACTGTTTATGTTATCAGTAAGGCTTCCAGTCGACAGCAGGCTATCAGTAGTTAAGTTTGGCGGTAGTTAAAAGTTATATGTGGAATTTTTTACTGCAAAGGGGGTCAGTGCCCCTCACCCCTATGTTGTTTAAGGGTTAAGTGTGTATCTTCCTGTCATTATGAAGTGGCCTTCTTCATCTCTAGAGATGCCTTTTTGCCATTAAGCTTACACTGATACTAATACAGAATTTTCTGTTAATTTTTCTTATGTGTCTTTTCTTGATCCTATCTATTACTTTCAAACTTTTGTTATCTTTAAACAGGACTCCTGTAAAAATCATCTAAATGAGTTGCTTCTTCATTGAACTTTAATAGGCACAGCCCACTTATACTACATGGTTTACTAAATCTTTTTACTAAGTGTTTTCTATGTACTCTACTTCTTTTCTTTTTCTTTTCTTTCTTGCCTCTTTTTCCTGGATGTGGGCAGAGGGAGGGTTGCATATGAATGTATTTTCTTGGTTCTTTTCTTCTATCAGTTTGGAAGTTATATGCTTGTTCACCCTAGTATTTACAACATGCTTCCTTGACTTATCAAACATTAATATGCACTTGTACTTTTACCCTTTTCCCATATAAATACAAGGACCTCAGAAAGTGTAATATTTATCCTCAATCCAGTTTATATGCCTGTGTTTTTCAAATTCTATATATTTTAAACTCAACAGGCCATTATTTTCACTTTGTACAAATATGCATTTAGGTTTATCAACATATTTTACCATTTTTGTTGCTCTTTATTCCTTTATGCATCTTCAACTTTTCAAAGTCATCATTCTTCTGCCTGGAAAACAACCTTCAGCATTTCCTTTAGTGAACGTCTTCTAGTAATGAACTCTCTCCGTTTTTCCTTATCTGAAAATGTCTTATTTTTGAAGGGCACCTTAAAGGTTTATACACTGTCTCCTGGATTCATTCCACTGTTACTAACAGAAGTGAACTGAGTCTTCCCATTGCTCCTTTGAACGTGATCTTTTCTCTCTTCTAGCTGCTTTAAGATTTCCTCATCATTACTTTTCAGTAGTTTTATTATGATATGCCAAGGTGTGGTTTCCTTTATCATGTTTATCAGTAAGTATGATAAATAGAAAGAAAGCCACAGTTTCACAAATCTGTGACTTTCTTTCCTTCTATGGTTTTATAGTTCTGAAACACACTTCTCCCAAACTCTGCTTCTGTCCCATTCCATGTCTCCTCTTCTTCTAATACCACAACTACATATATTAAATTTTCTCACTATATTCCTTTCACTTTTCACACTCCCTTCTACTTTTTTCCATCCCTCTGCATCTCCATGCTGAAAATTTTCTTCTGAGCTATCTTCCAGTTTACTAATTCTCTCTTCAAATGCTTCCAATCTTCTGTTAAACCCACCTGTTGAGTTAATAGTAGGTAAGTAATTTTCTGGCTTAGTTTTTCTCTTATAGCTTCCATTTCTCTTCCTTTTCTTCTGTCTCCTTCCACACTGAAAACTTACAGATCTTACAAAGTCTGGGTCTGAAATTCTAAAATCTAGAGTCTCCGTGCATTTGTTTCTATTGTTTGTCAGATTGTTTCTTCAGATTTTTGTTAATGTCATCTTGTCTCCTTGTGTGCTTAGTTATTTTCTAGTGTGTGTCAGACAATACACTTGCACCTACTTTTACAAGCAACCCAGGATCAATGCAATTTCACTTACTGAGATAGACAATTTTGAGCTGAGATATTGTCTCTGTGAGGACCTGTAACCTCCTGGTTCATTCTTACTCCTAAAGTACATATCCATCAGTGTCCCTACCCCCAAGCAAAGACTAGGCTGGGCATGGCAACAGAAATTGACATAGACAAATTATAGACTCCAAATGCTGTCCCCCAGAGCTCAGCCTTTCATCTGCCCTCTCCAGATTCTGCAAACATGCTCAGCAGAAAAAGAGATCCCCTAAAACAGGCTTATATCCTTGATCGTCTCACCTCCTGAAGACCCTGAACTAGTAATTCTTTACAATCTTGCTGGGTCTCTGATGTGTTCAGTTTTTTTTTTTTTTTTTCCTATTCTATCCTATTTTACTAGAATTGCTCAGCTGGTCTGCATTACCTTGTCAGTCCTTAACAAACACAAGTCTACTGGCATTTTTTGAGCAGTTGCTTTTTAATCTAAAGAGGTCTAGAACTGACATAAGGTAGTATGGTGTAACAATGTGTTGAAATGAGGATCTGAAGGAAAAAAAAACATAACAGAAAAATCTATCAACATGCCTGGTCTTATGTTCATCTCCAATAAGTTCTTCCTACTTTTCTACAACATCATCACTTAACCAGTTTATATGTAAGTCACAGATTCCATCAAATTTCACTTCCCCACTCCTCCAAACAACCTGGACGGAGATAACAATCTTTATACCCCATCACTCACCCACTTTGTTTTTCAGTAAAATAGAGAACAGCCTTTCATTTTCAAATTCAATTAAACAAAACATTTACTTAAAGCTTATTATGTGGCAAGGAGTGAAGTAAATGTGAAGGATTGAGAATAAAGAAACTCTGCTCTCAAGAAGTCTGTGAAAATGCCTGTACTGTATTTGTTACCTTGGCTATTCTTTAAATAAGTAACCTTGTCAGCTACTCTTCAATAATAGTAGTACTCTATACAGATCTTGTTCCAAATTGTCACATACTAGATACACATCTATACTTCACATATGGCCCAAAAATGTCTGGAAAAATGCATTATGAACAGAGATACTTTAGTACAAATAACTAATATGTAACTGGTTTCGACCCATACCCTTTGTGAAGCCAGTTGCCCTACACTCTGTGACCACATACAGAGCCCTGTTTGGCGTACCTCACCCTTTTCATGCCTTAAACCTCCTTGGCTGGAACCACATCAAGATTACATAGAAAAGGGCTTCTACCACAGCTACTTAACCTTCACAATTATTTACTAAATTAAAAATGTTTGTAAAACAGTTACAATCACAGCATTAAATCTGTGACACAAAATTTTACTAACCTTAAAAATGAAACAATCACTATTGCCCCAAGAAACAGCTCAAGGATGTTAAGTTGCATGCCATCAGGACTCTGGTACAGCTGAAATTGTCAAGGTCATCCTTCTCAAAATGTTGTAAGTAGAGAATGAAAAAAAAAAACTAATCATAGCAGCTGCTTTGTCTACTGCAACCAATTTCCAAGTTAATATCGTTTGCCTTGCATTAAAATTCATTCTGTGTTGATTTATCACGCCAGTTCTGCAGCTTCATTCAATTAAAACAATGTCACAACACTTTCAAAGAAAATCATTTCAAACAGCCTGAGCTAAGTGCAACTTTCAAGGCCAAAAGAAGGGAAAGAAAAAGGGGAAAAAAAGATGTTCATTAACCCTACTGTTTAAATACAGACCTTCTCTGTGGCTCACCAATTATATTTCTGTCAAGTGGCACGTTAATTTACAAAGAAGAGGTTTACCAACAATTATGTCTAATGTTATTCATTGCTGCTCACACTTCATTTTAAATGGAAATGATAGATTTTTCCCAATGACAAAATGTAAAGCATTATAGAAAACCCTTCCATTAACCTTTTTAAAATTCCATAAACTCCTGCGACACATTATCAAAATAGGTAATAAAAAATGGATTTCCAAAAGCACCTCAAGTGAAACACTTCTAAGAACTCATAAAGTGTAATCTCTGCCTAAAATGTGGGGGCGATGGGAGAAACCAAGATTTCATTTTAAAAATGCACTTTTTTGGATTGCTTCTTGCACAACAGATTGATAATCTGTTTTTAAATATTGTGTCTAGTTCTAATTTCTAGGGTGATTTTAGCTAGATGCCTTATACATCTTCCATTATATCACATAAGCAACACACTGGGTATGAAACAAATACAGTCACAGAAGCGTATATGTGTATTTGTTAAAGTCTTTCACTTAGCAGAAGACAAAAAATGGACCACACCCAATCTAGTCAACACTAGTGGACCTATCTTATACTAGTATGTGAGACGAGAGAAGAGTTGTGGCTATATATTAACAGCACAACTGTTTTTAATTAAAAATACAGAATGAATACAGATGCTCCTTGACTTACAATGGAGTTAAGTCCCAATAAACCCACCATTGAGTTGAAAGTGCAGTTTTAAATTTATGATATTTTCAATTCCAATGGTTTTATCTGGAGATGGCCCCACCATAAATTGAGATGCATACTGAAAACATATCACTTTCGAACCACTGTAAACAATCCTAAGTCAGACCATTGTAAGTTGGGGACTATAGATCAAAGTGTCTTGTGTTTTGAGGGAAAATGAGCATCTTATGCCTTGCTACCTTCATATTAATTCTTATAAATTAATAAGTGGCCAAATACATCTGCTGGAGAAATAGCTAATTTATAAAACATAATTAACATTACAGGAAACATCTGGCAAAACCTTTCACATATTGGGCCTTTATAAACATTTTTGTTCATGGCACACATGGCACATGTTATGTACAAGTGCTGTGTAAAAAAGTTTTCTTACAAGGCTCTGTAAAAACAAAACAAAAATTTAAAACTGCATACTTCCATGCTGAAATAGAAAGTGGAAATAACAACTGTTTTGTTTTTATTACTGACTTTGTCCTTTGGGATTTATCCTGAGAACAGCCAGTCAGGCTTATTATATGAGAAATTTCTAAACGTATGAGTTCCAGTGCTGCATACAAGTTACAATTCAGTGACTGAATCCCTCCCTCCAGCTTTATTGAGATATAATGAACAAGGTTTAACTTGTGATGATTTAATTTGGGTATACATTGTGAAATGGTTACCAGAATCAAGCTGATTAACACATCACCCACACAGCTACTGCGCTCAGACATGCACATGCACGCGTGTGTGTGTATGTGTCATGTTAAGCACCTTTTCATAAGCCTTTTGGACATCTGTATATTTTCTTTTGAAAAAATGTCTATTCAAGTTATTTGTCTATTTTTAAATTGGGTTATGTGATTTTTTTGTTTGTTTTGCTGTTTTGGGCTGAGTTAATATTCTGATATCTTTTGGATATTAAACCCTTATCAGATATAAGGTTTGCAGATACTTCCTCCCATTCTGTAGGTTGCCTTTTCATTTTGTTGATTGTTTCTTTGCTGTGCAGAAGCATGTTAATTTGATGTAGTCCTGTTTATTTTTGCTTTTGTTGCTTGTGTTTTATGGGTGTAATATCTAGAAAAATTATTACCAAGACCAGTATCAAATACCTTTATATTTCAGTGTTTTTTTCCTACGTTTTACAGTTTCAGGAAATTCATTTAGGTCTTTAATCCATTTTGACTAAATTTTTACGTATGGTGTAAGATAAGGGTCCACTTTCATCTTTGGAATGTGAATATCCAGTTTTCCCAGCACCAATTGTTTAAGAGACGATTCTTTCTCCATTGTGTAGTCCTGGTACCCTTGTCAAAGATTAGTTGACCATACATTCATAGATTTATTTCCGAGATTCTGTTCTGTTTCACTGGTCTGTGTGTCTGTTTTCATGCCAGAAGCAAACTGTTTTGAATATAATTTGAAATCAGGAACTGCAATGCCTCAGCTTTGTTCTTTCTCAAGATTGTTTTGGTGTTAGGTGTTTTTTGTGGTTCCACATGCATTTTAGGATTGTTTTTTCCTATTTCTATGAAAAATGCCATTGGAATTTTGACAGGAATTGTATTGAATCTATGGATTGCTTTGGGAAGTATGGAAATTTTAACAATAATCTTCCAATCCATGAACATGGAATATTTTTCCATTTATTTGAATCTTTAATTTATTTGATTAGTGTTATAGTTTTCAGTGAGCAGACATTTTTTACCTCCTTGGTATTATTTCTAATTATATTATTCTTTTTTTTTTTTTTGAGACAGAGTCTCGCTCTGTGGCCCACATTGGAGTGCAGTGGCGCAACCTCAGCTCACTGCAAGCTCCACCTCCCCAGTTCCCGCCATTCTCCTGCCTCAGCCTCCAGAGTAGCTGGGACTACAGGCACCCACAACCACGCCCGGCTAATTTTTCGTATTTTCAGTAGAGACGGAGTTTCACCGTGTTAGCCAGGATGGTCTTGATCTCCTGACCTCATGATCCGCCCGCCTTGGCCTCCCAAAGTGCTGGGATTATAGGCGTGAGCCACCGCGCTTGGCCTATTTCTAATTATATTACTCTTTCTGATGCTACTGTAAATGAGAGTGCCAATTTTTTTTTTTTTTTTTTTTTGAGATGCAGTTTCGCTCTTGTCACCCAGGCTGGAGTGCAGTGACGCGATCTCAGCTCACTGCACCCACCGTCACCCAGGCTCAAGTGATTCTCCTGCCTCAGCCTTCCAAGTAGCTGGTATTACAGGCCTGGGCCACCACACCCAGTTGACTTTTTTGTATTTTTTGTAGAGACGGGGTTTCACCATGTTGGCCAGGCTGGTCTCAAACTCCTGACCTCAGGTGATTCTCCCGCTTCGGCCTCCCAAAGTTCTGGGATTACAGGCATGAACCACCATACCTGACCTCTTAATCTCTTTTTTGAATAGTTTGTTGTTACTGTATAGACAGAAGACTGATTTTTGCATGTTGATTTTTATATCCCAGAACTTTACTAATTGAACAGATTTTTTTGATGGTGTCTTAGGTTTTTCTATATACAAGATTATGCCATTGCAAACAGAGATAATTTTACTCCTTCCTTTATGATTTAGGTGTCTTTTACTTTTTTTTTTTGAGACAGTCTTGCTCTGTTGCCCTGGCTGGAGTGCAATGGTGCAATCTCAGCTCACTGCAACCTCCACCTCTTGGACTCAAGTGATTCTCCTGCCTCAGCCTGCTGAGTAAGCTGGGATTACAGGCATGCATCACCATGCCCGGCTAATTTTTGTATTTTTTTGTAGAGACAGGGTTTCATGTTGGCCAGGCTGGTATCCAACTCTTGACCTCAAGTGATCCGCCCACCTCAGCTTCCCAAAGTGCTGGGAATCAGAGGCATGAGCCACCACTCCTAGCTGCCTTTATTTTTTTTCCCTTGGCCTAACTGCTCTGGCTAGCAACTTACTATATTTAATGGAAGAGGCAAGGGTGGGCATCCATGTCTGCTTCCTGATCTTAGAGGAAAAGCTTTCAGCTTTTCACCATTAAGTATGATGTTAGCTGTGGGCTTGTCTGAACATAGCCTTTATTATGTTGAGGCATAGTGCTTCTACACCTTATTTGGTTTATCGTGAAAGGATGTTACATTTTGTCAAATGCCTTTTCTGCATCTTTTAAGATGATCTTATGGGTTTTATCTTTCATTCTGTTAATTTGGTGTAGCTCAGTTAATGATTCGCATATGTTGAACCATTTTTACACTCGGGGGAAAATCTCACTTGATCATGGTGTATGCTCCTTTTAATGTGCTATTCAATTCAGTTTGCTAGTATTTTGTTGAGGATTTTTGCATCTTTTCATCAAGGATACTGGCCTATAACTTTATTTTCTTATAATGTCCTTATCTGGCTTTGGTTAAGGGCAATGCTGGCCTCATAAAATGAATCTGGGAAGTGTTCTCTCCTGCTCAGTTTTTTGGAAGTTTGAGAAGCACTGGTGGTAATTCGTCTTGAAATGTTCGGAGGAATTTGACAGTGAAGCCATCAGCTCTTGGGCTTTTATTTGTTGGGAGGTTTTCACTTAATGATTCAATCTCCTTACTCATTATGGGGCTGTGCAGATTTTCTGTTCCTTCATCATGTGGTCCTGATAGGTTGTATGTTTTAGGAATTTATCCATTTCTTCTAGTTTACTCAATTTTTTGGCATGTATTTATGCACAGTAGTCTTTTATGATCTTATTATTTCTATGGTATCAGTTGTAATGTCTCCTCCTTCATTTATTTTGACTTTTTTTCTCTTGGGTTAGTCCAGCTAAAGGTGTGGCAATTTTGTTTACCTTTTCAAAAACCAACTCTCAGTTTTGTTGACCTTTTCAGTTGTATTCCTGGCCTCTATTTCATTTATTTCTGCTCTGATCTTTATTATTTCATTCCTTCTGTTTAAGCCTCTGGCACCCACTATTTCCAGGTAGTTTCCCACCCATTAAAAAAAAAAAAAAAAAAAAAAAAAAAAAAATCCCAGGAAATTTTTACTGTGAGAATGAAAACTCACTATGTAATTTCATTACACAGTTTCTTCTACGGACTATGTATTGTGTGAGATATCATAGATTTAAAAAAAATAAAACACTAACAGTGAGTTTCTGACTTCAGGAATGACCTGCAAGAGTCATGCAGATCACTGCATACCATGTGATAAGAGTTTAAGAGGTGGGTACAAAGTGTTCTAAGGGGAACCAACTGTCTGTAGGAGTCAAAGCACACACACACAGCAAAAGGAGCACTAGAGCTCAATACTGTGGGATGAGGGAGAGCTGGGCATGTTTGGTGGGAAGGAAGAAATAAGAAAGAGGTGTCACAGAGAAAAAAAATTAAAAAGTACCTGCCATTTTTACAGAAGAGTGAATTGCTTAGGTGGCTGGGAAACATGGGTAGCAGCAAATAAAGCTTGAAAAGTAGTTTGGTATCTTTTAAAAGGCCTTGTGCATTGGACCTCATATTCTCACAAATACTGTCTTCTGCTCTTGTCATAAAACACTTGTTGACTTGTATTGCCTTCATATTGTTATTAATTGGTTAAATAATCTTTTTTCTAATTGTTACTTAACATCTGGAGTGATAATCTGTCTTCTTCACCTGAATTTGTTTTGAATGGTTTCAGCTTATTATCCAGTTATATCAGTACTCAAAGAATGATACACTGTAATTTAGGATATCCAAATGAGCATACCACAGATTTCAAATTTTGGTTTTAACTGGTTATTAATTTTTCCCCTTTGCTGCTGGTGTCAAATGGGAGTATCACGAGTGCAAGGACTACGTCATTCAACATTTCTTAGGCGTTGAGTATGCTGCAGTATGTTTTGAGTGTTGAAGTATGAGCCAACTTCTGGCCTGGGTATTCTACATGCATTAAGTCACTTAATCCTCAAAACAACACTGTACAGTGCTTACCACTACCACCAACATCTAATACATGAGAGGTAACATCAGTAGCCCAAATCCTAGAACACCTAGATTGATTCTTCTAGAGTTCAGACACTTAATACAGCCTCTCTTCTAAAGACCTTAACATATACCCTGATAACAATAAAAATTCATGGTTAGTTTTCTCATTGTTGTTAATCTTTCAAAATGTCTAGTACTCAGTTTACAGAAACTCTATTCAAATCCAAGTTTACTTTCAGAATTAGTCCAGTTGTGTTTTTATAATTTCTTCCCCAACTACATACATACCAAACATATCATTACTATATCATTTC
Source organism: Macaca thibetana thibetana (assembly GCF_024542745.1). Lineage (NCBI taxonomy): Eukaryota > Metazoa > Chordata > Mammalia > Primates > Cercopithecidae > Macaca > Macaca thibetana. The sequence continues at coordinate 161,559,313 of NC_065581.1, read as the reverse complement.
AGATCATCACATCTTGGTTTCTCAATATTTTCTTATCTTTTGCTGATTGTCACCACTTTAACAATCATCACATATATCTTTATTCTCAATGAATGGCAATATCAGCAAGGCCCTTCCCTCATTCTTAGCCTTCACATGTGAAAGATAAAGAAATCTTAAGATTCTCCCTATTTAATCTGTGCTCTTCATTTCAACTGCCACTGCCTGAGTTCAAGCTCTCATTATTCCATACCTGGATTGTGGCTATATCAGTACCATGAGAGCAATTATGTCTTTTCATATTCCTGTGCCCTGTTACCTAGCATGGAACACATACTAACATTTCTAGGATGAAGAAATGATACTAAGATTTTGCTGTTTTATATTCAGATATCATTTTTAGTGTTCAAGTTCTAATTACTTTTCAAATTTTAAGAGGTTTGTTTTAATCTGTCCTTAACATGGCAAATTTATACTACTTATATACTATCTTAAAAGTACAAAGGAAAGAAACTATCAAAACAATCATTGTTCTATAACCTCAAACAATACAGCATTGAAGTTTTCAAAGTCAATCAATTCCCTGCCAGATAATAAAGAAAATATTTAACAATATGAAACAAGGAGATGCTCAAGTTTATGACGGACAGGCTGCTTACTGATGACACTGATTTTGGACTTGGGAAAACCAGTGTTCTATGGTAGACAAAACAAGATTTCAAGAAATCCCCAATTTATTTGGAAGCTACCTTGTTGTAAATCCTGGGTTAAGATATAAAATATGTTTTCTGGCTGGGCGTGATGGCTCCCACCTGTAACCCCAGCACTTTGGGAGGCTGAGGCAGGAAGACTGCTTGAGCCCAGGAGTTCAAGTCCAGCCTGGGCAACACAGTGAGACCTTGTCTCTAAGATAAAACAAAACAAAAATCACTTAAATATATATGTATTTTTTCCCAATGAAATGATTAACTGAATTTAGCTCAAAAGCTGGTAGCTGAAAAGCTCAACCTCAACATCCCTAAACTAAAGGCAAGTGATCTCAAAAACTCAGGTACTTTTCTGCCCAAATTGAAATCAAAAGAAAACATAATCTCATTAACTTAGAAAATAAATTTAGGTCACCTACTTATAAACAGGAACTGAAATGCGTGGAAGAGTTCAAGCGGTATAACCTTTGACTGCTTCACAGCCCATTTCATGTGTGACAATATGAGGGGTTAGGAGAAGGAAGATTCTGTTATTAGCCATTTTACTCCCGGAGACACTGCTCTCTCAAATTGTGATGAAAGGAGACCATCACCTTGAGCATTCCTTTAATCTTTATCAGAAATAGTTCAATGTTCCTGGAATATGCATAGCACTGAGAAGCAGATTTCTCCTCGATTTCTATATTATATACTTTGGCTATTTCAGCAAGAATCCCAGAGATATGGAGATTGAATATCTATGAGTAGATATCAAATTATTATCAAATTATACATAAGTCCTTTGTAGCAGTAATTTTAACAGAGTAGATTCTAACTCTTTAGATAAATCATAGACAAACGTTTCTGTCTAATCTGAATAATTCTTCCCTAATAACCCCATCTTTTCTTTTGTTCTTCTAAGCACTAGTTCCTATCAAATATTAAAACATATTACTTACAAAAGAAAGTGCCTGCATTTTTAAAACTCGGAAAGGCCTTATTAAAGAAATGTTAAACTTTGGGAAAATATCAGCTATGTATTGTTTTCAGACTGTCTTGTAACCCTTTCTGTAATTATTTACTAACATCCTAAGAAATGTAGTATATCCCAAACCATAAAAAGCCTATGAAATATTTGGTACACAACAGGCCCTAAATATACCCTTACAGAGTGAAATAAAGAGGAAACTTCAAAACACAATGAAGAGTCATAAATTGACTTTTACTAAACCAATCTAGTTGAAATTATATATCAACAGTAAGTTTCCCTACCTAAAATGTAAAGATATGCCCTACATTATCAAATCACACTGCTAAATTAAAACTTTAACAGGTTAATATGTAATCTGAATCACTTCACAACTCCACTGAATAAAAATATATACTAATGAGAAAAACTACCTTTAAATAGATTCCTGTACAAACTATCAAAGAGAGACATGCAGATCTTACTTTTAAAGATTATTTTCACTCATAAAATTATGATCATATTCAGGCAAAAATAAAGTGTTAACCTGGGTACTGAAAAAGGAGACTTTGAATATCATTAAATTTTGATTTAATAACATTTGTTATTCAGAAGAATGAAAGTGAAAGTAGAGTACATCAAGACTCCTGAGGTTCTTGATTCATCCTTCGTCAAAGGAACAAAGCCTTTAAGGAAAGATAACTTACTGAATTGGCCCCTCTCCCCATAATCCCTCTAAAACAAATGCCAGCTCAACACCCAATTTGACACCAGCTTCTCAAGACTGGTGACAAATAACAACCCTATGCTAACTAACTCAGAAGCTATGACTAGCCTAAGCTGATTTGCAAACCCAGGAAAATGAAACAGAAAGAGAACTTACAACTCATGTTCCATCATCAACATATATTATTGTAAGAGTGTTCTGTGAATAACATTATGAATCTAAACTACTCACAACAGCAACCAGGCTGGGATCCTACAGGCTAAAAACACAATCCTTGAAGAGACATTGTCTATCTTACAAAACCTTTGACAATATGGGTATTCATGATGGCCTAGACCCAAGAGATGCCTTTCAAAAGCTATTATTCGAAATTAAAGCCCATTTTAAAAACATCAGATAATCAGAACTATATTCACATAACTCCAAGAAGTCTCACTACAATTTAATCATCAAATCATGTCCAAAGGAAGCAGTTTACCAATCTAAACTGTTCATGCATTTAACAGGACGACTAGTATCGTCAACAGCTAGACCTCGCCAATATTTATCAAATCTACTACTCTGGCAGATCCTATAGAACAATTTCCAGCAACTTGAAATTGATAACTAGGCAAATTTAATGACAAAATTATTACTGGCTCATTCAAAATATAACACTTTTTACTTATGTAAATCAGTTAACTCTATTCATAATCATTTATAACATTTCCATGGATTCAAACAAGAAAACTTGACCAGCCAGATAAACAGTTTGATGGTCTAAATATAACTTCAATGCTCTTTCATGTCTGTAGTTTTATGAATGCACAAGAAACTTAAAGTCTTAAATAATTTAATCTTTTATCTTTCATACAAGACTGAGATCCTTCAAGAACAGGATTATTTTTCTTATGTGTAATCACAAAAACCACAGAGTGCCTGCTCTACCAGGTGTCACATATTTGTTACCTTCACTCCTCCAAACAATCCTATGAAGTGAACCTTATAACTTCATAGACAGATTCTAAAAAGCAGCCATACGCTCAAAGCCAATGTGATCATCTCAATTATTGTTCGGCAAATATTTATTTCAGTCCCCTTCTCACTGTAAATGAAGTGAATGTCAGTAGTGCTGACTTTGAGGTTTCTCAACGTCAGCACTACTGACATTTGGGGTCAGGTAATTCTTAGTTGGGGGGCTGTAGGTGCACGGAGGCTGACTGTCCTGTGCATTATAGGATGTTTAACAGTATCCCTGGACTCTACCCCACTAGATGCCAATAGTACTCCCTCTCCCAAGTTTAGACACTGAAAGTATCTCTAGCCATTGCCAAATGTCCCCATAGGTAAAACTGCCACCAGCTGAGAATCACTGGGCTAATGGAAAGGAACAAGAGCAGAGGCCTTATACATGCTTATGCAATTTGGCTTGGATCTTGCATTCCAGTGGCCTGACATAACAGCATGCCCTAAGCAGCCACTGCCCGCTTTAGCCTGGGTCCAGCAGGAACATAAATGGAGAAGACCTAAACCCACCCACAGTTAGCCTCAATCAAGCTAGGCTCCACCTTAATCAGTATACCCTCAGCCAACATACAGACCCATGAGCACAGAAATAAATGATTATTATTTTAAGCCACCCAGTTTTAGAGTGTTTTATCACGGAGCATTATTGTGGCAATTGTTGACAAATACAGCCTATAAGGGGAGAAGCCAGAATTCAAAAGCTAGGCTTATCTGACTAAAAAACCTACTGTCTTTACTATATCAAAGAGTTTTTTCAAAAGAATTAAATATTCTCACCTAGAATGTGCTTGGTACACAGTAGAGATGCAACAGAAGTCTGCTTTATTCATAAGTATTAATTCTGTAAAAATTTTAATACATTTTCAGTGGCCTATTCATATCAGCTTCTCATTCTTACATCATGAGGTCAAACTTCAAAAACGTTGCATAGGGCACTACAGCACTGCTTCATTTCTCAGACCTTGAGTCTGAGACTTTCTTCTCCTATCAGTTTCAGAGCTCTGCACAGCTAAGTTCAAAACACTATCTCTAACTTAACACTGACTTCTGTAGGTAACGTGCTATGTGCAAATGCAAAAGACAACAGGTTTAAAGAAAAAGAAAAGTTGAACAATATCTGAAAGAATGAGTTTCATACAAATATGCACAAATACTTACTGTGCATACACCATCTACCAGACACATTCTAAGCACTGGAAATACGGTACTGAAAGACAAAAAGATTCCTGCCCTGATAGAGCTTCCATTCTTGTGACACACAGCATAAAGACATTTTCCAAGTGCTTCACTCATATTAACTCTTTCGTCTTCATTATCTTGTGAGAAGTTTAATATCTCCATTACAGAAATGAGACAACTGAACACCAGGAATGAAAAGTCACAAAACAACATCACTTCCCAGGCTTTTGGTTAAGATCAAGTGTAACACCAAAGCCACAAAACAAGCAGCAAAACTAGCTAGAAGTCTTGACTCTGAGTTCCTACTTTTGACCACGGCATGACACTGCCCCTCTGCTAACTCTCTAACCTCACATCTTACACTTCCCAAGCACGTTCCTGCCTGAGTCAGCTGTACTTGCTGTTCACTCTGCCTGGAATGTTTTTCTCCCAGATGGTTTTCATGCCTTCCTCCCATCATTCTGTTCCTGTCTCTCCATTCCCATCATATTATAAGAGATTTCTTCCCTGATTACCCTTAAAAATGAATACCTCCTTCCATACACAGTCACTATTCATCTGTCTACCCCACTTTATGTTTCTCCGTAACACTGATTACAGCTATAGATTCATTTGTTTACTGTTTGTCTTTGCCACTGAGATGTCCACTCCACGAGACCAGTGACACTGTTTAATTCATCACTTCACCACTTACCGTTTCAGGCCTCCTGAAATGATGATGCTTGGCAAAATAATCAGGTACATGATCACCTACCTCTCAGCCTGGCTGACCCTGCCCCCGCTCCAAAAAAAAAAAAAAAAAAAAAAAACCCAAAAAACTTAGAGGAGTGATTCTCACACTTCAGCAAGCATCAGAATTATCTACAGGGCTTAACAGGCAGATTGCTAGGCCTCACCCTTACCCCAGAGTTTCTGATTCAATAAGTATGGAAAGGGGCTTGAACATTTACAGTTCCCAGAAAGCATAGAAACTATGGTCCAAGGAGTGTGTTTTGAGAATCACCGATCAAGACAAATATCATGCTCCAACACACCTGTCAGTAACAGTAGTTCACTGTGGCAAGAAGTCACAACTGGAGGAGGAAGGAAAGGAATATAGTGAAGAGTTGCCCTCTAGACTCAAGTCCTGACTTAGAAGACTATATGAAACATATGTCTTTTAAATAATGCATAACTATCCCTTCCTTGAATAGGATTTCCTTTTTTAAGAGATGGAACCAGAGAGATCAACATTGTATTCTCTATCAAGGTCTTACATATTCTATGTTAATGCCCACTGCAGAAACATTATCCCTTAAGGTTTAAATAAGCAAAACAGACAGTTGCTAACCTTTCTGGGATAGTGAAAAACCTAACAGCAGTAGACCCCAATTGGAACAGCTGCCCAAATCACAATTTCCCATCTCTACAAATAATCCTAATACCCAGGGTAGGCTCACAGTGGTCGTGTCTAGGTAATGGTAGGTAACTTCACTTCCCCAGTCAGAAAGGCCCAGAACACATTCACTCTTCTAAGAATTTTAAAGATAAAGTCTGGGAGGCACCGATGCCAAGTTATGTCAGCAAGGCTCTCAACCGAGAAGCTCCACAAACTCCTGCTGCTCAAGTTCTCAGATGCCCTCGTTCCTAGCCTAACATGGCACTTTGTTTTCCAGCTATTCCTTTAATCCTCTGTGTTACTCAATAATCTTCCAACCAACTCCTCTTTTCCTACATTATCCAAGACTATTTGTGTATTTGCAACCAAATACCTATAAAACCAGAATAAATGTATATAACCTTTTTTTTAAAAAAAAAAAGGTTATATAGATCAATTTTTGCAAATTGTAATGTAACCGCAAAGTATCAAAGCTTTTTCCTATTAATTCAACTTAAGACATTTCTCATCTAGAGACTAGTGTTCTGTCCATATAACCAATGCATCATAGAGCACAACATCGTATTTCTGACATTATAATAACTCCTTTTTTCATCTGCTTTCATAAAAGTCCTCTGAAATTTAGCAAAAAGCCACCATCTTTTCTTGGTTTATTCAACAACTATTGTTACCTATTATGTGCCAATATTACGAGGGATACAGCAGTGAATAACAAAGACAAGATTCTTGTTTTATGTACACCTTACATTCTTCTGGGGAGACAGAGAGAGACAGAAAATAAACCAGAGAAATGCCCGATTATAAGTGCTATTGCAAAGAAAAAAAAAAGACAATGTGAAACAGTGAGTAGCTAGACAGATGGCTTTTAAATAAAAAGGTCAGGGGAAGCCTCTCTGAAGTGACATTTGAGCTAAATTCTTAATGACAAGAAGCAGCCAGCCAGAGATCAGAGCACAGCTAACATAAAGGTCCCTAGGACTGGGAACAGACTTGACTTGCTCTAAAAGCCAAAAGAGGGCCAATGTGACTACAGTGTGGTAAAGAAGAGGGAAAATCATTTTAGATGAGGTCAGAGAAATAGAATGGACGGTATCACATAGGGTTTTGTAACAAAAAGCAAAGAATCTGGATTTATTTAGAAATTAACAGATATAGGAAAAGGAGGCTATTTGCAAGATGTTTATAGAGAATAGTTGAACAATGGACTAAGATGGGGGGAAATCAGATTACAAACAGTGGTTTCAATAAAAATTTTAGAGCTGAAAGGAACCTTGTAGTCCAACACCTTCATTTTACAGAAAGAATGCTGTGGCCCAAGCTGTGGCTTCTTGAAGGTCAGATTAAAGATGAGCAGAGTTGTGGTTGGTGCTCTGTGACAATCAGGCCAGAGTGCTTTCCACAATTCCTCATTCAGTTTTGAAACCCAAGAGTCTATACCATGTGCATTTCCAAAGTGACATAGCAGCAATCAAATGGAAACATATTTAGAAAGAAACTTTTTAAATTATCCATGCCAAATTATTCACACTTCAGTTGATGACTGCATTTTTTTAAAGTGGCTAATAATGCTTAAGTATTTACCACCAAATATATCTCTTCCCAAAATATGTGAAGCAGAACAAAATTGAATAAAACAACAAAATATACTTACATCTGGGTATTCTTTTACAGGCACATAAAGTTTCTCTTGTAACTGAACAATAGGTCCCACAGCATCAGGCAATTCTGCACTCCTTTTCTCTGTACTGCCATTTAATGTGTCATTGTACATGTCTTTCCGTACTCTGCTAATTTCTGTTAAAAGTAAAAATTTTAAATGTGTTAGACAAAAAAAATATTCTTGCTAGTCCAGGGGAAAAAGAGAGGGCAGGGGAGGTTTCATTGATAAAGCGTTAAAACTCAAATAAAGAGCTCCTGGCCTATTCTGTCATTCTCTGGATTAAGCCCATGTTTAACAGGACTACAGCCTTAATTAATTTCTACCACAAACCAATTTTTATACCAATCAAATAACATATCTTATTAAATTAACTTCAAAGCCCAAGCTCCTTCCTAACCGGTATAATATGGACTTGTTAGTTTATCTAATTTTTCCAAATCTAAATGAGGCCAGTCATTCCAAATGATAGCTTCAGTAAACAACTATAAGAATGCCTGTCAGACAAAACTAATACCAAAGCCTCTTTTGTACTTCAGAACTAATCTGTCTGAAGGACATTTAAATGGGACCACTTCGATTATTTTTAATATCTTTAGAATACCCAAACAGAGATGTTCAAAAGACAACAGACTGCAAGTTCAGCAGAAGTCTGAGTTTCATATACAAATCTAATGGTTAAAGCTATCAGAAGAGACGTCTTAGAGCAAGTAACGGGAGAAAGAAGGACGGAATGCACTTGAGAAAAAGGAAGGGGTAAGGAAAAGAAGATCCAAACCAAGAAGAAATGGAGGTAGGAAGGAGAACTAGAGAAGAGGGGTGTTATAGAAGCTAAGAAATGACAGATTCAAGGACAGGGTGATCAACAGTATCAAATACTACAAAAGAATGTAAGATAAACAGCAAAAGATGGTACCTTGGATTTGACTATAAGCCACTGGTGATCAGAGAAGTTTCAAGGGAAAAAGATAGTAACAGATCAAACTACACTGGGTTAATAACTGAAATATTAAATATAAAAAGAGGAAGTAGTGATACCTAAAATCAATGACCTGTTTTTAAAAACCTGTATTACTGTTCTTGGATATACATATACATTTTTTTTAAGTAGGCGAATTCTATTTTAATGAGCCGAGTACTATAAAGAAAGCGGATCCTTTCAAAAATTACTAAGCTTCTAGTATGCACCAGAAGACAGGCTCCTGTCCATTGGAACATACTGCCTAGTAAGAGTTGTCATTATTAAGGTTAGCCGGATGCATATGTAATGTCTCTCTATCCTACAGACTGTGTCCTCCTTGGGAGAAAGGCTTGCATCCATTAGTATTTAAAAATAAAATGTCTTTTATTTTTTAAATGTATTTTGTATGCTTTCCAAACATGGGGAAGTTCAATCTATTGACAGTTCCTTAGGAACTATCAAATATGAAGGCACTCTTTAATTTTTCTAACTAGTTATTTAAATCAGTTTTGGTTAAATAAAATGCAACACAGCAAAAAGGCAAGATCAAAGCTATTCTTACTCAGTTATAAAATCTTAATCAATTAAAAAAGGCACTGTAATACATTTTCTGCTTCAGTGATACCAATATTCATTTTATAACAAATTTTATCTCTTAAATAACAATTTGCTTATTAAAGCTTACCAAATGCTTTTCTCTGAATAGCAAATAAAATCAACAAAAATCAAGAGATTACCTTGGATTTGACTACATGATACGGGCAGAATTTTATTATTTCCTAAGGTTCTTTTTATACTTCTAGCTTTATAATTAAATCTTTCCTAAAAATGTCCAGTATCAAATTGGTGTTTATCTTAAATTAGCATATGACAGCAATTCTCAAATCAAGTTTTCAACAACCAAATAATTTAAACACAAATGCTCATTTACATAATTTATATAACTACAGCAAGTAATTAACCAAGGGGCATTAGAAAAATTTAATCTAATTAAAATCACACATATATCCTTTAGCCAGGTCTCTGGACCAATAAAGCACTTTGCGTATAATTATCATTTAAATATCTTCTTCAGAAACTACCTATTCTTACTATATAGTTAGCATCACGCCAATATCAAAGCCTGAGAACAACAGCAGGAAAGAAAACTATAGATAAAATTTGCCTAAAAATATAGATGCAAACATCTGAAAGAAATAGAAAAATAAAAATGCACTAAGACATAGTAGAATTTATATCCTGAGTGCAAGAATAGTTCAATATTGAAGAATCTACTATTATAAGTAACCATAGTAATATAATAAATCTAGGGAAGAACAGTGACTTTCCAGGTAAACATATTTATCAAACTTAAAAAAAAGAATCTATTGCAAGTTATCAAAAAATTCATATAAGATGACTAGATTAAAAAATATATAAATGTGCCAGGTGCAGTGGCCCATGCCTGTAATCCCAGCACTTTGGGAGGCCGAGGCAGGCAGATCACTTGAGGTGAGGAGTTCAAGACCTGCCTAGCCAACATAGTGAAACCCCGTCTCTACCAAAAATATAAAAATTAGCTGGGCATAGTGGCGGACGCCTGTAATCCCAGCTACTTGGGAGGCTGAGGCAGGAGAATCACTTGTACTCAGGAGGTAGAGGTTTCAGTGAGCCAAAATGGTGCCACTGCACTCCAGCCTGGGCAACAAGAGCAAAAAACTGTCTATAAATAAATAAATAAATAAATAAATAAAGCATAAAACCAACAGTCCTCATACATGAGCATCTATCTGGTTAGAGAATACAATTCATTTACCACTTAAGTTGTACGTTTATAAATACCTATGCTACTCTGATTAATAACACAAAGTTCCATGAGATTCTATTACCCAGTGTGTCCCCAGGTGCCTGGAACACAGCTGGCCCTCAATAAATACCTGGTGGAGGTAAACAAAGGGAAGAATGCTGGGTTTCTGCAGCATTAAAGTTAAACAAGTCATGGTTCCAGCTCTCAAAGAACTTACTCTAATAAGGAAGACAGATAAGTCTTTTTACCATCTTTTTTTCAGTCTCTAAGATATATCACTCAATTTCATAACAGAACACCAATTAATGTACAAGGTAGTAATGATGGGAATGAAAAGGTGACCAAGACATAGTTCCGGTCCTCAAGGGCTTTATAATCTTATTCACTGTTGAGTTTGGCCAATTATTATAAACAGGAAAAAAAAAAAGGTAGAAAATCACCAGCACTTCCTCTGTGTTACTCAGAACAAGTTCTGATTCCAGTTCTAACAGTAACTGTGATTTTAGACAAGTCCCTTTCTTACAACCTCTCTGTGCCTGTGCTTCATATGCTTACTCAATAAATGAACTGAATCCATTGGTTTCCAATCTTAGTATGCAAGAGCCCATTTATTCTTTTCCTCCGTAATCCTGTTTTTAAAAGTTTTGTCTTTAAAGCTTTCCATTTGTAAGTCCTGGCAATCAGGGCTTCTGCGAATGTTATCCTAGCAGGAGGATACAATTATAGCCAAACTACTACAGAAACATGCAACAAGTATGGGTTTGGGAAATGCTTTAGTCCTTTTGTAAGTAACAGCTTCACAGGTGTTCTCATGAAACATAGGAATTCTTCTTAATATGTTGTACACATTATTTTGCTGTATCAAACATTATGACACTCAAATGCCCCACCACCGCGCTACCTTCATCAACCCGCAGCAGTTGTTCAGAGAACTAAACATTCGGAACAGTTTGCTTAATCACACGTAGTACAAAAACTCTCCCAACATGAACTCCAGGCATGTATTTTCTATCTAAATATCCCCAATATCAAGATAAATTTTTAGGTATCTCTAAAGATCTTAAATATTATAAATTTGTTTTAATAAACCAAAATCTGCTCTCCTAAAATTTCTACCACTGGCCACCACTCAGCAGCCCCACAAACATTTGAAAAATTCTAGGCCGGGCGCGGTGGCTCAAGCCTGTAATCCCAGCACTTTGGGAGGCCGAGACGGGCGGATCACGAGGTCAGGAGATCGAGACCATCCTGGCTAACACAATGAAACCCCGTCTCCACTAAAAATACAAAAAAATTAGCCGGGCGTGGTGGCGGCGCCTGTAGTCCCAGCTACTCGGGAGGCTGAGGCAGGAGAATGGCGGGAACCCGGGAAGCGGAGCTTGCAGTGAGCCGAGATCGCACCACTGCACTCCAGCCTGGGCGACAGAGCGAGACTCCGCCTCAAAAAAAAAAAAAAAAGAAAAGAAAAATTCTAAAATATCTAAATGTCCTCTTCCCTAAACCAACGACATGGGAGGCTGTTTAGACGAACTCTGTTTAGACGAACTCTGATTTGTCTAGGTCCCTTTTAATATGTAAAACCCTACATTGTACACAACATTCCATAATGACCAATGGGTAAGGCAACTGAGGTTATCAACTTCTAGTCCCAAACCCTGCCCTGTCCATAATCACTGTTTAAGAGCTGATGATGCTTAAGAATATCTTTGCTGACATTTTGCTAATGGTGTTAAGACAAGTCTCTACCATTCCATAATTCTACATCTGTTTTTTAGATACCAACAGAAGATTTCAAATTTTTTTTCCTGGATATTTTCTGCAACACATACCCCTTCAGCAGACTGACACTAATCTATCAGCTGATACTCTTTAAGTATGAATAGTCTCCGAGTCAAGAATCCAACTAACTGCAACTTTATAGAGCACACATTTCTTTGGCCCAGATCCCAAAATACAGGCACACCTTGGTGAAGAGTGAAACATCGTTTCAAAAATAAATAAATAAATAACACATACTCTAGTAACTTGCTTTTTAATCTAGTTGCTCTCTGTACCTTGCGAATTTGGCCTCTTAAAAAGAGCACAGTGAAGTTAAATTCCATGGGTTGTTCTTAGCTCAAAAATAACTTTTTTTCATCAACTACTTGATGAAATCCAAAGCTACAACGGGACCAGAACCTCCTTGTGGAGCCACCAGTTTAAATAGGAAATCATCTGTTTAGGAATCTACAGGTTATGCCATCAAGTTCAGAATATACATTTTTCAAGTTTTGGGAGTACTTGCCTTTACAGAACTTAGGCTCTTCCCATTTTCTACAATCTTTTGAATTTACCTTTTTTTTTTTTTTTTTTTTTTTTTCAAATTTCACTATGCTGAAAACTATTGTGTAGGCCTGAAAACATGTTACTACTTACTGTCTTATCACATTTCTCTGCTTTAATTATCTTGATTTTTTTCTTTTCCAAACTAAGGTTCAACTGTCAGTTAATTCTGCTCCGATGTCACTGCACAGTTCTGTTTCATGTGACCTTTACTCCTTTTTCTTTCCCCTTAATTCACCCAACTACGGATTTCGCTAAAAGGTTTTAAAGTCATTCTTATGTTTCAACAGCCTCAGCTCACGTTTGTCTTTGGCTTTTCCATCACCACTACTCTTTTATTGCATCCAAATTATTGTACATGTACTCTGCCACTTTTGTACACATCCTTTTAATATCTGAATTACTGGGCCGGGCGTGGTGAGTCACCCCTGTAATCCCAGCAATTTGGGAGGCCGAGGTGGCCAGATCACTTGAAGTCAGGAGTTCAAGACCAGCCTGGCCAACATGGCGAAACCCCATCTCTACTAAAAATACAAAAATTAGCCAGGTGTGGTGGCATGCACCTGTCATCCCAGCTACTCAGGAGGCTGAGGAAGGAGAATTGCTTAAACTTGGGAGGCAGAGGCTGCAGTGAGTTGAGAATGTGCCACCACACTACAGTCTGGGTGACAGAGTGAGACTCCATCTCAAAAAAAAAAAAAAAAAAAAAAAAAAAAATATATATATATATATATATATATGAATTATTGGATTTAACTAACAGATCAATCACTCTGAAAAACTAGAACACTGGAATTAAGGACAACAGGAAAAACTGTTAAGAGAATAAAAAAATATGGCATGAGAAATCTTACAGCATTTAGCAGTCATTTCCCAAAATATATAAATACATAGCTAAGGCTGTGTATAAAATCAATACTGCAATGTTGGAGAGCCAAAGAATCAAATACAGCTCTACGTTACTTTCTGGTTTATAAATTTTTCAGCAAATTTAAACTAAGAAAATGAAAATTAGGAAATGAAACATGAAAAATATTTACTAACTCAATCATAAGCAACAAAATATTAATGAAAAGTAAAATTCAAAACCAAAATGCATCAAAGAATTACTTTCAGGATTTGTAAAAAAACGAAACAGTTTTAAAACACTGAAGAAAACCTCACATAAAATGCATCTTACACTTAGTGTTGTGGTAGCTGATTCAACTGCTCAGCCTGCAATGCTGATGTTATAGACACATATATTTTTTCACTGGGTATCTATCCGCTGTTTCTTTGTACATTACATTTGAATCCATCAACAAAATTTGCCTTATCATTGTACTAGAACAGGAGCTAATAAAGGAATAAAAAGGTTACTGTGTCGTCTGACCATAAATGTGCTTTTCAAATTTTACATTTTCCATTAACTTATGGAAAATCCTAGTTGTCAGTAAAATGACAACTATATATAAACACATATATAATTTGATATACATAGTATAAATTTTATGAGGTAGCTTAAAATGACTGCTTTCATCTGAAGCTTAAATAGGCTCCAGTATTTCCACACTGTCTGCAATCCCTACCTCTTGCTAGACATTAAAGCAGTACACTAACACAAAGAGCAAAGTAAGATTTAGTTATTTTAGGTCTTAATAACAAATACTTGTTTTTATTTATATAATACTCATTAAATCTTAAAACAATAATATTAGTAATCTATTTAAAACTGAAGAACAACTGCCACTTCATAAAAAGGTGGCTGTTATGTAACCTCACGTATTTAGGATTAACAACGATCTCTTCTGTAAAAAGAAACAAACTTTAATTAAGGGTTGACTAAATACAGAGAAAGTTTTAAAGTAATTTTTGAGCTAAGAACCCATGGAATTTACCTTCACTGTGCTCTTTTTAAGAGGCCAAATTCACAAGGTACAGAGAGCAACTAGATTAAAAAGCAAGTTACTAGAGTATATATTACTTATTTATTTATTTATAAGACAAAGTTTCACTCTTTTCACAAAGGCTAGAGTGCAATGGCACAATCTCAGCTCACTGCAACCTCCGCCCCCTGGGTTCAAGCAATTCTCCTGCCTCAGCCTCCCAAGTGGCTGGGATTACAGGTGCCCACCACCACAGCCAGCTAATTTTTTTTTTTTTTTTTTTAAGTAAACATGGGGTTTCACCATGTCGGCCAGGCTGGTCTCGAACTCCTGACCTCAGGTGATCCACCCGCCTCGACCTCACAAAGTGCTGGGATTACAGGCATGAGCCACTGCACCAGGCCTAGAGTATGCACTATTAAGTGAAATGTGTTTTGCTTACTCTAACAACCAAATAAATCCGATTTAATTTCAAAGAAACCGCTTTCAAACTGGCAAGAAAAAAAAAAAAAAAAAAACCCAAGCTATCAGTAACTCTCTAGATGGAACCTTATTCCAGGGGTTAAATTGTACTCTGTACTTCACAATTCTAAGTTCAAAAACAAAAACTACAAAATTAAATTAATCATAACTCCTCTTTGTATTACCAAAATTAACAATGGTCCAAAATTGTCAATAAATTTCACATGCAAAAATTCGAAACAGCAAAAACCTTAACAATGTTAATTCGATTTCCCTGATTGTTCTCAGCAGCAGTTCTGTATTACAGAAGTACCTAACAGTAAGTTGCACATGTTCCAGGGGTTATAGAAAAGAACCTCTATCATACCGATCAAATTTATACTTAAGTATACATTTTTTTGGTAAACACAACAAAGTCGAAAAAGATACAACTATTAACAGTAATCATCTCTGGGAGATGAATTTACAAGGACTATTTAGCTTTCATAATATACAAATTTTTCTTACAATAATCACCTATTAGGAGAGTAGAAAGCAGAAAGCTTATGTCAAAACACTGCAAGCATGGGATTGCCTATATAAAAACAGCATAATAAAGACGTTATAATTCAGTGCCTCCCAACTCTAAAAATAAAGCGATCTAGTTCTTTTTTACATGACTCAACTGGTCTTCACCAGAATCTGAAGGAGGATATATTACAATACCCTTTTTACTGTCCTCCCAAAATAAAAAGAAAAAACAACTAATGCTCAGTGATTAAAGAATTACAAATATCGTTATGTTCTCACTCATACATGGGAGCTAAAAAAGTTAGCTCATAAAGGCAGAGTAGAATTATAGATACCAGAGGCTGGGAAGGATGAATGAGTGGGAGAAGAGATGAAGAGAAGAACGTTAATAGGTACAAACATACAATTAGATAAAGGTATGAATTCTACTGTTCAACAGCAGATTAGAGTGACTATAGTTAACTAATATATTGTATATTTCAAAGTAGCTAGAAGAGAGAACTTGAATTATTCCCAACACACAGAATATAATAAATACTCAATGTGATGGAGACCTCAAACACTCTGACTTAATCATTATACACGCTATGTAGGAAAAAAATCACATGTACCTCGTAAGATGTAAAATATGTATCAATAAAAATAAAGAAAAGGTAAATCAAAAAAATAAAAGAAATTGGACCAAGTCACAGCTAGTCTAACCCGCTTTACTTAGAGTTTCATAGAGGATTTCCTGGCACAAGAAACTCTTAAAATTCATTTTAAGAAACAGTAATTAGAGAATGGAAATAAAATGGAACAAGTCACCTTTTGATGTACTGCTGGCTGTACTATAATAAGTGTAGACCAGTATGTTCACTGTTTTAATAGTGAGTGAAAAAAAGTCTTTTCAGCCCTTTCTTTCACTCCATTTTAACAAAACACAGTTCTGTGGATGAACTCCAGGTCTAGGTTCCTAAAGTGACATCCTGAATGAATAAATGGATACTGCCGGTAGACAGAGAAAGTAAAATAGGTCACTGAAAAGAACAGAACAGAGTGTGGGACTTGGTGGGGAGGTCCTTCATTCACTTTTGAAAAACCAGTTACTTAATTGGATAGGCAGCCTTTCTCATTTAAATTGACTTTTGTTTCAACTTACCAAAAAAGAGTTTACTTTTAAACCTGTTTAGCTTTACACGTTAATATTTAACTATTATTTATTTAATAGAAAATGTTGTCTTCTGGTCATGTTGTTTCTTAGAATACTCAGGGGAAGCCAGTCCCTATCTACATAGTCACTGTATTAAAATGTAAATTTAAATCTAATGGCGAACTAGTTAAGAAACATTTTAATGAATATCAGAAGAAGATGCAACAGTAAGCTGGTTCAATATCATCAGCATCCAGGTAAAAAGAAATACCTGAGAATCTAGCAATTATTATTAACAACTCTTTTCCCAATCCTTTTCATATTTCTGAAAGAATAAAAATAAACTCTTAGCAATGGAAATGGGTACCCAAGATAACAGGGATATAAGAAAATGTAGTCTTACAAGTCTCTGAATTTTGAATTATCTCAATGTATTAACTTTTCAGGAACTTTTCTTAAAAGTGTTTACTTATATAGTGATAATAATGAATTGCAACCCATAAGAAAAGATATAAATAACTGAATAAATAAATACAATGGGGAAAGGGGACAGATCTTCCTTAAAGAATTTTAATTAGTAACAATCAATGCAGACAAAAATCATTCAATGAATGCTAAATTAGTGAGCAAAAATATGAAAGGATAGCTGTACAGTTTCAGAGTATCTCCCCTTGAAGGCATTCATTAATGACTAAGGAAAAAGGAGAAACTACAGTGGAGAAATCTGACAGACATCACCTTAACCAACTAATCAAAGTTAATATCACCAGTATTATGACATATACCCCACAGCATGATCCACTGAGATGCACACAACAGCGCTTGTGTGTGATTGTTTTGCCAAAAATGATCCTCATTCTAATCATGAGAACACACCAAACACACCCAAATTCAAGAACATTTTTATAAAATAACTAGCATTCTTCAAAAGTATCAAGGTCATGAAAGAATGTGAAATGGAAACAGATTGGAGGAAACAAAACAGACATTGCTACTAAATGCAATGTGGAATCCTGGACCAGAAAAACCAAATGAGTAGGAAAACAGGTAAAATTTGAGTACGATTTGCATATTAGTGATAGTACTGTATCAATACGCATTTCCTGCTTCCCATAACTATATGATTTTATGAGTTGTTAATGCCCATATTATTTTTTTCCACTATTATGTAAGACTAAATTTATTTTAAAATAAAGAATTAAAATTTAAACAGTGATCCTGGGCAACATGGCAAACTCCATCTCTACAAAAATTAACCAAGTGTGGTGGTATGCCTGTAGTCCCAGCTACTCAAGACTGAGGTAGGAAGATCACTTGAGCCCAGGAAGTAGAGGCTGCAGTGGTCCATGATCACCCCACTGCACTCGCCTGGGTGACAGAGCAGGACCCTGTTGCAAAAATAATAATAATAATAATTAAAAAGTGTTTGCTTTGGACTTTGGGGTTATTTATTCTAATGAGGGAAGGGGGGAAATAATTGTGACAAAGTATGAAAGCCGTGAAAAAAGATAAAGAAACCTAAGGGAAAAAAAATCACTCAAAATAGTATCTTCCACGGTTTAAACAATGCTAAAAATTTAATTATACATATTTGCTTTCTTCAAATAAGCAATCATTACTAATCATCCAAAATATACGTTAAATGTAAGTCCTTAATATGTTCGTTATTCTTCTCCAAATATCCACAGATAAAAGATCTAATGTTTAACCTCAACTACAGATGACTTTTCTTGCAAAAGCTTTGTAAATTTTATCTATAAATTTTAATTAGATTTTCTTTAATATACTGCTTTAAAAGAAAACACACACACTTTAAACCTTCCTTAAAGAAGGTAGAGAAAGATTACAATCCATAAACAATGACCTTTCCATAAAAAGCCTATCTTCCTAATACATGCGGTAAGGCAAAAAGCACTGGCCTTGAGTTTACACAACCTGGATTTTACTCCTGTTTCCCAGGCATGATTTAGCTGAGCTGTGTGCCTTCGAACTGAGCCTTCTGGGTCTCATTTTCTTCATCTGCAAAATAAGCACGTTAGACCACATCATATTTATAGCTTGTATCTGCCCTAAAATGCATCTCCTTGTCTTCTTACAGAGAAGTCCATTTTGTGCTCCTCCTGTACTGGCCTCCCACAGGCAAGGGCTGTACATACTCAATGACTGGTTGAGAATGCCAGGCCAGTCAATCCTACTCCTGCCAGAACTACATATTCTAAAATGTCTTAAACTACTACTGGCCACCAAAATTTACTTTAAATTACATCCTCGTAAAGCATCAAATCCTCACGTGATCAGATTCCTCCACACTTGTTCTTGAAGAAGTGGGGAAAGGTCTGTACCTATGTATTTTGCCCTCTTGAAGCTCCAAATCCCTTAGGGCTTTAAAAGGAATTTGGTAAATCAGAGTGAAAAAGAAACAGATGCTCCAAAAATTCTGAAGGAGTTACGTCTGTGTAGGAGGTAGGGGTAAACTGGTTTTTCCTAGGTAATAATTCATTTGATTTTTAATTAACCTTTTTGATTGTATTCAAAATTTCACCTAAGTTCAATACAGCAAGAACCTAAAGTTTATAATCATGTAGCATAGGTTTACCTTAATATCACCTTAATTCCATAACAAAGCAAATACATGTCTGTCACTTCATGACATTTTTAGGAAAGAAAATACATGTCAAAAGACATTCACAGGTGTTGTAAGAGAATTCTCTCATACTATGAAAAAGCCAAGAGGAGCTGTTGTTGCTGCTGCTGTTGTTTTGAGACAAAGTCTTGCACTGTAGCCCACGCTGGAGTGCAGTGGCGCAATCTTGGCTCACTGTAACCTCTGCCTCCTAGGTTCAAGGAATTATCTGCCTCAGTCTCCCAAGTAGCTGGGAACACAGTCACCCGCCATCACGCCAACTAATTTTTGTATTTTTAGTAGAGACAGGGTTTCACCATCTTGGCCAGGCTGGTCTTGAACTCCCGACCTCGTAATCCACCTGCCTTGGCCTCCCAACATGCTGGGATTACAGGCGTGAGCCACCACACCCAGCAAAGAAGAGTTTTTTAAAGGCTTAAGAAACAATCTACACAATATTCCAAAAGAACCTCTACAGCAATCACTGACATTGAATTAGAAAGAAAAATAAAACTTCAGCAAAAATATCTTGGTCTGTAACAAGAGCAACATATTACAGTGCCTTCAAATGTCAAAGTAATTGGTATTGAAGACAGTATTTTAATATGGTAAGCAATATGATCTCCTTTAATTAAACCACAGTTGGTTTACTTTACAAAGATTCAGAAAATCTAAGTTATGTCATGCTACTGGCAAATCTACATTTACTACTTTTTTACTGCCTCTTCGAGTGTACATTCTATCATGTAACATTCTTGGAAAGCAAATTTAATCAGTTTTTCAATGGAGAACACAGCACTCTGTGTTGAGATTATAAAAGTATAACTGATTAGAATAGAAGCTAAATACTGTATTTAAAATACATATATTACTAATACAATCCAACAAAAACCCTGGTAAAGGACATTCCAGACCAACCCTCCACACTGAAATCCTATCACCAACTCCCTTCTCAACCTATTTGACACATTCAAGACCAAACTCCTAGGCCTTCCCAAAAACTTGTTCCTCCTGATCTTGGACAATGGCACAATGTCAAGTCCATTCTCACACTTCATACTCCATCCACTAGCAAATACGGTGTACTCAACTTTCAGACTATATCCCCAATTTCACTTCACCACCACAACCCCTAACATCACAGCTCCAATCACAATCATTTCCTACCTAATCTTAACCTAACTGATCTACCTGCTTCCACCACCACCTTGGTCAGTCTATTCTTCATTCTTTGGAGTTAGCCTGCTGAAATCCAAGTGAAATGTCACTCTTCTGCTCAAACTTTTTGGTTTCAGGACTTCACTCTCTAAAAATTAATTGGAGGAGTCCAAAGAGATCCTTGTTCATGAAAGTTGTATCTAATAAAACTTACCGTACTAGAAATAAAAGCTAAAAATGTTTAAATTATTTTTATTCATTTTAAAATATGAGTAAACTTATTACATATTAACCAGAAACGCACATTTTACAGAAAACATATTTTCCAACTAAACAAAAGAAATTACTGAAAAAGTCAATTTTATACTTTTGCAATCTTTTAAATGTCTTTATTAAAGACAGCTAGATTCTCTTATCTCTTGAATTCAATCTGTTGCAATATCACATAGCATGCAGTCTCTGGAAAACTCCACTGTACATTCATATGTAAATGCTGGTGAAAATGGCAAATAACATCTTATTATCACAAAGATAGTCTGATTTCACCGATTCCCTAAAAGGATGCCCAGACCCACTGCTCTAATAATTTCCCATCTCAGTTGGTATAAAAGCCCAGGTCCTCACAAAGATAAACAATAGCCGACAGCATCCACACAGGCTCCCCTCCCTTGTCCTCACCTCTAGTCTCCTTAACCAACCTAACCTCTGTCCCTGGCTACAGTCCACACAAGGAATTGCTAGTCCTGCCCTCAAGGTTTTGCACTACCATTTTCCCTGCCTTGGAAAGCTCTTCCCCAGAAAGCAGTATGGCTCACACTAACACCTCCGTCAGATCTCTGCTCCAATTTTTCAAAGAGTCCAACCTTGATCTTCCTATTTTAAATGGCAACTTGCCTCAATCCATAGGAACACTCCAGATCCCCTTTATCCTTCAATTTATTTCTATAATTCATATTTCTGAATACGTTACTGTACTTGTTTATTGATTATTGCCTGTTGACATTAGAATGTTAACTGAGAGGGCAGATAGCTGTTTTTGCCCTTTGCTATATATGTAACATCTACATCATTGGATTAAAAACACCTTTTGAACAAATATTAGGACTATTAGCACAAAAACATGCAAAGCTACAAAAACATTTCTTATAACTTCACTCAAGCACCAATATGGCATCTGCTCGACAATTCTAGCTAGCTTACTCCTCCTCTTCCCTTTAAAGTAATATAAATGCACAGTGCTCTTCTGCAAATGGCTTGGCCTCTCTATTCTGGACACGTGAAGTTTAGAACACTTTGCTAATAACATGTTCATTACATCAATGCTACATTCTTCTAGTGTATCTTACCTCAGATGAGAAAATAAAATGTACAGGCATCTAAATATATGATTAGTCTTGACTTTAAGAAAAAAAACCTAGCCAATAAGGAAAAGGCTGCTCCTGCCAGGATTGCACAAAAGGACTGCAATCATCCACTCGTACTGAGCTTTATCATAACCCTATACTCACAGCCAGCACAGTCCTGATTAACCCTGTACTCAAAGTATATTTAGTAAAAATACGTTCAGAATATAATAAAAGCTTTTTAATTTCCTAAAAGAAAAACTTAACAAAATCGAACTGACCTGAAGAAAGTATAACCTGTGTTTAAAAAAGACTGTCTTATCAATGATACAATATAATGATTTTTTCATATATGCATTCAACAACTATGTATTTTACACCTACTATGTACTAGGCACTGGCCAAGGCCCTAGGAATATAGTCATGTGCAAATACAGACATGGTCCCAGTTCTATAACAACTAAATGAACAACAACTATCGTTGAAGCAGAGTAGCAAAATATGACCTCTTAAAAGAAACCTCTAAACATACTTCACGACACAAAGAATAATTTTACCTTTTATTGAGTTTCTATATCTCATAATCATCCTATAACTTAAAATAAGGAAGTTATGCCAATATTAAAAGCATTATGTTGGATTCTATGGTCATTCAGTCTATATGGCTAGGAGATACAAATCCAGAATTCAGAATAATGAAGTCTAACATCTTTCCACGTAAAGAGCCTCCCCAAGAACTCTGTGGTGGAAGTCAGCATTTTATTACAGTATGATCAGGTAGATTCCCTTACAGGTAAGTAGTATTTTCACCTTCATTTCATAGTTAGGAAAGACAGATTTGGGGATTAAGTACTTTCACCAAAGACCACATAAAGATGAAAATCTAGCTCTGACTCCAAAAGCTGTATTATTTTACTCATACCATTTGGCCTCTCCAGTACTACTGCTCCATCCCCAAAGTTAAATTTGGTTGCTGCTAGAGTGAGTGATCATGATAGTGGGAAAAACAGTGATGACAGATGGTAAGAGCTAGATAGAGAAAAGGGAAAAGATGGGGCAGTGAGTAGAAATTAGAACTATGAATAAAGAAAAGAACAAAAAAGTAGAGACATATACAATGAGGGGGGAAAGGAAATGGTATATTCAAATTAAAAGTGGAATGAAAATCAGACAAGACATTCTCATTTAAGCTTTTCACCATCCATATTTACTCATCCATGAGGACTTCTAAGATTATTCTAGGCCAGGCGCAGTAGCTCACATCTGTAATTCCAGCACTTTGGGAGGCCAAAGCAGGCAGATCACTTGAGGTCAGGAGTTTGAGATCAGCCCAGCCAACATGGCAAAACCCCATCTTTACCAAAAATACACAAATTAGCTGGGCATGGTGGCACACACTCGTAATACCTGCTACTCAGGAGGCTGAGACATGAGAATTGCTTGCACCCTGGAGACAGAGGTTGCAGTGAGCCAAGTCACTGTACTACAGCCTGGGCAACAGAGTGAAACTCTGTTTCAAAAAAAAAAAAAAGGATTATTCAGCAGGGCGTGGTGGCTCACGCCTGTAATCCCAACACTTTGGGAGGCCAAAACAGGTGGACCAACTGAAGTCAGCAGTTAAAAAGGATTATTCTAGAGTGAAACTTCTGAGTTTGATAAAATAAACTCTTTCACTTGAACAACAAATATTTGTAGGTGTCTGGCACATAATAGATGCTCAAGAATCGGTTATTATTAATACAACTGTTCCTATCTTTCTATGGTATCAGACACTGTACTGGAGACACACTGGTAACCAACATGGCCCTTGTCCATGAAGACCTGGCAGTGGGCCAAGCTGTAGAGGTGAAAGAAGATGAAACTGATGATCTGAACCCGTGTAGGCCTAGGTTATTGTGCATGTTTGTCTTCAACAGAAAGGTCTAAGAAGTAAAAATTAAATAGAAAACTTTAAAAACAGAAAAGAGCTTATAGAATAAGGATATAAAGAAAATATTTTTGTACAATTGTATAATGTATTTTTGTTTTAAGCTGTAATTGTAGTCAAACGTTTAAAAATTTTAAAAGTTTATAAAGTTATAGTAAGCTAAGGTTAATTTATTACTGAAGAAAAATATCTTGTATAAATTCAGTGCAGCCTAAGAATACAATGTTTATTACATCCACAGTAGTATCCTAGGACTTTCACACATTCACTCACCACTCACTCACTGACTCACCCAGAGCAACTTCCAGTCCTGCAAGCCCCATTTATGGTAAGTGCTTTATACAAGTATACCATTTTTCATCTTTTATACCATATTTTTACTGTACCTTTTCTATCTTCAGAATGTTTCTATGTTTACACAAATACCATTGTGTTATAACTGCCTACAGTATTCAGTACAGTAGCATGCTGTACAGGTTTGCAGCCTGGGAACAAAAAAGGCTGTACCATATAGCTGAGGTGTGTAGTAGGCTATACCATCTAGATTTATGCAAGTACACCCTATGACGTTCGCAAAAGAAGGAAATAGCATAATGATGCATTTATCAGAATCTATCACTGTCTTTAAGCAACGCATGACTCTGTGTGTGTGTGTGTGTGTGTGTGTGTGTGTGTGTGTGTGTGTATACATATCTTTCTCTTTAAAATAATAGTACTGGTCATCAGTATCATTATAAATGATGATGGTGATGTAAAATTATATATTCTGGAAATACTGTGTTCTGACAGATCTGAAAGATAATATCTACTGATCTGATAATTATTTATCTGAAATCTGAAAATGGTCTTTTCCCAGACTTTGTAGGCATAAAGAATACTTAGAAAAGACACTTAACAAATGCTGTTTGCAAATTACTTCTCACGTGTAGATTTACTATACATAGTAAAAGGAAGGTAGAATGTAACAGCTTAACTTTTCCAACTCATTTTTCCTAAGTTCCTCCTTAAAATTCGACCATATAATCCAGAAAACCTTAAAAGCTACTCAAACACAAACCTCACAGTACATTTAGCTTATGAAAATGACCGTCAAATACTTTTCCAACACTCTTTTTAAAAGGTCAGAACTTTTGCTTCCAGGATCTGACCTTTTTTGGCTTAACCACTTTTCCGGAGTTTAAAATTAGTTTAACCTCAAATGAATAATTTGAGGGATACAGAGATGGGAACAGAGATGGGAGGGGAGGGCATTTTAGCTTCTAATACATATTGGCATAAATTCAGAATGTATATTTGCATTACTGTAATGTAAACTCGCATAACTGTAACTCAAACCCTAAAATAGTTATCTAAACAAAAACAAAAATTTGAAAAGCAGCACATCTGAAACTGTCAATGTGAAACAGCAACATTACTATGGCTAATTTAGTGATGGAACTGTTCAACACACGATTCTAAAATCCATTCACAACCACTCAAAAATCTCAATTCAGGTGTTTTTCAGACGCTGGCATAAACAATCTTGAACTAAATTATGGCTACATTTCGGGTGTGGATTTAAGCATGTAACAAGAAAAACTCTTTCTAAAAAGTAAATCACCACCAGTATCTATGGGAACTGAATTTAGTATCATCTCATAAACAAATTATTCAGCTAATTATACTTTCATAATCAATACACTAGAAAAACAGTAAAATTTTAAGATAAGTACTATACATACACATACACCACTTATATCATTTAAATTATATACATATATAGCTTACATATACAATGTATATAATGCGTAACATGAAGCTTATTCTAGCTTATATAGAATATGTAAAATATGTATTCTAGCTTATATAGAATATATAGAATAAGCTTCATAACAAATTTTAGTTTTCATCTGAAAGTAAAAATAAAGCTTTCCTGGATCAGGAGAATTAGAGTTAAAATAATTAAACTACATCTCTCTCACAAAGGTTTTACCTCTGAATTCTCAACTTGCCACAGCTTCCTTTAGCCAAATAAAACAAATGACCAAGTATCTATGTCACCAATAAGGGAATAAAAGAGTTGATTTATTTTGAACTCTCCTTTTGATGCAAATTTAGAGATGGCTAAACATTCAAATGTATCTTCCACATTACATGCTCTTTTCCTATGAATGTAATCATTCTCCAAAGTCTAGCTCTTAAAGTAATTTAGATGGAACTACTTTCAATGAAAAAGATACAATTTACTGGTTCTTGCTTTAGCAAGAAAAGGAACACTTCTATTTCTTCTTCCTTTTTTTTTTTTTTTTAATGGAGATGGAGTCTGGCTCTGTCGCCCAGGCTGGAAAGCAATGGCATGATCTTGGCTCACTGCAACCTCGGCCTCCCAGGTTCAAAAGATTCTCCTGCTACAGGCACGCACCACCACGCCCAGCTAATTTCTGTAGTTTTAGTAGAGATGGAGTTTCACCATGTTGGCCTGGCTGGTCTTGAACTCCTAGCCTCAAGTGATCTGCCCACCTCGGCCTCCCAAAGTGCTGGGATTACAGGTGTCAGTCACCGCACCTGGCCTCTTCTTCCTTTTCATACCTTCAGTCTCATGACCACCTCAATAAGTTGTTCCCTGAATAGAGAATTTGTAAAACGTTTTTCTTGCTTCCTCCATCAAAATACTAAGCTTTCATACTTGCTTTAAACTAAACACTTCCACAATTCTATACCTAAAGAGAACAAAGATTTACCACAGCTATACCCTTTTTACGTAATGTACCATGTTGCCCAAAAATACAGTCAAAGGAATCAGGGTTATGTATGGAAGCAAAATCTAATAACCTTCTAGAAGTAACACTTCTTGCCCTTTAAACCCAAGTAGTTTCAATAAGTATAATGAGAAATGTTATTTTTATATTTTACATCAGCATTTTTACATTTTAAACATTTACCTTGCTTGGATGGGTAAATGTTTCCAATAGCCACAAATAATTCTCTGAATTTGGACATCAGCTATCTGTTAACAAGCATGTATACTGTGGGAGAGAACAGGCATCTCAAAATACACACTACAATGCACCTAAATTCTGGATTAAACACTTTAAATAGTGTGTACTGAATCAAGGGTTTGGTTATTCCTAAGAAATTACAAACATTAGTCACTTGGAGTAAAAAATGACAAAAATCCAGATTTTCCCATAATAGAAATTTTCTACCATTCTGTGTTTAAATATTATAATATAAATGGCTTAAATACAATAGAAAATAGTAAAGACTGATCATTTATATGACAAACATTCTGTCACTAGTGTGTTAATTATAAGCCCACATTTTAAGAATGCAGTTCCTCATATACACAGCAGAAACATGAAATACATGGCATGTGACTAGAAACATGGCAAATGGATTTCATTAGGCATATCATCTACTAAAATATTAAAAACCAGCAAATTTTTAAATACTTTATAAAATACAAAATGCATGTGCTAAAGGCTTTAATATGTATAAAATTTAACTTTAAACCATCTCTAACACTTAAATAGAATACTCAAGTGTCATTCATCTGAACTAAGCAGGCCAAGCAAAATATCCTATGATTCCAATGTTCTCCTCAATGTCGAAATGGGTGGATAAATTTAAAGCCTGTTCTCTCAAGAGTTGCTTTATAGGCAATTTTCTCCCAGTATCAAGGTCTGCAATTTCCATTTGGCTGCCAGTTTGCGATTAAATTCATCACCTTTATTATAAAAATGTGCTTTACTCCATGGCCTGCTGCACAAGAACTATAAGGAAAACATTTTTCACTGCTACTGACAAAATCATTCTAAGGCAGCCACCACATTCACTCCAACATTAGCTTCTTCAACCTGATGTAGTAACCTATCCTTCACAGGAGAAATCTGTAACAATTGTGTAACTTACAGAAACTAAATTCTATAGAAATGTCATGCTTTATGTTTTTTGGATAATATGCAACTAATTTACTAAATTCTAGATTCAGTATTATTGTGAATTTGCCGTGGGGGGATAAATCAATGTACAGAATATACTCAAGTTGCAATTTAAAAAAAAAATCATTTTTAAGTGTTGGATAATGAAGTATCCATCTTTTATTCCATTATTTAAAAGTTAATGGTTTATTTTACAGTTTAATTTACCATCTGTGTAAATAATCAAATACATTTTTATATTAAACTTCTATCTGACTTTACCTTTCTTAACAAGTCACAATACTGAGGGGGGGAAAAGTCAGGAAAAAAGTACTTCTCCAATAATAATATTAAAGCTAGTTCCTATGACATATTTAGGAAAATATTACTCATTTGTAAAATTTAATTTTATTAAAGATTACCTATATAATTAACATTTTATTGATTGATTGATTGACTGGAGATGGAGTTTCACACTGTTGCCCAGGCTAGAGCGCAGTGGCGTGATCTTGGCTCACTGCAAGCTCCACCTCCCGGGTTCATGCCATTCTCCTGCCTCAACCTCCCGAGTAGCTGGGACTACAGGTGCCTGCCACCACGCCTGGCTAATTTTTTATATTTTTAGTAGAGATGGGGTTTCACTGTGTTAGTCAGGATGGTCTCTATCTCCTGACCTCGTGATCTGCCTGCCTCAGCCTCCCAAAGTGCCAGGATTAATATTTATTTTTTAACAAACTTGTCCAGTAAGCTAAAAGTTCAAACATATTTTATTTTCAAGTAAACCTGATTTGTTCAGTTTTTACAAAATCTAGGTAAAAAACTAACTTTCCCAACAAGGTAAGCCCGTCATAAGAGGGATTATCAGATTATATGCGGTAATCTGCGAACCTAGAAGAAACTGCCATCTTCCTGCTAGGAAATGATGTGGTCCCTTCCATTCTCAGGCTGGGCATGCCTCTGTTAGAGCAGTTACAACATTGCAGCTTCTTATTTTCATCACTCTCCATACCATTGTGAGGCTCCTTGAGCACTAGACTATGTCTTACTCATCTCTGTATCCCCTTAGCACCCAGCGAAGTGCTGGATTTAAAAAAAAAAAAAGTTTGTTGAAAACTAAATTACAGCAGGAGTCAACATCAGTTTTGCTAAGACTATACAGCACACAAGCCACTAAATCAACATTATCAATCACAACCAACCTTTTTAAAAATGAAATAGAATAGAAAAATACTATACTGCATAATAGGTAGTACAGACAAGTATTATTTCACGAAACTTTGAATTGTAGAGTTACATAAATGTGTACGTACATGTTTTAAGTTCATAACAAAATGTTTATCCTCATAGATAGCATTTCAAAAGTTCAAGACATGCTACCTTTTGTGGTTCATTCTTTATTTTTGAGACGGAGCCTCACTCTGTTGCCCAGGCTGGAGTGGAATGGCGTGGTCTCAGCTCACTGCAACCTCCACCTCCCGGGTTCAGGTGATTCTCCCGCCTCAGCCTCCCCAGTAGCTGGGACTACAGGTGCCCACCACCTAATTTTTGTGTTTTTAGTAGAAACAGGGTTTCACTATGTTGGCCAAGTTGGCCTCAAACTCCTGACCTCATGATCCGCCCACCTCAGTCTCCCAAAATGCTGGGATTACAGGTGTGAGCCACCGCGCCCAGCCTGTGGTTCATTTTTATTTTTCTGGTTCATATTTATACTGTTAGAATATATGTACCTGTTATTTAATAATAGTAACATTAACAATCAAAGAGACTCTGAAATCACAAAATCAGACTTCTACTTGAGGATCTTCTTAAATTACCACCACTTGCTCCTATACTTTCACTCTTTCCCCCGTCTCAGGCTTCAAGCCATCTGTCTTTAAATAGCCACAAAGTAATATGTAATATTCAAATGTGGTCAACTTGAGACCTATCTGCAGTTACCATGTAACTAAACAATGTCACTATGACATATCCTATGACATTCAGTTAATGTGGTCCAATTTAAAAATCAAATAAAAAAGTTTCACTTTGATGAAAGTAAAATGTGAAAAAGAAGCCTCTTGTGCCTTTTACCAACGTGTAAAATAAATCAATTTTCCTATAACCTAAAACAAATCTAAGATTTTCTAATTCTGATCTTACTTCCACCTGCGTTTATTACTATCATTCTCTTAAGAGATTCATTTATCTCTCTACTCACTACCCCATTTGGTTATTTTCTTTTACTCAAGATTTACAAAAGAACAACATAAAGTCTTTTCAGACACTTGTCAACTAATCACCAATCAAAATTTAGTCTATTCTAGCCTATAAAACTACAACCTGTACAGAACATCAACACAAACATGTCTAAATATTAGTCTAGCAATCCTTTATCTTACACTTTTATCATACTATTCCAAAGCAAATGACTCAGATCTATAAGGAAGTGGGGAAATAAAGAGACTACTCCAACAAAACATTTTAAATTACTGGCTGACACCTGACACAGGAGGATCACTTGAGGACTTAAGTTTAAGACCAGGCTGGGCAGTATCAGGAGACCCTGTCTCTTACAAAAAAAAAAAAAAAAAAAAAAACCAAAACAAAAAACACTGTTTTAATTATCCAGGTGTGATGGCTCACCCCTGCAATCCTACCTCTCTGGAGGCTGAGGCAGGAGGGTCGCTTTTGCCCAGGAGTTAGAGGATGCAGTGAGCTATGATAGCACCACTGCACTCTCGTCTAGAAAGGGTGAAACCCCATCTCTTTAAAAAAAAAAAAAAAAAAAAAAAAAGGATTTTAAATTATTCATATTGTGTAAAACACGGACAGTGAAAACCTTAGGCAAATATACAGTGAACTGTTCCTAAATCTAGATTCACCCTGCTGGAAAATGCTAATGGACACTACCTAGGAGAGACTCTCTTTAGTTTAACCTCAATTTACTGATAATATGACTGTGCATTAGATGCTTGATTATATTCTTATTTGGAGGAAGAGTTTAAAATACCCTGGGTAGATATTTCAAGCAACAAAACAGAATTAAATTAATAAGACCCAAGGATCCACAGGTCTTTAACAATCCCCTAAAATTTCCCATAACGTATCCTCAAAACTAGTACCAAGAAGAAAAGAAAGAAAAACCAAGTAATTTCAGAAAATGCTCAGTTAAACCAAGTTAACTTTCTTGACTGCAAATCCTGGAGACCTAACATGGCAACACATTCTGAATTCATGGAAGGAGTGTACAGAACTTCCTGGACTACAGAACCCTTCTTTTCTCAGACTACCTCAGGAAACCAGTATTCCATGGAACACACTTTTCAAACATTAACCTCAAGCCTCCCTTGTTCAGAGTTAAATTAGCAGGTTTTGTTCTCTCACTTCCAACCTAACCTATGCTTTTTCAAGCCATCAGAGTAAAAAGCAAACTGGGAAGACGGAGAAAAGAAGGCATACTGGTAAAAACTATGCCATACTATCTAGACCAGAATATGCTGGCAACTAATCTATCCTTTAGAGCTTAGACCCATCAGCTCAAGAATTCACACACTCACTAATCCAGATGTACCTCTTCCTCCATGCTCCTGGATCAATTCATAAGACCATACAATCACCTACACATACAGAAAAAAACTGAAACACATGGCTTCATAATAAAAGCTAAGTAAAATCCAAATGCACTAGGCAAACAAAAAAATAAAAAGCCAAATTAAGCCTATAGATAAACAATAGCTAAAATAAAAAGTTAGGCAGTAAGATACCCCTCTTCTCCAAAAAACTAAAGAAGCACGAGAGTCAAAGTCAAGAAAAAGTAACATCTGAAAGTGAAGGGAAGGGAAGGGAAGGACAGCAGCAAACACAGCAATCTCCCACATTAATACACCACTCTATAATGTAATGCCTGTACAGGACAGAGATAAGAAAACCTGGACTAAAAACAAAAATATGGAGGCAGATAAAGGAAAACGCTAAGACAAAAGGTATAAAAAGCTCTAACAGAGAATTATTTATCTCCCTACTCAGAATGTTCCCACATTCAAGAACACTGTTCCCTGTGTGTAGAACACCACTCCCTTACCTGTTCTCTACTTCAATCCTATCTGTCCTTCAAGAGCCAGGTGACATTTTACTTCTTCTACTGAAACTTTCCATAGCCTCCTCAGCCTAAAGCACCCTCTTCAGCACCAGTCTTTAGTCTTCTTGGTATGTTTATATTTCCTTTGTTACTTTTACTTTTACACTCTTTACAACTACTGACATAACTTGAAGAAATGAACTTGAAGCTTTAGTGTACCCCTCATAACATCCCACACATATTAATAGCATACAACCAAATAGCCTAGAATAGAAAAGTTTCAATTAAGTATGTTAAATCACTAAAAACTAATATGTGAAATATGCAATTCTAACATTATTCAAAAATCACATGTTGCATCCTAACAACCATTTTCTACTGCAATGCAACATAAAATGCTTATTTCAGATTAACTGCATTGCAAAAATAAGAGTTTGGTATTCATAATGCCCAGTTACAATACTTTGTAACTCAAGGCTTTTAAAAAAGTAACTTCTGAAGCCACTTAATGCTATCATTACACACATTTCCTAAAAGCAAAGTGGCATGTCCAACAGATTAGTTAAGTAAACTATAATATACCTCCGACAGCATGAAATATATTACTATAAACATTATATCTGCAAAGAATATCAAAGGGCAAGGAAAAATGCTCATGATGTAATTTTTTTTAAAAACCCGTAATTTCAATTTTGCTACATCCATAAACACTGGTTGGGGGGACCAGAAGGAAATACTAAGAGCAGCTATCAGTGAATGATGAGCACTTTTAACTTTTTAATTGATACATTTTAGTTTTTCCCAATGAGATAAGGAATATGTCTTACGATAAATGTGAAGTTATTTATAACAGTTTTTTAGGATTACTGAAAGAAATTCAAGCTTCTCATACTCTCTAACAACTATAAGAAACAATCTTAAAATGTACAAACAAAATTGGCCATCACTATATTTCCCTGAAAAGAAGTAATTCCCATTAAGGTTCAAAGACAAGGTGCTATACACTATCTCTGTGCCCTCACCACTGCCTCTCCCAGGACTGAAAGAAGTTACAAATCATGCTACCACCAAAGATGAACTGAAAATGTGTGGCTCAATCTCCAATTCTCTACATTTTGGGAATAACAGAAAAGGAAAAACGTGGGGCTAGAGAGCAGGGACTAAAATGCAAATTATTATCAGTTACAAAGGTGGCAAAGTCAATCTCTTCCTCCCTGGTTCTCTATATAGAAACAAGACAAATTCTCTCCTGTACAGAGTTCAATTTCAAGTCATTGAAGGCAAGAGTATTTTAAATTGCCTTGACAGTTGCAAAAAAAAAGAAGCTCAATATAACTGAACTAGGAAAATATAACTTAAATACACTAAATAAAAGTACACGTCTGAATCACATCTAAGAAGGAACTTAAACGAGCAGTATTTCTTCAACAATTGCAAAGCATATGTTAAAGCAATCTATGTAGTATTTACCTACCAAAAAAACTAACAAAGTATGTCGTAATGCTATAAACTATAATAAAAAGTGAGATAAGATTATCTTTCTACTGCTGATAATTTTTTATTACTATGATAAAACTATGATCCCCAAAAGAACTTTCTCTTCATATAACATATAGTAAACTATGACACATTTTCTTGATTTATTTTAATAAACAAATAAACTGCCTGGTTAAAGACTTTATAATTACACAGAAAACGTACAAACAGGATACCTCTCAATGTAAGTGACTCAGTCACCCACCAAAATAAAAACCTTTCAAACAACTGAGCTGTAAAGGCAGAAACTATTTCGGAAAATAGCTGCAATGAATCTGATGTCCTAAACTAGTTTGTTACATTTAATACGGTCAACATACCAACATATAGTCTCTTAAAGAGACACGTTCTTTAAAGAACTATCACAACTTTTTCACATGCCAATCAAAATATTCCATTCAGTAACTGTTATTTGTCATATTCCTGAGCAACTCTTCCCCTACAATTTAAAGAACATTTTCCTATTCTGGCAAAAGGGTTATTTCTCAACACATTTTAATCACTAAGTGCTCTCTTTTGTGTACTAATATCCCCATCTGCTGGAACATAAGTTCCTTACTACTAAAAGTTCTTAATGACAACAAGTTTGCAGTAGAGATTTTGCAACTACTAAGAAATACAATTTTAAGACTTAGGTTCTACCTATGAGGTCTCCCCCACTTCATATGACTTTAAAAGCTTTAAATATCTATCTATATTCTTTTACTGATACTATTCAGAAGAATTCGCTCAACTGAAACATCTTGCCTGTCATATTCTTTTTTCCCTACCCTTCGTGCTTAAGATACAAAGCATTAGTATAAACAACCATCTCCTTATAAGTTATCTTTCTGGATCACATTGCCATAACACACACACACACACGCATGCACCTGACTTTAAAACATATTTGTATTTTCCATTTCTGCTGAGCATAAGGTAAAAGCTAGTAGAAGCAGTAAGTACAACAAAAGAACACAGCTAATAAATGACAGCATCAAAAAGTCAAAAATAAGATTTAGTAGAAATTAAAACTTGGTATACACAGAATGAGGGTCCCCCCACCAAAAAAAAGGAAAATAATTGTCATCAACCAGAAGAATGGGTCACTGGCTATATCTATTATTGGTAACATGTCTAAAACAAATTTAAAAAAAAATTTTTAAGATAGTTTTACTATTAGTAATATTATTAATTTTGTTATTTTGAAAGTATTTTCCTTAATATCGTAGAATAAAACAAATAAGTATGTCACCATCAAGAACAACATTAGTTTAGCTGTGGTCGGCAAAAAAAAATAAAGACATGACTATAAAATTAACAATGTTAAAATTGAATTGAAAATATAAAAATGAACGAATTTTAAAATCAATATTGTCCATAGAAAATGGCTCAGAAGTAATCACATTCTGAGAGTAATGAACATGTTTAACATCTAAATTCATGTATTTCATACCAATCCTATTGGAGAAATGGCCAAGTCTAGCTCCAGAACAGGCAAGGCAGGCAAGGCACAAGGGGAGCCTGGGGCATAACGTTGCCCCAGAAAGCAAGTAGGAGTTCAACAGACACAGAAGCCAGTTTAATTATCAATGGCTAAAGCTGTAATAATTTTAACATCAAAATTAATTATAGTTGACTTAAGTACATTGAATCTATGAAATCCATGAGTCTACAATGATGACTAGAAAAAAGAGAAAAAATTCATTGGTCTCCATTTGAGGCAGCCAGCAAACCAACACTTTACTTTGAGAACCAAATAATAATAAACAGCAGCATATATCCAGCTTGCCCTATTAGAAACTTACTCCAAAACAGCAATGTATTTCCGTGTTGGTGTGAGAAAGCTGTACCTTTCAAAGGATGCCAAGTAATTGCAGAAAGAATGGCTGAATTAAAATATCATCATGGTGCAAGCTCTAATGAAACTGATTCAGGCAAAAAACTGGTTAAAACCATGGTGTGAATGTTGATGGGGCACCCTTCGTTGATGGGGCACCTTCTGGTTCCAAGAGGGAAAAAAACAAAAAAACGACCTTTAAAGTACAAGGATTCATCTATCACCACTCTAATCCAGCTATCAATCTTTCCTTCTCTGAAGGCAGAACCAGTTACTGTGCCTCCTGATGTGATATAACATAAAGTACACAGCAGCACCTATGACGTCCTCTAGTGGAAGATGCTATACTTGAACCTACTTTAGATCTAGCTTCCAATGTAATAGATACATAGCGCATAAAGGAAAAAGTCCTAAACAAGTTAAATCAATGCCATTTAAAAAAAAAAAAAAAAAAAGAGATGGTTCTAGATTTAAAAAAGTGTAACAACCAGATTTAACGAGTGGTGTTGAGTAAGATTCTGGTTTGGACAATCCAGCTATAAAGAATATCTGTGGATCCACTAGAGAAATCTGAATATGGACTGGTTATTACATCATCTGTAGGATTAACCCATCCTGTTCAGTGTAATGTCATTATGTAGGGAAGTGTTAATTTTTAAAGATACACAAATATGTATCTCTCTTCGGATAGAATGTCAAGATATCTCTCATTTACTTAAAATAACTAAATACAAAAATTAATACAATTAAATTTTAAGTCCACATCGAACTTGGTAAAACATATTTAATCATCTCTGAAACTGGGACAAAATTTTCTTCAAGGCAAATTAATTCAAGAACTCCAAAGATTCTCTCCAAGAGTCTCTTCAATTGTCTTTAGCTCATATAGAAATGAAAGCTCAATTCTCTAACTAAAAATTGGGCTGACAGCTAAACAAATGAGCCCCACATGTTCTCCATCTTTCAGAATGAATACACTAATCTGTAGGTAAGGAAAAGAAAGACTTGTTTCTAGTTAAAACACACTTTAAAAAATCTTTAGAGTTTAAAATACAGAACACTCAATATAAATATTTTTATTAATACTATTTTGAGAAAATATCACTATTCAAAAAATTTTCCTAATGGGTTAACCACATATATAATAGTTTGACTCCTCACACTTCATCCAATGTCTATTTTAAACCCATATATATTCTACACATTCTCAGTTTATGCACAAAGAGTTCATTCTGACACCCCCAAATAATCCAAGCCTTAAAGATTCCCTACAACCTTCAGAATAAAATTCAGACTATGTATTCTGGCCTTCAAGGCCCATCACAATCTAGCCCTAACCTGGTCTGCTTTCTGTAGTCTCTCTTAATTCCCACTACTTCTATCTATGCATTTGCCATTTCAACTAACTAAATCCGTACCTATTTCCTAAGCCTTGCCCATCACCATGGTGCTGGCACTGCTGTACCTTCCCTTCTCCTGGAACATCCTCCACCTTCCCAATCACCTCATTAAATCATACTAACTGTTAATACCAACTCAGGTTCCACTTCTCAAATAAACATAACTAGATAGTTCAGCTCAAAGTGACATCCTCTAAACTACCAGAGTGTTAGTAGTGATTCTCATGCACATAAAAACTAGCTGAACCTACATGGATACATTACCTTTCTTTTTCTTTTCTCATCCTCTAAAAGCTGCTTTGCTTATCTAATTGTTTACCCTATCATAAACAATTCTAAAATGTTGATAGACAGCAGATGATACAGGCCGGGGGCAGTGGCTAACACCTGTAATCCCAGCTCTTTGGGAGGCTGAGGCAGGCATATTACCTGAGGTCAGGAGTTTGAGACCATCCTGGATAACATGGTGAAACCCTGTCTCTACTAAAAATACAGCAATTAGCCAGGTGTGGAGGTGTGCACCTATAATCCCAGCTACTGGGGAGGCTGAGGCAGGAGAATCGCTTGAACCTGGGAGACAGAGGTTGTAGTGAGCCAAGATCCAGCGCCCGGGCGACAGAGCAAGACTTTAAAAAAAAAAAAAAAAAAAAAAAAAGCAAGCAGGTGATGCTGCTACTTTATAGTATGAGAGGCTCTTCTGAATACCCATCAACTTCAGAGTATTTGGATTTCAGGTTGGCAGGGCAGTTAATAATTTCATTCACAGATGAAGAAGCTTGAGGTTCAGAGAGATTAGTTATCTCGCCCAAGATCGCCAAACTAGTTAATTGTAGAGTCATGATTAGATCCCAGGTCTACAGTCCAAGAATGCTTACCACTTCACCACAGGGTCTCATTAGCATATGCACAAAAACATAAATTTCATCTTTATGCTGGCTCACGCATGTGCATGCGCACACACACAGAGTTAAAACTTGAATACTCTCATGATAATGGGGCATCACTGCAACCACGGTAGAATCAGCGACAATAGACAATTAGGTGCAGTTTCAGGGTAATTTTTTCGATCCCAGTTTGAAATTTTTTTCTTAAAAAAATGTATTCACCTGCCATGTAACAACTATATCAAAGGGATACAATTACTGTAACACAGCAAAGAACTGTGGATTACGTTTAATTTGTTTGAATTATTTGAAATGAGCAATCATCCTCCAGATGCTGGCATCAGGAATATGATGTGGTGGCTACTTGGTGCAGCACCGTTTCCATTCAATTCATAACCATCCACCTCATGGGTGTCACTCTCCAGTTATCTACCTGATATATTACTGGGCTGTTTACCCCAGGCTGATCTAAAACTGATACAAGTATACACTCCTGACTTGAATCACTTAGCAATAGTATACTTCTCTATTAAATCACCGAATCAAAAATGTTTCCTCTTCAGTAGTTAGTAAAAATAATAGCAGCAACAATTTTTACTACATTATTCAAAAAACTGAGGCTCTAGTATTTGCTTACAAAGAAGTGAATGAGCTGAAATTCTCTAAAAATGCCTTTCTCGCTTTTAGCCTTTTAATTAGTTATCATTAAAAATGAATTCTAGTTCGAAGAATTTGACCATCATTTGTTCAAAACCAGCATATCACAGAATTAGCAAAAAACCATTTGCTTTTTCTTCTTTACCTTCACAACTTGAGGCAACAGCAGCAGCTTTTTAGCACATGGAAATATTCCAGGTTTTTCCCTCCAGTTCCCCTTGTGGAGAGGCCATACAATGGAACAGAGGGGAGAAGTGAGTGTCTCGCTCCAGCTCTGCTGCTAACTTGTCCTGAGACACAGGCAAGTCACAACCGCTTCAAGTCTTAGTCTCTGCACCTATGAGAAGCCCCCAACTCTCAGGAAACCTGCAGCTCTAAAACACAATTCTCTGATACAATCTGCAAGGTAATTTTGAGACCCTGTAAAACTATGACATTGAAGAGTTTACGAAAAGGTCCCAAATTTTATTTGTTTTTGAGATGGAATCTCACTCTGTCGCTCAGGCTGGAGTGCAGTGACACAATCTCCTCCCTGCAACCGCCGCCTCCCAGGTTCAAGCAATTCTTCTGCTTCAGCCTCCCAAGTAGCTGGGACTACAGGCACACACTACCATGCCTGGCTAATTTTTAGTAGAGACAGGGTTTCACCATACTGGCCAGGCTGGTTTCGAAATCCTGACCTCGTGATCCGCCTGTCTCGGCCTCCCAAAGTGCTGGGATTACAGGCGTGAGCCACCTCGCCTGGCTCGGTTTCAAATTTTAAAATTGTATGTTTGTTTTTTTACCACGCATTTTCCTACTTCTACTCTTAAAATGTACTATTATTTTGTTGCTTTTTCCTATGTATTTCAAACTAAAATCAGCTTAAAAGCCAAGGGCTCCCCAGTGATTTGCTACTGACCAGATCAGGTCCAGTTTCCACAATGACCTCTCCTGCACTAAAGCAAAAGCAAGGTGCTTACTTAAGGCCTGCTACTTATTCAATCCCCGGGCCAACCAGATATTTCATCATTTTGAAAACCTTTCTCAGCTGGAACTTAACCAGCCCCAGTACTCACAAAGCCCAGCTCACATTCACCGCATGTCTCCACTTACAGATATAAATGCCTACACACACATGCCCTTTACTTACATTGTGGCCATAATGTGGAGCCACTTAAGGATGTAACTGCACTTCAATGTTTTATTCTATTTTATTTTTTTAAGAGAGGGTCCCACCGTTGCCCAAAGTGGAGTGCAGTGGCACGATCATAACACTGCAGCCTTGACCTCCCAGGCTCAAGCAATCCTCGCACCTTAGCCTCCCAAGTAGCTTGGGGTTACAAGCACAAGCCACCACACCCGACTAATGATGTTCTTTCTGATACTTCAATATCTGTTTATCTGCTAAGCAGAGTATGACACATTCTGCTTATAATAAATAATGTGATCGAAATCTTACAATCAATTCATTTCCCCAACCTCAAAATTTAGTTCTATAAAAATATTAGACTAATACATGAAGCAACTTTTTGAACATATTTTGTTAGACTTGGTAGGATTGCTGGATTTTCAAACTAGTTTCCACATCAAGAAACTGAAGATGAAAACATTAAGTGCAGTCCTTTTCTTGCTAATTACAAGAATTCTAGATAAATCAATTCTGCAATATATTTTTTAAAAATTCATCACAGACTTTCAAACACTGTTACTGCTAAAACACAGTAATAGACATTTTAGAAATAAAAGAGCTGGCCACACGTGGTGGCTCACGCCTGTAATCCCAACGCTCTGGGAGGCCGAGGTGGTCAGATCACAGGGTCAAGAGTTCAAGACCAGTCTGGCCAACATGATGAAACCCTGTCTCTACTAAAAATACAAAAAATTGGCGGGCGCCTGTAATCTCAGCTACTCAGGAGGCTGAGGGAGGAGAACTGCTTGAACCCAGGAGGTGGAGGTTGCAATGAGCCGAGAGCACGCCATTGCACTCCAGCCTGGGTGACAGAGTGAAACTCCGACTAAAAAAAAAAAAAAAAGGAAAAAAAGAAAAGAAAGAAAAAAAGAAATAAAAGAACTAAGTTTCAGCTAAGTGAAAGCTTCAATTTATCAGTTTTCTAAGTGATGGCACTGTTTAAAGACACACCTATGTTTAAAAACACAGCTATTTGTGTTAAATGACAATCAGCTACGTATGATTATACTCAGCTTCCTTTTAAACTGAAGTCACTCAAATACAGTCTATCCTGAACACACCAAAGCAGCACCTAGGGACAAGAAATCATTCCTATCTATTGTGTCCTGCATGGAGTACAAGAACTATATAGATATATATGGACTTTTAAAAGGGTAACTAACAGGGTGGGGAAAGTTTACCTAAGTAATTCCATAAATGCCAAAATTTTCCAAGAGCTAAGATAAGCACTGGTAGTTTTTCTCTGCTTATGAACTGATACCCTTTGGTATAAGGACTGACAAGAAACTATACTGCTTAAGCAAAGCAATTTTATCTTTCTAAATCTCCTTCCCAATAATAACAGTAAAGTAACATTAAGCACCTTGACAGCAAGTACTACAAATAACATGACATTTTTTAAAGTTATTTTTAAGAAAAAATACAAATGTTTTTTCTTCTAAGGGCATAAAACTATCAACAATCACACAACTGCTTCATTTCCTAAAATTATTAGACACTACTTCTAATGTCACCTCTGGATTTTCATTTTTTCAAACCATGTGCACATACCCTATCTTTAAGAAACTAGAAATCAAAAAAAGAGGTAAGATGTAACATGTTTAATTCAACAAGCATCTGAGAAGTGTATGCCAGGCTCTAAGGTAGGCACCTTCAAGAAAGTAATTTTAAGAGGGCAGACAGGCAATAATATTCCAATGCTAACTATAATGATCACTCCACAGAAGGGAGTACCTAACACAGACTCAGGTTATAAACAAATTTCTTAACAGTCCCATTAACATAACAAACTATATTCACTATAAAAGTTTATTGTTAGTTGTGCTTCTCTGTTAAGTAAAAATATAACTGTAAAACATCAAATAATCTAGCTATTTTGGGCCCAAAATTGATATGCCAATTTTCAAAAGGGGTATAAATATTCCCTAAAAGTTATCATTAAGGGTAAACACCACATTATTGCACTTAAAATTCACATTAAGCTGTCTTAATGTCAAATAGAGGAGGGATTGGAGGAAAAAAATGAAGTCCCGTTGATAATGTAAATAAAAAGCTAGTATATATCTCTGTGACCTCCTAACACAGGCCCACTCACCACTCCCCATCCCATGGCCTTAAAATAGAACCTTGGATATGTTCATAACAGCTGACATACCAATAGCAGAAACTTGCTCAGTGGGCTGCCTTTTAAGTTATCAACAAACAAAAACCCACAATGTCATAGCATTTTCCATCTCCAACAGAGAAGAGCAAGTTTTGCTTACAACTGCAACATCAAACAAATAAATCAAACACATGTATTAGCTACACTGAATTTCTCAAGTAAATTAAACTGTAGTTCCAGTCAGTTTATAAAGAGTTGCTCCTATGATCACACTGGTGTAATTCCCTTGATATAAAAACCAAACCAAACTGTAAAAAAAAGGGAAAAAAAAACCACACACACAAAAAAGCCCTTACATGTCTAAGCATATTGGCCTCAAAAAAAAAAAAGAATCTGAATCATGCTTCAGTGAAGGCCAGGTCAAAGCAAGAGGATTTTATTATACTTCACTTCTTTCATCACAGAAATCTATTTCCCTGAAAAAGGAAACCAAAAACCATTTGCTCTTATGAGAAACTGACCAATTTCAATCAGCTCCAGGACAGTGACAGTGACTAGTGAAGCATTAACAGAAATATAATGTGCATAAAGCATTTAAGAAGTCAAATTAACTTGATTTAACTTGACATTCTCAGTCATTTAAGAAAAAGTGTTCATCCCAAATACGCTAGTCAATGTGACTAGCAAAGAGACCTATTTCCATCAACTCAACTGTGTTACAGTCGGATACTTTTACTACAAAACATGCAAACTGGATACAGTTTACAAAGGAAACACCTTCCACCTACAGGGAAATTTAGCTTTAAAAGTACAGAATGAAAGTCTAATAAATGACCCATAATGATACAACTGATCTTTCCCATGACTGCCAATATATAGCTGCTGACACCTCCTGGGTGAGAAAAGATAATGGAAAGAAGTGATTATAAATAGTAGCTTCCTTCTTACTACAACTAATTCAAGGGCTGTGTACAAAAGCAAAATCCTAAAGAGGAGATTATTTCACCTTAAAATCTGTTTGTTACAGATGATGATTACTGACAACAATAATTGCTTCTTCAGACAAAAAGAAAAACTTTTTTAAAGAAATCTCTATAGCAAAAGTTCTCTCAATACCAACAACCACATAATTCTTAAGTCAAAGCTTTTGTAAATGAATTCTCAGGAAAAAAAAAATGATGGCAAGAAAATCTTATGATACATCCAATAACAAAGGCAAACAAAGTGAAAATAAACATTAACATGAAAAAATATCAACTATTTAAGCAAGTTTTAACAAAATATTTTTACTCATATATTTAAAGGAGAGGGAGCAGGCAGGGTACAAACTAAACTGAGGTCAGACAGAAAGTTTATTATAAACACAAAAAGATCATCAGAAAATGAAAATGTATTTTTCAAATCAGTAATAAGGCATTCTAATGCATCTGCTCTTTTTCTGAGCCACACACTAATTTTTCTGATATCCACAATAAAAAGATTTAGACTGTCCTTCCTCATTATACATTTTTTATTTCCATATCAGCAGCTTTAACCCCTCCTCCATCTAAAAAACTGAAAACTCAAAATCTGCTTTAAAAATACTAGTTCTCCATTTTCCCCTAATACAGGATTGCTAAGTCTGACTGTACTCTTCACCTTCTCAATTCTAAATTACAAAACTTTATTAAAACAATTTGCATTCAACTACTGTTGTTTCATTTTCATGACAAAAAAAGTTTGTTTTTTAAAAAACTATATACTGACTGCTCTAAGGGTTCAGTCAAAAATTTCTCTCTAAAGGTAGAGCAGTTTAAGACCTAGGTTTTATGTGTAATCCTATGATCATCTCTATCTTCAATAAAAGGTTTCAAACTCAAGTTTATGTCCTTTATATGACGGGCCCAACCCAATACGTATTCATAACTTTAACAAACAACCGTGTTGAAGATACTTGAGTGGAAGAGCTGGCACACACACCCCCACCACCAGCAACAGCAAAAAACAAAACAAAAACAAAAACAAGCAGTAAAACAAAAGGACTGTCCACAATCAAGATACAGGCTAAAGGTTAACTTGGCAAGGAATTAAAATACTTATTCTAAAACATCCAAGTCTTAATCGATTAACTAGGAAAACCAGCACACTTAATCCTCAAATTTGCAACTAGCCAAATGGAAATTCTTAGGCTGACAAGTTAATTTTTTAAAACCCTATTCTTTGAAAAATATTTTAAAATAAAAAATTTAAAATCTCATTTAAAATTCCTAATTATCAGAAAATACATCTACCCTAAATACGATGTTAACTTCATTAAACCAATCACTAAAGTAAAATTTTTAGTAAATTTTATCTAGATTTAAAAGTAATTTTTCGACCAAGCATTATAGGCAAAAAAAAACAAAAAAACAAAAAAGTAATGCCTAACCAGAAACAAAAGTCATGATTAATTTGTTTTGAACAATGACAAACCACAAAGGGGTAAAGCACAAGATGCCAAATTTCACAATTAAATCATCTAGAAAAAAAAATGTGATGGACTTCAGAAACCAATATTTTTCTTAAATCAAATTAAGTTTATAATAAGACTAACAATTACAGGAAGCAGCTTATTCCACACTAAGGAATAGCCCTTTTTCCTGCATGTTTGTACTGGTCTGATAAAAAACAATCAAGCTTCCTTGTCATTATATTGCCCATTTTAAACATACTATATGTCATACAGAAGCAATCTTTACACTGGGGAGTTGACAAGGCAAAAACTAAAGACAGAGTAAGATGAGAGATGGAGTAAACCACATTAAAAGGGGAAGGGGAAACAAACATTATCTAAGCGATATCATAGTGATCTCCTACATTTAAAACGCAAATGAGAACTATTTCCAACCAGAGAGAAATAAGCCTTTGTTAGAGATAATGACATAATTAACATTTCTGGATTTGAAAGATTAAAAATTATTAAAGCCTAAGGTTGGAAACTTGATAACAAGGAATCAGCTCTAAATTTAGAGATTTTAGATCAACACAAAAGCACAAGAAGCCTTTTAAAACTAAAGAAACTCAAAAGTATGCAGTTTTTTAAATAGTATACATAAGGTGAAAGTATTTTCACATTTTTGGAATCTCCTATAGTCTTTGAATTCAACATTTCAAGAATACAATTTTAATTAACCCTAAATATTGTCAAGGCCTATTTTCATTTTATCGTCGATAAAGGATTCCTTCTAAACAACTGCACTCAAGAAAAAAAACTTTCACCAGAAATTGTTACTAATACTACTAAAACTTTAACTTAACCGAAATATGCCAAGGAGAAAATATTAAGAGTGTTACTTTTGAAACGTCATGAAGTTGTGCTAATAATTTTAAGGAAAGTGTTTTCAATGTTCGAAAACACTATAAAACACATGACAAATCAAATAATCTATAATTTAAGTTTCAACTAAATTTAATATAGGTCAGATTACTGAGTATGTTACACATTTGGTTCCAAACATTTCCATGGTTAAAAAATAACTGGCGCCCCTTAGCGCTCACATTTGGAAATACTCAATTTAAGAGTTCCAGCAATTTTTTTTTTTTTTTTTTTGACATTCCAGAAAGTTTTCTGCCTCCACAATCTTTCAAATGCCAACACAAACAGGAAAAGCAGAACCCTTTAAAGGGACAGCTCAAGTTTTCTCTGGAGCAACTTGAAATTAACAGATTTGCTGTTCCAACAGTGGAAAATGCCCATTTCAATGCTGGTGAG
Organism: Macaca thibetana thibetana; assembly: GCF_024542745.1. Lineage (NCBI taxonomy): Eukaryota > Metazoa > Chordata > Mammalia > Primates > Cercopithecidae > Macaca > Macaca thibetana. Next base: position 161,514,389 of record NC_065581.1, on the reverse strand, counting down.
TGCTGTATGTTTAACATATGGAAGCAAAACGACGAGAAAGCCGTAACACCTAACCATTTTCTACTTTTAAGTTGTTTCTTTGACTTTCAAGACAATAAAACTCCAGGGATTTTTCTTTAATCATCTTTTTATCATGGAAACATTTCCGGCCTTTTGTTCTCTAATGACATTCCAACTCCCCAAGCTTCAAACTCCTGTTCCCCGACTCTATTTTTAAAATCTCGAAATTCTTGCGAAAAATCTAAACTCCATTGCTCATCTCTTCAACCTAAAGTTTTCAGTTTCCTTTACACAGTCCTCCGGTGATGCCTCTGAGCAGGAAAAAAAAAAAAAAAAAACTCCTGGCTAGTCGATTTTCGAAACACTTTTTTGTGGTCATTTATTTTTTTCTCTAGGCGTCCACAGAAACCCACAGCTACTAGAAATTAATACTCCAGATACTGCTATGAGAACTTCTTAAGGAAATTCCAGAGTTGGTCAACATTAATCTTCTTGTCATTCTTCGCTCCCCACAGCGCTCCATAAAGCTTTTTGAAAACTTCGGCTCAATTTTATTTCGCCCTTTCCAAACGTCTCGATTCCCTGTCCTACAAACTCGGGCGGCTGCGTCTCCGGGAGCAAACCCTCCGCCCAAGTTCTTCCTAACTCAGGCTGCGCTCCGATCTGTCATCGCGTTATTTCGCACTCCACCCCCCCCCCCCCCCCCGAAAAGTGAAGTTCAACTCCCTAACAGTTCTCGCTTCCCCAAACAAAAGGGAAAAAAGTGCTTTTCGCCGTCACTTCGTCCTCCTTGTCGGCTACGCCAGCATTTCGGTCTCCTATGGAATTTCTTTAAACTAACGAGCCCCACTCTGACTTCCACTTAGTATTTACCAGCTGCACCAACTCCCCAAGCACGAAACCTCGCTTTAGTCCTCATGGGAGAGGGAGAGCTCCCGAACGCGGGGCAGCGGGGGTCCGCGCAGAGCAAGCTCAGGAGGTCGAGGAGAGGAGCGGGGCCCGCGCCGGGGACACGCGCGTCCTCCAGGCCGGCGGCGCGGCGTGGGCCTGCTCTCGGGAGGGCTTGGCGAGGACCACCGAGCCCGCGCAGCCCCCGCTGGCCTCTCGGAAATGTGACCGCCAAAGCCAGAGGGGCCGCAGGGTTCGCCCCGCAGCCCTCCGCAGCGCACAAACTTGGGCGCCAGCGGCGCGGGGTCCCGGGCCGGGCAGGGGGCGTCCGGCCCCGGCGGGTCCACCCCGGCCCGCCCGCCCGCCGCCGCCGCAAGCCCGGCCCGGCGCCTCCTTTGTGCGCCCTCCCGGCCTCCCAGTCCCCCCGGCGCGCGGTCCCGCCCGGCCGTGACCTTCCCGCCCTCCCCACCATCCCAAGCAGGGAAAGGGGCCGCCCCGGCGGGGATCGGGCCGGGGCCGGGGCCCCGAAGACGCTCACCTTCGTCCAGCAGCCGCTCGAGGTGGTTGAAGATCCCGCAGAAGTTGGGCAGGCTGCTCATGAGCTTCTTGTCGTTCATCAGCTGCATCAGGTAATCTGGGGTGGGCTTCGGCTTCTCCTTCGTTTCCATTTCCCCGACCATATTCCAGGCTCCGCAGCTCACTCCGCCCGCCGCCGCCGCCGCCGCCGCCGCCGCCGCCGCCGGAGAGGAGGGAGGGGCGGGGGCGAGCCCCGGCCGCGGGCCGCTCGGGACCCGGCGTCCCGCTCCGCGCCGGCTCCCGCTCTGGCTCCCGCGCCGAGCCCCGGGGCGGCCGGCACCGCGCGCTCGCCCGCCCCCCGCAGGCACTTTCCGCCCGGGCCCGACGCGCTCCCAGCCGCCGCCGCTCTCGGCCGCCCGGCTCGGCGCGTCCCTCACGAGGCCGGCGGGCGGGCGGGAGGCGGGTCTCGGCTGGCCGAGTGCGGGCGCAGGGCGCGGGCCGCTGGCGCCGGACGAGGAGGAGCCGGGGCCGCCGCTCACTCGGCTGGTCGCGCCCGCTCAGCGCCGCCGCCGCCTGTGCCGCGGGCTCGGGGGGTCTCTCTGGGCTGGTCCCCGCCGCGGCGCCTCTGCCGCTGCCGCTGCCGCCGCGCTCTGACTGCGCTCCTCCTCTTCCTCCTCCTCCTTCTCCTCCTCCTCCTCACTCACTTGGCGGCGGAGTTCGCCTCAGTTCAGGCGGCGCTGCCAGCGGCGGCGGCAGCAGCGGCGGGGGGGGAGGGGCGAAGGCGCGGGGAGGGCCGGGGGTGGGCGGCGGGCGGGGCCGCGCAGGGCGGCCGTTAGCGGGGCACGGCCGGCGCGCTCCCGCTGCCCGACGCCCCCCGACCCGGGCAGCAGCCGGCGCCGTGCCCCCTCCTCCCTGCCTCCCTGGCGGGGCGGGCGGCGGGGGCGACGGGAGCGTGACGGGCGGCGGCGCTCGGCGGCCCCGGGCCTGGGCGCAGGGACTGGGTCGCCGCCGTGCGGGGCGCCCGGGGCGGGTGGGTGTGGGTTGCGGGGCCGACGGCCGCGGGGGGGCGCGGGGCTCGGGCGCGGTTGGGGCTGGCGCGGCAGGCGGGAGGAATTCCAGCGGGACGCGCCAGCGCTGCCTCCGCCTCGCCTCCCGTTACTATAGTTTTTTCAGAACCTCTCATCCACCCCGCAGAAAAGAAATTTTTTTTAACGTCCTGTTGCTTCACGGGGGACTTTCGGGGTGGGCATCACGTGGCCCGACACGTAGCCATGGGGCTCCAGAGCGCGTGCGCGCGTCGTGCCCCGTGGCCACGCCCCTTCCGAGGGTCGCTCCGCCCCCGCCGGGCCCCGCGAGCGCGCGGTGGGGGAGGGAAGGGGCCCGGAGCGCGCCTGCGTGGGGCGTGGGCGGGGCTGGGGGCGGCAGCCGCCTAGGGGCTGGGGCTGCCCGTTTAGGGCCGGGTGCTGGCCAGTCGCCCACGGTGCGGAGGGCTGGTGGGCTTGCCCTGGCCGTCGGGCCCGCCACCTCGCGGGTCTTGGCTGCGGGGCGGGGGTGTGGCGGGGGAGCCGAGGACTGGAGTTTGAGGCTTTCTGAGGCGCGTGCGGCGGCGTCCGCCTCTGCGGGGTAGGGCGCCCGTCGCGCCGGGCTCCCGCTTTGTCGCCGAGGGAACCACGCGCGACGCCCCTCCCGTCGCCGCCGTGGCTCCCTTCCGTGTTCGTGATTTGCTGAGAGGCTGGAAAGCAGCACGGCGGAGAGAAGCCTCGCGCTCGCCAGGCGGGGAAGCGTGCGCGGACACGCGTGCGCACCCACGGGGCGGTGGGCGGGCGTGGGGGGTCTGGGCCAAGCGGTTGACGCGCCGCCAGGGAAGCGATCTTGTTGCACCTTCTCGTTATTCTGAAAGCAAATCGTAGCGAGACCCGAGCGCAGCGGCTTAGCAAATTATAAGGGGAGCGTTAGTCGTGCTCGAAATGCTTCTTTCGCGATGGCATCAGTGTTCCGTGAGGGAATGAAGCCGCAGTAGGAAAGAGCCTGTGCGCGTAGTCTGAAAAGCAGAAGTCAACATTTTTACAGATGAAGAAAGAATACGGAGGCAAGAGGTCTTTCTCTGCAGTGTGGTGGATTTCCAACATTTAGATTTGTTTGGAAGAATTTTCTGAGCTGCAACAATGAAGTCCTCCCTGATCTATAGAAGTCGACAGTCCCTAAATCTACATCTGCATCTGCATTTTGTTGCAAATCCTTTATAACATTCCATTAAAATAATGCAGTTATTTAATATCCAATTGATACTGAGTAATTCGCGGCTGAAATTTACTGTTAATCATTCTGTCTTCTGACTTAATAGTGAACGTAGGTGATTTTTTTTGTGAAATGTTGCTTCACACGAATTCTGAGAATCACCTCTAAGTTTGAGTTGTACTGAAGGCACTACAAGAATTTCAAACGAACGCTGAGTGGCCAGTAGCTTCTGGCCTTTTCATTTAACAAGCACAGAGTTCGTTTGTAAAATTAAGTTACTTTGACAGAGGAAATGTAATAGCCTTGGTAGACAACGTTAAAAATGTAACTCTCAGATATTTTAAATTCTCCAACAGCAGTATCTGTTTTAGAGCCATAGAATATTTACTTACTGAATTGCCTATTTAAAGATGAACTTTCTAAATGCAGGGAATAGTAACTTGAAAAAAAAGCTCTGGTCTCTGAGTAATGAATGCTGTTTCAGTACCTAGAAAAATAGTTACACAAGGTTTTGATGCTGCTAGTATAAAATGCAACCCCCTTCTTAATGGCCTGCTTATTTCTTAAGCTCCTAGGCACTATGCCGAATGTTCTACATACATATCTCATTTAATCATCAGTACAAGTTGGGCTTAGGTTAGACTGTTATCCCAATTTTACAAATAAGGGGAAACCCAAGAAAGATGAAGCTAAGTGCCTTGTGCAAGAATACAGCTTATGAGTCCTGTGTCTGGGATTATAATACAATTATATTTTATTGTAAAGCTTATGTTTTTTTTCTTTTTTTCCTCGCCCTATCCTTTAAGTCAGGTTGAATTTTATGACAATATTCCACCATTTTTGACCCGTAGAAACAGCAGTGTCATAAGGCTCAACCACTTAAACCAGATTAAAGAACAATGATAGGCAATTTTCATTTCCTGTGTATTAGATAATAGCTACTGTGTGTTACTTTTTTTTTTTTTTTTTTTTTGGTGAAACGGAATTTCGCTCTTGTCGCCCAGGCTGGAGTGCAATGGTGCGATCTCGGCTCACTGCAACCTCAGCCTCCCGGGTTCAAGCGATTCGCCTGCCCCATCCTTCATAGTAGCTGGGATTACAGGCATGCGTCACCACGTCTAGCTAATTTTGTATTTTTAGTAGAGACGGGGGTTTCTCCATGTTGTTCAAGCTGGTCTTGAACTCCCGACCTCAAGTGATCTGCCCGCCTCAGCCTCCCAAAGTGCTGGGATTACAGGCGTGAGCCACCGTGCCCAGCAGGTTACCTTTTCAAATCTATGTAGATCACTTCACTAACTGACAGTTCCTCAATGGTTTCTTCTCTCAAAAAAGAAAAAAAATCCGAAGAGCTTACCAAGGCCTGCAAGACGACAGGTGTGGCCCCTGGTGCATCGCTGACCTTATGTCCTTCCTGTCCTCCCACAGCCCACTTGGCTGGACCCCCATGGAATCCCGCTGGATCCTTAAACATTCCAAGTATGCTTACCCTCCCCAGGACTCTGCCCTTGGTGTTTGCTCTCCTCGGAAAGCTTTTCCCCATGCATCGATGACCCCTGCTCCTATTTATCTTTAGAAGGTGTCCCTTAACACCCTATGTAAAATGGCACTTTTGTGCACGCACACACCTCCTCCCTTCTTCCATCTGCTTACCCCGGGTTCTTTTCATACCATTTGTTTCCACCTGACATAACTATGGGTAAACTTGTTTGCCACTGGCAGCAAGATTGTAAGCTCCATGAGAAAAAGGAGTTTCTTCTATTAGGGATTTCCAGCACCTACGTCAGCATATGGTACATGTAGGCACTTATTAAATATGTGTCCAAATGAAGTATTAAGTACTTGTTATGGACCAGAAGCTCTGCAAAACCCTTATCTTCATTGTTTATTTTCATCCGTACAGCCAATATTTGAGGTAGGCAGGAAGAACCATATTTCAGAGATGAGAGGGCTGATGCTTAGGAGTAGTAAGTAGCTGCAGAGGGTCGGGTGCTGTGCTTGTGACAGTAATCCTAGCATTTTGGGAGGCCAAGGCAGGTGGATCGCTTGAGCCCGGGATTTTGAAACCAGTCTAGGCAACATAGTGAGACGCTGTCTCTACAGAAAATACAAAAATTAACAGAGTCTGATGCCACATACCTGTAGACCCAGCTACTTGTGAGGTTGAGGTGGGAGGATCAGGGAGGCAGAGGTTTCAGTGAGCTGTGATCACACCACTGCACTCCAGCCTGGGTGACAGAGCAAGACCCTGTCTCAAAAAAAAAAAAAAAATTAATGTAGAAAGACTAACTTTGTAACAATTACATTATTACAAAAATGTTATCTTAATACAGCATTCAAAATAAATTACAACATGTACTGAATATATATACAGAATGAGCTTCCACTTGAAGATCCCTATAATAGGTTTTTTCACTCTGAAAATTTGTCATCTAATATGTTGACACTAAAAATGGTTCCACATTCTAACATCAGTAATTAACCAAGAGTGGAAACATATTTTCTGTTCTCTTAAATTTGATTGGCTCTATTTGCTTATTGCTATTCTTGACATTTAAAATAGAAATTTGCAGTATTCCAAACCTTTCTTTATCACCATAGAGTTCTTGAAAGCACTAAAATGTTCCTTGGATATAAGATTCAGGGTTTTATGGCTTTTTGTCCCAATGTTCTTTTTAAAAATCTTAGTCTTTAGATTTTTCTAAAAGGGATTGGGGCATTCTTGGTATCTTCACAAATAATTGTTTATTGTCTTAATAGATTTGAGCATCCTTTTAAATTGTGAGATGACTTTTTGTTTTTTTACCTTTTTTTTACTTTTAAGGTGCGAGATGGCTTATCAGGCACTGTTTAAAAGATTGAAAATGAAACATTTCAAGTGAGAATATCTTAAATATTTCCAGTACCTGTTACATGTAAATGCATATCATTAACCCTAAGGCATTTACAGGCTGATTTGGGAGTTAATAGCATGTGCAGGTACATTTAAAAAGTTAACTAATAACTGCCAAGTAAAGGCTAAAGACAAAAATGCTGTGAAAATACCAGTGAGCACCAACATTGCCTGCCCGAAAGCCGTTGCAGGACCACACCGGGGAGGTGGGTTTGATCGGAGTAAAGGGTGTTGGCGGAGAGCAGTGACAGAACTTGGGGAGTGGAAAAGTACCAGGTGTTAGGGTAGGAGTTTCCACAGAGTGTATTTGATGCCAGATTTTGGTTGGTCTTGAACATCAAGCTAGAAGGTTTGTAGGGGAAGAGCCTTGGGATTTGTGTGTGTGTTGGGGTGGGGAGTGGGGCGGAGATGGTGGCCGGGGTCGGGAGGAAGGTGGTCTCCCTGTGTTGTTGCCCAGGCTGGTCTCAAAAGGAATTTTTTTAATATAAGGAAATGAACAAATCAGTTAGTAACATAGATTCCTCTCAGTGAAGTTTATTTGTATCTACCAGTACGAATACAACATTTGTAAAATGAAAGGCATTGCTCTTCACAGCTGTTCTAATGTTAATTTGCTGCTTTTCTAAACCACTGACATGAGTACTAACCTTTAGCTTAAACTACTCACAACGGTTGAACGCTAACTGACAGTGTAAGGTTTCTACTCATTTGACCCTAAATGAAACTTGAGAGGTAAAAACGTTCTCAGCCAGGATGCAGGTCCTTGTGCTATATAATCCAAACTTCATTCCATATTTAAACAGAAACCACCTAAAAAATAACTGTCAGATACAGGAAGGTGAGAGTGAGTTACAAATGCATTTTGTTTTGATCTGCTCCCAGATTGATGCTTGTTTTTATGATTGCAAGACAATTTCAGAGGTTGCTCTCCTGGATTGGGTTAATCGTTATTGTTTTTTTCTTTTTTTTCCTTCAGGATCGGGACCCTTTAGGATGAATCTGTGATTCGATTTTTTTTGACATACTAAATGGATACTCTTGGATTCATAGTCTATGAGTTAGTTTTAAAAGTTGATATGGGTGACCATTTTACCACCAAGGGAAATAACTATTCATGTCCCAGACATTTAATCAAATGCCATTATCCTTTACTAAAATTTAACTTAAGAGTCTAAATGTACTTTTCCAGTAATTTCTGTATATTCATGCATCCTTAACTGAGTTCCCAGTGAGACCAAGGAAAGACCAAAAAAAGGACTGACATTTAGAGTCCCGATCAACCTTCGGGCGCTTCAGTTACTGAGTACACGGCAACTCTGAGTTAATAATTATCCTCATTTTACTGCTGAAGAAGCAGAGGCTGAGAGGGTTAACTACATAATGTGACTCATGTGGCAGCTACTGAATTCAGGACAGGATTCAAGGCAGACCTTCGGAGTCCTGAGTGATGGAAGGCACACTGTTGACCTTTCTGTAAGTTAAACTTGGGTACCTCAGGAGCTGTAATTTAATAAGTAAAATACCTGTGGCGTTTGATTCTCTTTTTTCCAGTATTCTAGCTGATGGTGTATAGAGAAAGGATTGCTGTGCTAGGTATAAAAAACCTTATTCGTTCTATGCTAATAAGTTGTGTAGCACTGCGTAAGTAACCCTGAATCAGAGTTGAACTAAGTGATCTCCAAAGTCGTTCAAAGGTCTAAAATTCTGTGATTCCAAATAAAATATCCTCATCAAGATTAGCTAATTGATCTTGTTGTAATTTTATTTCTGCACCCAGGATAACCCCGTATACAGATGAATGGTCATGAAATAGCAATAAGAAATTAATATAAAAACCTTTAGGTGTCCAATTTTGCACAACTTGTTGAAATAAGTAATATATATGTATAAAATATATTTTTATATATATTTTATATAAAATATATATTATATATACATATTATATATGTATATATTTATATAATATGTATTATATATAATTATATATTTTATATAATATATAATATATAATTATATATATATATGCACACTAAGAATTTTTATTTCCCTTAGGCAACACAATATATTGGGCTGAAAATGTTACATTTTTGTAATTTCCAAAGAATTAAAATCACATCTTTTTTTTTAAACATACTACAACTTAATAGAAAGTGGAGCACTAAAAAATTTCATCTAGAGCTCTTCATGAAGAAACTTACTACAAGTAGAGCACAAAAATTCCTTGAAGGTAGAATTCAGGTCTTATTCCTCTTTCTGCTCTTAAAATGCTTTACAAGTAGTCTACTTTAAATAATTACTCCTTTGAATGAACAAAAGAAAAAAGGAAGAAACACAGAGACATACTTGGACTCTAAGGAGAGGAAGCAGCCCTGTAAGCTGCTCATAGCATCTGAAAATCCAAAAGATTTCTTTGCCTTCCATGACAGGTAGTGTTTGATGCTGTGTGTTCATATTTTGCAATGTAATTCAGTGATTCTTGCGAAGTATTTTGGAGTGTAAGCGATGTCTTACTCAGCAGGAAACATAGCATTTGTGGCAACTAGGCCAGGGAATCCATAGTCCTCTGACTCTGTCACAGGTTAGAAAATGAGCACCTCTGGTTTTAACATTAAAGAGTTTGCATAGCAATGATATTTTATCAGAATCGTCCACTACTTATTCAGATATAAGATTAAAAGCAGGCAGGGCACAGTGGCTCACGCCTGTAATCCCAGCACTTTGGGAGGCCGAGTCCAGTGGGTCACTTGAGGTCAGGAGTTTGAGACCAGCCTGGCCAATATGGCGAAACCCCATCTCTACCAAAAAATACAAAAATTAGCCGGGTGCGGTGGGGTGCACACCTGTAATCCCAGCTACTCGGGAAGCTGAGGCACAAGAATGGCTTGAACCCAGGAGATGGAGGTTGCAGTGAGCTGAGATCACAACCACTGCACGCCAGCCTGGGCAACAGAGCGAGACCCTGTCTCAAAAAAAAAAAAAAAAAAAAAGATTAAAAGCAATTCTTTGTAGCACTGAGATTCAAGCAGTACACACTAGTGCAGCCTTTTCAGTTTTTAAATTTTGAAAGATTCCCACACCACTCAGTGAGCCATCACTGCTCTCAGCCATACTACCCAGGCCCTCTTCCGGAGCCCGTGGGACCCCCCAACCTAGCAACCAAAGGCAAGATGCCTGGCACCCGGCCCCCGTCAGGGCTGGCAAACACGGATCATTTATGCCTGTGCTGGGCCAATTGTTACAACCTTTTGATTGTTACTTCTGTTTGTGTGGGCTTCTTTGCATATTTAGAAAGTTATTTTATTTCATTTCTTTATGTCCATTAAACTCTGGGCTTATGAGTTTTTACTAAATGTAATGAAAGTGGATACTTTTTTTCTAAGATACGTATAGGTTCTTTGGGTATATATCCAAATTTAGAAAGGTTTATACAAATGACATTTATCCAGTGACAATGAAATACCAAAGGCTTCAGTTTTGCTTTCTATTTTCCCTAAATAATATGTTAAAAAAAAACAGGATGCTGCCGGAGCTGAAAAGTGATTCATTTTCCTCCTTATGATAAACTCTGTATTTCACACAAAGAAATATCTCTGTTCTGTTCTTCCCCAGTGCTGTGCAGCCATTCACGTTCCTTTGCTGAGCCGTACAAGTAATACTGATGATGCTAGCATTTATTATTTCCTAGTTATTCTGCCTAAGCCAATCTGTAAAATGTGTTACAGTTACATTTTATAGATCTTCAAGGGCCACCAACTTGATTAACTGACATTAATGACACTGTGTTTTTCTCGGTATCCATTGGTAGTGAGCATCCTCTTTAGTTGGAAAAAAATGTGGCATAGTAAAATGAGTAGCCCTTTTTGTTTAACAATTCTAAAATGCGTGCCCTATATTGATAGTGTGAGCTGGGAATTAAGCAGCCGTGAGAAACTGAAAGCTGAAGCTGTGATCGACAGAGGGACATGGCTCTGCTCCTGCCTCTGTCCTTTCTCTGTCCAGGTGAAGCTATTAAAAGAGCAGAAAGAATGTGAGGGGATCAGGAAAGCAAACTGAAATGTGAATCAAGAAGAAGAAGAAGGGCTTGCATGCAAGGAGTTCAGAGACAGTCTTGTAAACTCTCCCATCAGCTGACCTGCCAGCAGCCAGCCGTCTTCTCCTCCAGTTCCTCTCTGGGTGCCTGGCTGTTGGTGGCAGAGGCAGCAGGCCCTGCTCTGTGCCAGGTCCTTGACCTCTGTAGACCGACAGCCAGACTTGACCCTCTCCTGTCCCTCAGCTGACCAGATTTCAACATTTCAGTTGGTCCCATGCCTGATTTCATGAAGGCGCACTGGCACTTCATCAGATGGCCCCAACCAGGCCCTGCCTCTGTGTTTGGGAAGAGGGAGCAGACACAAGTCTCAGGCTGTAAGAGGCAAGCTGGCCTGGCGTCAGGGCCACTCAGCACCTAGGCCGGTGCGGGAAGGAGGCCTTTCATCTCTAGGCTCAGACAACTGGTTGGGGCCTTTTAATAAGTACTTCCTTCTGCACTGAAATATGAAATAATAATACCTTAGCCCCACAGCATAACCATGTGCCAAGTCTATAGAAATGCTCTCACAGATAATGCAGAGGAACAGTCCTTAAATCCTGAGCAAGGACGGAAAGTCCTGAAACAGTTTTCCCGAAGAATTTGCTGGTCCTCCGAGGCAGCTGCAGAGCAGGAGATCCAGAAAAGTCACTGAAGAGGTCCCAGGTTCGAATCTCAACCCTGTCACTTACCAAAAGCAACATAAACTCTCTGCACCTCTCTTTCCTTGCCTGTAAGGTAAGGTGGTGCAGCATAATGGCATGAGTGCCTCGCTGCATGCCTGGCACACAGTAAACTTTCAATAAATAGCATCATTTTAAGAATTGAAAAGGAGGCCTGGATAGGGCCCCAGTTCATGCACACGTATTTTGGAATCTGTGCAATCTCTCTACATTGAAATTTTCTCTACAGAGCTCAAAAGCATTTAGTCATCAGTTTTCTGCTGCTTCCTGTTACACAAACCATTTCCTGTTCCCAGGACTGCTGACACTAGGAAGTAAAGGGACAGACAGCCTGATGAAAAGGAGCCTCAGTCTTAGGCCGGCCCTATTGTCAGTCAGCAGCAACAACACTTGCTCTCAAGCTGGCCAGGGGTCACCACACCCTCCAAGAGCCAGTGTTGAAAGCCACAGTGTCATTGTGGGACCGAGTGGAAAAGGAGAGGCTGCCTCCCTCCTGCCCCTGCCCTAGAAACAATGGGCCTGGCAGTTAGCTGGGGGAGCTTAGGGGATCCCATCTTCTGGAAGGCCCAGGAGCTCACCACGCCTGCTAGATTTCCATGATGATATTCTAGCACAGAGAGTTGTGGGCTGACCCAGGGTTTAAACTGTGATTTCCAAGCAACTGTTGGGCTGCATTATGCCAGCTCAAGGGCTTTCTCCAATCCCTGCCCCGAGGTGGCCACAGCAGCAAGTGTAGGAGAGTGAAGGAGCCGGAAGGGGGTCTGCTCCACCTGCCCACTCAGCAGACCATGTTTTGGCTTATTTCGCTAGACACTTGGAAAGCAATAGCAACAAGCTTTAATCAGATACCATGGGAAAACATAGCCCTTGTTTTGAAGCACTTAAAGTCTGAAAGTGGAGAGACAAAACTAGACGTACTTCACTAGTGGCTTCTGCAAGTTTGTTTTACTAGATCACGCAGGAAGCAGCTAGACAGCAGTGGCTCCTTCTGTCTTCCCTGCACCTGCCTTGAAATGAGCTTCATCTCTCCTGGTAACCCCCTAGAAATTTTGCTTCAACGAGACTTGGTTCCTAAAGACTTCTTCACCTGCTAGTATTGTCACCGCCTCCCAGCCACTGGGCCACACCTGTAGCCTCCAGAAAGCTTATCAATGGGGTCAGGACCTTCTCAGTGGTTTTCAAGGTAACAACATGATTTTCAGAGCCTCATCTCCAAATGAAGGCCAGGACACACACAATTAAATCAAGGTAGTTGAAAGGGAAAAAGGGGCTTTCAAATAAACATTTCTGAGATTCAAGTATGAGTCTTGCTTCACTGCGAATCACATACCCTATTGTAATACTAATCTTGAACAACATTTCTATTTGCATCATATGTTTTCTTGCTCACCAAAAGGGCGACACGTTACCAGTAGATACCTGGGGACGTGATTCAGTCTGAACTATAATTGAATCCCTGACATTATAAGGAACTTGGTGAGAATTTTCCTCTTGAAATCTATTTTTACAAAAGTGACTTATTGTGTACCTTGTATGCGGTGATAATGCACTAAGTAAGGGTAATGCCAGAGACCACAGCAAAAACTTAGATGATGTGTTTTTACACCAGATTTCTCCAAAGCAAGATCACCATCACATCACTGGGCTGCCGTTCACTCAGTAAGCCGCACAAATCTGAATTCAGCACAAAGCCTTCCCTCTTCGTGCTTCCCCCTGCCTCAAGCCTCAAGTTGAGCAGCTCCTGACTCAGCCCTCTCCCATTCCCTCTGTCCTCATCATGGCCTGTGGGTCCTTTCCCATCCTCCCCACAGCCTCTCCATGCAGAGTTTCTGAGGGGCCCTGAGTTACACGAAGCTTGAAACCTGCTGTGTGATGTGATAGAATTTCTTATGTATAGTATAACATATGCATATGAGTGCAACATGAACACCCCATAACCTTGTTCTTGATGTCTACCGTAAACTTCCTGGAGGTAAGACTTTCCTAGCATCTTAATACAGCTTTTAAAAAAATTGCCAACATACTGGCTGGGCATGGTAGCTCACACCTGTAATCCCAGCCCTTTGGGAGGACAAGGCAGGCGGATCACCTGAGGTCAGGAGTTCGAGACCAGCCTGGCCAAGATGGCAAAACCCATCTCTACTACAAATACAAAAATTAGCTGGGCCTGGGTGGCGGGTGCCTGTAATCCCAGCTACGCAGGAAGCTGAGACAGAAGAATCGTTTAAACCAAGTGGGCGGTGGCTGCAGTGAGCCGAGATCACGCCACTGCACTCTAGCCTGAGCAACAGAGTGAGGCCTCATGTCAAAAAAATATATATATTGCTAACATACAATTTCTCATTGTTATTTACCCTTCATTTGACATTGTATTCCATAGTCTCAACTTCATCTTTACAGCATTCATTCAAGAAAGGAAATGGGGATTGCATGAGGAAAAAGAGAGCAAAGGAAAAAATTTCAATAAAGGAAATCGTGTTCCCTTTCCCCCACCTCCAAAACAAAAATTCTCCTTTGCTGGAAAGTGGACCTAAAAGTGTTTTTGCTTTTCAAAACAGTTTTCTAAACACACACACACGCGCGCGCGCACACACACACACACACACAAACACAGTATTTCATGGCCTGTGCACCACTTCTTGCCTGCTGGCTCAAGGTCTAGCTTGTTTTTCCACCCCACAGTGTCAGGCAGGTCCAGCCCTCCTTTATGTCCTAGAGTTCGTGTTGGTGCCAGGCAGCTTCAGATTCTGTGCCCCGTTTGAAATCATTCGCAAGATCTGAATTGTTAAAGAAAATATGCTGGCTTCTGAGTAATGCTAACCACTGGAAAATATTAGAAAACATTTCAAAATAAGAGAGTCCTTGGATCTGTTATTTATTTTTTATTGGAATTGAATTAAATTACTGGTCAGCATCACAAAAGTAAAAACCTCTGTCATTCACCATTATCTTTTCCCCCTTTAAGAATCAAAAGGAAGCCCCACGGCTGGGGGAAAAATCTTCCAGCTAAGTGAACCTCACTGTTTGTTCTACCTGGGCCTGACCTGCACAGTAACCAGAAGCTTCCTGGGCCTAGCAGTTTCAACCAAGTATTTCAGGAACCTGTGCTCACCCTTGGCAATAACAAGCCTCGGGTGATTTCAGCTGTCAAGTGTCTCTGATCCTCAGATTCTTACAAGGGAGCTTTGCAAAGCTTGTAGTCTCTCCTTCCTAATTTAATTTAAACTGCACTTGTGATAAAGAGGTAAGTGCACGGCTTCTCCCTAATGCTACCACGAATTTCTGTATGACACAGATCCTCCTTGGGGCTGAGAGTGAAGTGCTGGGAGTCTAAAAAGAACCGTGTCCATCCCCTGTGTCCCATGGTGTCTCCAGGGAGCTGCCATCCTCCCAGCCCCCTCCCACCTGTCTCTTTTCTCCTCAGCCAGCCCCCAGCGTGGAGGTGCCCACTGCTCCCACAGTGTCTCTGCCAGACTCTTCCAGGGCCCACTGCAGAGCCAGGCACAGCTTCCCCAATCTCTCCTCATCCCTGCTGCCTCCAAAACAAACACACATTAGAAAAAGGACAAAGGAGTTTTGGTTCTAGAAAGGTCAAAGAGTTTTAAAAATTACCGACATTGGGAAAATTACAAGGTTGCTAAAGAATCTGAAAAAACTACCAGCAGCGGTTCCCAGAGCCTGACCTCATTTATGTTTCAATGGAGACCCGGGTCAACTGCTCTGAATATTTCCCAAGCATTCTTATTAATCTTTTGTGGAGCTAGAGGTTGGTCTTGTGGGCACCTTCGCTGTTACCAAGCTGTGCCTAGCTCTTGGGTCCAGGCCCAATCCCTGACCCTTTAACGAAGAAGACGCTTCTCCTTCTCCCCTACAAAGGCCTCTCCCTTGGGCTTTAGGCTACTTGTTTTGACCTTCAGTTTGCCACCAGGGTCCATCATGGAGGGCTCTTGGTTGAAGTCTTAGGAATCTGCCCTCCTACCCCTCCCCCACAAAGACATCCCCTCCGGGCCATTGTTCCCTTGCAGTTGTCTTCCGTGTTCCTCCCAGAGGCTGTGTGCCTCTGGCAGACAGCACCATGCGGGTCTCTCTCATTGAATTAAAACTGGCCCAGTGAGGCAATACAACACAATGAGGAAAAGGTGTGTCTCGACGGGGTACCCTCCGGCAGGCAGCTTGAGCTCAGCGGTCCTCAGTCTTCTCAGCCGCAAAATGGGGTTGCCAATTGTGAAAGGGAAATTAAAAATTGGGATCACAATTCACTCTGCCAAAAGAAAAATTAAGCCGAAAGCTGAATCATGCAAGATGCGGCCTTTCCTTTTGTTCCTAAGCAGAGATCTACAGATAAAAGCTTCAACCTCTCCACAGGTAAATTCTCCGTGTTCACCTTATGTTACATGAATTGCCAATTTACTGAGCACGATTTACTGAGTAGAGAGGAATACGTAACGACGATTGCCCTACCTGCCCCTTTTCTCTTTTCCGCTTTAAATATTGAAGCCCTCAAAATTCGTGATTGGAGAAAGGCACAGACCACAGATTGTTTCTGTGATTCCATGTTAATTGCTTCTGGGCACGTCCTTAACCTTGGGAAACTCAACTTCTAAATTGATTGAGACCTGTCTCCAAAATTTTTTGGTTTACATAATCCCACTTTATCATGCTACCGTGAGGATGACATTGGGCAATCATAAGCCCCTGACCTGTACCTGGAATATGGTGATTGCTCAATAAACACTGGTTCTGATTATAATTTTTATTAATGTCTTTTTTAAAATCAATTTGCTCACTGATTTTTATTCTTTCTTTACTTAAAAAAAAAAAAATAGACCACCTTTAGACTGCCTCCTTTCGTCAGGCACAATGTGAGGCATTGGGGGTACGACGGGAAGTAACTGTCTCTGCCTTCCAGGAATTCTGCAGAGTGGTAAAGAGGACAAATACCAACAATTACAGAGCAATGAGCTAGGTCTTGCAATGGGAACATCCTCAGTCTCCTGTGGGAATGTTGGATGAGAAGCAACTAACTCTGCCTGAGGACTAGAACAGGGAGAGGCTGTGCAGAGAAGACCTCCTAGAGGAGCTGACGAGAGTCAGACTGAACAAGACCAGAAGGGAATTGCCACAGCCGGAAGGAGGAAGGAAGGTCCTGCCTGGGGAAACCGAGGTACAGTCAGCAGGGATGGCTGGTCCTGCCCTCCATGGCCCTGGGCTGGTACAACAGTTGTTCTCATTTAATCTGTGGATCCAGTCTCCTTAGTAACCATGCAGACTCAGTAGAGAACAACGTTCTGGAGCCTGCTTCTGTGAACATCCATCTCTCAGTTTCAAAGCGCTACCTCCAGACGAGCCTTCCTTCGCAGCACGGTGTTTCACCTGAGGAACATATTAATAATATGACTCGCACTGTTTGAGCGCTTTCCATGTGCTCTGCACGATCTGGGCCTTTCAAACATCATCTCATGCAGTCCTCTCCAAAGCTACCCTGTGTGGTCATCTCGTCCCGTGTCAAATCCCGGCTCCAAACAGTTTCTACGCTGGCCCTTGGGCAAGTAACCTCACTTTGCCTCTGTTTCTTCCTCTTCCAAAGGGGGTGCCCAGCCCACCTCACAGGTTGACAAGGCGGCGATAGGAGTTAATGTAAGCAGAGCCCTTAGAACAGTCACCAGCACATGGTAAGAACTCAGTAACTGCTATTCCTGTGCCACTGCATGTGCCTCTAGGGTTTTTTGCTTGTTTGAGATGGAGTCTCGCTCTGTCACCCAGGCTGGTGTGCAGTGGTGCGGTCTCGGCTCACTGCAACCTCCGACTCTTGGGTTCAACCAATCCTTCTGCCTCAGTCTCCCGAGTAGCTATAGGTGCCCACCACCACACTGGCCCAATTTTTGTATTTTTAGTACCGACAAAGTTTCACCATATTTGTCAAGCTGGTCCCGAACTCCTGACCTCAGGTGATCAGCCTGCCTCAGCCTCCCAAAGTGTTGAGATTACAGGCGTGAGCCACCACGCCTGGCCAAGTGCCTCTAGATTTTTGACCCATTTGCAGAGTAGTGGGAAGAGGCAAAGATTGACAACAGTTCGAAATTGGTTTTCTCTTGCTCTTAGGCACATAACTAACTTCCGTTTCCCACCTCCCACATGGCCATGCGCCTGAGTGTCAGCCAACGGAATGGGAGCTGTACTCCTTCCAGCCTGGCCTACAAATCCGGCCCCTGCATTCACCATCAGCTGTCTCATTCAGGCCAGTGGGAAGGGAGATGTGTTGAAGATGTGAATCCCAAAATGAAGGCATGGAGAAGGTCATCCTTCAGGCTTGTCCACTGCACAGTTCCGTTTTCTAAATAAGAAGCCTTCACACACTTGATGAGCAGCCTAGCCAGCTTCTACTAACACATGTGTGTCCAGAGCTCAGGGAAGGGCCAGCCTTGCAGTGCACTGTGGGAGATACAGCTGTGGTCTGCCCAGCAGGTTCTACTTCCTCCTCCTCCTCCCAGTAAGAAACTCCCTCTCTTATGTGAGAATTTACAACATGATTTACTGTGGCTTAATTTCTGCACCACCAAGTCGGCAGGCAGTGCACACACAGCCCAGGCTCCGAGCCCTTGGCTGCATGATCAGTTCTGGGGCAGCCTCTTGACCCACAGTTATTGTGGCCTAATCAGTTATTGCCAAAGGGTTCAGGAGAAGTGGATCTCTCCTTTTGGGTGAGATTGCTGGCTTTAGAGGATGTAGATATCCTAGGGATCCTTTCAAAGAAAGAAGCCCTCACAGGGGAAGCAGAGCCCATGTGGACTCCGATGTGTATGCCTTAGGGCGTCGTTTCAACTCCAGCATCCATTAACATTTGATTCACCTTCCTCAGTTACCTGGGTAATAAGCCTCCTTTGTGTTTAAGCTGATTAAAGCCAGTTTTCCCAACTTACCAGCTTTGCCCATTACCTCCAGTTCCCTGGACCTCAGCCCCGCTGCCTCTAACACCTGCCTTGAGAGCTGTCTTGATAATCTCATCTTCACATTACATAAATATTAAAATTCCTTAAATAATCAGTGACTGTAACAGGCACGGCTTCCACTGAGGGGAGAAGAGTATTAGTCACTCACATGTGGTCTCCATGGATAATACTCCTTCTTAGGAAGGCAGTCTTGCTATATACACTGGAACAAACAAGGTCCCATTAGCACCAACTCAGTAGAACTGCCCCTTTGTTTTATTGTGCTGAACTTTTGTCCTATTAAAGATTTTTAAAAGTAAATGGTGAATTTCAGGAGTTTGGAAATCTTTGCAAATTTCCTTCACAATGTGTTTCCTTGTACTAGAATTTAATTAATGATACTTTTATCTGTTTTTCATTTAAAGCAACATAGTTGCAACCCCAGAGATTTACAAAATCAGAAATATAAATTAATTCTTACCATCAGTTATACAGACTATCCTCCCAGCCTTCGCTTTAGTCTTTTGATTAAATACAGGCTATCCCCAAATATTTGATGGGATAGTTCTGTAACGTGTATATTCCATTTGTATCTCAAACACTAGAATGCCAGGCTTGTATTTTTGAATTTTATTTTGGATTTTATTTTGAAATTCTTACTTGTATAAACCAATCCCTTATCAAAATAGAGAATTTTCAAAAGTTGCTTAACTTTGTCACTCTCGTCGCCTTTCATTCTGGTGAAAACCAGCCTGACCATTTTACATTCAGGTTTTCTTTCTCCATATTCATTTCCAGGCTCTGAGTTCATTATTCCAGTGAAACCATACTAAGGAAAAAAGACTTTTTACCCTCCTCTCATCTGTTGAACTTTGGCTTCCTTCACTCTCCCTTGCTCTGCACACCCCAGCTCCTCCGAAATCAAATGTCAGGAGACTAACCCCGTGAAGAGTCTCTAAGAATGGAGTTCTCATCAATATTGTTCATGTTGCGGGGAGGGGTGGACTGGGAGTTCCTGTTTAAAGCATTCAGAATTTCTGCTGGGGATAATGACAAAGTTCTGGAAATCGTTGGTGATTACACAACATTGTGTATGTGGCTAATGCCAATGAATTGTACATTTTAAAATGGTTACATGGTAATTTTAAAATATATTTTATCACAATGAAAAAATCTTCATGCTTTCTGTCTTGTATATTTGTATAAATTACTAAATCTAGTTGCATCACTCATATGGAGGGCAGCAGCTAAGAAGCCTGAAGAAGTCAGTTAAAATTGAACGGGTAAAGAAATTTTGTTTCTTAAAAAAATGCCCGACAGAACAAAGCATACGCACCCTTTGCCAACTGTCTTTGGGAAAAGGCTCTGTTCGCTCATGCGCAGAAGGAAGCCAGGCAGCGAGGATGTCGACAAGGGAAAGATGAATGACCCCCTGGAGACCGCAGGGTTTGTGTTCGAGTTTCCACCACCTTTTCATCCTTTTGTCCCCCTTCTGATTCACATGCAGATTAGCCCAGACCAACTCCTCTCTAAATACTCTTTTCACGCTGGTTGGAAGGTAGAAGGCTCAACTAAATATGCATGAGGTTTTTTCTCCCGGGTTTCTGATGCGCTCTTGTTGGGTGTTGAGGAATTACGTTAATGAATGCGTGCCTGCACACACCGACACAGAAACCAGGCACGCACATGCACACACACACGCGCATGCACACACACACACACAAACACACACACAATCAGCTTTGTCAGATCCTCCTTGGGCACTCACCAAACAGTTCCCATGAAAAGGAGGAAAGGAGAGAGGGGGAGGAGGAGAGATTTAAAATCTGTTGCCAGGGGAGAAATAAATGGTACAGCTTGATACAAAGGAAAGAACAAAGTTTCATCTTTGCTTTCTGGAGTTGCAAATGTAACTCTTGTTTCCAGTCAGTCCCAGTGTAAAATAAGACAAGGCCATTGCAGAAGCAGAACTAGCTGGCCTGGCTCTTCCCAGTGGAGAAGAAAAAGTTAAGGACAGAGTTTAAATGTTGGAAATAAGTTGTAAATTTGAAAACAAAGAACTCATCAATAGTTTCTTTAAGCAGGGCTTTATGCAAATTCCTTCACCACAGATCGTGAGTCTGGATCCCAGAAGGAGTTATTAGGGTTTATATAATACTGCCCTTTATGCTGTCTTTTTTTTTTCCTGTCTCTTCTGTGGCTTTTAGATGCTGTTTTCATTAGGCTAGCTAAATTCCACTTTAAGATGAATTCACCCTAAATGTGTTTGCATGAAATTATATCGAGTTATGGCTTAGAGTGTAAATCATCTTTAATTATAGGTAATCTTTATGATATTTTAACAGATAGGATAATATATTAGCACACTGGAACTGAGGTGCAGACATATTAATGGCCTTAATATCACACTGCCAGAAACAGTCATCTTTCCAACCTTTAATCATCTCCCTCGCCTGCCCCTTCCTTTCTGTTCTTAGTGATCACAGAATGGCCAAGCAGCCCATCAGACCCTGGTCCGGAAGGGCCCGGGGGCTCTGTCACTATCTTTCACACTTGTGTATCAGGACAGTAGGTTGAAAAGTGTATTTTTTCTGTGTGTGTGTTTCTAATGTAACCCATCAACGGATACTGGTTTTCATTTGTAGATTTTAATATACTAAAATATAAAGATTTTGTTATTTTCAAAAATTCCTTCTGGATTCAAGCAACAAATAATTAGCGTAATTCTCTTCATCCATCCTCACAGGGTACAAAAAGATGGGGAAATCCTGCTTCAGGCCCACACTGCTTCTCTAGCTGAAGGGACGCAAAGCAGAAACAAATCTCCAACTTCCCTGAAGCATACGGAAGGCTTCCCTGTGCATTTTGTGACAGACTGAAAATTAGTTGTTGATAGTATTTCTTTCACATGAAAGCACAGAACATACTCTATTTTCCATCCCAGCCCCCACCCCAAACAGAATCTGGTTATTTGAAGTCCACATAAATAACCAACCCTGGTCTATTGTTGTAATCAGCATTACACATTCTTAGCTTATAACCAGGGTGTCTTTCTGTTTCATCAATAAAAACTAAGATGGAAAGTTCACGCGGAAAGCGTTCAGTCTTTCATCTGCTACACTGACAAGGAATTATACTCAGCATTATTTCCTAGTCATTTATTACTGACTTGTCTGAATTAATAGGTACCTGGCTCTATCTAAGTTTAAAGAAAATTGTATCTACGTTTTTTAAAGAAAAATTTAGTGAAAGAGTTCAAAAAATTGTTCCAGATTCCTCCTGGGGGAGGAAGTGCATTGCTTGGAAGCTATTTCAGAAGGACGTTTTGTAGAAAACCCTGGGAATCAGTGTGGGTATTCAGTAAATATTTTTGAGTGAATGTTGGATGGCTTTGACCAAGTAAATTAAATGCACACGCACACACTTAGTCATCATTTTATGCGTAAATAAATACCTATACACAAACAGAACTATTACCTCTACTGATGGTGGATTACTGAACTCAGCTCTGTCCCACACTTCAAATGGGTCCCGGTCTCTGGGGAGGCATTGCTGCCTGGTGTGAAGGGACCACCCCACATCCATCGCCAGGTCTAGACAGAGACTGGCTCCCTCCCGGCTGACACTCAACAGAAAACGGTGGAGCTGGCCTTTTAACCATGCCCAGTGGATGGTCCTGATCTGCGTGGAGTAAGCTGAGGGTCTCCAAGAAGGGTTTCTTTGCTAAAAATATGTTCCGAGCCAGTGGACTTTACTTCTTTTAACAAAAATATTAGTCATGGAAATTTTAAGAAGAAAATTAGAGTTTAATTTTGCTGAGTTAAAGTTACTAACCTTTAATATATAGATAATATATCTATATGTATATATAGATATATATATCTTCTGGGTAAATGGCATTATCAAGTGCTAACCTCTGACTAAAATTAGCATGTTGGAATAACCTGAGCAGGAAAGAAAAAAGAAGGCTATTTTTTGTTTTTCATTTTTGTTTGTTTGTTTGTTTTTGAGACAGAGTCTTGCTCTGTTCT
Organism: Macaca thibetana thibetana; assembly: GCF_024542745.1. Taxonomy (NCBI): domain Eukaryota; kingdom Metazoa; phylum Chordata; class Mammalia; order Primates; family Cercopithecidae; genus Macaca; species Macaca thibetana. Next base: position 161,492,148 of record NC_065581.1, on the reverse strand, counting down.
CCAGACTGGAGTGCAGTGGCGCAATCATGGTTTACTGCAGCCGCTGCCTCCCAGGCTCAGGTGATACCCCTGCAGGCACACATCACCAAACCTGGCTAATTTTTGTAGAGTCGCAGTTTTGCCATGTTGCCCAGGCTGGTCTGGAACTCCTGAGGTCAAGCGACCTGCCTGCCTCGGCCTCCCAAAGTGCCGGAATTACAGGCGTGAGCCACCGCGCCCAGCCCAGCTCTATTTTAAAACACAGAATCCACAAAGGAAGGAAAAGGTCAGGCCCTTGCAACAGTGTTCTGTGGAGGCACACACTAGAATGTACTGGAATAGGGTTCCCTGAAAGCCAAAATACAGGTTTTTTTTGAAGGGGTGCGGAGGTGTGAGGTAGCACACAAGAGAAAGGACCAGCAGGACAGAGGGAGCTGGGGACAAACTTTGTTCAGTGTCGAAGTTTATCCAGGAAAATGAAACTAACACAAAAACTTTTTTTTTTACATATATAATTGAAAAGGATGTTTTAATTATATTATCCATGGTTAACAAGGAGAGGAAACAGACATTCTCATATACTGATGATAATACTATAAATTGATAGAAGGTTTCTGCAAGGCAGTTTGGTAATAGTTATCAAGAGATTTAGGTTGTGTTGGGGGGCTATAATTTCACTTCTGGGAATTTATTTTGTAGAAATAATCATGAAAGGGTAAAGTTATAGCAATATTTTTATTTTAAATAGAAAAATGTAGAATTTTTATTTATTAATGTTATTTCATTTTATTTTGCTTAGCTATAATTTCTATAATGAATTGATTATGTGATGAGACATCAGCAATAATATTTGTTAAGAAAAAAAGTGTGCCATGGTCAGCGGGCTCCTTTGGTGTTTGTTGATTGAAAATTTCCCTCCCAGGACCTTCATGGACACTACTCCAGTGCCACAGAAATCCATCCAAGGATGGCCGTAAATCCCATGTGCGAATACTGTGAAAACACTGCCTCACCTGACACCAAAACAAAACATGAGAATTTCAGTGAAATAGTCATGCATTGAGTAAAGCACACAAAATCTGAAAGTTTTCATAAATTCAAATACGTCTTTCAGAAACCAGTATACAAATGGTTTCCCATTTACCTTTATAAGCACAACTAAATACACACAAAATATAAGCAACATTTAGCATTTTCACTCTATAACTGGGAGACTTCATCTTTTATCTAACCACTCTTTTTTCTAATACAGCATCATTACCATGGAGTTTCATGTAAGTGGAAAAGCTTTGCAGAACCTCTTCTCAAACCAGAACCTATCCGAATCTGTATTAAAATAGCATTTTCATTAGCATTTCATTTCATTAAAATGAAAATATCTATATGACGTCTTAACTCAAAACTGAAATATTAAAAGTGACCGTTTTGCATTGTCTCTTTCTCACAAAGCTTTATCTTATGGCATGATTTTTGCTCCTCAGACATTTTCAAATATTTGATCCTTGAAGTTTTCGCCCAACTCACTGCAAAGTTTAAAAATACTGCCTATTACACGGTGATTACACATGGTTCTCAAACATGATAGGAACTGGCAGACCAGCCCCCAGCTGTTTCCATGGAGACACTGGGAGCGGCAGTTACACATTGTGAGATTTCTCCAGCCTAAAACTGTTACTGCCTTACACTGAGACATACATGTTTCACAGCTAAGCCTGAATCCAAAATGAAATTAAAAGTTTACTGGCTAAGCGCCGAATTCAAAAGTGCCCTGACCTGTCTTCCTCTGTTCTCTGACAGTGTGTGCGTGTACAAGCTCGTCTGAAAAGAGCTGGCTTGTAAACAGGGGAGAAGCTATCCAAGAAGTATTCTCACAATGAAATAATCATTTTATTTTGTCCATGCTGACAAACAACCAGTCAATTCAGCAGGAGGAAACAAACAAACATTTTCTTTTCCAAATTTGTAATGAGTTCACTTAATTATTTTTGGTTAATTGTGTTGTCTACACAGTTGAATCTTAAATGTGAATTTTCATAACCTAAAGAAGGAGTCCCACTGAGTGATGTTTTACGTTACAATCATTTTACCGTAATCAATATCTAAGCGTATGGTAAATGCAGCTAATATTGTGTCATAAACACTTCAAGTGAGTCACAGAACTCATTTCACCTGGAGGCTATGGCAGATTCCTGGGCTTCCGCATTCCCTCCCTGACTCCTACAGTGGCCGCCAGTCCACCTTTAATAGTTTTGTGTGTGTCACTCCCTAAAACAACAACAACAAAAATGCAACTTGAAAACCACAGATCCATTCTAGCCTTTTACTCAGTTCACCCCTGTACAGCATTGCACAAAGACTTGGAAACCAGCACAGGTCACATTTGGAGACTACCAACCTTGGCTACTTGCCTTCAAGGAGCATTTATGTCGTTTAAAGAGTTGCTGTACTTTAGCTTAGTGGCAGCCTTCTTTCCACCATTTCAGTATCTGCCATCGATTTTTCCATAAAAAAACGAGTGCCAGATCTTGGCTTTTCTTGACTGTTTAAGCTTATTGATAGCAGGAAGAAAATGAGGAGTAAGACTTACATAACCTTACATTTTAAGGATAATTCATCTATAAAATCATTCAGTTTCCCCGAACTATGTGAATGGAATTTGTTTGCATAAATGGAATTCCACCAAAGGCTTCTAAACTATGAACTAATTACATGGTCTAATTCTGGAGCTTTCCCAAAATTAATCTTTGCGTTAGTTATCTTTCGCTCTCTTTTTATGTGTCATCTTGCTTTTTCACATTCCATTAGGTATCAAAACCAAGAGAGACAAAGTACAAGCTATTTATATTTTATCAAGTCTCAAGATAATGGAAAATATTTTATACCAGTTAGTACTGCAGAGGAGCCAGGTGATTCCTATACCAATATTTTGGCAGGATGCGAAAGAACAAAAAATTACGGGCGATGCCTTAAAACACTTATTAAACATAATCTTGAGAAGGATAGTGATTTCAATAAATTTTATTTTTATTCTTTTTTTTTTTTTTTTTGAGACAGAGTCTCGCTCTGTCACACAGGCTGGAGTGCAGTAGCACGGTCTCGGCTCACTGCAACCTCCGCCTTCTGGGTTCAAGCGATTCTTTTGCATCAGCCTCCTGAGTAGCTGGGGCTACAGGTGCCCACCACCACACCTGGCTAATTTTTGTATTTTTAGTAGAGACGGGGTTTCACCATATTGTCCAGGCTGGTCTCAAATTCCTGAGCTTGTGATCCACCTGCCTCGGCCTCCCAAAGTGCTGGGATTACAGTCATGAGCCACCACGCCTGGCCTTTATTTTTATTCTCAATTGAAATGAACCTCTGTGTGCACACGTGTCTATGTGTGTTTGTGTGTGTGTACAGACGTATAGTGAGGTATGGTTAGAATGAACATTGCTTCAAGCCCTGTTTCTTCACCCCACTGATTGACAGCAGGGAAGTCACCTCACTTCTCGGAACCTTTCTTTTCTCACCTAGAATTACAGCTAACAATGCTTGTTCCATCTGTTTCCACTTTGTCATAAAAATCAAAGGAGGTAGTGGATGTGAAATTTTACTAATTACATATATAGGATCCAAATAACATGTAGTGGTGAATAACATAATTATACCAATAACTCAACAGAGGAGTTGCGGTGACCTGTTTGTCTTTAATGAGCCTATATTTCTTCACATATGAAAATGGTATTGAAGTGGATAGAAGTGATAATGCAGCATAACCTTGAGGACAGATAGATTTCTTACAGCTCTCTTCTTTTCTTTTTTTTTTTTTGAGACGGAGTTTCACTCTTGTTGCCCAGGCTGGAGTGCAATGGCGTGATCTCGGCTCACCACAACCTCCACCTCCCAGGTTCAAGTGCTTTTCCTGCCTCAGCCTCCTGAGTAACTGGGACTATAGGCATGCACCACCACGCCCAGCTAATTTTGTATTTTTAGTAGAGACAGGGTTTCTCCATGTTGGTCAGGCTGGTCTCGAACTCCCGACCTCAGGTGATCCACCCGTCTCAGCCTCCCAAAGTGCTAAGATTACAGGGGTGAGCCACTGCACCCAGACTTTTGTTTTCTTAAGTAACCAAAATTCAACTTGAAATAGTGTTTTTTGTTTGTTTGTTTGTTTTTCTCTGTCGGCCAGGCTGGAGTGCAGTGGCACGATCTTGGCTCACTGCAACCTCCATCTCTAGGGTTCAGGTGATTCTCCTGCCTCAGCCTCCCAAGTAGCTGGGATTAAAACAGGCACCCACCACCATGGTGGGCTGATTTTTGTATTTTTAATAGAGATGGGGGTTTCGCCGTGTTAGCCAGGCTAGTCTCAAACTCCTGACCTCAGGTGATCTGCCCGCTTCAGCCTCCCACAATGTCAACTTGAAATAGCTTAAGCAAAGAAAGAAAGGTTTTTATTGAAAGTCTCAAATAACCATGGAAAGGGCAAGGAAGCAACTGGGCCTTAGAAACCACTGGAACTAGGGGCTGGAGTGCTAACAAGACTTTCTCTTTTCTCTTCTCCCTGCATGTTATTTCATTTTTCTCAGACAAACTCCCTGCACATGGCTGGATGCATTGCCACCAGCTACTCCTGCCCTCACATCTCACAACTTTGCTACAAGAAAACACAAAACATCTTGGCTAAAATTGCCCCCCTCCTCACCCCAAGCTTGATGCCAGCTGAAGAGTCCCAGGAGAAGACCAGCTGGCTTAGCCCGGGTCAGAGGCCCTGGATGGGAGTGGAGGATTGGCAGCCATCATTTGCACCGGATGGTTAGAATGTGCGAGAAGCAGTTTTCCTGAAGAAGAGAGGTGGTGTCCTCGGAAAAGAGGAAAGGTCCAAGGTTGTGAAAGCAATAAATGCTCACGCAAAAGAGGGTTGACCCAAGGTGTGGCCTTCTTCTTGCCACTCTCTAGTGAGGGTGCCCTTAGCAAATTGATTAAGCTCTGTGTCAAGCGGGAAAAATACAGCCTACCCCTGCCTTGTGTGGTGATGTGAGGAACAGATTACAGAACAGATTTCAAGTGGCCTTTCAAAGTCTAAAGTGCGATACCAATGAAAAGTAAACTAAGTTATTCTGGTTCTCTCCCTGCATTTGGTCAGTTCCTGTAACACAAACCATTCTAGGTTATAATCTCATCAAAGTTCAGAAGTGAGGATTAACGCCGCTCTCTAGCTCTATTTGGTCGAGAAACCGCACTATTTCAGAGATTTTTTTTTATAGTTAAAATTTTATCCATCACCTGTTAAATCATGCATGAGATTTACTTGGGGCGATCCCTGAAATTTTTTCAATTAGAAAAATGTAAATTACACAATACATTATTTATAATGCACACACGGTTGACTATGTTTTAGAATATCACCTAAAGAAACCACAGAAGAATAACAACACAAATATAGACTCTTTGATACTATACTAGTATACATGTCCTGCTTCCTCCTTTCAGGTCTGTTTGCCGAGTCTTCCATTCTTGAGCAATTTTCTCTGGGGTGACTCTACTCTACTGTGAAACCTGTGTCTGTTTGACAATGTCTGTGCCCATTGTGCAGAGTTCTTTGTGGCCCTATCATGGGGGACTTCCATTCTGTATGTGGTTACTTCAGTGTGTCAGCTAGATCTAGCTGCTCTGCGCTGGTTCATGTGGTGCCACCTACCTGCAGTGCATCTCCATTTGTCTCACTGCCCATCCAGGTCCATTGTACCCTTTAAGACCGGTTGAAGCCCACTGCTGTAGGACATCAGTTCCTCTGGCCTTGTTCCTTTGTGGAGCCTGTTTGTATTGTGTGTGACTATGTGATCTGACTGCATTCACAGACACTTCTCACGCATAGCTTTGTGCATCTTCTCAAATTGCTACATGTGTACGTTTGTCCCTCCAAAGGATTAAAACCTGAGTAAGCACCAAGTTTCTCTGCAGAAGCGGGCTGTGACCTTTGGTGCTTCCAGAGGAAAAGCATGCAGAACATCATGGTAAAAGTGGGACACACAGCAGAAACACCCTGGCAACTTCATCCCGCTGCCCACTTCCCACCCGGGTCCCTGACCTCACTGGAAATTGGGGTCCAGGAACTGGAATCCATTTGCCCTGGCCTTTGTCTCTCTGGGCTGGGTGTGGGGCTGTGAAAGGATGGGTGCCTCCTGCCCGTAGTTGCAATGGGACATCCAGAGGATACATGCTGAAAATAATATCCTGGGGTGAGGGCCAAGGTCATGGCCAGTGAGTGAGTCCAAACCATCTCATAAATCAATGCAACTCTCAGAAACTGGGAGCTGACTTCATGAAGCCAAAATCAGTGGTGTGGAGCCATGGGGAGAGCCACGAGTGTCCAGAGGTAGCCGGTGCCACCGGCCATGCTGCCCAAGGTCTTCCAGGGCCTTCCCTTCATGGTCTTGCAGGCAGCTGGGCCTGCTGGGGCCAGAAGGGAGCTGGGCCCCTCAGACACAGCTGGGGAAAGCTTGGCTGCTCGTGTGCTAGATCAGTCCACAGGTCCCCAGGGATTCCCCAGGTTAATTCTGTCCTCTAATTTAAAGCTCGTCACAAACAGGTAGGAAATTCTACTCTTTAGTTATCCTAATCCCAAACAAGTCATGATACTCACAGAGTCAATTTCAGGTTTAATCGTGTTACCTTTATCCAAGTAGAAATCAATTCCCATTTTTGTATAGCCTGCAGAACATCCAGAGTGCTTCAGCACAGAGCAAAGCCCCAGCAGTTACGAGTGCTATCATCATATGGGAAAAAGAAGTTGGTCACTCTGTGTGTGTATGGAGTGGGAAGGGATGGGAGGCGAGTTTATGACAATTTCCATACTTTATCTAACTATCCATACACTTCCTCCTCTTCCCTCCTCTTCCTGTTGGGACATTTTTGTACATGCCACATGCCATAAGATTCCAAAGGAAATACGAGTCCTTTATGATTGTCTAAATCAGAGTCCAGTTGCAGGGCTGGGCTTTCTGTTACAAATTCAATCACAGTTTAGAAATTAATCATACATTTGGCTGGGTGCAGTGGCTCTCACCTGTAATCCCAGCACTTTGGGAGGCTGAGGTGGGCAGATCACAAGGTCAGGAGTTCAAGACCAGCCTAGCCAATGTGGTGAAACCCCATCTCTACTAAAAATACAAAAATTAGCCAGGCGTGGTGGCACGTGCCTATAATCCCAGCTACTCTGGAGGCTGAGGCAAAAGAATCACTTGAACCCAGGAGAGAGAGGTTGCAGTGAGCCAAGACCGTGCCACTGCACTCAAGCCTGAGCAACAGAGCGAGGCTCCATCTTACAAAAGAAAAGAAAAGAAAGGAAAAGAAAAGAAAAGAAAGGAAAAGAAAGAAAAGAAAGGAAAAGAAAAGAAAAGAAAGGAAAAGAAAAGAAAAGAAATTAACTGTACACTTAAAAAAAAATGCAACATTTCAAACCCAAGTATGACTCCACTCACTTCTACGAAGCTGTTGGTCTGTAACTGCATGCCTGACTCCTACAGAGGCAGAACTGTATTGCTGCCTGCTACTCACACACTAGATTGTTTAATTCTTAAAAAATAATTTCTGACAGATAAATTGAATATGTGTATGGCTATCTGAGGTTTGCACACAGTAGTAATTTCGATCGATTGGTGATTGAGGGACTGTTTCTCTGTTAGTAGGCTTTGAAATGCCACAGTTCAGGGGGAAATGTCCTTCCCGCTGTTCATGTTTCTCCTCCCTCCCTTCCTCTGCCAGAGAAGGATGGGGGCGAGGAGAGGGAACCTTATCTCTCCCAGGCCTGAGCTCTGCAACTGGATGGAGACTCGGGAGATGTCAGGGGTTGAAGAAGATCCAGGCGGCCTATGACTAATCCAGAGTCGGCTGTAATTTTCATTCTCTGTGCTTTCTAATGGGAATATAAAGAAAGTTTTGGACTCCGAAGGAGAGGAAAGCAAGAAAAAGTCCTTTTTTAAGGGGAAAAAAAGGCTTTCTTTATTCACAACCTCATTTTCCATTGAGTAAAATGTATCACTTTTGTAAAACCTTTTATTTTCTGGTAGGAAAGTTCAAACACAGTTGAGGATTTTATTCCCTCCTTTGTACCCAAATGTGATTTCTCTTAAGGTCAATTCCCTTTCTATCAAAATTTGAACGTGTCAAAAATTTCACTAAAAATGTGGGTGAAGCACAAGATTCTTTTCTATCCAATGACCAGAAAAAAAAAGGAGACTGTCTACTTCATCTTCTTTTAGATGACACCAAACCCTCTCCAGATGGAATAACAGAAAGGGGAAAACAATATCCTTCCAGGATGTGACTTTAGAGAGAAAAGAGGTAACAGACCAAAACAGGGGACGTGAATGGCATGTGGGCCGCGGGGCTGTCACAGTTAGCAGGATTCATGCAGTAAACCCAAGTGCTTTCCCAGGAATTGCCTTCTATGCTATTTTGATGTTTTGTGTTTTTGAGACAGAGTCTTGCTCAGCTGCCTAGGCTGGACCCAGGCTGGAGTGCAGTGGTGCAATCACAGCTCACTACAGCCTCTGCCTGCTAGGTTCAAGTGATTCTCCGACCTCAGCCTCCCAAGTAGCTGGGACACAGGGGCATACCACTATGCCTGGTGAATTTTTTTGATTTTTTGTAGAGATGGGATTTCACCATGTTATACCCAGGCTGGTCTCTAACTCCTGAGCTCAAGCGATCCGCCCACCTCTGCCTCCCAAAGTGCTGGGGTTCCAGGCAGAGCTGCCGTACCCGGCCCTCTTCTGTGTTGTTTTAAATGAACACCCGCTTTGGCATCCAGAAGCTTTATTTGCCTTATGGATGACCAAGAGTTTATTGTAACGTTCCTTTGGGAGGCAGAGCAGCTGCCAAGCAGCTAGAGAGTGAAGAGACTTTGTTGAAATGCTAAGACTTTGTGTTTGTTGTTTGGAGACCCGGGTTCTAGTCCTTGTGCCACTAAATAGCTGTGTGACTTTAGGCAAATCACTCCCTCTCCCTGAGTGTCACTTTCTTTATAAGAGGTGAATTCAACTATTTTTTCCCCTATTTCTTCGAACTCCAAGACTCTGTAATTATAGCAATCAACACCAGCAAGAATGTTAAAATTATTATGTGAGCAGTTAATGCTAAAATGTGAATTAAGGCATGAATTCCTATGGCACCTTGAGCATGACTAGTAGCATCTTACCAAATCACCTCTAGGAACATCCTGAGATGGTAACTTAATAGCAAATCAATAAATTCCAGACAGCAGGGGACATATCCTAGCATATGAACAAACTAGCAATTGGTGAACTGATTCTTATCTTAATAAGGAGAGCGTAGCTTTTTGAACACCTACTGTGCCAGGCATTGTGTTACGCCCTTTACGTCAATTTCCTCATTAAGTTTTTGCAGTCCTGTGAAGTTGCTAGCGTATCCATTTTACAGATGAGGAAACTAAGACTCAGAGTGAGTAGGTACATTTACCCATATCATTCAAATCAGACTCAAAGACACGTGGCTCTGACTCAATGCTAACATCCTTGAGCAACGTACTCTACGTCCTCATTCATTAGAAAACTCACGAAGACCTGAAATATTAATAGCAACACATCCTTAAGGGTAAGAATTTTGTTTTGATTACAAATCCTCTCTTGTGCTTAGATCAGGACTTGCACATAGTTCGTTCTCATTCAAAGTCTGTTCAATGGAGAATAGCCCCCCACTTGCCGACATGGCCCATGTCTTCTTGGGGCTTCCAGTCTTTAAATCCGTGCTTTAAATGTTCTGTATTGAGAGAAAATTCTTTTTCTGCACTGTCCCACTGGTACCCACCATCCACCTGTGGCTATTGAGTACCTGAAATGTGTTTAGGATGCCTGAGGAACTACATTTTAAATTTCATTTAATTTTAATGACCGTTCATGTAAATAGCAACATGTGACTTGTGATTACCATAACTGAACGGTGTGGACCTAGGACCAAATAGGTGTAGAATGCTGGGTCAAGGGTCAAATAGGTGTAGAATGCTGGACATGAAGTAGGCATTTGGATTTACTACTGAAAAAAACAGACTCTTTGAAATTCAATACCTTGCCCAAGGAGTCATGCACTGAAAGGCGTGGACCCACGATTCAGCCCTGACTTCTGCTGATGTAACCCAAATTCATACTTTCTCCACCTTCTTCCTGTACCACATTACAGAAAAAAGGGTCAAGAACCTTGGCTAAAGAAGCCCTAAAACATAAACAAATGGAAGTATCAAATGGTCATTTCCACGATTTGAGATGATATCATGTGGGGAATTTGACCGCCCTTTAGAGGAGGGAATCTACTGCCTTTTGACAAAGGTCTGCCGGATAAGAAACTTTCCACAGTCCAATAAAATTTGCAGACCAGCACTGGCACTCAGTTCTACTATCATTGGGTGCTAACAATTAGTTCACATTCTGTATTAATCAATTTTCACACTGCTGATAAAGACATACCCAAGACTGGGTAATTTATAAAGAAAAAGAGATGTAATGGACTTACAGTTCCATGTGGCTGGGGAGACCTCACAATCATGGTGGAAGGTGAAAGGCACATCTTACATGGCGGCAGACAAGGGAGAGAATGAGAGAGCCAGGAGATGGGGCAAACCCCTGATAAAACCATCAGATCTCGTGAGACTCATTCACTACCATGAGAACAGTATGGGGGAAACCGCCCCCATGATTCAATTATCTCCCACCAGGTCCTTCCCACAACAGAAGGGAATTATGGGAGCTACAATGCGAGATGAGATTTGGGTGGGGACACGGCCAAATTGTATCACATCTCATGTGTCTGAGCTGTAAATATAAAATAATAGCAGGAACGGGAATGCAGGATGGTGATGCCTGCTGCTGTGCCTGAGGATGAGTGAGTGAGTGCAGGGGCAGCGTGCCACTGCAGATGCTCTAGAACAGTGTTTCCCAGCCTTTCTCATGGGCAGCTTCCCAAGGTGCCTTTTCAGACATTTTTTTATTTTTGTCTTCTTTTTGAGACAGGGTCTCACTCTGTGGCCCAGGATGGACTGCAGTAGCATGATCATGGCTCACTGCAACCTCGACCTCCCAGGGTCAAGACATCCTCCTGCCTCAGCCTCCCAAGAAGCTGGGAACATAGGCACACACCACCATGCCCAGGTAATTTTTTTTTTTTTATTGTTTTGTAGATGTAAAGTCTCACTATGTTGCCAGGCTGGTCTTAAACTCCTGGGCTCAAGTGATCCTCCCACCTCAGCCTCACAAAGTGTTGGGAGTGCTGGCATGAGTCACCGCACCCAGCCCCCAATGTCTTTTTCTAAACGCCCCCTCTCTTGAAGTTTTAATACTATATCAGATATCCTTTGTGTACATCTGTTACGTATACCTGTGCTTTATACATAAAAAGAATGTGACTTTTTTGCTCCCAAAGAACCAATTTTCATCACCTTGAGGGGGAAGGGAGCACCATCTAGGGAGAGATTGAGGATGTTCTAGCATGGATGGACTCTTCTTGGCAATGAATAGGGACAAAATAGAAAAAGTGGGTGCCCCTATCAGGCAGGCTTCAATGTGAGTCCTGGCCCTGCCTCTTAGGCAAAGGACTTCAACTCTGTAAGCCTGTTTTGCTCATCTGCAAAATGGGGATAAAAATATCCCCCTTGGCCGGGCACAGAGGCTCACGCCTGTAATCCCAGTGCTTTGAGAGGCTGAGGCAGGCGGATTACCTGAGTTCAGGAGTTCAAGACGGCCTGACCAACAGGGAGAAACCCCATCTCTACTAAACATACAAAATTAGCTGGGCGTGGTGGTACATGCCTGTAATCCCAGCTACTCAGGAGGCTGAGGCAGGAGAATCGCTTGAACTTGGGAGGCAAAGGTTGCAGTGAGCCGAGATCACGCCATTGCACTCCAGCCTGGGCAACAAAAGTGAAACTCCATCTGAAAAAAAAAAAATTAGCTGGACATGGTGGCTAACACCTATAATCCCAGCTACTCAGGAGGCTGAGGCAGGAGAATCACTTGAACCCAGGAGGCGGAGGTTGCAGGTGAGCTGAGATCACACCACTGCACTCCAGCCTGGGCAACAAGAGCAAAACTCCATCTCAACAACAACAACAACAACAACAAAAATACCACCCTCCCATTTGGCTTGTTTTGAGGATGACATGAGGTAATAAATCCATCTAGAAGTCGGTGGTCTCTAATGTTGGCTAGTTAATTTATTATTATTATTATTATTTTTTTTTTTTTTTTGAGACGAAGTCTCGCTCTGTCGCCTAGGCTGGAGTGCAGTGGCGTGATCTTGGCTCACTGCAAGCTCCGTCTCCCGGGTTCACGCCATTCTCCTGCCTCAGCCTCCCGAGTACCTGGGACTACAGGCGCCCACCACCACGCCCGGCTAATTTTTTGTATTTTTGGTAGGAACGGGGTTTCACCGTGTTAGCCAGGATGGTCTCGATCTCCTGACCTCGTGATCCGCCTGCCTTGGCCTCCCAAAGTGCTGGGATTACAGGCGTGAGCCACCACACCCGGCCTAGTTAGTTTATCTTTATGAACACAAGCATTCTGGTAGTGCAGCCAATTTCTAAATCTTTTGTTTCCTGGAGGTTTCCATTATGAATTCTTTGACTTCAAGAGGAGGCTTTAAGGTGTCTAGGAACAGCGTCATCTTCACGGTGCAGGCCCTCAAGACATCAATGTTCAGAAGATACAGGCTGTCCTCCTCCTCCAGCCCCAGTCACATCTTCCAAACACTTACTAAGGCCCTTCAGAGCTGATTAAACTGAAATCACAGGCAGCATTTGCCTAATATAAAATATGCACAGGAACACTATCTTAATTAGATGTACATGTCTCTGAAGATATAAATAAATGCTTCCTTTTTGATACGTCTGATTTAATAGCCTAATAGCAGGGGAATGCTGCTGAAATATAATTCAGGGGGTGAGGGAGAAATTAATAAACTCAAATATTTAAAGCTCAACAGCAATTAACAACCCATTTAAAGCAAATTTCCGAATTTTAATTTTATTTATCCTTATCCAACCAGGACTAAGCCTGGGGTTCATCATTATTCACTTTCGCACCTAACAGGGTGCTCTGCCCTTTGGCTGGGAAGCCCTCTCCAATTCCATTAAGCAGGAGCAGCGGAGCATGGCGCCCAAGGCGTGGAGGGAAATGCGGGAGTCCCACCTGAGTTGCCACAGGCACAGTGCTTCCCATTTCCCCCTTGACTATTTTTGCTTCTCTCCCTTCATTGGGAACTTGGGCTTTTATTTTTGTGCTGTGTGTTTAACTGCACACCTATGCTACGCACAAAGCCAGGATCGTTTTTTTCTTTACGGTTCAGAGGAATGAAAGAACATCCACGTCAGTGACCTCCGGTCGGCTAAGGCGGAGCCCGGGGCTCTGAGCCCCTCTGTGCTCATATTGAGGGGGTATGAACAGGAGTCTCCAGGCATGTGTACCTAGAAATCAGCTTAGAATGAGAACCCTCTTTCTTTTTAATAAAAATATTTCTTAGCATTTTAATTATTTATCAAATTATAGTATGGCAGTAAAAATCACTTTACACAAAGACATTACATGTATATTAACAAATCAATCTTCATTCATGTATTTTTTTTTTTTTTTTTTAGATGGAGTCTTGCTCTGTCACCCAGGCTGGAGCACAGCGGAGCTATCTCAGCTCACTGCAACCTCTGCCTCCCAAGTTCAAGTGATTCTCCTGCCTCAGCCTCCTCCCGCATAGCTGGGATTATAGGCGCCTGCCACCACACCCGGCTAATTTGCGGGTTTTGTTTGTTGACAGAATTTTGCTCTTGTTCCCCAGGCTGGAGTGCAATGGTGCCTCTGTTCACTGCAACCTCCGCCTCCCGGGTTCAAGCAATTCTCCTGCCTCAGCCTCCCAAGTAGCTGGGATTACAGGCATGCTCCACCATGCCTGGCTAATTTTGTATTTTTAGTAGAGACAGGGTTTCACCATGTTGATCAGACTGGTCTCGAACTCCTGACCTCAGGTGATCTGCCTGTCTTGGCCTCCCAAAGTGTTGGGATTACAGGTGTGAGCCACCATGCCCGGCTGTATTTTTTTTAGTAGAGATGGGGATTTCACCATATTGGCCAGGCTGGTCTCAAACTCCTGACCTTAAGTGATCCACCCGCCTTGGCCTCCCAGATTATTGGGATCATAGGCGTGCGCCACTGCGCCCAGCCCGATCATGTATTTTGCCTTTCCGTTTCTCCTGGCAGCTTTGTAAGGATGCATGACTTCAGTTTTTCTAGCTCAGTTTTGCTTAGCTCGTCATACACATCTGGGAAACTGAAACTTCTGCTCGCTCCAGAGATTTTAACTTTGAGGCTGTCCCTTCTGTCCAAGACTGATGAACTAACTGATGCCCCTGGGATGGGGAGGAGCATGGTGGCTTAGCACGTTGGTGTTTTCCTTGTTTGTACCTGTCTGACGAGACGAATTGCAGGGCACTGGTGGGGGCACAGGGGGCAGGGCTGGTGAGCACACGTGCTTTTTCGGGGACTCTCGACTAACAGATGCTCAGCCTGATCTGGGGCTGCTGGGAGGATGCAGGGTTGGAAGAAGTTAAGGAAGCCAAGGGCAGTTTCTTCAACAATTTCTTATGCATGTACCTAGCAGGGAACAACTCAGAGGGACTGGAAAGTGAGGAACGACACTGTGTGGTCAGAGATGGACGCTTCCAGGTTGGCCTCTGTGTGCAGAGGTTCAAGGCAAGGAGGTCTTTGATGAGGCCCCATATTCAAGGGTTGCAGCTTCTAGAAACATCGCCATCACCATCCTGTCCCTCGGCACAATTTTGTTACGTCTAACACTTCCACAGATCCCCTTTCTGAGAGCCACCCTGCTCCCCCACCAACATGCCCCAGGAGCCATGTTTATACCACATGTCTCTGACCATTTGGCCTCATCTGGGGCCTCTCCCAGTGGGAATGTCTCCACCATTTTGGAATTGGAATTTCCAGGTGCTGACTCCCTAATGCTTAATTGAGCCGAGGGGAAATTGGGATGTGGTGGGGTGGCCGTCGTTACCTGTGGGACAGAGGATAGGGAAGCTGGGCTACAGAGAGGGAACGGTGCTCTGAGGGGAACCCAGGGACTGGGCCTGGGAGGCGCCTCCCTGTTGGCTCTCCGGCCTTGGAAGGCCTGGTGGGGCTTCCGGCCCTCAGCTCCTGTTTATCTCAAGAATAAATTCCCCTTTGTTCTTTGCTGAAACTCACATGGCTCGTGATAGTTGTACCCAAATAATGATAATAATAATACTGAAAGCAAAGGTTAGATAGTCATTCTAACTAACAAATCTGTGGGCATCACTGGGCAACTCCAGAGCATTGCAGAAAGCAGTGAAATGGAGAGGAGTTTTATGTTCATCAGGAGAAGGTGACCACATGGCAGGGTTTGTCCTCTTAGCAGCTATGAGGAAGGAAGGGGATGGGACCATCCTGTGTCAGTGAGGGAGTGCTGCAGTGGAATGGCCAGGGTTGCCCAGAGCACTGCACGGCTGTGTGGGGGCGCCGCGTAGAAGCAGAGGGTCGACCAGCAGGCGGGCGTGCCTGGAGTCACAAGCCTCCACCAATCTCAGAGGGTGCATTTTTTCCTTGGGCTGCCGTAACTAACACTACAAACTTGGTGGTTTAAAACAACAGAAATGTATTTATTTATTTGTTTGTTTGTTTATTTATTTATTTATTTAGATACAGAGTCTCACTCTGTCACCCAGACTGGAGTGCAGTGGTATGATCTCAGCTCACTGCAGCCTCAACTTCCCAGGCTGAAGTCATCCTGCCAACCTCAGCCTCTCAAGTAGCCGGGACCACAGGCACCTGCCACAATGCCCAGCTAATCAAAAAAAATAATTTATTTGTAGAGATGGAGTCTCACTGTGTCACCCAGGCTGGTCTGGAAATGCTGGGCTCAAGCAGTCCTTCTCTCCTCGGCCTCCTAAAATGCTGGGCTTACCGGTGTGAGCCACTGTGTTAGGCCTAGACAACAGCAATCTAGCTTCTCACAGTTCTGGAAGGCAGAAGTCTGAAATTAAGGTGTCGGCGGGGCTGAGCTTCCCTCAGAGGCTCTAACAGAGATTCCGTTCCTGCCTCTTCTCACTTCTGGGGCTGCAAGCGTTCCCTGTGTTGTGGCCACCCCACTCCAGGCTGTCTCCATCTTCACATGGGCTTCTCCTCTTCTGTCTGTCCTCTGTGTGCCTCTGATAAGGACACTGGTCATTGGATTTAGAGCCCACCTGGGTAACCCACCATGATTTCATCACCCTTAATTTCATTACGTCTGCAAAGGCACTTTTTCCAAATAAGGCCATATTCACAGGCTCCTGAGATGAGGAAATGGAATCTTTGGGGAGTCACCATTCAACAGCTCCCACCCTCCACAGTAAAGAGCAGGAAGGGAGCACTCATGACGGATCACTTGAGGTCAGGAGTTTGAGACCAGCCTGGCCAACATGGTGAAACCCCATCTGTGCTAAAAATACAAAACGTTAGCCAGGCGTGGTGGAGGTGCCTGTAATCCCAGCTACTCTGGAGGCTGAGGCAGGAGAATCACATGAACCCGGGAGGCGGAGGTTGCAGTGAGCCAAGATGACGCCATTGGCTCCAGCCTAGGCAGCAAGAGCAAAACTCGGCCAGGCGCGATGGCTCATGCCTGTAATCCCAGCACTTTGGGAGGCCGAGATGGGCGGATCACGAGGTCAGGAGATCGAGACCATCCTGGCTAACAAGGTGAAACCCTGTCTCTACTAAAAATAGAAAAAATAGCTGGGCGTGGCGGCGGGCACCTGTAGTCCCAGCTACTCGAGAAGCCGAGGCAGGAGAATGGCGTGAACCTGGGAGGCGGAGTTTGCGGTGAGCCGAGATTGTGCCACTGCACTCCAGCCTGGGCTACAGAGCAAGACTCTGTCTCAAAAAAAAAAAAAAAAAAAAAAAAAAACTTTCTCTTGCTGCATAAGGACCAGCTTGTTTCTAGGGGAGGATTTTGTGCCAGTCACCTGCGCTGCTCCGGGGAAGGAGGTGCTCAGTTTTCTTGGTGGGAGGTTGGGCCAAATGAATACATTATTCTAAGGGTCACGTAGATCAGTCATATCGAAGGCTTCCCGGTCTCATCCTAACACCCTTGCAGGTGGCCTCATGTTTCCTTTCAGGACATGTGGGATGGGCAAGGAGGAGGAGGAGGCCAACCACCGCGAGGGCGGGCAGGCCTGACGTGCCGCGAGGCTAGTGCGGGACTTGTGGCCGTGTGGGTAGTGCCAGTGACAGAGACACATGGTGCTTCCGGGCGGGAGATGAGGGATTTGGCAGGTGACAGGGTCCAACAGTAAATTCGTAGATTATAAGGAGAGAGAATGGGAAGGTATACTAATTTTTTCCTATTAGTTAAGCTTCCCTCCCCCTTTTTTCCCCCCAGCAACCTGAAGTGATAAAAGGATAATGTGAAACTAACGGGGTAGCTCAGAGAATTCACAGCAGAGCTGCACAGTCCACTGCAGGAACCAACACAGAAGCCAGAGCCAGATATGAGGTGAGCTAGCTGTGAGGTAGGCTGGATTCTGCTGCTTTCGGCGGTGCTGCCGTTACCGTGCTGCCGCCAAGGATGTCCAGGCTCTCTCCCCATTCAAGGTGCAGATTCCTAAGAGAGGAACTGTGATTGGCTCAGGACTGATCAGCCTGGCATAGATATGGACACTTTGGACGTATCTGGAAGCTGCAGACATCACCCCCAACTGGGGTCAAGGACAGCGTTCTCAAGAGTCAGGTGGGCAGGAGGTGACCCAAGGGCACAGGGCTTCAGCAAAGGCCTGGGACTGGGAACTGGGCTTCAGGCTGCAGGGCCTGGAGGCAGGAAGGCTGGGACGGGTGACATGGGCCAGAGAAGGTGCAGGTCCAGAGGTGAGCAGCACAGAGCCTCGGCTCTCAAACCTCTCTGTCGAGGGACCTCTTTACACTCTTAAAAATTACTGAGGACCCCAAGGTGGTAGGTGAATATCTATCAATATTCACTTCATTCGAAATGAAGACTGAGACATTTTAAAGATACAAGAACACACAAGCACACATTCTGTTAGTTGTTGGATGTGACCATTCTTCTAGCAGCTGGGGAGACGCCAGGCTACCCCTGAGAGTATTGAATGAAGATAGATGGCAAGTGACATTGTAGTGTGACTTAGCAGTTGTTTTGACCTTGAAGACCCTCTGAAAGGGCCGTGCCTAGGCTCCCCACACCACACCTGGGGAACTGTTGGCATGGTGGCCCGGAACCTGTGCTTGAGAGCAAGACTGCCTAAGTTTAAAACTTGTTCTACTGTGGCCAGTCCCCCAGGTCTCTTATTTGGTGCCTCCACATCTTCAGCTGAAAATGAAGTGATAATAGTGTCTTCCTCATTGAGCCACTGGGAGGATGAAACAGACAATCCCTCTTTCTCCTTCTGCTTGTTCCTAGAACAGGGCCTCGCAGGTAGTATGTAGTCAAAACACTTCCAGGATGATGCACACAGCACGCTGCCAGGAGAAGCCCGTGGGCACCGGATCCCAGGTGTGGCAGCTGGACAGGACCTGCCTGGGACTGTCCCCAGGACCCAGAGCTCCCCACTAAGGCTCTGGCTCCATGAGGGGGACTAAAACTGAGTTACCCCCACTGGGAGGGGCCTGAGCTGGCTGGGCTGTGCTGCTGGGGGGCTCCGTGGGCTTTGTTCTCAGGAGCTGCTGAGGTAACAGTCCGTGGAATGCGATGCAGTCTGGTAGCTCAGCAAAGATAATTATCAGAAAAATATCTTTTTAATGGGAAAAATAACTGGTATTGCTGAGATACATCTTTCTCTGCATCAATCAATAAAAATGTGAAATTAAGCCAATCTATGAATATTTCATATATAATAAATCCAAGTTGTTAATGCTCAAAAATGATCAAAAGTGGCCAGGCATGGTGGCTTATGCCTGTAATCCTAGTACTTTGAGATGCTGAGGCAAGTGGATCACCTGAGGTCAGGAGTTCAAGACCAGCCTGGTCAACATGGTGAAACCCTGTCTCTACTAAAAATACAAAAATTAGCTGGGCGTGGTGGTGTACACCTGTAGTCCCCAGCTACTCGGGAGGCTGAGGCAGGAGAATCACTTAAACCCGGGAGGCAGAGGTTGCAGTGAGTCAAGACTGTGCCACTGCACTCCAGCCTGGGTGATAGAACAAGACTCCGTCTCAAAAAAAAAAAAGAAAAAGAAGAAGAAAAAAAGATCAAAAGTCCATCAATATGCATTTGACTTGAATCTCTCTCTGGCATCAGTTCAATTGGAGTCCCCAGAACCCAGGGGCAGCTCTGCAACCGGCAGTGCACACATCTCCTCAGGGGCCAGCTCCAGGGCCAGCTAACGGGGACGCATGGACCTGGCTTCCTTCCACTAAGAGCCGATCGGGCTCATCCATCCAGGGCTGTTCTGAGGTTGGGGTGTGTAGGACCAACTTACCAGCAGATCCAATTAAAGGAGCAATGCTAGATGCGTTGATGCACACATGGAGGACACCAAACCACGCACTCAGCCTGTATGCGCCGCCCTTGAAAACTGCCTTAATGTGATCAGGCGTTGCTTACTTGAAGAATAACCACAGCAACACTTGGATGAAAAGAGAAGAACGCATTTTACAAAACTCTCCTGCGGACAGAATGGTTGTGAGTGCAAGGGGCAACCCGAATGTAAAGAGGTTGTCTTCTCAAGCTACCCTGGGGCCTCAGTCTTCTCCTCCCTGTTCCTCCTGGGACTCCGCCCACTCCCACACAGGGCACTCTGGGTTTCTTTCTTTAATGCCGTAATTTTCTTTTCTTTTCTTTTTTGAGACAAAATCTCACTCTGTCGCCAGGCTGGAGTGCTGTGGCACAATCTGGGCTCACTGCAACCTCTGCCTCCCGGGTTCCAGCGATTCTCCTGCCTCAGCCTCCTGCAATGCTGTAATGTTCAGTATGGGGCCATCCTTCCTCTTCATCACCCCAGTGCTATGGGCACATATTTCCTGAGCACTGGCAGCTCTTTCACCCAGAGATGCCCGGGGAGCAGCCCTGAGTCTAATTTTCCTGCTACATCAGCATTGCTTTTGCTAACCAGAGTGACATTCTGGGTGGATTGAGGCCCGCCCCCCAGTTTTTAACCATAGAGCCAGTTCTCAGCCACTGGCTCGCCTCTTACAGTCTTCGAAATTTAGGCCGGGCACGGTGGCTCACGCCTGTAATCCCAGCACTTTGGGAGGCCGAGGTGGGCGGATCACAAGGTCAGGAGATCAAGACCATCCTGGCAAACATGGTGAAACCCCATCTCTACTAAAAAATACAAAAACAAAAAATTAGCCAGGCGTGGTGGCGGGCACCTGTAGTCCCAGCTACTCAGGAGGCTGAGGCAGGAGAATAGTGTGAACCCGGAAGGCAGAGCATGCCGTGAGCCAAGACCGCTCCAGCCTGAGCGACAGAGCGAGACTCCATCTCAAAAAAAAAAAAAAAAAAAAAAAAAAGGAAGAAAGAAAGAAATTTAGGCTGAAGGAGCTGTACAGGTCGCCGCTTTCAACTCCTGGATATAGAGTTGAGGAAGTAGGCTGGAAAGAGTGAAGGACTCTGTGACTATTATGTGGACAGCAAGGAAGACGTTTCTGAACCTGTGACACCTGCCGGGAAGGAGGAACACAGGCACATGACTCCATGCCTCTTCTCTCTCCCAGTGCCTTCTGCTCAACCCTGTAGCTCTGCGGACAGGTAACAAAGATCTACTTCTCATCAAGTAAAATGCCTTAGAAGCCCAGAGAAAGAGCCTTACCTGAATAAATAGGTAAATAAAGATATTTGTAGAGATACTAATGGTATTTGTACTTTTGTAAAGCAAACTGCCTTTTCTCTTCTGTTCTAGGTTCATTTTTGTTAACCCATATTAGAGGGTTCTCTGAGGCCTAAAATGTTGCCTGATAAGGGATTTGGGAGGTCTGTATCATAAGGGATTCTTGAAGGCCAAAACAGCTGCCAAGACTCAAAGGAATGAACTTGAGGAAGTGGAAAGTCAAACTCACTGCTGTTCAATTCCACCAGACCTCCTTCCAGCCCAGAACTGTGCTGTTGGTGTGCCAGCCAGGGCTCGGTGGACTCCCGAGCTGACACCATCATGTGACCACCTACCGGAAAGGCTCAGAACCAGGAGCCTCGGGGTCCTCCGCACCCAGGTCTTCAGAGCTCCCGGCATCTCAGCACAGTGTTCTTTCTAGAAATGCACCCACTCCTCTGGTCCCACTGCTGCTGGGAACAGCTCAAGGGTGGAGCTGTGACCATGGATCTCAAAGGCGCCCAACCACGAGTCAGTCCTTGGGGGACATGGGTTTTGTCAGCTCTCCTGAGCTGGCCCACTCTGGTGCTGCCTGTGGGAAGAAGGACACGAACCCACACATCTGCTCAGGCCAGCCCCTTGTTCCAAACCCTTCTGGGCTTTTCTGTGCCTGTTCACGCATCTCATCCTGGGTTCCACGTGAGCACTTGTCTTCCTGAAAGGTGGATTTTATTTAAACTTCTAGTGGAAAAAGACTACACCGTTTTCATTTTAATTATGAAAAAAGCAAAATGTCCTTGAATTCTAGGATAATACAGGAACTCTGGCTCTTCGTGTTATTGCTAACCGTTAAGGGGGACCAAGTTTAGTATCCTCTAACAATGGGGTTCCTTTAGGGGAAGTGTAAGGAGAAACAGGACAAAACCTTCACTCCTGATGGCCTCCAGGCCCTCCAAGGTTTGACCTTGCCACATGCACAGCCTCCTCTCCCTGCACTGGAAGGCCTCGGGGCCACACTGAGTCCCTGAGATGTTCTGTGTGCCCTCGGACCTGCGGCTCCTGCACGCCTGGCACAGCCTCCTCTCCCTGCACTGGAAGGCCTCGGGGCCACACTGAGTCCCTGAGATGTCCTGTGCGCCCTCGGACCTGCGGCTTGGCTCCTGCACGCCTGGCTTCTGTAACTCAGGGTGTCTCTGCCTGGTCACTGTTGACATTGGGGCTGGATGACTCTTCTCGCACAGGGGCCGTCCTGTGCATTGCAGCCGTGTCCCTGACTGGCCTTGACTCACTAGAGGCCAGTAGCACCCCCAAGTCGGGACAATCAAAAATGTCTGTAGACAATGCCAAATGTCCCCTGTGGTCAAACTGCCCCTGTCTCTAGCCCTGCTCGGGTGGGGACAGGCTTCTTGAGGCTCTCTGTCTAGTGACCTGACTCCTCTTTTATGCCTCAGCGCAAACATCACCTCCCCTGTCAGGTTTTCTGTGACTGCCCCAGACAGGTTAATTGTCCTCGCCCTGCCAGCTATGGAACTTGATTGGTTTGCACCCATTTGGTGCTTGTTCATGGGAACGTAATTTGTTTGTCCACCCCCATTAGATTATGAATGCCTAGAGGTCAAGGAGTATGCCTGCAATTGTACATGCTTCCATCCTCAGCACTTGGCACACTGTCTGATCCACTGAAGGAGCTGAGGAAATGCAGAAGGAATGGGTGAATGGGTGATCGGCCATTGGAGGCTGGGATTCTCCCGGTGAGGGCTCCTCAAAGAAGCATCACGATTGTCCCGTCCTCTCAGATCACCCAAGAGTTCAGCCACTGTCATAATCTCAGCATCACTACACCACGTGATACTTATTTGAAACCTAACTTTGCTGGCCAGGCGCAGTGGCTCACGCCTGTAATCCCAGCACTTTGGGAGGCTGAGGCGGGTGGATCACCTGAGGTCAGGAGTTCAAGACCAGCCTGGCCAACATGGTGAAACCCTGTCTCTACTAAAAATACAAAAATTAGCTGGGTGTGGTGGCTCAGGCGTGTAATCTCAGCTACTTGGGAGGCTGAGACAGGAGAATCGCTCGAACCCAGGAGGCGAAGGTTGCAGTGAGCCGAGATCGCGCCACTGCACTCCAGCCTGGGCAACGAGAGTGAAACTCTGCTTGAAAAAAAAAAGAAGAGGCCGGGCGCGGTGGCTCAAGCCTGTAATCCCAGCACTTTGGGAGGCTGAGACGGGCGGATCACAAGGTCAGGAGATCAAGACCATCCTGGCTAATCCGGTGAAACCCCGTCTCTACTAAAAAATACAAAAAAAAAAAACTAGCCGGGCGAGGTGGCGGGCGCCTGTAGTCCCAGCTACTCGGGAGGCTGAGGCAGGAGAATGACGTAAACCCGGGAGGCGGAGCTTGCAGTGAGCTGAGATCCGGCCACTGCACTCCAGCCTGGGCGACAGAGTGAGACTCCGTCTCAAAAAAAAAAAAAAAAAAAAAAAAGAAGAAAAAAAAGAAACCTAACTTTGCCAAGGAATTTCCAAGGAAATAACCCAGATTTTTATTAGTGGTTGTAAGCATAGTAGTAGTGTTAGAGTAACAACAGCCGCGGGGGCCATATGAGCGTCTTTGCTGTATCCTGCCAGGTGTTTTCACTCTAACTGCTAATCCTCACCACTCTTCTGTGAGCTACAGCTTATTACTTCCATTTTACAGGTGGGGAAACGGAGGCTCTGAGAGTCTCATTTACAAGCTCAGCATTTTGGTAGCCTTTGGATCAGAATGGAAGGCAATTTTCTCCAAACACAAGTTACCACCCTGCCTTCGGTTTCTAAACTTTTATTCTTTTTATTTATTTATGTATGTATTTATTTATTTATTTTTGAGACGGAGACTCACTCTTTCTTCAGGCTGGAGTGCAGTGGCGCTGTCTCGGCTCACTGCAACCTCCCACTCCCTGGTTCAAGAGATTCTCCTGCCTCAGCCTTCTGAGTAGCTGAGATTACAGGCACGTGCCACCACACCCAGCTGATTTTTGTATTTGTAGTAGAGATGGGATTTCACCATGTTGGCCAGGATGGTCTCGATTTCCTGACCTAGTGATCTGCCTGCCTTGGCCTCCCAAAGTGCTGGGATTACAGGCATGAGCCACGGCGCCTGGCTTAAATTTTTATTCTTAAGGATGATTCTCAACAAGCAGGCATTGAAAATCTGAATGTCCAAAATGTGCCAGATGAATGGGTTACTGATGCTTTGCTGCAATTTGTGTCACTTCTTATCACTGCAATGAACATCAAATTCTATCAAAATATGGGAAAAAATCATTTTGATGTCGCATTTGCATATCCAAGGATTGCAGGATGGTTTGTATAATCAAATTATGTAGAGTTGTAAAAAGGGAGCATCATTTAAATAGCTTACAAAATTACTTTGAAGATGCACATTAAAATCTAAAGAACCCATCTCCTCCAAGATCTTTACAAAAAGTTAAATGCTAATTGATTATGACAGCTTTGTCTTTATCACTGGCACCATTCTCCATTTCCACTCTGTCAATATCACAGCTCAAATATCACTCTGTCCTCTGTTCCTCTTCTAACCACATTCATTCCATGCTGTAATAACAGATGGAAGTTTATGCACGACTAGCTTTTCCCCCCTCTCCCCATTGTTGATCAAAAGGAGTAGCCTGAAAAAAAACCAGAATTTGCTGAAATTCTGATTTCTTTCAGTTTTATAGATTTTATAACTTATCTTTTATTGACTATGCAAGGTCTCTGCTCCCCAGCATCTGTTTGTTGCATCTGGGGAGAAAGATAAATTCCCTTTTTTTATGCCACTGAACCAAATTTAAGAGACAGACAAACAAACAGGTCTCAGTGGAAGAGGATAGCATCACATCCACAGCCCAGCTGTCCTCTTTCCCAGTCCCTGTGTGCGCAGGACAGGAGGAGGAGGAGGAGGAAGAGGAGGAGGAGGAAGTGCCTTGTAGTCCATGGAATTTGCCAGCCCGTCAGGGATAAGAGTGCCAGAGACTGGATGATCAGGCTTAGGGAGGTACTCCCCGCAGAGAGGGGACCTGGGGGTCATGCCGCACAAGCTTTGAAGAGGCTGCTTTGTAAACTTTGTAAAAAATTCATATCATTTACAATTTCTCAAACTTAAAGAATTGTGCCTGGTCACCCAGAGACATGATTATACATCACCCAACTTCATTATAATAATGGCCCTGGTACTCCAACTTCTTGAAAGCCTCAGCTGTTTGATTCAGCCTCTTCAGCTCCATAACTGTTTATAAGATTAATAGACTCTGATGCATAATTGACTCTCCCACCAGGAGGAAAAAAAAAAAAAAAAGAGAGAGAAAGAGAGTCTAATCGTAGCCCTGGCAAAAGTAACATTCCCATAAAGAGATGGTGTCTGTTCATATTGACTGAGTCAGGGATAGGGGAGAATGGCTAGCACCACCAAGTCAGGAGAGAAGGGGAGACGGATGAGGAGTCAGCCCTGGGGAAGGGAGTCTGAGAAAGTCGATGGGACATGTCCCATCATTTAGAGGCTTCAGTGGACACCCTAAAAGATAGGCTTTATTGCAGAACTGGATGGGATCCAGTTCCACAGCAGGGAGCAAGGGAGCTAGGAATAGGAAAGAAAGAGGACAGGAAGGTCCCCACCATACAGGAAGTGGAAGGAAGAGGAAAGAAAGAGGACAGAAAGGTCCCCACCATACAGGAAGTGGAAGGAAGAGGAAAGAAAGAGGACAGGAAGGTCCCCACCATACAGGAAGTGGAAGGAAGAGGAAAGAAAGAGGACAGGAAGGTTCCCACCATACAGGAAGTGGAAGGAAGAGGAAAGAAAGAGGACAGGAAGGTCCCCACCATACAGGAAGTGGAAGGAAAAGGAAAGAAAGAGGACAGGAAGGTCCCCACCATACAGGAAGTGGAAGGAAGAAGAAAGAAAGAGGACAGGAAGGTTCCCCACCACATAGCAAGTGGAAGGAAATAGAAAGGGAATCCACAGAGCAGTGGGATGGGGTGAGGGCTTGACATCTGGTGACAGGGAGCTTAGAGAGAGAACGAGTGCCTTGGCCCCCCTTTCTCTTGCTGAGGTTATGGGTCACAGGGTGTCACACCAGGTCTGGCAGGAGACCAGACACATGCTAGGAACGATGGCAGGGCAGGCCTTTCTCAAGGCAGAGGAGCAAGGGCATCACCTAGCAGGCTGGAGGGAATGGAGGCCTTGTGTGAGCACGTGGCAGGGAAGCCACTGCCACACAGCGATAGGGCCATAGCTGGGGCTCAGAGGCTGGGCGGGTTCCAGAAGGCTTGGAGGGGGGACAGAGCTGGACTGAGGCAGGCCCTAGATGGCCAGGGTGAGGGCACCCCTGAGCTTCTAGGCTTCCATTAGAGAGGTCCCTGTATGCTTAGGTCGTCATTTGTATAAAACAAGCACTCGGTGGACCCGATGACTCAAATAAAGGAATGAGTCTAACCAAAAGGTGGAAACGAGAAGTGGAGTGTTCGATGCTAGCTTGTGTTTCTCTTGCTCTCCTATACCTGCCCCTCTTCTCAGGGCTTATTTTACTCTTCTGGAAAAAGACCAGGTGTCTCGCAATCTTCCTGGAAAACAAACAACAAACAAAACAGAAAAAGCAGAGCAAGATGAGAGAAGACTGACATGGAGACGGGGTATTCTTTTCTACTCTGTAGAGTGAGACACCCACACCTAAAAGACCTCACCCTGTTGTTAGAGGGAAGAGAAATGTGGGTTACTCTTTCATTGTCATCAGATTTGTGCTTCTTCCTCTTAGCTTAAGTAACTGCCTTTAGCTGGACTTCCGCAGCGTCTGCTGCTGCTTCTCCAGCTCCTGGAAAACCCTAAGGGGGTTGCAAAGATAAGTCTTATCTCTGCCTCAGTTTTCCTTTGAGTTGACCACCACATGAGCCCAGAGTGAAGAAGACACATCAGGCTCCTATTAGTGTGGCCACAGATTCACACATTTGCTTGATGAAAGCCTGGTGCAAAGGAATAAAGTCATATTGCGGACTTGTAAACCTCCTAGTTATTTGTATGTGAACTCACGCTTTTGTTCATCTCTGGGAGAAACAGCACATTTTTTTTTAAAGTGCATCTTGCATCACGGATTGAAAGGCTAATACCTTACCATTAGATCTAGCATAAAGCCCTCACCCACACCAGGTAACTCTACATTTACTCCTTCCTTCCATCACAAGCAGAGAAGGCCCAGGGTCAGTTTATTGACTTCTAAGGACTATTGGTCTTTTGCAGTGAAGGAAAAAAAAAAAAAAAATCCCTTAGGGCCTGCTAGGTGCTAATTTGACCTGGCAATGGGATAAAGTTAGGCTTTGGCTGTCTTCAACCTCCTAGGATCGCAATACCTTCTACTTAACATAAGAGTCAAACAATTCCCTGGCAATAGATTGCTTTCCACTTGTAGAGCTACTGAATAAACAGAAAAGTAATTAACCGTGTGCTATGGCTGGATGTATCAGGTGGAATTTCATTATAGCAGAAAGAACTGAGAGAATCAAGAAATCATTTTGTGTCCACTGTCAGACGAACCGTTCGTGCTTTCTTCTGCTAGGATGGACACGCTATCTCTGCTTTTCTTCAAGAAGAGAAATTTCTGAATTCCCTATCATATCTTCACTTTGATCAAGGGGAAAAGAAGAAAAGAAAAATCTTAAGTGCCTACACTTAGTCCAAATATAAAGAATTCTTCTCATTTTTCCATTTAATGATTTTGTTCCTGAGACCTATGGATGATGCTCTTTCGTTGTAGTTTTTGTTTTTTATTTTTTTCTCAACTAGTAAATATCTGAATTTTGAAATGTGAACTGAAGGTCTCATTATTATGATTTCCCCTCCCTTTGAAAAATAAACGGCATTATGTCATTTATAACAGCAGGAAGAGATGGGGTTTCACAGGAAGGAAATTTATGCTCAGTTGGAAAAAGAAAAGACATCTAAGCCATTTATTTTTAGCCGCCTTTAAAAAAATATATTCGAAAGTACTAAACTCAATTTCACATGTCCAGAATGGTATAACCTAATTTTAGTATATTAATTAACAATAAAAGTAGTGTTTTGCCTCATACGAAGGAATAAAATAATTAACTTACTGAGGAAATGGGGTCATGTGATTTTACTTTGGGAGGGTAATGGATGACATTGAGTAACTGTAACAGTAGGGTTTTGCAGAGCCGCTGTGGCGGTGGAACCTGTTTGGAATTCTCTGTTGAACGCCTGACTGAGAACCAGGTTTCTCCCATGCAAGCCTCCCCTGTCTTGACTCAGAGTAAGGGCACACACGTCGGCAAGGCCGGCCAGTGCTCCTTACGAAGAACACTGGGTGTGGAGGGAGACATGCGTTTGAGGACTTTCCAGGCTTAGTTGAGTGTCCACACGCTCCCCGAATCAACAAGTCCTTGGGCTGGCTTGAGCACCAAGGTGCTTTCTACTTGAGGAAGGAATTCTAGCATTTTACATTTTACATATTTGGACCTTTGAACTTGAAATATTTTGTTACACTTCACATAGCTTCATTCCCTGGGGGGGAGAAACCTAGTCTTTCAAGTGGTTATTATAAAGCTAAGTACATAAATATGCATGAGAGGTCATTATTACCACAAGATGATACTTAAAATGTTCGAGTGTCTCTTACTAAGATTTTTCGACTTGTTCAGTGACTGCAAATCAAAGTCTCCAGCTTTTAGTTGCTGAACTTTGCCTCTGATTGTTCTTTCAAAGTTTTCAACGAAAGGGAATGGTTTTTGGAGCCTTGACTGGCTTGCTTTCTTTCTTTCTCTTTCTTTCTTTCTTTCTTTCTTTCTTTCTTTCTTTCTTTCTTTCTTTCTTTCTTTCTTTCTTTCTACAGATATGTAATGAGGTGTTTCATTACCCATGTCCATGTCTAATGCAGAATGCCATATTTAAAGCATTGTAGCTGGAGCTCTGGAGGTTGGCTAACGGAATTTCCAGATTTTAGATCTGGAACTGAGAGGCACAGAGAGGCTAAGTGACTTTTCCCATGTCACATTGTGACATACAGTCGAGGCTGGCAGTCAGACCTGGCACCCCCGGCCAGGTTAGGGCTGGTGAGTCAAGGCCTGTGAAAGGCTCGAGGGCCTAAAGTATAGGGTTCCCATGGGAATCATGATATTGAAGAGTTGCATTTTGACCCATTTTTTACTTCTAGAATTTGATATTACAATGTGGAAATATATAGTGTTAGCAGAACCTTCAAGACTCTTAAACATGACTTTCGCATTCAGAATCAACTCCAGTTGAACCCTTCCTGCAGCAAGTTCTCACTGGGAGAAGATACAAATTTTCATCTCTAGAACTAATAACCCAGGCTGCCCTGTTCTCCTTGGGAAAGGAGAAATGGCAATGGAAACCAAAATGGAGCCGGAGAGAGGAAAACAGGTCTACCAGAAGCCTCAGATTTTCCCTCTCTGGGAGCAGGGACACCAGGCAATAGCCCTTGTGTTCTGACAACTGTTTTAGTCCCAAATTAACAGAGTAAAGAAAGCCTTTAAAACATTTTTGCTTCTGGGATCCCAATCTCCGATTCACGGGCAGAATCTTTGGAAAGTGGAATAGGAGGAACCCCCCAGGGTGTGCTGTCTTCCCTGTTCAAACCCATTGTGACCAGTGCACCTGCAGTGTTTCCCACCAGGCTTCCCCTGGGTCCTCGGGCGGATCTTGCTTGAGGACGCTGCAGTAAAAGAAAGCCCTCCTGCAGACCAGGGCTAGTGCTCTGTCTTACTGCAGGATGACTAGAGTCAACAATAATATATTATGTACTTGCAAGCAGCTGGAAGAAGAATATTGACCACTCTCAACACAAAAAAAGATAAAAGTTTGAGATGGTGCATATGCTAATTACCCTGATCTGATCACTATGCATGAGAGGTATTGAAATACCACTATGTCCCCCCATGAATATGTACAAGGATTATTTGTCAAATTTTTAAAAATTAAAATTAAAAAGAATCAGGGCTAATCTGCCAGTGAACTCGCAGCCCATGGGCAGAGCTCCCCGAATGCTGCATTTGAAATCGACTTCCCATGGGAAGCTTTCTTAGGTTACATCTCACAGCTTCTCATTTACCATTGTCCACAGCTGGCACATTCTGAAATCGGTTTCTATTTGACCCCATCATTTAGGTGCATCATGTGGCCATGGAGATTGGTGGGAGGGGCTTGCCCTGAGAAGCCAGTCTGGATTTGAATCTGTGCCCCTTCACTCATTAGCTGTAATGTGAGCAAGTGGCTAACTTCTCTGGACTGCTCCCTCATCTGCAAACCAGGACTGATCCTACTTACCTTGCTTCCAGGACTCCTGGGGTTACAAAAGATCACACACAGGACATCTGGTCTTGCAAGGTGCTTGACAAAGCCCTGCTTCCAAATTCCTTCCCAATGAAAACTCTTCCATTGTGTTTGAACTCACCCTGGGCACCCCAGAATGTCCAATAAGCATGTACCATGTTTGCAAATCAGTTCTGTATATCGCTTTGTTTTATCATTTTAACTAATTATGTTGTGATTTGAGTTTCAAAAGAACATGCCTTTTCTTTTTTCAACCCCTTCATTAATTCAGTATTTTGTCCACCTTAAAAGCTCAAGAAGTTTGCTGACAGACTAACAGAATGATCAAAATTTCCCAAACCTAAGCCTTTCCTTTCACTCCTTCCCCAAATGCTAGAGTTGCAAGGTCAGGAAGGAGCTGTTGAGGTCACCAACGCCTCCTTGCTCATTGCCACAGCCTGATCACACAGAGGTCAACATCATAGACCTATGGAGACCAGGAAGGACCACGAAGCAGCTCTGGCCAAACTCCTGGGTTTGAGAAGGATGATTCCCACCACGTGCAAATGGAATGGTTTTTGATGGTGCTGTTGGTAATCCTTCTGGCAGATCATCTCACCATTCCCCGGTAACCAGTGTGCTCTTTCTGTTTGTGATTCTGGATACATTTACTTTTATCTAAAATCTTTTTTTTTTTTTTTTTTTTGAGACGGAGTCTCGCTCTGTCGCCCAGGCTGGAGTGAAGTGGCCGGATCTCAGCTCACTGCAAGCTCCGCCTCCCGGGTCTACGCCATTCTCCTGCCTCAGCCTCCCGAGTAGCTGGGACTACAGGCACCTGCCACCTCGCCCAGCTAGTTTTTTGTATTTTTTAGGAGAGACGGGGTTTCACCGGGTTAGCCAAGATGGCCTCGATCTCCTGACCTCGTGATCCGCCCGTCTCGGCCTCCCAAAGTGCTGGGATTACAGGCTTGAGCCACCACGCCTGGCCTATCTAAAATCTTTTGTTCAGAATCTTGGTCCAGGAGTTGGCCTTACAGTTTCCCAGTGACTAATGTGTTTCTGTTGACCGGGCTGGTCTCACCCTGGACATATGTGTAGTCACATTTCACAAAGTAAGCATTTCCTCACCTGCCAGTCACTCCTGTCCACCGTTCATTCTGAGTTACTTATTCTGGCTGCACACCTCTGAAGTGCCAGGCTTGGGCTCACCCTCCTCATACGTCAGCCCCTGTGCTGGTTCTTGGCTTTCTGTCCTTTTGTCACCCCTCAGGAGTCCTTCTGGCTCCTGCACTCAGAGGTGCCCACACAGAATATAATATCCCGTGACAGGATGTCTCTCCACGTGCAAACCAAAATAGCACCAGCCTCTGTGTGCCATGTTCCTTTCTAAATGCACACTGACATCATGTCTAGTCTCACCTCTCGTCCGGACCGGCCTCTTTATGGCACACACTGTGAAGGACTGTGAGAGATCTAAGGTGACTTTTTTGGCTCCTTTATTTGTAAGCTTTGAATCCATTCATATTTTTTCTCCTCATCGCTATTTGAACTCTGTCCCTGGTGGGGAGTCAGATGTGGACGGCTGTCTTGTGTTTTTCAATCCCTTTTCCTTTTGCTAAAAAAGATATTTAAGGAACTATAGCCAGGGTTGGAAAAGGGGCTCCATTACATTCTAGGAAAATAACACGATGTAGTCTTGTCTTGGGTGGCGGACTGTCTCCTCAAAAAATTTCAAAACAAGATGAGACCTTAGAAATCTCCTGGTCCAGTCCCTTTAGTTTACAGCTTAAGAAGTCAAGGTTCAGAGAAGCAAGCAATTGGCTTGAGATCTCAAGAGGAGTCTAATCCTGAGTCAGAATTATAATTCTGGACTCCTAATTGGGCTAGGTGGCTCATGCCTATAATCCTGACACTTCGGGAGGTCGAGGTGGGAGGACTGCTTGAGGCCAGGAGTTTGAATCACCAGCCTGGGCAACATAGTGAGACCCTGGCTCTACAAAAATAAAAATAAAAAAAATTAACTGGGCACGGTGTCGCACACCTGTAGTCCTAGCTACTCAGGAGGCTGAGGTGGGAGGATTGCTTGAGGCAAGGAGTTCCAGGCTGCAGTGAGCTGTGATGGTGCCACTGCAGTCCAGCCTGGGTGACACAGCAAGGCCTGTCTCTCAAAATAAAAACTAAAAACATAATAAATAAAAAGAATTCTAGGCTCCTGGCCTCAACTTAGTGTGTGGGTTTTTATAGGGTTTTTGTTGTTGTTTGTTTGTTTTTTGAGATGGAGTTTCACTCTTGTTGCCCAGGCTAGAGTGCAACGGCTTCATCTTGGCTCACTGCAACCTCCACCTGCTGGTTTCAATCAATTCTCTTGCCTCAACCTTCCGAGTAGCTGGGATTACAGCTGCACACTACCATGCCCAGCTAATTTTTTGTGTTTTTAGTAGAGACAGGGTTTCACCATGTTGGCCAGGCTGGTCTTGAACTCCTGACCTCAGGTGATCCACTGTCTCAGCCTCCCAACGTGCTGGGATTACAGGCATGAGCCACAGTGCCCAGCCAGTTACTTATTTATTCACATAAATTAACCCATTTATTATAGGCTAGTGATGTCTCAAAGAGGAGAGGAGCGTCTACTGGTCTTTTATCCTTTAGTCATCTGATGGTGGATTTTCTTGTGACAGCAGAAGTGGTGTTAGAAGTCCAGGCACTGCCAGCTGCTGTCTTCATGCAGGGACCACAGTGCAGATCCCCACAGCTCATCTCTTCATCTCAGTTTTATCACGGAAAGAGCAAGTGTACTTGGCGTGCTGGCTGATTTCAATTTTCTTCGCCGTCTTCCGGAGGGAGGCACTCTAGCAGGTCCCGTATTTACCAACCATTCCAACTCTCTTGGTGCATTCAACTATGTTACGGCCAACTAGGTTCGAACCCGGAGAGCTGAGGTTATCTTTTTTTTTTTTTTTTTTTTTTGAGACAGAGTCTCGCTCTGTCGCCCAGGCTGGAGTGCAGTGGCCGGATCTCAGTTCACTGCAAGCTCCACCTCCCGGGTTCACGCCATTCTCCTGCCTCAGCCTCCCGAGTAGCTGGGACAACAGGTGCCCGCCACCTCGCCCAGCTAGCTTTTTTTGTATTTTTTTAGTAGAGCCAGGGTTTCACCGGGTTAGCCAGGATGGTCTCCATCTCCTGACCTCGTGACCCGCCCGTCTCGGCCTCCCAAAGTGCTGAGATTACAGGCTTGAGCCACCGCGCCCGGCCAAGGTTATCTTTTTAAATTAAAAATGTGTATGTCAAAGAAAGAACAAAAGCAACTTCTAACGTCAAGTCAAATCATACATGTTTCCAGTGTCGTATGGCATCTGAGCATGCTAATTCATCCCAGGCATCTTGAATCTCTATTATTATTTACTTCCTCGGGGGACCCTCTCTGTTCAGCCTGTTTTAGTTGCCCTCTAAACCCAACAAAGCCCAGAGTGGCTCCAGCCAGGATGTGCTGATCTCTTACAGTCACGCCGTGTCTGCACCAGACAGTCACTGGCCGTCACCACTGCTAGCGCTGCCTGTCCCACTCCGTTTGAAACGCTCTCTGGATAGGGGTTAGATTTTAGTTTTTGACAACTGTACTTGTTAGAAAATTTATCTTCTAATCAAACAAGCTCTGTCTTCTCATCATCCTCATTATGCCCATTTTGCTCTGTGCCCTTCAAGCAGACACAGCTCGAGGGCAAACTATAACTGGCATTGAACAGAAGGTGGGATTTTTATCCTCAGGCATCTCCTCCTGGCCACTTCTCCCCCTGACCCTTGATCTCAGCTTTCCTAGTCCCTTGACCTGCCTTATTTTGGTTCCTCACTTCATTTGCATTGTCACTGAAACTTTGTCATTCACCACCTCGATGGACTGTCTTCTGTAGCTTTTTCTTGAAGCTTTCTCTAGGGTATGACTCCCAGTGTTGCCCTCTGGTCTTGTGAATCTTAATTGTGCAGACAGTGGGCTGTCCCCGCAATCAGGAGTGAATGGGACTGGTCAGTTGCCACATCCTTGCTCAGCCCCATCAGGTAGGGAGTGACCCTTCGGCTCGCTGGCCTCAGTTCTGTTCTCTGGAGCGAGGTAGGGTACATCTCACCACTGCTAGTCTTTTCAGAGTGTGGTCCTGTCCCTCCTGACGGTTCTTCGCTCTCTCCTACACACCCTTTCTTTTTTCTTTTCTTTTCTTTTTTCTTTTCTTTTCTTTTCTTTTCTTTTGAGACAGGGTCTCACTCTGTAGTCCAGGCTGGAGTGCAGTGGTGTGATCTTGGCTCACTGCAATCCTCACTTCCCAGATTCAAGCAATTCTCCTGCCTCAGCCTCCCGAGTAACTGGGACTACAGGCACCCACCACTACATCTGGCTAATTTTTTTTTTTTTTGGTAGAGACGGGGTTTCATCATGTTAGCCAGGCTGGTCTCGAACTCCTGACCTCAGGGGATCTGCCCTCCCCGGCCTCCGAAAATGCTGGGATTATAGGCGTGAGCCACCGCGCCTGGCCTCTTACACACTCTTTCAAAGGATGGATATAAATGTATCAGTAGAGATGTTGTCTGACCTGTACGCAGGCCAGTGGGGCATTTTCTTTCCTTTACTGGAATATTCTATTTTCATCAGTGCAGACTCAGATCCTTGGCTGTCTTTAGCAGTAACTCATACCTTGAGCTTGGGGTCAACAAAATTCCTCCACCCTTCTCCCCCTTTCGCTTGGTCTCTATTCTCTTCTGCCTGTGTCATTTAGTTATTTTTGAACTCTTGCATCTTGTGTTTATTTGTATTTTTACTTGGATTCATTATTCTAGCCGATCACTGGAATTCTTTTGAATCCTGATTCTTTCATGTGCATTTATGCTGACTTCACGCTTTTATTGTGTACAAATTAATATGTGAACATTTTGTGTGTCAAAAGCGCAGATGAAAGTGCTCAATGGGGTACAGGTTAGCAATTCCGCGTCAGCTTGACATATACACTGAGGTCAAGCAAAGAAGTAAGTGAGTGGCAGATGCTGGAAGCCAGTTTCTCCCCACTGGAGAGGGAAGTTACAGATGCAGAAGGGGAGAGGCTGCTGGATTGAAGTCAGAGACATCAGGGTGAACTCAAGTGTATCTTAGTATAGACGCCAGGGAAGAACACACAAATAGTTGAAGCGGTGTGTATACACCGATGGGTGTGCAGAATCGATGTCCAGCTCTGTCTGCCCAGAGGGCCTGGAAGCAAAGAAGCTGCAGCCGCCTCAAGCACATCTTGAGTCCACATCTTGGTTTCCAAACACAATTCTCCAGTGAAAGGAACCAGGGTTCTTTGGAGAAATGGCTCATTCTAGGGCTGGGTCAGGGAAAATACAGAATGAGCCTGCAGGATCTTGAAGTGGCAAAAAGCAAGAAAGCCCTCAAATAATACGAGGATGGGGGCACGTCACAGGGGCGCAAGAGCCAACCTGAAAAATCTCCCTATGGCCAACGCTGTAAGAATTTGAGCACAAAGGTAACTAACGTAGTACTGTGTCGTAACATAAAGAATACAACAAATACATGAGCTCACATTGACATAAATACATGATTGAATACATAAATGGGAGAGAAGGAACACATATTTCTTATAATAGAATTCCAAATTATTTACATAGATATTTCCCTGTCCAAGTTGTGGAGTGTGATTTCACCCGCCATCTTACCTGTGTCCTGAGGGTGGCTGGACTTAGTGACTTGCTTCCAAAGATAGCGGAAGGAGGAGGAAGAAAGCGGCTACTCTGGACAAACCTGGCAAACACTTCCTCAGCCAGAGGACCAAGGCCCATGTCATCAGTGGCCAACCACACAGAGAGCATGTACCCTTGGTGTGACTTGACAAGAATGACACTTTACCTCTGCATCTTCCCCCAAACCCATTTCCTGCAGTCTATTCATGAGAAAAACATCAGAAAAGAAAAACAAGTTGAGGCACATTCTACACGGTAACTGACCAGTAGTGCTCAAGATTGTCAAAGTCATCAAAAACAAGGGCAGTTGAGAAGTCACAGAGCAGGGGAGACTATGGAAACATGACAACAAATGAATGTTCATGATTATTCTGTATATCTAAGATTATTCCCCCCAAAATGATTAAAAATAAAAAGAAGCTGGGTGCAGTGGCTCATGTGTATAATCCCAGCACTTTGGGAGGCTGAGGTGGAAAGATCACTTGAGCCCAAGGGTTCGAGTCTGGGCCACACAGGGAGACCCTGTCTCTACAACAATTTAAAAAATTAGCCAGGTGTAGTGATGCACACCTGTAGTCCCAACTACTTGGGAGGCTGAGGTGGGAGGATCACTTGAGCCCAGGAGTTTGAGGTTACAGTGAGCCGAGATGGTGCCATTGCACTCCAGCCTGGACAACAGAGTGAGACCCTGCCTCAAAAAGAGAGAGAGAGAGAGAAGGGAGCATAAAGAGCATATACATATATATAAATTTTTTCCCCACAAAAAGTGTCCCGTAGGACAAGAGCAAGAATCCAGTGGAATTCTACTAGTGACCTCTGTCAGTAGGGATCAATGCAATAATCAGCATTCTTCCACTGAATTGGACCAACCATGGATCTTCCTACTTGTGGGCTAGACAACCCCCCAGGCTGGGCTTCTCCAGCTGTCGAAGCTGTGTCTTGGGTACCCAAGTCTCTTCTGCCACAGTGTGAGGGCAAATGCAGTGCCAGAGCCTGGTACTTCCAAGGCCTTGGTTTCTACTCTACTCATCTACATTGAGCCCAGCCATAATTTATGACTTTTTTTTTTTTTTGCAGGGGTGGGTAGGAAATCTCCACTTAGAAATCCATTCGCATTTCAAGCTATACACATCTAAATCCAAGATCCACATTAGGCTGCCTTCGTGTGCCCGTCTTTTCTCTGTGTCTCTGTTACCAGACTCCTGCCACCCCCGAAGTCTGGATTAATAACTTCCGGGCTATCTGCGAGTTTCTTTTGTCC
Source organism: Macaca thibetana thibetana (assembly GCF_024542745.1). NCBI lineage: Eukaryota > Metazoa > Chordata > Mammalia > Primates > Cercopithecidae > Macaca > Macaca thibetana. The sequence goes on along the minus strand of NC_065581.1, from coordinate 161,455,062 downwards.
CCAGGATTCAGCCCATCTCTGACCCACCTGTGAAGCTGCTTCCCGTCACCTGTTTCCATCTCCCATTCGCACAGCAGGTGATTCCACTTCCAGAACTTCCGAAGGTGACGCCCTCCCCCATCCTGTGTCCACAGAACTTCCCTGGCCCTTGGACCATTTTCCTTGGAAGCCTCAATGTCTGTCATTTCCACTGAAATAAAACCTGCAGCTCTTGGCCCAGACCTCCACAACTTTCCACTGGGGTCCCTTCCCGCCTAAGGTGCAGATGAAGTCCAAGCTCGCTCTTCTGTCTTCTCCCCAAACGCGTCCTGTCATGGGGCCCTGGCCACTCCTGCCTCTCAGCTTGCTTCATGCAAGATGTTCTATTTGGCATTCCCTCCTTTCTGGACACAAACCCACATCCCTCCCACTCTTCTTCACACTCCTTGAAGAGGCTTTTGATTCAAATTGTCTTGAGGGCTCCACGTCACCCCAGCTATTTTAGCGACTCCTTGACATTTCTGAACAGCCATAAAGAATATATTTCTTCTGTTTCTGTAATTCTTGTTTTCAGTACCTTATTTGAATGTAAGCTTTTTGAGTTCAGGCTTTGCATCCTCTACCAGCTCCTTATTTCTACACATGGAGTTTGGTAAAGTGTTATTTGAACAACTTTTTTTCTAAACACGAGGCTTGATAAAGTGTTACTTGAACACAATGAGTGTCCAGTTAAAGATGTTAGCTTTTCAGTTTGTTAAACGTGCAACCTTCACGGTGGACTAACTGAAAGTTGGCGCTGCCTGATCAGGATTTGATCTTTCTCTACAGTTGACAGTTTCAAACGCAGACCCCGCGGTGCCCCTGGAGCCACCTCTTTAGGATACCAGGACTCACACCGTCTGCGTGATCAACAGCCACGTGACCTCCTCTCACCTGAGGGCCTGATCCACCAGCCTGAGACGCACCTAAGCCAGTGTGAGCTAACTGTGCAAAGGGAGCCCCACAAGGTCCTATAGGAGAGGCCCTGATGAAGAAGTATAAAATAGAATATCGACATTGTTCCCTTGATCTGTGAATTCTCTAACACTATCAAAAAAGCCTTTAAGTTTTCAGAGCACAGTTTGTGCTTGGTAAACCCAATCCACACTTCAAAGATCTACCCTTCTCCAGATACAAGCTTTAAAAGAAACTGTCTGGCCGGGCACAGTGGTTCATGCCTGTAATCCTAGCACTTTGGAAGGCCGAGGTGGGTGGATCGCCTGAGGTCAGGAGTTCAAGACCAGCCAGGTCAACATGGTGAAATCTCGTCTCTACTAAAAATACAAAAATTAGTGGGGTATGGTGGCGGGCACCTGTAATCCCAGCTACTCAGGAGGGTGAGGCAGGAGAATCGCTAGAACCCGGGAGGCAGAAGTTGCAGTGAGCCGAGATGGCGCCACTGCACTCCAGCCTGGGTGACAGAACGAGACTGTCTCGAAAAAAGAAGCTGTCATGGTATTTCCTTTTCTTCTTGACGATTGGTCACCACTCTTACCAAGCTCCCTCAAGCAATGTCTTTTCCTTTAATACACAGAAAGGCCATTCTCAGAATCTAGTACTTTTTCATTTATTTATTTATTTATTTATTTATTTATTTATCTATTTATTTATTTATTTTTGAAACGGTATCTCGCTCCTGTCGCCCAGGCTGGGGTGCAGCGGTGTAATCTCGGCTCACTGCAACCTCCACCCCCCGGGTTCAAGCGATTCTCCTGCCTCAGCCTCCCTAGTAGCTGGGATTACAGGCATGCGCCACCTCGCCCGGGGTTTTTCCATGTTGGCCAGGCTGCTCTCGAACTCCTGACCTGAAGTGATCCACCCACCTCGGCCTTCCAAAGGGCTGGGATTACAGGCATGAGCCACCACGCCCAGCAGAATCTAGTACTTTTTCTTATTTCAATATTGCCACTGTGTATCCTGTACTAACATTCTCTGTTCCTCTCTGCATGTTCACATGAAAATGGCGTTTTTCAATCTCTGCATTGTGACCTGAGACTGCTGCGCAGGAGGGCGGGATGGGGTGAGCTGAGGAGCGGGATGCAGCCCCGCAGCCTTCACTGAGTGCTGCTGGAATGGCCCTGTGTCCTCTGTGTGTGAGAGAGTGTGTCCGTGTCTGTGTGTATGGGCGTGTTTATTGTGAGTGTGCATGAGTGTCTGTGTTTGTGTGAGTGTATGAGTGTGTCTCTGTGTGTGTTTTTGTGTATGTCTGTGAGTGTGTGTTTATGTGTCTATGAGTGTCTCTGTGTGTATGTTTACGTATGTGTGAGTGTATGTTTTTATGTGTGTGTGTATGTATGCATGTTTATGTATATGTTAGTGTGTATGTGTGTGATGATGTCTGTGAATGTATGATTGTGCGTTATGTATTTGTGTGTGTGTTAGTGTATATGTCTGTGGTGTGTGAATATGATTTGTGTGTGTGTGTATGTGTGTTTTTATGTGGTTTTGTGTGTGTGTGTATGTGTGTTTTTATGTGGTTTTGTGTGTGTGTGTGTTTTTATGTGTTTTTTTTTGTGTGTGTGTGTGATTATGTATGGATCACATTATGTATGGGAGTGTGTGATGATGCATATGAGCGTGTGATTACGTGTGGGAGTGTGTGTTTGTGTGTGTGCATGTGTGTACGTCTATGTGTGTGTGAGCGTGTGTTTCTGTGTGTGTGCACACAAGTGCTGTGTGTATGTAGAGAAACAGTTCCCAGCTGGCTCTACCCTACAGGCCTGGGGAGGAGGGTGGCACCAGGCGGGGAGCGGGAGGTGGCGGGGCCAACCCGGAGGCGATTCTAAGTCTGCAGCTTCCGATCCAGTGCGGCGCGGTGGGTTACTCCTGCCTGCGTGCAACACTGCGGCCTTCCTTGGCTGGAAGTTTGTGATTCATGCCCACATTTGTGCTTCACGTTTCTTCCTCCCATTTCAAGTATGGTCACTTAGCCCCTCCAGGATCCTCAACTTTCTAATCTGTATAAGGGTGACAAATCACAAATGTGAATATTGAAGGAGGTGGGAATGTGCCTGGAGGGGCGTTGCTGGTGTAAAGCACTTGAACTTCATGGAGAGCTTCTCTCCCCAGGATCCAGCAGTGCCTATGACATCTTTAAACAACGGATGTGCACATAGTTAGCTGCACAATACAGCGTGTTTCTACTTTTCTCTGAAACTGAAGGAATGAGAGGAGAAAGGAAAAGAATGTGGTGTTTAACTTTCTGCAAATTCACAGGCTGCCCCCGCTGGTCGCAAGCTGCCGTTTCGTGGGGAGTTGACCTTTCAGCTCCCTGGGTTATCCATGGCTTTGATCAATCTCTGGAAGTTCACTTACTGGCTTTAAATTGATCTATTGATTTAATAAAAGTCACATATCATCGTCCCTGGTTCAGGACAAAGCACTCAATTTATCTCCAGTTTGGCGAATGTCATCAGTAATAGATGTTTTGCTGATTCTGTTGGGTGACTAATTTCCATGGCATGCTCACGGGGAACTTGTTCCTGTCACAGTCCAGTCTCCCTGCAGAGAACTTACGACCCCAGCCTGTTGGCTGGATCCTCTCTGCTTAGGCCCCTCATTACTCAGGCTGACTATCACCTGAGTCTCTCGTCTTAAGAATGACGAGGGCAGCTGCAGTCCGTGATGGGAGAGGTGGGAGTGGGTGTTGGCAGAGTGGAATTGGGGTGCAGCTGCAGGCCTGCTCTCCCCACTCTCCATTCCCATCAGTCCCCAGTGGCTGGCTGAGTAAGCCTCCCCCTGAGAGGCCGGCCGAGTTGCTGGGAAGCGGTGGAAATGAGGTCATCAGCAAGTGTGGATTCACTTCCTCTGGACTTTTGTAGCCAAGCAGGCAAAAAAGAAGAAGAAGAAGAACACGAAGAAGAAGAAGAAGAAGAAGAAAAAGCTGCATATCCGGCTGAAGGGCATCTGAATGCTCTCCGTGATCTTCTTTCTTCTTGCTCACAGAGCACGGCTTACACAGCCACACGCCCAGCACTGTGCAAACCAGCACTTCTGCACACATGCATGCCCGCACGGGCTTCCTTCAGTCTATCCCCTACCCGGTCCTCTCACGCTGTTGGAGTGAGTGGCCGGGAGGCAGAATGCCAGCAGGTCTGGAGGAGTTATCAGCATTTGCTGTTTCTGCACATTTAGCCCCAAATCTCAGAGTTTTGTCCACAGCTCCTGCCAGGGGCTGGCCAGGCCGGGAACCTCCATGCCAACTCTGCATGTCCTTTGGGGAAATGAGAGTCGGCCTGCCGAAAATCAAAAAGGGAAATGAATCTAGCAAGCTGCATTCCTTTCTTCACCCCTTCATACACCGCATGCCACCCCTTTTGGGCACCGTCTAGACCCTTTAGCGTCTCTGCTAATGAGGAGACAGTTTCTCCCGTGTCTGGCACATGTTTTCTGCAAACCACAGTGAGGAGATACACGGAGCAAGTGTCTGATCTTCCTCCTCTTCCCCCAGCATTGGGCAGCACCAGTTCAAAGAAAAGCACAGCATTTCCTTCTTCATGACTTTGTGAGAGCAACAACGTCTCCTGGAGACACTTCCTCAAAAGTGACATCTCCATTCCTAAAACGCTGACCGACATTAATCCCATTTAAAGCTCCAGTGCCTTAGAAGATATCACGCACCGACATCTCCTATGTTTTTCCTTACGGTTTTAGTCTCTACACGTAAAGGAAGACTACGTGTCTTAATAATTAATTATGATCGCTATTTAAAGCATGTGTAGCTATAATCAGAAACCTCAGCCTCGTCACCATTTTCCAAAGAGAGCTCCATTATTCTACATGTCGATGCCTACTAGTCTGAAAGAAATTCAAGGAAAAGGGAATGCAATGTTTTGTCAGTCTTTACTTAAGCTCCGCAACACATTTTTACTCTGAAAAAAAATTCCTTAGTTATTGTATGGAGTTGCTGATATTCCTTAGATTCCTATGCAAGTTGTATAAGATGGGCGAGGCCCGTTCTTACAGACACGTGCAGCCTTGGAGTGAAATGCACGGGCTCTGTCGTCAAGCTTGGCGAGGCCCGTTCTTACAGACACGTGCAGCCTTGGAGTGAAATGCACGGGCTCTGTCGTCAAGCTTGGCGAGGCCCGTTCTTACAGACACGTGCAGCCTTGGAGTGAAATGCACGGGCTCTGTCGTCAAGCTTGGCGAGGCCCGTTCTTACAGACAGACACGTGCAGCCTTGGAGTGAAATGCACAGGCTCTGTCATCAAGCTTGGCGAGGCCCGTTCTTACAGACACGTGCAGCCTTGGAGTGAAATGCACAGGGTCTGTCGTCAAGCTTGTTGCTGCCGCACTCAGTGAAGACTTCGGTTCATTTCTTGCCCCAGATCCTCTGACTCTTGCTGGATTTCCAACTACAGGACAGAGATGATCTCATTAGCACCCCACATGCTTCATCCTCTTCCGGTTTCCTCACTCCTGACCCTGAAGAGCCCTGAGTTCTTCAGGCAGAAAAATAAGGGCTGAGACTCGTTGCCGACGATGTTTAGGAAAGGTCAGGAATTCCAGTTTACCAGATTTTTCTTAGATTTTTTAAAATTTGGGTTTGGCAAAGATTTTTGGTCTGAGAATGTGCCTCACCTTCAAACATTCAAAGGATGGTACAGAAAGCATGGAGAATGAGGTGAGGGCCCGGTGCAGTGGTTCATGCCTGTAATCCAAGCACTTTGGGAGGCCACGGTGGGCAGATCACCTGAGGTCAGGAGTTCAAGATCAGCCTGGCCAACATGGCAAAACCCTCTCTATTAAAAATACAAAAATTAGCCAGGCGTGGTGGCGTGCGCCTGTAATCCCAGCTACTGGGGAGGATGAGGCAGGAGAATTGCTTGAACCCGGGTGGTAGAGGTTGCAGTGAGATGAGATTGTGTCAGTGCACTGCAGCTTGGATGACAGCAAGACACTGTTTAAAAAAAAAAAAAAGATAAAAAAAAAAAGAAAGAAAAGAAAGAAAGAGGTGAGCTGAAGTGTGTTTTTAAAAATTACACAAAGTTCATTTTCCAAGAGTTTGACACCACAGTGGATTTAAGAGTATATCATTAATTCCAATGTACTTATGATTTGATTTGCAAAACTTCTTTCACTGTAGATATTTCTAGGGAAAGTGAAGCGTGAGGTTACAGCCTGGCCACGGGTTTTTGATTCTGAGGGTCCCCTGGTTCCCCTGTCACAAATGCTGAAGGATACTCTCTATGGATTTTCTTGGGAGGGCTGAGGGGTGGGACTGAAAAGGAGCCTGCAGGCACAGTGGTCCCCCAGTTTCCTGGAGCCTCTTCCTGGGCTGCAGAACTCAGAGTTTCAGTCTGAATGTTGAGATGTAGAGGCAGAAGAGCTGTGGTGCTGGCAAATCTGTTCTAGCACTGAATGGTGTCCTTTCTTCCCTGAACATCTTAGCAAGTCTTCTCTTAGTAACTGCAGATGGGACATTGGGATGTGGCTATGGACGCAGCATTTCCTCCAGGGACTGTCCATGAGAGACAAGGAGGGAGACTGCAGAAGGGGGGCCTGTGGCTGACAGGGCCCTTCTTCCGCAACCTGGAAGTAGCTACTGTGATCTCCTCCTGGGCTGGCTGGGGACATGCATGTCTACTCTCCAAGGGCTGTGGTCCCCTAGAATATGGTGAGAGGCCAGTGGGATATAAGGAGGGGTAGGGAGGTTGCATGGGGTAAAAGAGGAGACTCCAGGTTTGGACCTCAGGGCTGGTTCTTGTTTGTTTTGCTGCCTTGAGGAAGAAAATTGTTTAACCTCTGTGACCCTCTGCTCCTAATTTGCAAAATGCAGATGCTAATGTCCATCTTTTAGGGTCTTTGTGAGGCTGTGCCACTGTACATGCATATCATGGCGTCTGGCACACAGAGGTGCTCAACACGTGGGGATTACTATGAAGATTTGGTGAGTCCTGGGTAAGGCCCCATATTTCTTTTTTGTTTTTGTTTTTGTTTTTTTTTTTGAGACAGAGTCTCACACTGTCGCCTAGGCTGGAGTGCAGTGGCGCGATCTCGGCTCACTGCAAGCTCCGCCTCCCGGGTTCACGCCATTCTCCTGCCTCAGCCTCCCGTGTGGCTGGGACTACAGGCGCCCGCCACCGCGCCCGGCTAATTTTTTTTTTTTTTTTTTTTGTATTTTTAGTAGAGACGGGGTTTCACCGTGTTAGTCAGGATGGTCTCGATCTCCTGACCTCGTGATCCACCCATCTCGGCCTCCCAAAGTGCTGGGATTACAGGCATGAGCCACCGCGCCCGGCCAAGGCCCCATATTAAAACGATCTTCCCCACTGACCTGTGTCCATGAAGGAAACTCCTGCCACCACTGGGTCATTAGATTTTGTCCTAGGAATGCTCCTGTTAAGACACAAACCATCCTCCAGGCGCTGGGGGGAGAGAGCCGGGAAAGAAACGAATTGCCCAGGGGGAAAGGCCTTTGGTGGAACAAGTTTATCAAGTCAGCCAGTCAGCCCTGACAACTGGACAGACTGACAGACCAGTTTGGAGGGGTGGTGTGAGAACAGAAAGGAAGAGGCCTGGCTTGGCATGGGCTGGGCAGGTGGAAGTGAGCAGGGGGTAGGGTTTTAAATACTAAATTACAAAATACAGTGCCCAAAGAGCTGAGAGACAGGGGACACGTTTATCTTTAAACAATGTCAGTTGTTTGCAAATAATAAGATCATTGTATTCTTTGCTTTTGGAGTCAGTATCTTGCTCTGTCACCCAGAGTGGAGTGCAGTGGCTGATCTGGGTCAGTGCAACCTCCGCCTCCTGGGTTTGAGCAATCCTCCTGCCTCAGCCTCCCGAGTAGCTGGGATTACAGGCATGCGCCACCACACCCAGCTAATTTTTGTATTTTTTGTAGAGACATAGTTTTTACGTAGGCTGAACTCCTGAGATCAAGTGATCCACCCGCCTTGGCCTCTGAAAGTGCTGGGATTACAGGCGAAAGTCACTGAGCTCAGCCTGTATTTTTATTTAACTTCTGATAACTTTCTAGGTAAGGAACTTTACATTTGAAGCAATAGGTCCAAATGTTAGCGTGAAAAAAAAAAAAAGTACAGTAAATATGCTACAGGTGTCAAATAATTCTGGAAACCCAGAAAAGAAAAAGTAGTAAATATATCTAGAGCAGGTGTGAGTGGAAGGCACTTACCATATGGTACTGGACCGATATTTGTAGATTGATAGGGAAGAGGTGCCTTGCTAACCATCCAGCACCTGGGGCTCCTGGATAAATGATATGATGTCACAGGTCCTCAGATACAGAGCATTTTGCTATTTTCTCCTCATCTTAACCACCCCTCAATTGTTCACTGAGCACTTACAGTTTGCAAGGCACTGTGCTGGGTGCTAGGAAGAATAAAAACTGAGAAAATGTGTCCCCCCTTGAACAAGACACCTACTGGGCAGCCTTCTCAGCCAGTGACCCCCATGTTTAGCAAACTCCTCCTCCTAGCCTCTCCTTCCACCCCCTAAGCCAGGGACATAGCAGTCACATTTAGCTACATGACCTGCTTCCCCAAGCAAAGTTAATTTGCCTGACTCAAGATGAGCCTATCAAACTCTGTATTCCAGGATTTAGGCATCTGGATTCAGAGATACAAGTCAGTTTCAACTGCAGTTTCAACGGAGGACACATACACTCAAGGGATGCAGGAACATTGCATTTGGCTACGGACTTACTGAGGAGCAAAGAGCCCTGGTCAGCAGAGAAAAGAATAGCATAGGCTTGCAGAGAGAAATGAAAAGGGGAGGCTGGATGACCCTGGAGAACAGGAGAAAATCCAGTTTCGTTCCCAATGCCTCCAGCTCCTGCTGCCACTTCTTCTTTTGGCCCTGCTGTACTCCCTCTCCCTGTTTGGATTTCATGTATAAAAACCTGTCAGCGGTGACTTCAGCCAGGGTCTCCCCACCGCAGCACGATTGCATGTGGGGCTGGATAATTCTTTGTTCTGGGGGCTGTCCTGTGTGCCACAGGGCGTTAAGGAGCATCCCTGCCTCCACCTACTAGATACCAGTAGGACCGTCCCTGATAGTGACAACCAAAAATGTCTCCATACATTCCACATATCTCCTGGGGGCGGGAGATTGTTCCTGGTTGACAACCACTGACTTAAATGAAGAACAGTTTATTCTTCTCAGGTGAAAAGGAATTAGTTTAGAGATAGTGTAGTGGCTCAAAAAAGTCATCCTGAGCCTGGATTCCTTCTGGCTTCGCTTCCATTTATAGCTTGTGGCTTCAGCCTCATTGTGGCTGCTCTGCCTCCTGTATCACATCCATGCTGGGGAGCGAGGAAGGGGCAAGGGGAAGAGGTACACGAGTTTTTTTTATCCAGAAGCCCCACCCAATAGCATTTCACTTACATCTCATTTGTTAGAGCTGGGTTCTTTTTTATTTTTATTTTTTTTTTGAGACAGGGTCTCACTCTGTCACCCAGGCTGCAGCGTAGTGGTGAAATTACAGCTCATTGCAGCCTCACCCTCCTGGGCTCAAGCAATTATCCCACTTCAGCCTCTAAGTAGCTGGGACCACAGGCGTGTGGCCGTGATGTCTGGCCAGTTCTTGTAAACCATGGGGTTTTGTCATGTTGCCCAGGCTGGTCTCGAACTCCTGGCTTCAAGTGATCCGCCTGCCTTGGCCTCCCAAAGTGCTGAGATTACAGGCATGAACCACGATGCCCAGCCAGAGCTGAGTTTTGAGAAGCATTTCTGGGTGGCCACAATGCCACCTCAATCAAAAAGAAGATTCTGTTACAAAGTGTCACGGATTGAATTATGTTCCGCTTCCTGCCCTCTGCCAAATGCGCATGTTGTCCTAACCCCCAGTACCTCAAATGGTGACCTTATGGGGATCTAGGGCTGCTGCAGGTGTAATTAGTTAAGTTAGGATGAGGTCATGCAGGAGTAGGGTGGGCCCCTAATCCACTATGTCTGGTGTCCTATAGAAAGAAGAAATGTGGACACAGATCCACATGCGGGGAGATGATGTGTGAAGAGAAAGACAGACCCCAGGGTGATGCTTCTATGAGCCAAGGAATGCCGAAGACTGCTGGTCACCCCTAGGAGCCAGGCGGAGGCCTGGGCCGCACCTTCCTCGGGGCCTCAGCAGGTACCAGCCCCACTTGCACTTTGGCCTGGGGCTTCCAGCCTCCAGACCCGGGAGAGTTCTGTCATTTAAACCACTGAGTCCAGGGTACTTTGCTAGGACAGCCCCAGGAAACCAATGCACTCAGGAAGACAAGCATGAGAGACGCTGCGCAACCAGGCAGTGAAGTCCACGCTGGGCCTCGGAAAGAACCGGAATGCTTTGAGCATGTTTCCTTCGTAAGGTAGACTGTGTTCCTGGCAGGCGCAATGCAAAGGACCCTGATGAGGACAAACCCTCCCTGGACATAGGACCGGAGGAAGGAGGCAGGGCATGCACGTAACTGAGGCACCCCCAGAGAGACCAGGGCCTGTGGTGACTCACTGCTCCAGGGAAGCAAAGATTGTTACTGGTTGAGCCGGGGCGGCCTGTTGGAGGCACAGGCGTTGGAGACGGCAGGCCTTGGATGGGGGGAGGTTGGGGCGAGTGTTCCAAAGGGAACAATGAGCCCAGAGACTTGGGGGCAGGTGCACAATGGGGCCAGTGTGTGACACTGCGCACTGTGTCACTCGGGTGGATGGTCCCTGCAGAACAGTACATTGTAACTGCTTCCAAAGCAAGTGAACTATGGGTTTCAACAAACTGCTGAATTTCTGTATTAAAGACCCAACAGGTGAAGAATAAAGAACGTGGAGGTATTCTGACTCAGCAATTTCATTTCTGATGCAGGTCTCCTTTGCAGAACTTTTGGCAGGATGGTTTTATGCTTCTTACATTTATTTTTCAACCTCTCTGACCTTTACATGAAAACAGCCATCAGGGGCTTGTTCTGAGAATCTTGGTCACTTTGATTCTTGGCCCCAAACACCGACACAGAACTGGTTTCCCAAAGGATTGTCTGGAGAAGGCTGAGAAGTGTGACAGTGTCTCTTTAATTAGATTTGCCCCTGAACTATGAGAAGGCCAGGATGTTCACGGCAGGGCCCTTACCTCTTAGAGATTCATCACTCCTGGGCAGAACACTGGCACGTGCTCTTCCCAGCTGTGTCCCCTCGGAGGAGACTTTTCATAGTTTTGTTTTGGGCCAGCCATGAAAACAAGAGCTCAGCCCCTTAGTCTCAGCTCTATGGGACGAGCGTTTGAGAAAAAGAGGTAATAATAGACACTGGTTTATTCAAGGATGCGATCCTTCAACAGCTTTTACCGTATCCACAAACACCAACACCAGGAGGGCCTGAAGCTGAGAAGCAGATGGGCTGCTTAGGACACATATTCACGGTGTGTGATCATTAAGCAGGGGTGTCCTCACTTCCCAAATTCTAGTAATCAATATGTATTTCCTATGGCTGCCGTAACAAATCGCCACAAACGTAGCAGCTCAGACCAACACAAATGGGTTTTCTTAGCGTTCTGGAGGCCAGAACTCTAAAACAGGTCCTAAAATCAAGGTGTCAGCAGGGCTGTGTTCCTCACAGAGATGCCAAAGGAGAACCCATTTCCCTGATTTTTCCAGCTTCTGGAGGCCACCCACATTCTTTGACTTGTGGCCTCTTTCTCCATCTTCAAAACTCATCCTGTAGTCATCGTCCTGTCTTTTTTGACTTTAATCTTCACGCCTCTCTCTTAAAGATCCTTGTGAGTAGATTAGGCCCATCGGAATCATCTAGGACAATCCCTCTATCCCCAAATCCTTAACGGAATCAAGCCAACAAAATTCCTTTTGCCAAGTAAGGTAACATATTCACAGGTTCTGGGGATTAGGACGTGGACGTCTTTGGTGGAGGAGGGGACATTGTTCTCTCTACCACACCGACACTTTGCAAAAACATGTTCTTCTTGGACAAGTGAATTTTGAACATGTTGGGTTAAATAAAAAACAAACAAACAAACCAGGTTTCTTCACTGCAGGACTTTTTAGTTTTCAGTGTTAATGAATGTTATAAAATCCAAGAGGGAAACGGAGTATATAATTTTTCCCAATCTTGTTTGAACAAGATCCCCCCTCCTTCATTTCCCCCCGTGAAACCAACAGACATTTCAGGATCGAGTGGGGACACAGTCTCAGGGAACACATTTTGGCCCCACTGTGGAAGTCGAGGCCTGGAGGAGCAGGTTTACGTCTCACCAAGGTTTGGGGATGAAACAGATTACAGGGGAGAATCGTCCTCCCCTGGCCACCACGTGCCGTGCAGTGCGGTGCGGTGAGCACTGGGGAAGAGGAATTCTTCATTTAGGATCCGATATTTCATGTCTGAAATTTCTAAGTAGGATTTGGTTGACCTCAATTGCACCCTCCAAGGCAGATAGAGAAGTCAGTCCCTCACTTATTCATTCACCCATCCATGCGCTTAGTAAGTGTGTACAAGGCAACATTATACTGGGAATTCCATGTCCACAGGTTCCCTGTCCACATTCACCAGCTCTATTTCCCGCGCCCAGCCCCATTTTTGCTATAGCCACGCATAACTGTCAAGTTGAATCACAAACAGCTGTCTCCCAAAAATATCCCGAGAAATCTCCCCCAACTCTATATATTCCCTGAAGGTCGCACGAAACAGGACTATAGGCAGGAGGGGCGGGGCCCAGGCAGAGGATGTGAGTCACCAGGCAAGTGCTGCCGCGTATTTTTGGCCTTCGGGTGGGGTGGCTGGGTGGGTTGGGCAGCGCGTGTGCTCATGGTCGGGTGAATTTATGGGATTTATCCAAGTTAATGGTAGTGCTGGAGGCAGCCCCAGGGAGCGAGGCAATCGGAATGTGCCTCTTACCACTCCATTAAGCCGCTCTCTGGACACGGAGTCATCCCACTAGGCCTGTGCTTTTAATGCCAAGATCCGCATTGCCCAGCCCTGGCCTGTGGGTCTCCTCCTCCTGCGCCCCAGCCCCACCTGCGGTCTTTGCAAACAGCGCCCCTGGACGAGGAGGGCACACGGACCCGATCCGCTTCCCCAAAGCCTGTGGGGCACTTATCAGTCCTATTTAAAGCTCCAGTTAAGGATTCGGATTCGGGACTATGTCATTAAATGACCACATTCACGAGCCCTCAGAGAAAAGCTCTCACAAAGCTTTTGAGCTCATGGCCTCTTGGCTGCCTTAGGAGCTCCCATTGTGTTAACATTCAGAAAATCAAAATATTCCGAGCGCTGGCGCTGCAGCATTCCCAGGCCTTTGCGGACTGGAAGCTTCTCTGTCTGCTGTGTGGACGGAGCGGCAGGAGCCAGTGAGTCCTGGGCAGCTTCGGGGCCACCTGGTCACAACCCCCCTCTGTCCCTCTGTCCCAGGGGCCCGGTCCTCTCGGCGGGGCTCCAGACCTCTGGCGGCTGCTTTTGTGCTCTTTCGCGGGGCATCTGTGAGAACAGTCTGGAAGATAATGACAGAGTGCTTGCCTGGGGTGTCAGAGGAACTCTGGTTATGTCCGAGCCGAACCCCCGGAGCCTCTGGACCACCTAGCACTGAGGGAGCGGGAACTGGAGGGCGGGTGTGAGGCCGGGAGGAGCCTTCCAATGGGAAGAAACCAAAGTTTCCTGCTGTGTCATCTGAACTGGAAAGTAGGCATATCAGGGTATTTCTGAAGGTGAAGGGCACCGTTTGCTTGTACTCTGTTCCTCGGCGTCCCCAGAAAAAGAAGCTTTGATGTGACCAGGGCTCCTGGGCTGTGCTTTTCCTTTCTGTGTCCATGTCAGGGTTTCTCTCTGCCAGCCCTTATTTTCAGGGATGTTCAGACCTGAGGGTTCGGCCTGTGCAGCCAAGAAGCCCTTGAGCCGATTCATGGTGTGGATCCCTGTCCTTGTGGCTCAACAATGGGGGGCTGGAGGTGGAGCCACAGGGCTGCTGGAGGGGAATGGGGCAAGGGCCATGAGTCTGGCTCAGTGGCCCCAGCGAGGCCAGGGCTTCTAGTCTTCACAGGAAGCCAAGGCTTTGTGGACGTGGCCTGGCGCCCATGCCTGAATTGCATGGAGGTGGCCCCTTTTGCACACTAAGAAAGATTCCCAGAGTTCCTGCTCTCCTCTCCTTTCTATCGTCTGGGCTGACGTAGGGGCTTTTGTTCACTGGGGAGGAGCCCATCACCTCTGAAGCTGACTGGGATTCTCTCCCTGGATGCAATTAGAAGTTGAACTTACTTTTCTTTCTTTCTTTTTTATTTTTTTGAGACAGAGTCTCACTCAGTCGCCCAGGCTGGAGTGTAGTGGCGCATTCTCGGCTCACTGAAACCTCTTCCTCCTGGGTTCAAGCAATTTTCGTGCCTCAGCCTCCCGAGTAGCTGAGATTACAGGCACCCGCCACCACGCCTGGCTAAGTTTTTGTATTTTTAATATAGACAGGGTTTCGCCATGTTGGCCAGGCTGGTCTCGAACTCTTAAGCTCAGGCAATCCACCCGCCTTGGCCTCCCAAAGTGCTGGGATTACAGGCATGAGCCACCACACCTGGCTTTGAGCCTAATTTTCAACGTAGTTTGATCCTGTCTGTACTTTGAAGCAGAAGTGGCACCGACTGGATGCGGCCGAGGAGGGACACCTGGGTTGCATTGGCTCCCATTAATGGCCAAAGGCAAGGAGGGCAGAAGATGGTTCCTTTTTAGAAAGAAGCTTAAAAAGCAGCAAAACAAAACACAAGCACACCCCCACCAAAGTGTCTTGGCTGTGGCGACTGTGGACCTGCGCCCCTGGGATGGCCCCGTCATCCTTCAAAATGCTGCTGGCACCTCTACAACCTGCTCAGCTCTAGGCCATGGCCACACTCTTCCTGGGCTGCCCCTGTCAGATGGAGCTCAGTGGAGCCACGAGGTCTGGGGACCTGGATGCCCCAGCTCATCCCTGGATTCCTCCGATGGGCCATCTTGCTCCAGGTCCCGTCACTGGGTTGGCCGAGGCTTGGTCGGATCTGCACCGCACTTTTAGGCTTTCCTTGCCCGATCCTCCCCTTCGTCTCTTACAGGTGTTGTCCCCCAGGAAGTCTCTTGCCCTCCCCTTCTGCACGGGCAGCCGCTTCCCACTCTGTCCTTTGATGGACACGCCAGTGCAGGTGGGAATGAGCTTGGAAATTCTAAATGACCAGAGTGATTTCTGGGCCCTGAGTGTATTACAGATGGAGAAAGCTTCTGAATTCTCTATGGAACTCCAGGCCCGACCTTGGGATGGGAGGTGGGCGGCTGGGCCCACAAGGAAAGAGGCCGTCTTGCCCCACAGAGGAGGTGGGGAGCAATCAGCCGGCCCCAGGCTGGAACCTGAAGAAACCCAAACACCAAATGCGGGGAAACTTTCCCTGCCTTTTTTCCAAACATATGTTCAAGCCGGGGGTCTGAATATGCAGTGGGCTGCTCTATTTCCCACCTGGCTTTGGGGACGCAAGTCAACCAGGCAGTTGCTGAGTTTGCTCCAGGAGCTCTGCCTGGAGGGGTAGTGCCAGCAGGGGCAGGCATTTGGAGGAGCTGGGGCTAGCGGCAGGTCCAGGAGGCTGCACGTAGACTATGCCTAGGCACAGCTTTATTTTTAGTCATCACATGTTTCTTTCTATGTCTGATAAATGGTGCGTGATTAATACAGAAGAGCAAACAATTTCCTCGATATGGCAAGCGATGTTATTTCTGTATACACCCGATGGCCTCGTATGCAGGTGTTGCTTACTCTGTGCAACTTGTGTAGTAACCAGCAGCTATCAATACACTTTACAGATGTGCTGGAAGATAGTTATTTAAAGACAAACAGTGATTCTTTTTAGAAAGTAAAATTCTGAAGGAGGCATCAAAACTTTGAATTTTGATGCAGCATTTTTTTTTTTTTTTTTTGAGGGGGAGTCTTGCTCTGTTGCCCAGCCTGGAGTGCAGTGGTGCAATCTCGGCTCACTACAAATTCTGCCTCCTGGCTCACTGCAACTTCTGCCTCCCGGGTTCAAGCGATTCTCCTGCCTCAGCCTCCTGAGTAGCTAGGATTACAGGCACCCACCATCATGCCTGGCTAATTTTTGTATTTTTATAGAGATGGGTTTTCACCATGTTAGCCAGGCTGGTCTTGGACTCCTGACCTTAGGTTATCCACTCACCTTGGCCTCCCAAAGTGCTGGGATTACAGCCATGAGCCACTGCACCTGGCCTGATGCAACATATTTTTAAAGACAGGATGCACATGTAATTTGGAGAGAGATGGCATATTCCAAAATATTGCAGGTATGATGACATCCTCCAATGATAAATACTTCCCAAATGGTCCTGTGAGAGCTCCCAACTTCCTCCTCTGGCCAGTAGCCTTTCAAGCCAAGACTTCAAGCCAACAGAATTTTATTTTAACTGTAAGGAGAGGACAAAGGCCATGGAATGATGCCATCCAGCCTGCCCTTGGCCGGCCTCACTGACCCCACCTGCAGGAGGCTCAGGAAGGTTTCCACATGCCCAGAGTAGTGTGGTTCAGGCGCTTCTCGGAGTCATTCTCACCCCAGTCACCGGAAGCGGGAAGGACAGGAGATCTGTCAGTCAGGTCGGCCACGGAGGTCAAAGGCAGCTCTGTTGAGAATGTGCGGATGTTTATCCTTCCAGGTCCAGAGAAGGGATGGCACAGATTTCATTCCTGCATCGTCTTTTGACCGCAGGTGCTACCCTGAGCACTGTCGGGGGAGGATTTCAAGGCCGCCCCCGGCCACCCCTGATGGATGCATCAGTCACTTCAGCCGTGGTGCTGGGGGGACCTGAAGCACAGGAGCATCCTCTGTCGTCCTCCTGGCTGGGACCCTCTCACTTCCTGTCTGCACTGCAGCCCCAGTGTGTTCCTCTGGGAGCATGGGGGCGACGCCATCTGGGCCTGCCACTGGTCCTTCAGTGACCTTTGACCTCCCCATCACCTGTGCTCCCCAAGTCTGGGGTCATTTCCTGCTCAGATATCTTCTACCCCTGATGATCGATTCCCCCTGGAGGGGTGAGCCACTGTCGGGAGGGGAGATGATGCTGCCTTGGGAGCTGATCACGCAAGGAGGGGCAACCCCAGCCCAGATCCTGGAGGTCTTTGGGCTTCCCGGTAGAAGCCGGCCTTTGTGTCAGCAAACCAAGAAAATGCCTCCCCGAAATGGTCTCCAGGTCCCCCCAAACGCCTACCTCCCCCTCCAGCCTTCTCCACTGATGCCTGCAGCTCCATCAGTAGCGTTTCATTCCACCCCAACAGAAGCTGGTACTGGTTCTTCCCTGGCCTCATACTGGGGTAGATTTTAAATAGGATTGGGAGCAGGGAAAGGAGTCAGAGAAAGGAAGGGTTCCAGGAAGCTGGGGAGGGAGATGTCAGGTGGGGTGACGGGAAAGGAGGCCAAGGACCACCTTTGTCTGTAGGATGGGCTGAACTGTGTTCCCACAAAAGATAGGGAGTCCTAACCCCAGCTACCTGTGAATGTAACCTTATTTGGGAATAGAGTTTTTGCAGATGGAATCAAGTCACGATGAGGTCACTAGTGTGAGCCTTAATGTAATAGGATTGATGTCCTTTTAAGAAGAGAAGACAGGGACACATGGGAGAAGGCCATGTGATGAAGGAGGCAGAAGCTGGAGCGACGCTACCACAGGCCAAGGAACACCGGGGTTACCAGGAACTGGAAGAGGCGAGGAGGGGCCATCCCCTAAAGGCTTTGGAGAGAGTATGGCTCTGTCAACACCTTGATTTCAGACCTGTAGCCCCTAAACGGTGAGAGAATAATTGTCTATTGTTTTAAGCCCTCCAGCTTATAGTACATTGTAAAGGCAGCCTAGGAAGCCCTTGCCAGTTTCACTCATTATGATAAATATCATAGATGATGACTGTCATATATTGGATGTGCTGGAGATCTTAACAGCCACAGAATAAACTGCAGGCCAGAAAAAGAACATTCATATGAGGTCCCCAGGAGGGGCTGGCTGTGCCAGTCAGAGACTGCAGAACCAGGTAGGCAGACAAAGTGAAATTGCCTGGAGCTGGACACGTATGTGCACCACTGGGAAATAAATAGACTTGCAGTGGAAATGACCAACGTGGATGGCCAGGGAAATGCCGGCAGCAATAAAAGAAAAGAGCGCACAAGGCCTGTAAATCAGCAGATGCGAGAGCTCCTGAAAAGTAGCGAAGTCTGAAATAAAAGGCAGGCTCAGGCTTGGGGTCCAAGAAGTTGAAGCAGGATATGAGAGCGCGGGCACTGTGTGTGCTGGGCTCCCGAAGACCGCAGGGAGTGGCCAGAAGTCTCCAGAGGCAGCATCATGCGGGGCAAGGGGGACCTGAGGAGTGTCAGCATCCTCGGTCACCTCCTTCTTCGAACCAGCTGTTCGGAATCTGGTATCTTATTTAGGATAATTGTAGGAACTGACTTTTTTTTTTTTTTCTCACCTGTTGGCTGACTGAAAGAACCGACTTTTTAATGAGCACCTCCCTCATTAGAATTGTTCAAATGATAACAGCTGCAGCAGTGGGAGCAGCAGCGAGGTTGAAAATCCAACAGTCTGCATTCCACAGCGACAGTACTCTTGGTCACCTCGGAGACGTGGCAGCCAAGAGCCATGGCTCTCATCGCTCGTGGTTGGTTGGGTTGCCAGGCCTAGGGCTACAGAATGTAGCTAAAAGAGAGGCTTGGCGGGCAGCTAAGAGGGGCGCAGGACACCAGGATGGGGTTCATGTGGCAAGAGTGGATGGAGCCAGTGGCCCAGTAGGGATGAGATGGCACAGTTCCAATGGGCAGGACAAACCCCAGTCACTGTCTCAGGGTAGTGTCCGAATTTGACAGGAGGTAAACAGCAGACAAAATCCTGGAGCACAAGAGGGCAAGAGTGTCTCATTTCTATGAACGGCAATATTGGAGGACCGACCCCCAAGAGCATCAGCTTCCAAGGCAGGGCTTTCTGTCTGGCGTTGGCAGCAGCCACCTAGCACTATAGGCAGGGAGAAGCAGCCCAGGTCCCCTCACATTTGCCTCACTTTGACTCTTTTGACCAAAGCACCACTGTTTAAAGCCTCATTTTTCTTCTCCCACGTGGAAAATCATATTGCTTAAATTTAAAAATGACGATAGATAGATTGATGAAAAAATCCCCATACAGCAAAATTCTGCCTGTGACAAAAGGGTCTCCATGTCTGAGGTGACGGTCTACTTTGAGTGACGCCAAGAACATCAAAATCGCTCTATAAAAAAAGAATAGGAACCAATAGGGCTCATGAAAATGCCACACTAAGAAAAGTCAACAAATATATACTTAGTGGTAATTATGGTTGCAGAGAAAGAGAAAACTTAAAACAATATGAACATATATGGTTACATAGATTGAAAACCCACCATGTCATAAAACCCCAGGACACAGAATGCATCAGCGTAGACAGCAGCCATACAGACAATGCTGGGGCGGTTGTGGAGTGGGACTGGAGGGCGGGAGGAGCCATCGAGTCAGGTCCAAGGCCATTAGCCTTGTGATGCCAGCAAAATGTGTGAGTGGTGAGCCTCTATGTTCTCTACTGTAAAATGGGGGTGACAGTACTTCCTTACAGGGTTGTGGTATGAACTTACTTGGCACAGAGCTTGGCATGTGGTCATAATGAGTGGTGGATAATAATAATATGGTAACAGTGGACATCATTGTGAGAAGGGACAGAGACTCAATGTGAAAAGTATAGAAAGGGTTCTTACAAATCTCCAAGCACATAAAAGTCCCTAAAAGACAAATGGCGAAGGGTTCACAGTTCACAGAAATGGGAAAAAAGGAAATGAATGAATTCAATGAATATTAGGGGAAGAAAACCGTTACTAACTAGTGACGAAGCACAAAGAAATGCAAGTATCCAACACCATTTTGACAACGCTTGAGAAATCGAGAATTGAGAAACATTGTAAAGACTGACGCTGGCTCTGGTGGTTAAGCAGGAGTATCCTGACGGTAGGAGTTCCTGACGATAGTGCAAATGTGTCTGATTACTTTGGAAGACCATTTGGTAATTCTCATCCAAAGCCATAATATGCCATACTTTGATCCCATCATTCTCTTCCTGAGAATGAAATAATTCAAATTAAGAGAAAGCTATACTTATAATGAGACATGTAGTTAGAATTATGAGAATAAAAATAGGTTAGCACCCCATAATACAGAAATGGTTACTTTGTCATAAGAATCCTAATTCTATAACATATTACATGGTGATTAAAATGAGGGTGTATATAAAATAATGTTAAGTGCAATACAATTTATTGAAATAATTAATGACAGGTATTTTTAAAATATGTGGTTAAAGATGAGATGAAGCTATCAGTTAATGCAATTTATTTGATGTAGGTAGAGGAACTTAGATACAACTATGTGTGTCGTTTTATTAATAAGTATATTAAAAGACATGTAACTAAATTATCTTAATTTCTCTGTATCACTAGTTATGAATACATGACTCCTCGTGATTCATTTTGTACTGACCTATACGAGGGTATACAAATCTAAATCAGGCACTGAATCAAGGCACAAGCTAGCTGTGTCCTCCCTGGAACATTTCCTGACTCAATTTAGAAATATCAGCTGAGCATGTAGAGTCGTCTCTTTGAGGAAAGCTTTATTCTCTCCAGACTACTTGGTTCCCTGATACTCTCTTTAATGTTATTATAAGAACTCTAATCTTTTAATCTGCTAAATCACTCTCTATTATTCTTATATCTCAAAAACAGCTTCAAAAGTCACTGGATTTTTCAATGAGAAGGAAAAGTTAGGCAGCTACCAAATAGCTGAAAGAATATTAAATCTGATGGATCCAGCCAAATAAAAATGTTCAGTCATTCATGGGATTTGTGGTTGTTGAGGAATCTTCTAAGTTTTATAAATGGCAAAAACTCTTTCTCAAAGTTACAGATCAGACCTCACATATGCATGAGAAGAGAAGCTATTTTTGTCTCTGGGTTCCAGTTACACATCCACAGCCTGGAAGCTTTGTTCTCAGAATTCATGCTGTCATCAAAAGGACTCAATACAAACACTGCAGCCAGCCTGCCATGGCTTAGCTGTGACCGCAGCTGCAAACTCTTCTGTCATGTGAAAACCTTTGGGCTTTTTCCGGGTGTGGAGTGCCTGTTGGTCCCAGCTCCGCCTGCCTTTCCTCCTCCTGGAATCGTGCCCATCCTTTCAGTCAACTCAGTTTTTCCGCATCTTCCAGCCTCATACCTCCGCCTGATCTGCATGGCAGTGGTGGGCTGGCTCTTTGTGCTTTTACACCGTGATCATGTTTAGTGGGTCAGCTTCTACAGAATCGACCGGCACCTGTGTGATGTCTTTCCCTAGGTGGATGTAGCTTCTTTTTTTTTTTGTTGAGACGGAGTCTCGCTCTGTCGCCCAGGCTGGAGTGCAGTGGCCGGATCTCAGCTCACTGCAAGCTCCGCCTCCCGGGTTCACGCCCGTTCTCCTGCCTCAGCCTCCCCAGTAGCTGGGACTACAGGCGCCGCCACCACGCCCGGCTAATTTTTTGTATTTTTTAGTAGAGACTGGGTTTCACCGTGTTAGCCAGGATGGTCTCGATCTCCTGACCTCGTGATCCGCCCGTCTCGGCCTCCCAAAGTGCTGGGATTACAGGCTTGAGCCACCGCGCCCAGCTGGATGCAGCTTCTCCATGGGCTAAGTTCATCATGTTAACAATGCCTGCCCCACAGGCCCTCAGGGGATTTTAATGGGTGGTCTGTGGAGAGACTTTAGCAGGTATATGAATCCCCAAAATTGTAGGCAAAATTTGTGTGCGCCGTTGCCTGTTGACAGCGGGAACTCTGCGGCTGCTTTCTTCTAGAAGCCTCCTGCGGATTTGAGTGAATCATGGCAGTCTCCTTCCCTCTAGAGTGATTAGTTTCGGCTTTGGCTCAACATGGTGCAGACCATGGGATCCAAAGGGAAGTTTGCTGGGCATTTCTGGGAAGGAGGGCTCTTCTTCTGATTTGGTAGGGAGCCCTCTTTTTCATCAAACGCCACGGCTCTCACATGAATGCTGCCTAGAGCAGACACAGCCCTTCCAGGACCAGAGGCCAAGGCTGATAATGGGACAAGAGGGTGGAGGAAGAAGTGAGGAGCATCTAGGCCTTCCTCTTTGACCAAGCACTGTCCTAACCAGCCCTGATTTGTTCGCTTCTAGTTACATGATATAATAAATGTCCTATTTCTTAAGGCACTTTTAACATGAGTGCAGCATTTTAGAGTCTCATCAGGTGTTCCACAGGACCCGAGTCTCCTCTCAGGCTTAAGGATGCCCATAAAAGGTGCCCAATTAAATGTGGATTGGTTGATTGGCACACAGAGAATCGCTGGAAGTGCCTCTGAGTCATCCAGGTGCCAAGGGAGCTTGCCAGGCTTGTCTAGAGGAGGTTGGCCAACTGGGGTGTGTTGTTCTCCCACTCAAGTCCACTGCCCAGTGCTGCCAGGCGTGGGAGAGCAACTCAGAGAGGGCTGGATGTTACACCAAGCGAGGTCTTGAGAGTGTCATGCTCAGGGAGACTCCCGAGAGGGGATCAGCTGGCTGTTTGTGCGGGTGTTGCTTCACTCGGTAGATAGGAGAGAATCCTCTTCATCAAGGGCCTGTAGAGTAGATGGACTTAAGCTTTTGCACCCACTCTGGCTGAGCTGTGGTGTTAAGAAGGATTCTGAAGCTGTGTCCATATTTAGCTGGAAACTGTGCCTTGATTATTAGTTAAGTGTCCCATGGATACAAATGGAAAGAACCGAGGCATTCATGCCAGTGATTCATCCCCCCTGTCTAGGGTCTGGTTCTCGGCTTTTTAGATCGGGAGACTCAGGGAGCCCCTTCAGAGTAGAGACCCACTTCAAAAGTGGGTTCATCTGTCTCCTGAAAAATGCCCCACTCCCTCTGATAGACTGTTCTGCTCAAAAATGTCTTCTGACTGAGCACAGTGGCTCACGCCTCTAATTCCAGCACTTTGGGAGGTTGAGACAGGTGGATCCCTTCAGCCCAGGAGTTTGAGACCAGCCTGGGCAATATGGTGAGACCCTTGTCACTACAAAAAACTAAAAACAATTAGTCAGGTATGGTAGTACAAGCCCGTAGTCCCAGCTACTTGGGAGGCTGAGGTGGAAGGATCACCTGGCCCCGGAGGTCAAGGCTGCAGTGAGCTGAGATCATGCCACTTGCACTCCAGCCTGGATGACAGAGTGAGGTTTTGTTAAAAAAAAAAATGATAATTTGGGAGGCCGAGACGGGTGGATCACGAGGTCAGGAGATCGAGACCATCCTGGCGAACATGGTGAAAGCCCGTCTCTACTAAAAAATACAAAAAAACTAGCCGGGCGAGGTGGCGGACGCCTGTAGTCCCAGCTACTCGGGAGGCTGAGGCAGGAGAATGGCGTAAACCCGGGAGGCGGAGCTTGCAGTGAGCTGAGATCGCGCCACTGCACTCCAGCCTGGGCGACAGAGCGAGACTCCGTCTCAAAAAAAAAAAAAAAAGATAATAATAATAAAGAATCATAAATAACTAAATAACTAAATAAATAGGTCTCTGAGGCTGAGGACAGGCACCCTCTGAGGATGAGTGGTGCTATCCGAAGCTGTCTCCCTCTGTCAACTAACAAGCTGGTGCCAGGAACACCAGCTGGTCTCCTGGGCACTCGATGGACCCTCAGCTCTTCCTTGGATGGTGGTGAGCAATCTCAGACACGTCTCCTTTTTTGGATCCCGTGAGGAAGAGTGTGACCTTTCTGCTTGGCACTTGGCTCCTCAGCCTGATGCATGCAGAGCGTGGCACAGGGCCAGGTGCACAGACGTGGTGCCGTGACCCTGGGGAACGCTGTCTTGGGACCCACGTCTCCCATGCAGAATGAAGGGCCCCCTGCAGATCTGCTGCACGTGCTGTGGAGTTGCTGGTTCTGATTAGGGAATGGTTTCCTTTAATCCCTCCGGGCCTAGGAATGCTCTCTGCCCACCTGGACTCTGTTGGGTACACAGAGGATAAACATCACAAAATGAAGAGTGCCGTCTGCAGAGCCAAGAAGCAGAGGCTCGCTTGGAGAAGGACAGGACTGGGCCTAGAAGGGTTTGGTGGGTGGCTCTGCCTGGCCATTTGGGGACAGGAAAGGGGAAGGAACCCCAAGTAAGGGGAGTGGCCTGAAAGAAAGGCAGGATGTAGGGCCTGCTTGGGGCCTGGTGACCAAGGCATCATTTGCCCTGGCCGAGGGTCTGCGTTCTACTCAGGGGTGAGATGTAGGGAAGGGGAGGAGGAGGTTGAGGACTTGAGGAAAATGAGACTTTAGGAAGACTCCTGTGGCTGCTGGGGATGGGTGGGAGAGGAGGGAATCCAGAGAGGCAGAGAACCATCCAGAAGGGGGTGACTCTTGGGTTGAGGGTGCTGGCTCCATGCTGGGGGTTCATACCAGAGGCCACCAGGACCTCAGGTGAGGGCTGCTGCGGAACTCCCCCTCCCTGGCCAGGCCTCCCTCCCCTCCTTTCCCTCTCTCCCTGCCCTTCCCAGGCGTGTTGGGCTCCAGTGGTGCTGGCCTCCCGTGCTCGGGGACTGAGAGCTGGCTGCTCCTTCCTGCACAGCCCTGCTTTGAGAGACTGCAAACCTGCCTCCAGGCAGGCAGAGCTGGGGGACGGGGAGTCAGCCCGCGATGTGCTTGAAGCAAAGCAGATGGTGCTCTTGGCTCAATGGAGGTGGCCGAAGGACATGACCTTCCCCACCGGCCTTTCTTTTGGGAAAGGAAGTCTTTGGTAGTTTGTAGCAACTGAATAAATCTTGTCATTTTGATAAGCGGGGTCCCCGTTTCACTCCCTGCGTGGAGAAAGCGCCACACTTCCTCCCATTGTTCCCGCTGATGGCATTTCAGTCTGTGAGGCGGGATTGCTGTCCCGGGGAGTTTAGGAAGGAAGTGCAGGCCCGGCCGCGGTGGCAGGAGAGGCGTGCGGTGCGGGCCGGTTATTCTTGGAGGTTATTTCCATCTGCTGGGCCCAGAGCAGCTCAGGTTTCTGCGCCCGGGCCGGTCACGTCATGGGAGGGCGAGGCTTTGCTTTATAATAATAGACTCAGGCTCCCTGGGCCAGGCTGGCGGCTCCTTGAGGACATTGGGCCACCCTGGCTTAGTGTCCCACAGGACCTGGAGTGCCCCATGAGCGCCCCTTCCGTGTCCCTGCCACGCCCCAGGGCCCTCCATGAACTGCAGCTCCTCACGCAGCTCCCAGAAAAAAGCAACTCCCAGGAGACTGACCTGGGGAAAGCCATGTGGGGAGAGCCGGGCCACAGCTTCCCAGTGTGGGAGGAAGAAGGTTCTGGTGACTGGTGTGGCAGCCACTGTCCTGGGAGGGAGGAGCCCCTGGCAGGGGAGGGTTTGCTCTCTGTCTTCCAGGACCCCCATGCAGGCCCCACTCAGGCCACTTCATTTTTAAAATTCAAGTAATTTTTATGATTATAGATATTAGTGTTAGTTTGTATTAATTTGCTGGGTCAACATAAATTACCACAGACTGGGTGCTTAAGTAACAAGAATGCACCGCGCAGGGTCTGGAGGCTGGAAGTCGTAGGCCAAGGTGAGGGTGGGGCTGGGTCCTGCTGAGGCCCCGAGGGAGGCGGGGCCCAGGCCTCTGCCAGACACCTGGAGGTGGCCGGTGATCTTCGGCTTTCCTTGGCTCACAGAAGCATCATCCTGGTCTCTGCCTTCCTCTTCACACAGCATCTCCCTGCATGCGGGTCTGTGTCCACATTCCTTCTTTCTATAAAGACACCAGGTATATCGGATTAGGGGCCCCCCCTACTGTATGACCTCATCCTAACTCGACTAATTACACCTGCGACAACCCTCTTTCCCAATTGGGTCACCTTATGGGGTCCTGGGAGTTAGGACATCAACATATGAATTTGGGGGACACAGTTCAACCTGCGACAGATGTGGCGCATATGGATGGTTGAAACTTAGAAAATAGAGATGATCAGAAAACGAAGGAGTAAAAACTCTACATTTCTACGGCTCAGAGATCATCACTGTGACTAGCTCAGGGCACATCCTCCTGAAAAAAACCGTGTCTCAGAATGCGACAGAATGTGTATCCTGTTGGGTAGCCTGCTTTACACAACGATCTCCATCTTTCTAGTTTGCCAAATTTAGAACCTGGTCTGTGTTCAAATTGTGTGTTCTTTCTAGCAGCCTCATTCAAACCAATAACCAGTCCGGGGACATGCTCGTTAACTGGTGGTTGTGTCCCTGAAGTCCTCTTTTCATGGTATTGGCTTATTTTGGGCCAACTGTGCTGCACAACCGCTGGGTTGCCTGTAAACTGGGGCTCATAGCTAAACCTAATGGCCTCGAGTTAAATGTTGCTGGACAGAAAGCATTGCAGGGACTTCTACTTGCTGCGGGCCAGAAGACACGAAACATCTGGTTGACCTGTGTCAGGGTTTTGCCAGGTCCGGGCGTTCCTGCACTGGGTGGGAAGTGGGACAAGATGACCTCGACTGGCCCTGGCAACACTGAGGTTTTGCAGCTCGGAAGTTTCTGATAGTTGTCTTTTCTGGTGGCAGCAGCACTGGGAGAGGGGGCGTGGCAGGGTCTGTGGATCGGCCCACGCTACTGCCCTTGAGGATTACACCGAGGGGCTGTCCCAAGATGTCCAGTTCTCAGAAGCGCGTTCCTTGGATTCCTGACACTTTGTCCACAAATGTGGAGTGAGGGGCACGTGCTTTCCTCACTGTACCTGTGTCTCACACACCACAGGCTGCGATCACATGGGATCAGCTGCACACTCGCCTGTCTTCCCTCCTACACCGCTTCCGGGAAGGACCATGACTTTTTTAATCCAACATTTCATGGTTTATTTTTCGTTGGAGGAACAATTTATGAAGAAACACAAATTTCATGTGTATATTTGCTGATGATTTGACAAATGCAAACACTTTTATAACCCAAACTTCTGTCAAGATCTAGAACATTCCCATCACCCCATAAAGTTATCACTCCAGAAAGTTCCCGGGGGCCCCTCCCCAGTCAATCTCTGACCATGCAGAAGCAACATCATCACCGTTCCTGTTTTCTTCCACCATAGACTATTTTGTCTTTTCTAGAACTTTGTGTAGATGGAATCTGCAGCACGCTGTCTTACTCAGTGAAGTTCTGGGTTTCATCCACAGTGGTGCAGATGTCCATAGCTTGCCACCTTTCTTTTTCTTTCTTTTTTTTTTTTTTTTTTTTTTTTGAGATGGAGTTTCGCTCTTGTTGCCCAGGCTGAAGTGCAATGGTGCAATCTTGGCTCACTGTTCAATCTGCCTCCTTGGTTCAAGCGATTCTCCTGCCTCAGCCTTCCAAGTGGCTGGGACTACAGGCATGCACCACCATACCCGGCTAATTTTGTAATTTTAGTAGAGACGATGTTTCACCATGTTGATCAGGCTGGTCTCGAACTCCTAACCTCAAATTATCCGAGCTCTTCGGTCTCAAAGTGCTGGGATTACAGGCGTGAGCCACTGCACCCCTGGCCTAGCTTGCTGCCTTTTATTCCTTTATTGTGGGGACATACTGTGGTTTCTTCATTCATTCTCCTATTGACGGACACTTTGGCTGTTTGAACATTTTTGCACAAGTAATTTTGTGTATGAATGTTTTCCTTTCTCTTGGGTAAATACCCAGGAGTGAAATGAGTGGGTCATAGTTGAAATGGTTGTAGCCTTTCACTCCCCCACGACAACGTCTGAGTCCTGGTGTGACCTAGTCTATTTGTTGCCTTTCTGGTGAACGTGTGGTGTATGTTAATGTGGTTGACTTGCATTTCCCTGATGAATTATGAAAACAAGAACTTGTTTAGTATGCTTTTTGGTCATTTGTATATATTCTTTTGTGACCCTAACTTTTTAAAATTAATTTTTATTTCTCTTCCTTAATAAGCACTGTGAAGTGGCATTGCACTTAGGCAAATAGGCATTTAACACATGAATTGGATTTCTTCCCCATCCTTACCCTTCAGTGAAGACTGTCCAAGATATGCAAACCAATACAAAGAGAACTCTTTGAGAAAAAGCTGAGTCAGGCCCCTTGATCATGTCATACCTGAGTTCCACTCTCTGGGACGCTGGTAGCCTCATCATGAAGCAGATGTGGGAGGCCAGGCGGTGAGGCGCTGCTGGCCTGTGCAGTGTGCACGATGTCCTCTAAGTAAGGTTGGGGGGATGCTGATGCATCAGGGGATGGGCATACTGGACGTGGGGGAAAGGGCAAAAAATAGCCCTTTGCTCTAAAGAGCTCAGCTTATGGGTTTTGGTGGGGAAGGGAGTGGAAGTGCGGGGATCACAGCTGAGGCCAGGGAGGAAATGAAGCACAGCCTCCAGAGTTGGATTAGTGGCCTCCAGAGTTGGATTAGTGGCTACAGGGAAATCGTGACGCCAGGGAGCTTCTTTAGGTGTCAGGCAGAGGATCTTGTTCTTTCAATGGAGAATGACATTTGTCACCCCACTTAGCAGAGGCTCCTTTGAGCCAGCTCAGATGGTTTACAAGACAACCATGCAGAGCCACCAGGTACCCAGGGGCATTCGTGGCCTGGGTTCAGCATGGCCTGGCCCTGCGTCCCCTCTCCCTGCCCTAGGGAGGAGAAGAAATTCAATTCATGTGTTGAATGCCTGTTTGACTAAGTGCAATGCCACTTCACAGTGCTTATGGACACTCAGACTCAGTTTCTATTATTATTATTATTTGAAAACAAATTTTCGAGACAGAGTCTTGCTCTGTTGCCCAGGCTACAGTATAGTGATGTGATTTCAGCTCACTACAGCCTTTGCCTCCCAGGCTCAAGTGATCCTTCCACCTTGGCCTCCAAGTAGCTAGAACCACAGGTGCACATCGCCACGCCTGGCTAATTTTATGTATTTTTTGTAAAGACAAGGTTTCGCCATGTTGCCCAGGCTGGTCTCAAACTCCTGTACTCAAGTGATCTGCCCATCTCAGCCTCCCAAAGTGCTGGGATTACAGGCATGAGCCACCACGCGTGGCCTTCTTCTTCCTTTATCAACCCCATTTCTGTCCTTCCCTGGGTCGCCCCTGCCTGTTCCCACCCACGCGCTTCACTTCATTTGCAGCAACTCATTGCATTGTTGGAGGACTTCACTGCTCTGTTTCTGTGGACCGATAGCTGCCCCGGAATTTCACTAGAAATCCTTGGACTAGGCCACGGAGACAGAGAAAGAGGAAAAGGAGATAAAAAGAAGCTGGATTAAGAAAAGGGTCAGGAAGAAGGGGTGAATGAGAAGGCGAGGAAGAAAGGGGCTCAGATGATTTCTGCAGAGTTTGGGGTAGCACCCGTGAGAGGCGTCTGCTTCCACCGCTGGGTTAGGTGCTCCCCCCGGGTGAGGTGCTCCTTCCTGGGTTAGGTTCTCCTCCCAGGTTAGGCACTCTTCCCTAGGTTAGGCGCTCCTCCCTGGTTTACGTGCTCCCTCTTGGTTTAGGCGCTCCTCCCTGGGTTAGGCGCTCCTCCCTGGGTTAGGCGCTCGTCCCTGGGTTAGGCGCTCCTCCCTGGGTTAGGCGCTTCTCCCTGGGTTAGGCGCTCCTCCCTGGGTTAGGTGCTCAGGACCCTGCGAGCAAAGTGAAGCTGCTGCTTCCCACTCCCTGGAGACAACGCCTTCCCTCTCAGTGCAGGTTCACAGCATGCCGGGCAGGCAGCCCCTGGTCAGCACATGAGGGGATACGATGAAAACAGGAACTTATAATCCAAAGAGATCTCTTGCAACACAGCTCTGCTTATGCGGCGGGGACAACATGTGGAAAAAATGTCCCCCACATTTGTCTCATTTCTCACTGGATCAAACTACTCTCCTTATTCCTTTAGAATCAGGTGCCGTCAAAGACAGGGAATGAACCTAAATGGCCATCAGTGGTAGACTTGGATAAAGAAAATGTGGTTTACATATGCCATGGAATCCTTACCAGTCATAAAAAAATGAGATGGTGTCTTTTGCAGGGATGTGGATGGAGCTGGAGGCCATTATTCTTAGCAAACTAATGCAGGAACAGAAACCAAATACCACATGTTCTCACTTATAAGTGGGAGCTAAATGATGAGAACACATGGACGTGGAGATGGGAATAGCAGACACCAGGGCTACTTTAGGGCAGAGAGTGGGAACAGGGGAGAGGATCAGAAGAGCTACCTATTGGGTACTAGGCTTATTACCTGGATGATGAAATTACCTGTGCACCAAACCCCTGTGCCATGCAGTTAACCAACAGAGCAAACCTGCACAGGTACCCCGACACTAAAATAAAAGTCATAATAAAGATTTATCATATTCAAATAAGAATAAGGTGCTCTGCTCCTGCCTGACCCAAACTTGAAACTGTCCCCACAAAGCAGCATTTCAAATTTTAAGATTTTCCGGAGAAAATAAGTTGGAAAATGCAAGGAAAATAATGAGGAAGATGGGAGGCCACTCGGTGTGACAGAGCCAGCATGGGGTCCCACACTGCGGGGTCGTTAAGGACAGAGCTGAGGCCTCTCAGGGATGCCTGCATAGGCCAGAAAGGATTAGAGGGAGAAGAGAAAGGTCTCCTGGGCTAGAAAGCGAGTAAACATGGAAAGCCTCCTGGCGTGGTGGCCATGGCAAGCCGGGCTCCCAGCAGAGAGGAGCTGTGAGAAAGCGCCAGGGCCCTTTCAGCCTGGGAGAAAGCCGCCTTGACAGAGGGGCCCAGAACACTGGGAGGGGGCGAGGCTGGCACAGGTTCTCTCCACAAGGGCCACACTCTGGAGTGACTCATTCCCAGGCCCCCGCGGACAACCTTGGGCCAAATCCCATTTCCTCCCTGAGAAAGGCTTTAGCCAGGGGAGGGAGGAGACCTGCAGCATCTCAGCGGGGCGATCCCACTCCAGGAGTCAGCTCCCTCCCCTGCGGAGAGTGCCCCAGATTTGGAGTCGCCTTGGCTGTGTTTCCTCCTCTCCAAAGGCCCGCGGAGGCAGATGGTAGTAAAATGCTACGTGGGAGAAGTAGCATCCGATTCTCTAGATCACAGATCAGAGTCCGAACTCCAGCACTTGGGGGAAACTTCAGAGATCAAGCCTGGCCCCACTATTCATTTTACAGACGGGGAAACAGGGGCCCAGAGAGTCGAAGTTACTTGGCCAAGACCTCCCAGCTGTTCGGTGGCAGTGCCTGTCTGGAAACTCTTGCTTCCTAGATCCTAGCTCAGAGTGGGACCCTCACACCACCTGGAAGGAAAGGGACACAGAGAGATGGGAACCAGGGGACACTTCTGAGCCAGGACAGTGCTGTCCTGCTTTTCTGGGAATGGTGGGGAAAGGGAGAAAGGAAAGTGCCAAGGAGGGATGTTGACTGAAGGGCGGAGTGGGGGAGGGATGCAGACTGCAGGGGGAGTGGAGGCGGGATGCTGACTGAAAGGGGGAGTGGAGGCGGGATGCTGACTGAAAGGGGGAGTCGGGGAGGGATGCTGAGTGCAGGGGGAGTGGGGGAGGGAGGCTGAGTGCAGGGGGAGTGGGGGAGGGATGCTGAGTGCAGGGGGAGTGGGGGAGGGATGCTGAGTGCAGGGGGAGTGGGGGAGGGATGCTGAGT
This sequence comes from Macaca thibetana thibetana, assembly GCF_024542745.1. Taxonomy (NCBI): domain Eukaryota; kingdom Metazoa; phylum Chordata; class Mammalia; order Primates; family Cercopithecidae; genus Macaca; species Macaca thibetana. Next base: position 161,423,488 of record NC_065581.1, on the reverse strand, counting down.
GCAGGGGGAGTGGGGGAGGGATGCTGAGTGCAGGGTGAGTGGGATGCTGACTGCAGGGGGAGTGGGGAGGGATTCTGGCTGCAGGGGAGTGGGGAGGGATGCTGACTGCAGGGTGGAGTGGGGGAGGGATGCAGAGTGCTGGATGGCGTGGCGACGGGATATGCTGACTTCAGGGGGAGTGGGAGCTGAAGGTGTGCTTGCCTCCCTGTGCTTCGGCCTTTGGATAAACTGCTCTTTACAGCTTTGCTAACTTTTTTTTTTTTTCTTTTGAGACAGAGTCTCACGCTGTTGCCCAGGCTGGAGTGCAGTGGTGCCATCTTGGCTCATTGTAATCTCTGCCTCTGCGGTTTAAGTAATTCCCATGCCTCAGCCTCCTGAGTAGCTGGGATTACAGTCATGCGCCACCATGCCTGGCTAATTTTTGTATTTTTTGTAGAGATGGGATTTTGCCATGTTGGCTAGGCTGGTCTCAAACTCCTGACCTCAAGTGATCCACCCACCTTGGCCTCCCGAAGTGCTGGGATTACAGGTGTGAGCCACTGTGCCTGGTGCAGTTCAGCCAACTTATTGAACTGTTCGATTTGCTTGCGTGCACTCAGGGAATGTTAGGGTTGTAAGGGACTCTGGGGTTGGGTGGGTCAACTTCCTGCCCAGTATGGAAGTCCCTGAGCATTTCTGACTGTGGCCATTCACTCCTCTTGAAGCTTCTGGAGAGCAGGAACGTCTCCCTGGTCCTAGGCACTGAAGCAGCCCTGAGTCGGGCTTCACTGTCACACAGGACCTTGGGTGTGCGCCCTGCAGCTGCGGGTGGGATTCTGTTCCTGGAGCCTGCAGGACATGCCTGGCCTTGCTGCACCAGCTCTAGGCTGGTGTGTGGCAGACAGATGGAGCGGGCAAAGTACTTCACTTCCCCGAATGCAGGCTTTCTCTTCTAGGATGGAAGTGATGTCTGCCTTACAGTGATACAGGAGTGAAGAAGAAATTACTTAGGCAGATAGTGAGGGTACGGAAGTCCTCAGTATGGTTTTCCTTTTCATGAAAAGCAGGCCCAAATTCTTTTCCTTTCTAATAAGAGCAGCCTGTAAAATCGAGCTGCAGACATAGATGCCTGCAGTTGTGCCAATCACATTTGAGATGGTGGCTCCATCTTCCCTTCTCTTTGTCAGCCATGTGTACAGTAAGGGGCAGACAAGATGGCCTGGCCAACGGGAAAGTTCATTTGCATAAGATTAGGGTGGGGTGGCCAGCCTTACCCCTGTGCTATATAAACGTCATACCTGATGGGACCCATCTGTAAGCCCTAGTGTAAACCAGACACCACCTCCTCAAACCTGACTGTAAAATCCAGAGCATCTGCTGGCCAGCCTTTTCCTCTGAGAAGTCCCCTCTCTCTCACTAGAGAGAAAGCTGTTTTCCTTTCTCTTTCTTTCTCTCTCCTTTGCCTATTAAACCTCCATTCCTAAACTCCTCATGTGTGTCTGTGTCCTCAATTTTCCTGGTGTGAGACAATGAACCCCGGGTATTTACCCCAGACAACGTAGCTGCTTCAACAGGCTGTTGTGAGCAGCCATAACAATCTCCGCAGAGAGCCCAGAGCTTCATGTTGGCCTCTGGCCTCTGCTCACCCTGTCCACCCACATGTCCCAGGCCCTTGGTTGCTCCTGAGGCTGCTTTAGGCTCCTCTCCCACTGCCTTGGGGCAGTGGCCCTGCAAGCAACCAGGAGGCTCAAACCCAGCAGAAGAGGAAATGGGAGAGCAAGGAAGACCCAGATACCCAACCACAAAGAGGCCGCCATGACAGAGCCATGACTGTGGCCTGTGAGTAGGGTGCACAGGCTGGGCACTCCCTGTGTCCTTCCCTCCCTGAGGGCACTGCTCAGGAGGGTGTCCTCATATGTTGCACCTATCTCACACTGCTGTACAGAAACACCTGAAACAGGCTAATTTACAAAGAGAAGAGGTTTAATTGGCTTGTGGTTCTGCAGGCTGTGCAGGAAGTACAGCGCCGGCATCTGCTGGGCTTCTGGGGAGGCCTCAGGGAGCTTTTACTCACAGCAGGAGGGGAAGTGGGAGCAGGCAGGTCACATGGTGGGGGCAGGTGCAAGACAGGGAGGGGCTACACACTTAAAGGACCAGATCTTTCCAGAACTCACTCACCATGGTGAGGACAGCACCAAGCCATGAAGGATCCGCCCCTGTGATGCAAGCACCTCCCACCAGGCCCCGCCTCCAACACTGGGGGTTATATCTCAACATGAGACTGGGTGGGGATAAATCTCCAAATGATATCACCTCACTTCTGGGGAGGGGAAGATGGCTGGCATGGCCATGGTGAGCTTCTATCCCGAGTCAGGTCAAGGAAATGTGAGCCAACCTCATCATAACCCTCTAAGCACAGGACAAGTGGCATTCTCAACACACTCCAACCACACAGGTAGGGTTCCTTGTGTAGCTTTGAAGGAAAAAAAATGACAACTTTCATAAGGAAGCTAAAAATAAACAGATTAAATCTCATCTGTGATTAAATCCCAGTGACCTCTCACCCTGGTTTTTGTCTGTGGTTCTTGGGAAATTAAAAAGTGTTTGTCCAGCCACTGACGATCAATCAGGTTTTAAAAACCAGGAGGAACTGAGAGGTCTCTGAAAAAAGAATGTAACATTGGAACACAGGAAACAGAAGATAGTCAGTGTGGCTGACGGCAGCAAGGAGATGGGGGGTGTTTGTGAATAAAAGAAGTCACACGTCTTTGAAGGGTGGACTGAACCAAGCTGACATTTTCATCAATAAAATGCGGAGGAAACAAACTTCAAAGTAATAGAGTCTACGTTCACTGTGGCTAAAACGAAATGCTTTCTGGTATTCTGTACTAACACCCAACATCTCTTCTCAGGTGTGTAATGTGGAAAACATAAAGTTTCATGCCTTGGTTTTCAGAGCCATAAACAAACGGGCCTGGCCACCATGGTGTGCATGGGACCTGGTCAGGGCTGTGACAACTGCATGACACTGGAAACTGGCGCCATGTCACAGAAGGCAGGCTGGTCACAGCATTGTTCCCCCGGATGATCCGAATGGCCACATCGTCTAAGATGAGCTTGTCTGGGATTTCAGAGTGGTGTGTATAGGTGTCTGTTCACATTGTTTTGTTTTTGTTTTTGTTTGAGATGGAGTCTTGCTCTGTCGCCCAGGCTAGAGTGCTCACTGCAACCTCTGCCTCCTGGGTTCAAGTAATTCTTGTGCCTCAGCCTCCCAAGTAGCTGGGATTACAGGTGCGTGCCACCATTCCCGGTTAATTTTTGTATTTTTAGTAGAGACGGGGATTTCACCCTGTTGACCAGGCTGGTCTCGAACTCCTGGCCTCAAGCTAGCCACTCGCCTTGGCCTCCCAAAGTGCTGGGATTACAGGCATGAGCCACTGTGCCTGGCCTCTGTTCATCTTGTTTATTCTCTGTTTATATCGTATTTTATATTCATACGTTTCGCATATCTTCTATTGAAAGATTAAGTGTCAGCACAGTATTAAGTGATTTTCACAAAATACCTCCAATGCCTCCCTCCCATTTTTCAGATGGAGAAAGTGAGGCTGGAGAGTAAGAGGCAGAGCTGCAGTTTAGTTGGCCTGGAATCCTAACCAAAGGGTTTTACTCTCCGCCTTGAACCCGTCTCTAGCCCTCATTTTGTGTTTTAGATTGGAGTCCTGTTTCTCTGCTCACAAGGCTCGCCTAGACTATCTGTGCATCCAAATGACACCACCTCTTTTAACTCCAATCCACCATGCTGTCACAAAGCCCCCTGAGATCTTTGTCTACTTGTTTTACAGCCCTGCTGTGAACAAACATTGGGATTCAGATTTTAATTTTTTTTTTTTTTTTTGGAAAAACAGTACAGTATTTGCTCTTTAGTGGGAACTACGCTCCCAGTCCTGCAGGCTGGCATGGTGCTGTGAATTTCCACATGCCTTCACCCCTCTGAGCTCCACAGCAACCACAGCGGGGAGGGCGGGCCTCCCTCCTGCGATGAAGGGCGGCCTCCCTTGCGGCTGAAGAGACAGAAGCCGTCCACACATTTTCACTGCTGTGCAGATTCGTACAGATCTTTTCCAGAATAAAGCATTATTTGGCCAGGACTCCTCAGCCTCTTCCGTGAGACGTGGTGGTATTTGTCAGCGATGCGGCCTTTGCCGTCTTGGTGACGGGAGTAGCTATTGAAGCATGTCCCCAAGACTCAATCTCTTCCTTCCCAAAAAGCATTTTAATCAATTGGGTTGTTTGTTTGGGTCATATTTGCTGAGTCCTGAATTGAGGGAAAAATCACTCTAGCAGGACATAGCCTCTCCACTCTCCACAAACAAAGATCCACCACATAATATTAGATGGAGACAAATATTGTCACCGTTCAGGAATGTTTTGCAGTTGGGTTCTCTCTAAACTGCAAACATTCTTTTAATACAGGGAATTCCTACGAGCGCTGTAAAAATCCTACTCATATGACATATTACCCCCTCTTGAATGAAGCCTACTGAAGGGTTATTAAAAATTTACCTTTTTGTCAATAAAGTTCTTTATGGGACATTTTTCTGGCTGCATTTTAATGTCATGTTCACTGCCCCAGATGTATGAGGAAGGAGACAAAAAGGCCATTTAAAGCTCTGGTTCTAGAATGCCCCTATTATGCATTTAATGAAATCAAGTGGCATGTGGGTTTGCTGTATGTGGACATACTTTTGGCTGTAGGTTGCTTTCATGAACCCACAGAGACAGAAACCTGCAGCAATGGAGAAAATGCTAATACAGACGTCTTACTTCAGTGTCTGGCAAACGAGATTATATGTAAGTCGTTTTAGAAGAACTGATCCTGATTCTTTGAATTTTGAGCCTCCACTAGAAAGTTTTCTTTCTGTATTAATGGAAATGATTCATTTTTTTAAAAAGTTTCAAATATAAAGATGACAATTACATTGACTATTTGGAAATGCCATGTTGAACAGTGAGACTTCTAAGCCTTTATTTTATTATTATTATTATTTTTTGATAACACTTGAAGCAAAGATAATAGGTTTTTACAATACTGGCTTTTTACTGATGGACTGAAACCACATTTTTCTAAGGTACACCTATTATTCTTGTTCTAGATTGAGGACGATGTAGACGTCAGCTTCCCTGTCGAGGGAAGCTGAAGTTTTCCAATGATTCCTGAAGCCAACATTCAATTAATTTCCCTGAAGAGCCCTATTGCCTAATGGAACACGGCGGGAACGGCCGCTCTGGAAAGCAGGATCTGTGGAGCCCTGGCTTCTGGCTCACTGGCTTTCAGCTGAGCCTTCCAAATGGCTGGGAATGAACATGCAGTTAGAAGCCTTGGTTTGGAACGGTGGTTCTCAAACTTCATGGTGTGTCACAGTCACTGGGGAACTTGTCCAAACACAGATCGACAGACCCCATCCCAAAGTTTCTGATTCTGCAGCTTTAGGGAGGGCCCCGGGAACATGAGCTCCTCTTCCCAAGCTCCCAGGTGATGCTGAGGTTGCTGTCCCGGGAACCCACTTTGAGAACCGCTGATCTAGGGTGTGCTGGGGCAACTGTTGTCAGAGGGGTCAGGACACTTGGTCTCCTTCTCTTTGGTCTCACTGAGAATGTGAATGTAAATAGGCCATTTGCATGGAGTCCCCTGAGGGGCACACTGGATGGCGGGGGAGCGTCTGGAAGGCGTCTGCACACTGGCTTGCAGCCTCAGTGACCATCATCTAGTTCAGGTCCTGCGTGGTCCCCGGAGGAGCCCAGTGACAAATACGGAGGAGATGGTGAGTCTGTGACACGGCGCCTGCACTGGACCCCTGCTTAGGCTGCAGCTCACAAGAAGGACGTTGGTCTGTCTTTGAACAAACAGATGGGCCCTGCATTTCCAGGAGCTTTGGAGGATATTTAAAATACTTTCCTCTGACTTGGTTTAAACAGAATCATGAACACCTTTCTCCACGAAAGCAGCATCTTTTTGTGTTTTCCAAAGCCTGAGCGTCTCCATGGAATCTTACCTTGGGCTGATAATTCTTCCCTCAAGACAGCAGTACCTTTGACACAGGACACCCTCCAAAGCCCAGCACCCCTGCCTAAGTCAGACAGGAGGGCAAGGCCCAGCGCCCCTGCCTAAGTCAGACAGGAGAGCAAAGCCCAGCGCCCCTGCCTAAGTCAGACAGGAGGGTGGGGTGCAAGGGTACCTCTGCTTCTCTGCCAAGCTTATTTGACTATGGCCTGTCTGAACCCTTTTATAAGGGCTGCTTAGTCATTTCTTCAACAAATGTTCCCCACCACCCTTTTTTTTTCTTTTTTCTTTTTTTCTTTTTTGAGATGGGGTCTCACTCTGTCGCCCAGGCTGGAGTGCATAGGCTGGAGTACAGTGGCAGGATCTCAGCTCACTGCAACCTCTGCTTCCCCGGTTCAAGAGATTCTCCTGCCTCAGCCTCCTGAGTAGCTGGGATTACAGGAAAGCGCCACCATGCCCGGGTAATTTTTGTATTTTTAGTAGAGAAGGGATTTCACCACGTTGGCCAGGCTGGTCTCGAACTCCTGACCTCAGGCGATCCACTTGCCTCGGCCTCGCAAAGTGCTAGGATTACAGGTGTGAACCACTGCGCCCGGCCAACAAATGTCTTTTGAAGGCTGACTAGGCCCAGGGCGTGCTTCCTGGAGAGAGAGATGTCATAGTGAAAGGAGCTCCCTGCTCTCACAGAGCTCACGCCCTAGGGTAGAGACACAGGATAAAGAAATAAGTGAAAAATCAAGCATATAGGTACTGCGGTCAGACACTTGTCCATGTTTTGAAGCAAGTAAAGCAATAGGGGACAGAGACTAAGAGGTATGGGGTCAAGGAAAGCCCTTCTGAGGTATAGCAGAGACCACAGTGAGGCCAGCGGAGGGAGGAGGCTCAGTAAACACCGTGGGGGCGTCCAGACACCACTCTGTAGGGAGGATATGCTGCGCCTGCGGGTGGAGCAGGGACGAGGCCGGCGCAGCCTCTGCCCAGAGAGGGGCCCAACGCTGCCAGGCAGAAACGGCTCAGGAGGAACCAGGGCCACATCCTTCAGGCCGCATGTCACCCACGGCAGAGGTCTGGAATGTGCCTCAGCTGGGAGGCAGAAGCCGTTGGAGGGTTGAGAACATGGGAACCTGACTGGCGTTTAAAGGGTCACTGATTTCAAGGTAGAGGATCCCGCCACCCCCTGCAAGGTTGGGGGTCAGCTAGGGGAGCTGGGGACCTGGACTAGAGCGAGGAGGAGGGGCTGGGACTTGGTCAGATACAGATCTTGAAGGTTTCGCACGCAAGATTTGTACTGGATTGGGTGGAGACGTGAAAGAAGAGGATGAATCCTGGCATTTTGGCCCCCGTGGTGACGTGGGCGCCTGCTGACTGAGCTGGAGCCCTCCGCGTGGGGAGGGTGCAGGGGCGGGAGAGTGGCGGGAGGCAGGTGGGTCCGTGCACTCGGTTTGGATCGATCTCTCCGGCATCCTGGGGGAGATGCCCAGCAGGCACCTGGGGAAGTTGGGGCCAGAGAGCCAATGTGAGAATCAGCCGTGCACAGACCGTATGTGGATCCGCCGGACCGGTCGGGTCACCTGGTGGAAACAGAGGTGAGGCGGAGGTTGGAGTTGGGAGGCTTGCAGTGTTCAGAGGTGAGGAAGAGGAGAGGGACGCAGCAAAGGCGACTGAGAAGGAGCAATCCAGTCTCAGCATGCACACACCTCCCATACAACGCGGCCTGTCCTTACTGCAGTGGCCCTCAGGCTCCGTGGGTTGTTGTCACTAAGCAGGTGGACGGTACATTCTCTCTTCTCCTTCTCTTAATGGAAGCACTGCCCTTTCTTACATGGGAATTGCAACATCTGTAAAGGCCCTGAAATTATCTTCAAAATACTGTGTGTAACGTGCACTTATCTGGGTAGAGGGTGCAGAGTTTCCAACAGATTCTTAAGGCAAGGCTGGGGAATATTTCCCAATAATTTCTAAATAAAAAAGAAACTAAAGTAATACATTTCTACACTTATCAAGCACAGGAAGAGAACAAATCCTTTCACCCAGATTTAAACTTACAGAAACTTGGCAAAGTAAAAACGAATAAAGAATCCAAGTACCTAACAAATATTCCCACTGGGGAAAGCAGAAGTCAACCTCTGTAACAGAGAAATGCAAATCAATCAATGTGCAAAGGGCACTTCCCACCACATCTCTGTCCATGTCATTAACTACTGATAGGGGAATTGGGTAATTGCCAAGTTACTTGTAAGAAGAACCGAGCTATGTCAGTAGTGAGATCTAAAATTGGATAAGATTGTGTGAGCAAAAGGAATAGAATCATTCCTTATTGAGGCAACCATGGAAGGAATCTCGGAAACTTTCTTCTATAGCGACTACATGCTTCTTTAATATCATCACCAGCACTTGAACTGGAGAGCAAACTAGGGTTTGCTAGTTAGGGTTTCTCCAAAACAAAGCTTGACTTCTGTTTTGGATTCCCATGCAGCTTGCATGCATTCACACATTTAAGACTGCAAAAGAAACAAAGATGATGGGAGATATTTTTAGAATCTGATTCAACACCAATACGTATCTTCCTGTTGCAAAGTGCTCTTGATTAAGCCAAGTATACTTGTATCACTGTCTTCCCATTGCAGGACAGAGAAGAGGTTGATAGTTCCTTTTGTATTACAACGTCATGATTACAAATAATCATAATAGAGTGCCCATTTTAAAGTGACCTTTCCCTCCAAGCACACAGGAGACTTCCTCAGTTTCCCTTGGAGAGCAAAGAAATACTGAATCTAGTGTACAAAAGGTAATAGAAAGTTTAAGTCCCTTCCAACAGGTGATTTTAACAGAAATGGGGTTGATTGTGCTTGGGAAACTCTTCTTTCTTGGTCTGAAAAAGAATATGGAGTTTTAGGAGCTGCCTAGCAAGCCTCCAGTGGACACCTGTGTGGAGGTGGCAGATCCTGAAGAATGGGTACTGCCCTGGTTACCTCTGTGTGACTTAGGCACTGCTGACCCACAAGCTGTGTGACCGCCAAGGTCCCTCTGGCCCCTGGATGTTTGGTGGACATGAATCGACGTGGTGTGAATAGGAACTTGGTCAAAGTCAGTTTCACTTTGCTGAAAGCAAAGCCTCCTTGTATCTTGGAAACGTCACATTTTGGACAAACTTTGATCAATGGGTACATTTCTAACGAAGGAAGCTTTCATAGAGGGAATTGTTTAGAAAGCATTTGAGGCTTTTGACTCCATTTAAAATCCTATCGGAGAATCGAAATTTATATTTAGAAAAATATCCATGAGGCATTTCCCCAGATGTATTACTTCTTTAAAAGAAGATCCGTCTTTGAGCCTCCCAGCTTTTGCTTGCAAAAGGCTCGTGATGAACATCTCAAAACAACCAAAAGAAGTAAAAGAGGCAGTGCATGTTGAAACAGACTTAAAACTCTTTAGTCTTAGCTTCTCTAAATTAGCAGTCTGAGATGTCCCATGACCTATACTGAAACTTTGCTAGAGATCTCATGGAGGTCAACCCCAGAAGAACTTAAGGGGTTTTTTTGTTGTTGTTGTTTAAGATATCTTCGGCTTTGAAAATAATATTTTCTAAGGATGTAACCATTTCACAGAGTTTTTTTAACTCTCTCTCTCTCCATATATATATACACATATATATTTGAGATGGAGTTTCGCTCTTGTTGCCCAGGCTGGAGTGCAATGGTGCAATCTCAGCTCACTGCAACCTCTGCCTCCAGGTTTAAATAATTCTCCCACCTCAGCCTCCTGAGTAGCTGGGATTACAGGCTGTCGCCACCATGCCTGGCTTACTTTTTGTGTTTTTAGTAGAGATGGGGGTTTCACCATGTTGGCCAGGCCGGTCTCAAACTCCTGACCTTGGGTGATCTACCTGCCTCAGCCTCCCAAAGTGCTGGGATTATAGGTGTGAGCCACCACGCCTGGTCTGAACTCCAAAAATGTCCATTTTTGACTGACATTTCTCATATAGAGTCAGGCCATAAAAATCACGTGCCATTCTTCCCACCCGACGGGCCAGGGAGGATACTCTCATAGTCAGGAGTGTGCCCATGGAGATGACTTCCAGGAGGGCGTGTGGGCTACAAATCCTGGCATCTGTCTCACTTGGGCCTATTAGGGACAAGAGACCACCCACCCTGGCCCATGGGGGCTCAGCAGACATTAGAGCCCCGTTCTCCTAGGGGACCACATGATGATGGATCACCTGTTTTCTCCAGGCACTTGGTGGCTGCTTCCCCAGGAACATCCCTCTATCCTCGCGGGTACCCAGCCATGGACCTCGGGGAGCCCTGGACAAGCATGCATATGTGCAACGCTTGTAACCAACCTGCAAGGTCGACATCATACAGCCCATTTTTGGATGAGGGAGTTGAGTTTTAGAGCATTTACATAATTTGCCCAAGGTCACAGGACAGCTACTCAGTGGTGGAAAGATACTTCAAAAGCAGTTCTGCTGGGTTCCCACTCCTGCACTAGAACCACTGTGCTGCAGTATCTATCGTCGTGTCCTCGCAGTGACCTGGGGAGAGAGGCTGTCCTGCAGGCGAGGAAAGCTAAGTGACCCGCTCCCGGCTGTCCAGCTCCCAAGTGACAGGCCCAGCCTTCCCACCCAGCTCCTCTACCCTGGCATCCAAGGTCTCATTCCTTGCCTCCCCCTTAACTGACTTTAACACCTGAATGGTGTCTTCGAGTAAATGTAACAGTCCTAAGAGGACAAACAAAAACCTTTGCCTAATACCCAGTCCCCAGTATTTCCCGCTCTTCATCATTCCGTTCCTTTAGCTGTCTTTGAAAGGCAGTTTCAGTGTATAAATGTAGCAGGTGGAAGAAGCTGTTGTCTTGCTCAGAGGCCGGAAACCTGGTGACATTTCCTCCTTCTCCGTGGAGTTAATCAGAAATTATTTGGCTGGACACCTGGGTATTATTTTAGAAGGCAGACTTGGGTGGGCTGACCATTGGAAAAAGTAGCCTTTTCTAATTCTATTAAAACCACAAAATTGTGGGTTTGGGGGTTTTATTTTGCCTTTTAATTTCCAGAGAACATGATCCTATTTATAGAGTTATTTTGGGTTTTTGCAAAATTATCTTCTTTTCACAAGAAACTCACCACTGCCACGTAAGAAGCATCGTATTGTCTGAGGAGTTTTCAAATACGTATCGCTCTGCCCGGGTAGACACTAGTCATCTTTTGTACTTGTTTTTCTTTGAAATAAAAGTTTGACAGGTACCACAAACTCTGGTAGCACTTTTCATAGGTTACCCCTACAGCTTATAACCCTGCAGCACGCATCGGGCATCCCCACTTCACAGCTGACGCCGTGTGAGTTTCAGAGAGGTTAAATATCTTGCTCAGGGCAGCAGAGCAAATAAATGACAGAACTAGTCAATGAAGCCTGATTTTATTTTTTTATTTTATTATTATTATTTTTTTGAGACGGAGTCTTGCTCTGTCGCCCAGGCTGGAGTGCAGTGGCCGGATCTCAGCTCACTGCAAGCTCCGCCTCCTGGGTTTACGCCATTCTCCTGTCTCAGCCTCCCGAGTAGCTGGGATTACAGGCGCCCGCCACCACGCCCGGCTAGTTTTTTGTATTTTTTAGTAGAGACGGGGTTTCACCGTGTTAGCCAGGATGGTCTCGATCTCCTGACCTTGTGATCCGCCCGTCTCGGCCTCCCAAAGTGCTGGGATTACAGGCTTGAGCCACCGCGCCCGGCCTTATTTTATTTTTTTGAGACGGGGTCTTGCTCTCTCACCCAGGCTGGAGTGCAGTGGCACAGTCTCAGCTCACTGCAACCTCCACCTCCCGGGTTCAAGCGATTCTCCTGCCTCAGCCTCCCGAGTAGCTGGGAGTACAGGCACCTGCCACCAGGCCTGGCTAATTTCCGTATTTTTAGTAGAGATGGGGGTTTCACCATGTTGGTCTGAACTCCTGATCTTAGGTGATCTGCCCACCTTGGCCTCCCAAAGTGCTGGGATTACAGGCACGTGAGCCACCGTGCCCGGCCAAAGCCTGATGTTTTAATTCCAAAGTTAGGGCTCTTGGCTAAATTGCCAGGTCTTCTTGCTCCTATACCAGGCAGTTTTCATGAGTATAATGAAGAGTGAGTGGCCAGAGCTGCCTCTGCATGTCCCAGCAGAGCCGGGTCAGAGCCATTCCAGTACCAGCTTTCAAAGGCGCCAACAAGCCGTGATCCTTCTAACTAATAACCTTACAGACTTTGGTGTTCCTTTTGATTGTTTCACTGATGCCAGCTGATGGACGCAATTGAATGTCATAGTTTGCAGAATAACCTGCTTTAATCTGTGGATGTCTACTTCTAGCTGTGCCTTTACCAAATATTGTGCATCAAAGTCAATTTGTTGGCCGGGCGCAGTGACTCATGTCTGTAATACCAGCACTTTGGGAGGCCGAGGTGGGTGGATCACCTGAGGTTGGGAGTTCAAGACCACCCTGACCAACATGGGGAAATCCCGTCTTTACTAAAAATACAAAATTAGCCAGGCACTGTGGTGCACACCTGTAATCCCAGCTACTCAGGGAGCTGAGGTAGAAGAATCACTTGAACCTAGGAGGTAGAAGTTGTGGTGAGCTGAGATCACGCCATTGTACTCCAGCCTGGGCAACAAGAGTGAAACTCCATCTCAAAAAACAAAAGACAAAAAACAAAGTCAATTTGTCTTATCCAATCATGCCTCTTCCTTCACCGTAGACAATGCTTACAGAAACAGGATGGTAGCTCCTAAGCTGCTAGATTTCACATGCTGAGACAGTAATTAGGGGAAATGGACGATGAGCTCATTTTCAAAACTGGTGTTTGCCTTTAGAAACTTGTGCCTTAGATAGTGAAAACAGTTTGGAGGCTGATGCATAGTGCATGAAGAAACACATTTCGCTTCTTCACTTTTTTTTTTTTTTTTTTTGAGATGGAGTTTCGCTCTTGTTGCCCAGGCTGAAGAGCAACAGCACGATCTCGGCTCACTGCAACCTCCGCCTCCCGGGTTCAAGCATTTCTCCTGTCTCAGCCTTTCAAGTAGCTGGGATTACAGGCGCATGCTGCCACGCCTGGCTAATTTTTGTATTTTCAGTAGAGACGGGGTTTCATCATATTGGTCAGGCTGGACTCGAATTCCTGATCCACCCGCCTTGGCCTCCCAACATGCTGGGATTATAGGCATGAGCCACCATACCTGGCCTCATTTCTTCACTTTTATGCAGAAGTTTCACTTTGCTACAGGAATAAGATACTTTCGGCTATGTATTTCTAAGCAGTTACAGCATCTCTCGAGTGTGCAAAGTCAGTGTTCCATCTTTATGAAGTTTTCTGGGCTAAGTTTCAAATGCCTGAAGCTCCCATCTGACATGTCTGAAGAGCCACGATCCAGGGCTGACTCTCTTACAGTTGCTCTTCTCTTTGGTCATTTTTTAATTTCTTTTTCAATTGAATGAAAAAGTGCATGTCTTTTGTCTTTTTGTTTGTTTGCTTTTTGCCTTTTTGGTCTCAATAAAATCCCCAATACGGCCATCAGACCCACTGCATGGTGCTATGAAAAGTCATCCAACTAGTGGGAGGAAGCAAGGAAGAAGAGTTGCCAAGGAAGAATTCTGATCTGTTTGAAAGAGTAATCATTAAGATACATATAAGTCATTTTCAAAAATAATTAAAAGCCCTAAACAAACTTCCAGATAACACTTTGTCAATAACACACCAGGTCCTGAGATGCAGTGTGCCATACGGAGAGACGAGGATTCAAGCTAGCTTTTTCTTTTTTTTTTAAACATATTTGCCAAGTTACATTTCACACGTAACCCTGACCCCGTCCTCTCCCCAGTCTTCCCCTACCTGCACCCAAATATAAACTGAAAAGCCCCTGAAGCCCAGATCCCTAGTAGGCTAAAGGCATTAATTACAACTGTAGCTGAGGTTATAATGGGCTGCAAAAATTTCCTGCTGTAATTGGAATATAGATTCAACAGTTTTATTGAATGTCAAAGCACATTATTCCGCACAGCTGCTAGAGAGGCACTGCTGAACCGATGCTTCTCTTCCATGACAAACACCTATTAAGCAGTCAGCATAAACTCTTCCCTTACAACCTCTGACATCACCCCCAGGGCAGGCACACACAGAACAGCAATTGCTGAATTGCGTATGAAAATTATAGTTTATTGTCTATACAACTGAAGGTTTCACTCGGACTCCTGCTTCTGTCGGAGCTGTATAAAGAAGCAATTCTTCTCATAGAACAAATAAGCACAGTACACTATTGTAATCTAAGAAACAGGCACTATTTATGTATTGGAAAGCCTTGCTCTCAATAGGGCTAACAGTCCAATGGCCCATAAGCCACTATTTTAGCAGCTGTAGAAAAGAAAGCTGTGGAAGTCACAAGGAATGAGATGCTAAAAGCAGCAGAGACGGATGATCCCAACACCAACGGGAGGCTTCAAGTCCCAGCTGCTGCCACTGTTAGTTTAGCAAGCAAGACTCGTAGGTGGGGACCACGTACTTAATGTTGATAAAGGCATTTTCTCCTCCGTAGCGCTCGAAGGCCTCCAGCGTCTCCTGGATCAAGTCACCAATGTTCTCCCTCTTCTGCTGGCTGTAGTCAATGCCATCTCCGGAGTTCACTGGTGCATGCAAACACACAAAGAGGGCAGTTATTTCTCCGCAATTTCCCGAAAAGTCCTACACAGTCTAGGCATTTTCTCTGAATGCTTATGAGGAGACACAAACATGCAAGATTTTTACACGATCTTGAAGAGTTTTAAAAGCAGTGGCAACTATACAAAAATACCAACTCCCAAATTGGAGCCAATGAAAAATAATCTAAAATGAAGGAATAATGGAGTAAACAACAGCGAGTGAATCACAGTTACAAGAAAGAGGACAAGTCAGGGACTCTGTTTCTTGATCTGTTATATACAGAGTATTCTCTCGGGCCCTGAGTCTTCTGAAATCACAGCACGGTGTCCTTAGAAGGAACAGTCTATTGTGAGATCAGGCTGTTTGTTCCTTGTGATTTAAAATGGATCTGCTTTGGAATGAGGCTTAGCCCCCACCCCACGTCTCTGCTGCTTTTGAACACATGGCGAACTCTTTCTCCTGAATCCCAGTAACCCAAGTGTTCAGTTCCCTGAAATCATTTTGCTCATTCCAGGTGCAGGTGGGACAGGAGGAAGCTGCTTCTAGTGCCCTGGCTGCTCCCGAACGATCACTCAGTGCTGGGATGCAGCTATTCGTCAGTCAGGGCTTTGCAGGGAGTTTGTGTCACTGCTAGTTTTGGAGTCCCCAAGTCTAGGGAGGTGTGTCAGATGTAGGGTCTGGAAGTGATCGCTTCAGTTGCCTCTCAGGTGCTAGGAGAGAAGCAATTTCTAGGATGGCCTTCAAAGGCCAGGAACCTATGGCTAACAGCCTCTCCTCTATACCACAAACTCAATCTCGAATCCCTTAGAAAAGAGATATGCGATTGTATCCAAGCTGCAGGAGTTACCAAGGGTGAGGGAGTCTGACAAAAATGGGGCCCCTTAGCTTCCATTCTGCGTGTAGACATCCCACAGTTGTTTTCTCTAATGATAGTCATTCCATGCTTTCTGTTGTATTCCACTGTCAGGTAACCAAGGGCTTCAGCGACATTTATTCTCCAAGCAAGCAAGTCATGAATGTGTCCTGCCTTATCTGTGGTGGAAGGAAAGTGCACAGGTAGGCTGGGAGGACCCAGTAGGATGAGGGTGACAGCTCAGGCCTAGAGGGTGCCACGGGGCCAGGGACCTTCAGTGCAACTTGAAAATGTGCATTTCACTAGAGAAAGAATTCATTTGATTCATATTTCAATTGTAGACCCACAATGTTTATTTTGTTTGAATGTGAAAATAATAGAGGGAAAAATGGTGTTTCCAACCTTTTATTCTTCCTTAGTCATCTGAGACATTTAAAAAAGACTTAGTAATGGTTCAGACCAGAATAAATATAACAATTACAATCCTACACAGCATAGGGAAGCAGTTCTTTTGCTTGATGTTTCCAGAAACTTATTAGGGAAATATCACTGTCTTCTGTGATATACATACAATAAATTGCTATCCTTATTCATTTCTTTTGGTGAGGGTGAAGGCAGGCAGATATAACACTGATTTTCAGAAGAAAAAAACAGATTGGGAGTCACACAACTGTAGTGCATGTCATTTATTCATAATAAATGACCTTAAAATGGTTCACAAAGCCATTGCAATTAGGTGGGTTTTTCCTTCCTCATAGTACATGTCTTTGTTCTGTCACAGGTAAAGCTGGATTTCAATTTATTTAAAGTTCGATCATCCCAAATATTCAAATATATAGAACAAAATATTATATATATACACACATACATGTATGAATGACAGAGAGGAACAGAGAGAGAGAGAGGGAGAGATGATGCCGGATACAGTGACTCATGCCTGTAATCCCAGCACTGTGGGAAGCTGAGGTGGGAGGATTGCTTAAGACCAGGAGTTTGAGACCAGCCTGAGCAACACAGCAACACAGCAAGACCCCATCTCTATAAAAGAAATGAAAAAATTAGCTAGGTGTGGTGGCATGCGCCTGTAGTCTCAGCTACTTGAGAGGCTGAGGTGGGAGGATCACTTGAGCCCAGGTGGTCGAGGTGGCAGCGAGCCATGATCGCGCCACTGCACTCCAGCCTGGGCGAAGAGTGAGACCCTGTCTCAAAAACAAACAAACAAAACAAAAAGAATATATCAGATAAACAAAAGATAAGATTTTTAAACAAAAGGGTTCTTGCCCTATTGCTTTTTAGAAAAACAACAACGATAAACTTTGTAAAAACAAACATGTAAACAGATACACCTTTGACGTCCACCGGCTTTTCTGTTTGTATTTCTTAAGATTGACATGGTGTTCTGAGGTGGGAGAAGGTGCAGGTGGGAATGGCTGCAAGGGATAGATGAAGCCCTGTGGCTCCGCTGCAGGGAGCCGTCCACGAAGGGCTTTGAGTTGGATTGAGAGAGGAGGAGGAAGCTTGTGTTGGGAGGAGGCGTTGTTGACATTTGTCACAGGTGTAAAGAAAAGATGTTAAGGAAGAAGGCGGGCAGGACGAAAAGCAACAGGGGATTTGAACAGAGGTGCTGGCGGGAGAACCCTGCATGACAGGGGAGGTCAGCAGCAGGGAACGTGCTTTACAGAAACAACTTCAGCTTCCCAGATTCCAACCAAAGCAGGGACGAATGTCCCCTCAGAGTCGGGCTCATCTTTGTGTGCCCCTTCTCTCCAAATTATAGCTGATAAACTCCTCCTAGGCATGAAAGAGGTGGACCTAGGGAGATGGTGGCATGGCCTGTTTGTGTAGGGCAGACAGCCCATTGCACAAATCCCTGGAGGGCACACGGAAAAGATAGTTGGTGATGATGCTGAGTTGTGGCAGCCGTGATCAAGTTCCTTATGGAGAAAGATACATACATTAGTCACTCATAAACGGTGCCTTTTGTTGGTATATTAGTCAGAAGGTCAAGAGCTCAATAGACCAGGAGACACACATATTTTCCTGATAGAGGGAAAGGGCCTGGAAGATCTGCACACAACGGAAAGCTTAAGGCACCTGCTTTTCCACTGCCCCAGAAGGCAGCAATGACAAGCAGAACTTTAGCTCATGTTCTTGCTTTTTAAAAAATATTTGACTGTAGGAGTAAGTAAACTATGTAGCTTTTTTGTTTTTCCACATTGTATAACCTCAAATGATAAAAGAACAAACCACAATAGGAGTTGCTTATTCAAAAAGTGAGTTGGAGTTGGAATATTTTGTGGTTGCAGAATGTGTATCATTGGGGTAGAGAAAAGGCCAAAAAAGGAACACTTCCCTTACTTTTCATGCTGAAACAATGACCCTTGGGGTCTAATTGTGTTGAGAAGCAGGTGAGTCATGAGGTCTCCATTTCAAACCTGCTATATTGACAGTTTTTTGAGAGCCTGAAATTGAGGTGATTAAGTGCGAACTCACCATTTTAAATACATGCGACACTGTTCAAAAATACATTTGTGAGAATAGGACATTTAAAAAAAAAACAAACCCAAACGGTTATTTACAATTGCCAATTCTGATGAGGAAAATGACATTTCAATTTAGGAAGCAAGGAGTGTATTTGTGTCTGGCAGCTAGAAAATATACACTGATGATGGAAAAGATATGTTTTATTTATAATCAAACAAATACGTCGAAAGCAATGGTTTAAACCAGACTTGGTGCTTCTGGAAGGATGACAAGCAGGCGGAGGAGAACAAGGGATTTAGTTTCCGTTCTTGAAGATCCCTCCACGCAGGAGGCATGCGACCTACTGCCTGAAAGTTGTTCTTGGTTAAAAATTATTTTAAGTGCATTTATTCCTCTGAATATTGGTATTTTTGATGACGTAAGCAGTCTCTTTAAGCATGAATAATATGCACACTCATTTTTCTATCTAAACCTCCTTAAACTGTGCCCACTGGATGCTTTCTCTTTCTGGATGCCATTTTCTTCAGAACTAGGACGCACGTGTCTATCCCAGTCTCTGGTCTCTTGTCCAGCAATGGCATCCTCCCTGCTTCGTGAACTCAGCTTGGGGCTGTGAAGGGACAGTCGTACCCCTTGTTACCGAGGGCCACCGCAATGGGGAGCTACACCTGACACATTTACATTTCACAAAGATATCCGCCACTCTGTGGACACGGACCAGCAAAAGGCTTGGATGACATAGGATTTTGATGATGTATTCTCCAGTTCAATTCTAGACTGTGTGCAAACTTCATTCTTTCTTCTACTTTCTTTAGTGATGACTATTACAGGAGAAAGGAAAAGATCGAAGGTGAGGGAAGCAAAGCCAGAAAGGAAGGACAGCTTTGGTGGCCAGAGCGAGGTCTTCCCACGTTACTCCCATGTTACTCGCGTTGCTCCTCCGTCCTGCAGAACGCCGTGGGTCGTGGCAGCAGCTGCAGCTATTTCACAGGCTGTCCTCCCTGTAGACTAAGCATCTACTCCGCGCTATAGTGCAATGCCAGACAAAAAAGACCCTTGCCTTCCGGGGAGCTTGCCATCCAGCTGAGGAAGCCTAATTAGCCACGCTTCCTATAGGATGCAGTGGTCACTTTCTCCCCCATGGAAGTACGTCTGGACCCAGGCACCCCACTCCTTCCAGAGCCTCCACCCGCTGTGCGTCCCCCGTGGCGCTTTGCTTGCCAGTGAGCCCTGCGTCTTGAGAACTCTGAACGGTTCCTTGTAGTCAAGACACTCGGGGATCCTAGAGACACGAAAAGCAGGAGACTTTGTGTGACGGCCACTGCGAGGCTCAGGGAGAGTTTAATTCAAATTTGGATTTTTCTTACTCTTATGTTTTGGGGCAATACTCTTAAATGGTAAATATATAGCCATTGTATGAACAGTAACACACAAAGGAGTTATTTGGAAATGAAAGCCTTATTGAAGGCACTGGAAAAATAAAACAAATAAACGCTTCCTTTAGATTGCTCACTCCACATGCCTGAAGGGTTGTTCATTTGATGCCGAACAGATGAAGTCATTTATGAACTCTATGTATACTTTTTCGTAATGACTAAGAAGATCCTAAATAGGCACGATTTCAGGAAGGAAGCCCTTCTGTTAATTTTGAGAACGTCCTGGCTGAAGCAGCAGCATCGCACTCTCAAAGCGAACAGCCAGACCACACCGGGGAAGGCAGAGTTGTCAGGTCCACGGGAAGAGAGTCCCGGCCCCAACACGCTCTCCTGCCTGAGATGCCTGAAGAGCTGGAGGCTGTTCGAAGGCAACGAACCAAACATTCTCCCAGGAAACACTAACTTGGGAAACTCCATTAAAAACCACCCAAGTGAATCAGGAAATGGTTAAGAGGTGACTGAGATGATGATAAAACTATCATTACCAGTCTTTCCTCACACCGAATATCTGCTTTCGGAAGCTTGAATTTTATGATGCAATTCGCCATGCTCAGTAACAAAAATGGTTTGTGTTACCTCCTAGGTACACAATAGCTAGACTGTAGAAATGGCTGTAGAAATTAGCAACTATCTCAGACAAATACATGAGGATTATCGTGATAGAACAACATTCACCTTAGCCGCAGGCAGCAGGAGACATTGACTCAGGCAGACTGACTTTCTCCACGCACCCAAGACTGAGTGACAGCCATAAAAACCAAGGCTCTGGAATAAATGGCTGCAGAGGCGTCGCGGTTCAACCGCACCGCCGTTGGTCTAGGGCTGTTCCCTGGCCGTTGGCATGTGGAGCATTTGTTGCCCAGTGTAGCCACTTTGCACTTGAGTGAACCCAGGCCAGATCAAAGCTCTTTCCGTACCCAGCTTTCGTCGGAATCAAGCCGACTGCAGAAATTGCCTTGCCCTGTGTTCCCCAATGGGGCCAGGTAATCTCGTTGAAACAACACTGAGTGGAGTTAAACAACAACAACAAAAATGCTGACAGAAGAAATCAAATAGTTTCTTTCTGGACCAGAAAAGGCATATTTTTGATTCTCAAATGCTGAACTAAAAAATTGCAAGAGCTTTAATGCCCAAGTAAAAGGATTTTCACCTGTTAAGACTTGTAACCTTTGACGTCATCAGGCACAGCTAAAGCTGGCTTTTTTCTGATTGGGTTGTAGTGATGTCTTCCGCTGTGGTGAGCGAGAAAGCGAGCCCTGGGGGCCTGGCTCAGGCCTTGGCAGGTATGTGCAGGTGGAACCCACTGCATATATTATTATCATGTTTCTTGATGACGCTAAGCCTTCACAGATTCTCTGTTGGATTATTCTGCATACATTTCCCCCGCCCACTTTGTATTTTGTTTTTTTTTGGTTTTTTTTTGTTTGTTTGTTTGTTTTTGATACGGAGTCTCACTCTGTGGCCCAAGCTACAGTGTAGTGGTGCAACCTTGGCTCACTGCAGCCTCTGCCTCCCAGGTTCAAGCGATTCTCCTGCCTCAGCCTCCCGAGTAGCTGGGATTACAGGTGTGCACCACGATGCCCAGCTAATTTTTGTATTTTTAGTAGAGACAGAGTTTTGCCATGTTGATCACGCTGGTCTCGAACTCCTGGACTCAAGTGATCCACCCGCCTTGGCCTCCCAAAGTGCTGGGATTACAGGTATGAGCCACCACGCCCAGCCACATTTTCCCTTTGTGAATTTAGAAATGGTTGCTTTTGAGTTTTTTAAATATGAATTAAGAAAGGGGAAAAGGAAGGCTACAGGTATATTTTATCTTTTAAGATATTTACAGTTTAAATACCTAGATTAAATTGTCACGATTTGTTTTGCCAGAAATGTGTTTGTTTGGGTTAGCGTGGACTGAATTTACTATATAGAAATAGCTTTAGCTGTTTTAGAATAGGAGTTTTCTCCTGTAAAGTTTGGATAATTATAGGGAAATAGCTATGAATTCCAATCTGGTCATTTCTGGAGGAGAAAGAGTAAGAAAGAAAAGAGACAGGAGGGGGAAAACCTAGGAACCTAGGATCAAGTTCTTTTTTTTTTTTTTCTTTTTAACAATGAGTAAGAGAAGAGCCTTTTGGGGAGAAGCTGTGAGGTTATCTGCTTTTAGAATCCTAAAGAAATGCTTCTTTCACTCTATTTTTAAAGCTTTGCTATGTTACTTTGAGGGGACTCAACTTTTCTCCCCCTTAACCATAATGTGTGTTGCCCCATTTGGAATCCTGGGTGTTTCTGTGTCTGGGCCATGCTTAGCCACTGCTTCCTTGGCTGACTTCATGTTCTCTTGGAAACTGAAGGTTCCCCACATTCCCTGAAGTATGACCTCACGATGGATATTTCCAAAGTCATGGTTCATGGGTGTGTGAATCGAAGTTGCAATGGTTTTTCAACCAAAACTCACGATAACCACAGCATCTGGCATGCTGGAGATGCCCAAGGGCTCACCCACTTCAAATCTTCTCAGATCTTATTGACATTAATGAAATTCACAAGATTTCTTTCCTCTGAAGATAAAAGCTTTGAAGTAAGCTCTCGATTCCCAGCTGGATGTCTCGTTCTCTTTCTCTCTTCTTGACACCGAAGGCTGGGTCACTAAAGAACTGAGCTACTAAGCCATCGTATTTCCAAAAGCTCGAGGAAACGTTTTCATCTTCTGAATGGGGTCGTTGGTCACTTGGAGATACCATGAATCTTGGCCTAACAGTCAATTCACTATCTAAATTTCCCTTAGATAGACAATGACAATTTCTAAACAGTTGTCGTTATCCAACTGCAAAGTAGATTCATTTATCTATGAAATGTACAACAATAACAATGGGGTCAGACTGATATAGTGAAGAGAATACTGGACTTCAAGGCAAACAGCCTGAGATAAAATTTTCAATAACTTAGTAGCTACAATATTCAATAATTCACTAGCTATTTAACTATGGGCAGGTTATTTAACTTCTCTGAATCTCAGTTACTGCCTCTGAATAAAGACTGAACTTTGGATACTCTGTGATTTCTATTCACCTAACATTACTTTTTATAATATCACAACATAACTTTGGAATAAGCATTTAGAAATGACAGTTATTCAAAGGATGCCTGTATTTCAACTGAAAAGATGATCACAAAGCAACTATGTAATTCTTCAAAGTAAGTCAGAAACCTCATAAGCATCAAAATCAGGTGTCAAGTCAAGTTCTAAGAAAACCTGAAAAGACCAAATGTTTATATAATTGATTCTAGTTAAGAAAGAGTGCACTGTGCAAAACTCATTATTTGTTGACCCCCTACACCAAATGCTATTACATTCTGCTATTTCATTAAATCTATATAGATTTTAAATACCAATTATATGGGTTAATTTCTTTTTTACATACCAATTGACAATGATTTGGTCAAGACTACAAAAAAGCAAGCTAGGGTCTTCTCTGATTAATGACTGTTTTGATCTGAAAGTTATACTAAGAAAAATAGGTGAGTTCATCCATTTATCCCTCTACTGGATAATTATAACAATGGATTCAGTCATCATTGAATTAAGCTGAATTCAAGCTTGCAAAGTAAAAGCTCATCTCTTTTCTTATTGGCCAACATGATTCAGTGAACAGAGTGTTTCAAAAAAGGAGCAGAGGGTTAAGTCCAGCTGTCTGTGTTAAATCTATTTCTCGCTGTCTTATCTCATGGTGGAGTAATAATAACAACAATATAATGTCATTTACACAGATTAGGTCATTTAAAACTAACAATAGCCCTATGAGCTAGATACTATTATTATTCCCCTTCACAGGGGAGAAAACTGAGGTTTTGAGAGGTGAGAAAACTTAGTGAAATGATGTAAGCAGTAAGTGATACTGGGATCCCAAAAAAGAGAAATCGAAGTAAGAATCTGCTGAAGTGCAAGAATGATGGCGGGAAGGTTCAGAAAGAGAGGTCTGAGCATCACATGTCATCACAGCGAGAGCAGAAGGTAGCAGAACATTTGCTACCTACAGAAGAACTTTAGCCCCGTATCATCCGCAGAGAGGTTCCAGGTGAGTCAGTGACAGGGAGATACTGTAGCTGCTGCAACCAACCGGGTAATGTTTCCTAGGATAGTCAATTGCTATGATAAAAAATATATCATTTTTTATGATATAGACTATTACACTATCTTTACTTCATTACAGATCCTTAAAACAATAGCATTCACAGAGATACAGGCAGGATGACAAAAATCAAGGCCGATTGATTTCAAGGACTTTTCTTTCGGTGCCATAAATACGTGATCAGTATGGGGAAGGTCTAGGATCAATTTCTCATTTCATCCCCCCATTTTTATGGGCATCCATTATGATTTATTTTTAGTCTGGTAGATATTAGTTACATAGTCTTCTAGATAAAGAAATTATAAGGCTTTAATGTATACAAGATAGATGAGCAGGCTGAGCGTGACTGCCCAGGGACATCATTGCTACTTAGTGGACAGATGCCTGGTATTGGACCAGAGGCACTAGGAGAACCTATAACTGTGGGATCTCAGGAATAGGGTGAGAAGGTAAAAAGGAGGAACATTCCAAGTATCTGAATGGTCTTAGGAAACAAACCAAAAAGCCACATTGAAGTCACTTATGTTGGGAAAGTTTAGGAATCAAAGTTGAAGGTTCCCATTCTCTACGAAGAGTAGGAGAGTCTCTGGTTTTCCTTCAGGGAAGGGTTTCTTGTGGTTCTCCAACAGTCCTTGCCGGAATCGAATGTGGTGTGGAGGCTCTCAGATGGCCCCCTGGTAAGTGCGTAAGGCTCCTGTGAGGCGTGCAGGCACCGAGTGTGGGCTCGGAAGGTGAAAGGCTGCCTTCGGCCCTTCCTTCTTTGTGCATTTGCTGCTGTGTGGGACATGGCGGGGCCAGGCCTCCCACTCCAGTTCCTCCTGGATCATAGTTTTAATAGGCTGTTTATCTTTCCATCTTCAAAGCCTACTATTCCTAATTCACCCTGCAGAACAATTTATCTCGTCATTTTCTTTTCTGGTTAATAACCAGTGTCTCCATGTTCTATAATGGACCAGATTCAAATCCCCAGTCGTCTGGTCCCTGTGTGATCTCATCTCCCTAATGAAGCCAGTCACCTGCTTTCTCCTCCACAATGGGACCTCCTGCTCCACTCAGGCTGGATTTCTTACTGACCCCACTGCGTGAAATTTTCATCATGTCTAAAATTCCCCAAGGGAATCTTCTCCCCTCTTCCTCCTGGTAAGTTCAAGCTTACCTTTGTTCAGGGCTAGGGTTACTTCCTCTGTGATTTCGACTCCACATCATCTTTCTTTCTTTTGAATTCCTGGAGCACTAGCCTGTAGTCCCCTCCCTGCTTATTTTCAGGTGACTCTAAAACACTTAATAGATGTTTCCTGTTTACTTCGCCCTTTTGCATTCTACCACCTCATTGGGGGAAAGGATCATGGTAGTTATGTTATAAACCTCATCGTGGGCATCAAATTCAAACTGGGCACTTGTAAAATGAATGAATGGAAGTATAAGTAAATGGCTACTTTGTGGGTTTACTAGGTCCAGATGCTGATATAAGCAAACTCAGTTCTAAATAAACTGTATGGTAGGTGTAGTGGCCACCATTTGCCTAATTCCAATTCTTTGTTTACTGTTTCCATATTTGTGAGTTGTTATCAGTGGAAGTAGCACTTACATGAATTTGGAAATGTTTGATCGAGTGAGCTTCAATATGTAGAGGGTCTGTACAGTTAGGGAGCATCATCTATCTGCTTTGCAATGCACTCCTCAACTTAAAGTGGGGTTTACCTGGATCATCTTTCAATTTGAGAAGAAAAAAACTTTTTTTTTCAAAGTGAAAAATGAGATTATCCCATTTACTTTTTTTTTTTTTTGGAATGGAGTCTTGTTCTGTCACCCAGGCTGGAGTATGATGGCTTGATCTCAGCTCACTGCAACCTCCGCCTCCCCTGTAAAAGTGATTCTTCTGCCTCAGCCTCCCGAGTAGCTGAGATTACAGGGGCCTGCCACCATGCCCAGCTAATTTTTGTATTTTTGTATTTTTTTTTTTCAGTAGAGATGGGGTTTCACCATGTTAGCCAAGCTGGTCTCCAACACCTGACCTCAGGTGATCCACCCATCTCAGCTTCCGAAAGTGCTGATATTACAGGCATGAGCCACTGCGCCTGGCCCCATTTACTTTTTAGCAGTTTTTGCTCCAAAAAGAAGAACATGTTGGATTTTTATAGTGCTTTCATTTAATATCTAATTTTGTTTTATATGGTTTCTTTCATAGCTACATGGTAATTTTCAACCAGCTCGCGAAACAGCAAAATAGATGATTTTGATTGGAAAAGAACTGCTGATGGCAGCCCTCAGGAGTGATAAAAACCTATTGGAAATAATTGTAACTACCTCTAGACTGGTGCTGAAAACTTTAAAAAATGAGCCAGACTGGCAGCTGCTATCAGACTTTTCCATTTCCAGATAACGTTAATGATACCAGATACAACCCGTTTTCAGCTCTGATTTTTTTTTTTCTGTAATTGAGGCACAAAAATAAAAATTCATCTCAGATGTCTTTTCTTCTTTTTTGTGAGACAGGGTCTCACTCTGTCGCCCAGGCTGGAGTGCAGTGGCATGATCTCAGCTCACTGCGACCTCGGCATCCCGGGCTCCAACAATTCTCCTGCCTCAGCCTCCCAAGTAGCTGGGACCACACGCTACCACGCCCAGTTAATTTTTTAATTTTTTGTAGAGATGGGGTTTTGCCATGTTGCCCAGGCTGATCTCGAACGTCTGGACTTAAGTCATCCACCTGCCCCGGCCTCCCAAAGTGCTGGGATTACAGACTTGGCCCCCTCACCCGGCTCATCTCAGATTTCTAATAAATGTCATCAGCAAACACATTAAACTATGGGGAAATGCATTTCTAAAATGATAAACTCGGAACTTAGGAGCCTTTGCGTATCCTTCCCAGTGCTCACCATCGTGACAAGATAAGACTGAATCATTGTAGGTGACTGGGCTGCACAGCAGGGCACAGAGCTACAGAGTAAAAGATTCTCATGGCCTTGACGTGTTGCTTGTTCTATTGAGAAAAATAATTAAATGGATAAACTCGCCAATCGTGCTTACGATGAAAAAACACGTTACACCATTTCTGTAGATTGGATGTTTCCCCGAATATTTGGGATATATCTCAGCTTGCCTAAAGTACCTACTCTTTGAAAATTCTAAGATGAATTAATGGATGCAAAATTTGAATAGATTTCCAAACCCTTAACTGGATATTTTACAGAGTGGGACTATCTCTTCAAATGAACTCAAGTAATGCAAACATAATACATTTAATGAACAAATCAAAGCAGTCTGATGGCTGAACTCAGTTAACTGCTCTGAAAGTGATGGAGTTAAATCCATCAAGCCTTTTACAACTGTCTTAGTTAAAAATAACCTAGAAAGAGCTTTCCAAGTTCTGACTATCAGCCTTTATCAGCTTCTACACTGGTGAGTTAAATGTGGCAAGAGACATCCACTTTGACCCCAGTGTATTAATTCAGGGCACAGTCTGAAAATACTCGAGCTTGCCTGATATTTTTACAAATGTTTAAGGCTTTAAAGCCCAATCAAAGTTTTCACCATACCATACAAAGAGAGAGAGAGAGAGAGAGAGAGAGAAAAGAGAGAGAGAGAACAGTATCTAAACTGTGGAGGGGAATTTTAAATGTGGCCATTTAATTTGCCACAGCAGCAAAAATGGGTTTGCACAATGGACACTGAAGCTTGTTGGAAATGTTGATAGGTGAAATATGCTGACGTTTGATACTTTTGAATAAAGAATGTTTATTTGTCCGAGTTACATTTTTATCTCTTAAAATTCCTCACTTGAGTGTACCCGATTGCTTTGCCCTGAATCAGGACATTAAGATTCGTCTGGACAAAGGCAGCATGGATATAAAACAACAGGACCCCCGAGGGGCGGAGGCGTGTTCTTGTTGAACACAAATGGCCATGCATCACGGCTGTACTGCAACAGGGGAAACGATATCCATCCGTAAGGATAGGTTCCAGGACAAAAATAAGAGAATATGCATTACATTTATATTAATTTAATGTGCTGTTGATAAATTTTGACAACCATTATTACTGCACCTGCTATTTTGTCTATACTGTAGCTCCCAGGTAGGAGTAGACTGGCCATCATTTAACTCTCCTCTGGGAGAGGACAGGAAGTATAACCCCACAGAACGCCATGGACTGTTCTTTGCTTTATTGTTTAATAAAATGGGTTTACTCTACAACCTCACAAAGGAACAACACTTCTAAAGAGCAGCTGCTTCATCCTCAGGCCGTGAGGGAGAGCAGGACTTGTTATCTGGACTCACCTTGAACTTGGAGCCCTCATCTTTGGGATATCCCTTTATGGGTTTTTTCAGTCTAGGCTGGTACCTTGGACCCTGCTTACATCTCTGATTAAGATACTTGGTTGTAGGACTTTATGAGCAAAGAACGTAGAGCTTAAGCTTACACTTAATCCTTCCGTTTTCCTTCAGATATAGTTCAATATGTTGGTGCTTAACTGAATGGGGAAAAGACTGACTCTTCTTCTGCAAGTGGCATCCAGACGTGGCCATCTGAAGGCTGGTAGCTCTGTTACTTCCTTTTTGTCTCCACAAAGTCCTGATTTTTCCAATTTTAGGACACAGCTCATGACTGGCCCATTCCCTAGACTGCTGGCTGACTGTGAGAGATGCAGCCCTGATAAGCCAACAGGAAGCAGCAGATGTGGCCCTACTAAACTCACGGGAAGCAGCAGATGTGGCCTGACTAAACTCACGGGAGGAAGCAGATTTTATTTTCAAATGCACACCTGATATTTGTGCTTCAAGCCACAAAAAGGTCATTCTTTTGTAGTATCCCTATGGGATTTAATATTTGCAAAATAATTTATATTCCTGTTTCCTGATTTTGTGTTTTTGAGGCAGGATATCTGAAGGCACTTAGTACATGTGTTATAATTCCAATTTATGTCACACAAGTAGCTGAATTGAGGGAGAGAGAGAGTATCTCCTTGCCCATTGCTGTCCATGAGGAGAGAACCCGGTTAAGCAGGAGATGGTAAGAAGCGTCGGCAGCACCCTGGCTCACGTCTTTCCCTGCGGGAAGAAAGCGAGGGTGGAGGCGTCAAGGAGATTCCCTTCTGCTTCTCTACAGAGGCGAAAATCCCCGCATCTACCTCCACCTTCTCTGCACAGGTTTCTACGTTGGCCTCTGAGCCCAAAGAAATCCTCCGTCCTCTTCCAGACTCTTCAGCGCCATGGTCCTAGGCCCAATGGGATGGAGAAGACGTCATAGCTCCAGCCCCAGACCAGGCTCCCAAATTCAATGTCATCTGCGGAGTAGACTCAGAGCCCTGAGTAAACTGAGGCAAATGTTCTGGCAAGCAGGCTCACTCACCAGGCTTCCACTAAGTCTGGCGCCTGCCACCTTAGGTCTGGACAATGTAAACCTCCAGAGGCTGATGGAGACCTGGACAAAGGGCTCAACTGATTTTCTGGCTTCACCCCAGTGTCACCTCCCAGAGTTCTGTTGTCTTTCACCTGCCCAAGGCCCCCGGATAGGCCATTCCACTTAGTTCCAGCTTCTTGGCAATATCTGTATTGGGAGCCTTGTGCCCCCTATGTGTTTCTATCAGCAAGACCCTGGACTTAAAGACTTGCCATGTGATGGTGGGTCCTCACTCTAGGCTATATGTTTTTTTGGTTTTGTTTTCTTTGTGTTTTTTTTTGAGACGGAGTCTCCCTTTGTTGCCTAGGCTGGAGTGTAGTGGTGTGATCTTGGCTCACTGCAACCTCTGCCTCCCTGGTTCAAGTGATTCTCCTGCCTCAGCCTCCCAAGTAGCTGGGACTACAGGCATGCGCCACCACGCCCGGCTAATTTTTGTATTTTTAGTAGAGACGGGGTTTCACTATGTTGGTGAGGCTGGTCTCGAACTCTTGATCTCATGATCCGCTTGCCTCAGCTTCCCAAAGTGCTGGGATTACAGGCATAAGCACCACGCCTGGCCTATGTTTAGTTTTTATAGACACCTTTGGGTCAAAGGAGCAGCTCCAGTGGTGGGAATTTGGGGAGTCAAGGTAGTCTGGCAGAGGAAGCGCTGATGGAAAGGCAACCCTCCTGGCCTTGAGGACGCCAACTTCATCATCCACTCTCCTCATCACAGGTAGGCTCTGGCTGCAGGGCAGGGTGGGCAGGTCAGGCTGATGGTTCCTGACATGTCTATGGGGCTTGGGTGATGGGAAGGGCCCCCAGAGCAACAGCTGGAGCATTCGTCTTGGTGAAATACAGCTGTCTTCATTTGGCCACATAGACTGCCTGGTGCTCAGATCAGTGTCTGTTTGTAAACTGGCTTTCCAGTTGGAGGATAAAAGAACAAGGTAATAAATCCAAGCTGGGACTCAGGAAACAGGTTCTAATTTGAACTCAGATGTCATCATCCAAATTCTGTGATTTCAAGAAGACCAGCTGTGTTCTAGAGCTTCAGCAGCTGAGTGAGGATAGATTATTGGACTAGAGTGGGAATGTAGACTAGGTGGCTCACATTCTGGCAGAGGAGTCCGGTAATATGTCAGGTAACCAACCATTAAATAAGAATATTTCAGAGTGAGAAGTCCTAGCAAGGAACGGCAGGAAGGTGGTGTGGTAGGGACAGACTCGGGAGGCCACTACAGGCAGGGTGATCCAGAAGATCTCCCTGGGAAAATTAAATTTAAGCTGACATCTTAGTGTGAAGAAGTCGGCTTGGGAGAAAGAAACAAACTTGGGAAGGACGTGCAGTGCAGAACAGCAAAGGCAAAGACCTTGAGGTTGGAATGCGTTGTTACCGGAGAGGATGATTTCACCGAGTTATGACATCCGGGGTCTTCAACATTGATATCTACTATACTTGGTTATCATTTGTAATGGCTGTTTAGTAGCTATGGAATGGAAGGAATACAAGTTACTCAGCTCTTCTTCTCTGGTTAGAGACATGAAGTCTACCTCCAGATTTGCGCAATTTTTGTTAGTGATGTAATCAACATCTTTGAGCGTAAAGTCTTTTTCCTCAGTAGTATTATTTCCTTGAAGGAATTCTCAAAAGTGAGGTTACTGCTTCAAAGAATATGAACATTTTGTGCTTACTGGTATAGGCTGCCACATTGATTGTTCAGAAAGGTCAGGTCAGTCTATGCTGTTCCAGCAACACGTGTGGATACCTGCTTTATCACAGCATTGGGTGTTAGAATTAAAATTGTGTTTGCTAATCCAGCGTCTATAAAATCCTACTCTAAGGTTGCATTAGTCAGCATTTTTCTAATTACTGAGGAGGGTTAATGTTTTCCCATGTATTGTTTTGCTGTGTGGGATTTTTTTTTTCCCTTTGTGAGAGTGATTTGTTCTTATCTTTGGCCTATTTGTCTACTGGGTAGCAGTTATAAAAGAAACAAGGTCTCATCTTATCACCCTGGGAAGCTAGGGAGTGGACCAGCAGATCTCTGAAGTTAGATTTTTTGGCACGCACAAGCCACTCCAGCATTCATTTCTTTTTGACTGATGCAATAAGCACTATTTCAGAGAGCAAAGGGACGTGCTGAAGAGTCACTATCACTTCTAAAGGTGCCCAGGTGTCCCTGGGCAGCACCCTGGGCACTGAAGAATTGGAGGGATTATGTTAAGCAATGCAGAGGACATTGCACGGTCAGTCAATCATTGTGAGAAGCTGAATTGACGGTCATATACAGAAGGAGGCACATTTACAGTGAATTTGGTTTCTAAAAAGCTTGCTTTACATCCTTATGACTGCACACCCACCCACCCATCAGGTGGCTGTGAAGGGTCGCTAATCAGAGGCAAGAACTCACACTTCTGGGTGCAGCCCTCAGGTTTACAAAGTGTCTTAAATTGGATTAAGTATCAATGAGGCTACACATAAAGTCATTGTTATTTTGGTTTGTATGTGAAAAGTGTTAATTTGTTCAATGTAAACATTCATGATATATTGCAATTGATTTGAACTTGTGTTGGCATTTCTACATGTTTTAATATATGGGGAGCCTCTGAAGATGAGAGTGGGCTGGGATGCTCTTGACATCTAGGAAGCCCAGGCTGAAGGCTGGGAAGCAGATAGATAAGACATAGCTCACTAGGTCCTGGGAGATGAACTTGGAGGAGGCAGACGAAGCTAAGGCAGAAGCATTTCCTCTTATTGAAGGTTAAAAGACCAGTAGCAGTGGAAACTGCAGTCTGCTATTTATCTTCAGGCTAGGGGCAGTGCAGACAGCTGCAACACGAGCCTCCTTATAAAACCATGCCAGCAACCTGAACCGTGACCTCCACTGGAGAAGTATTTCAGTGGGTGTACTGACATCCTCTTTAAGCACCAGTGAGCACCGTGGTGTCAATTTTGTTTTGAGGTCTGGTGATTTTGTTCACCCTCTTTAGTGAATAATAGGGAGACAAAGTCTTTACATAGTCTTATTTCAATTTAATTAAGGAAACAAAGCTTTGTAGCAGGAAGAAAGACACTACATTGAGAGCAGGTTTGAAAGTTAAAAACAAACATTACAAAAAGATTTTGAATTTCTGAGAGGCAGTGAGCTATCGCAGAATCGGATCGACAATGGACACAGCTATTCAAGTTAAGGTAAAATAATGATTTGGATAGATAGTTCAGTACATGTGATCTTTAGTTCGAAATTATCTGGGTATTTCTTTTACTTTTTTCATGTCCCTTTATGTAGTTATGGCCTGTTAGAAGAGACATTATAAATTAAGAAAAAGCAAGCTGTTGACAGAAATCAGTGTGACTCATTTAAAGTGGTTTTTCTCATATCGAAAAGCTACTGGCAGGTTTAATTATTGCCGTATCTGAAAGACCAAAGTACATTAAAATGCGTGAAATAAACGGCTAGGCTGCCCCCATCACTGAGTGCTATGGTCATCATTCTAGTAGTGTGTCTTTCAGGAAACCTTTTATGAATCCCATAAAGAACTATATCACTGGGCCCCCAAACATTCCACATGTAAAAAGTCTGATGGTGGGCTGGGTGCGGTGGCTCACGCCTGTAATCTCAGCACTTTGGGAGGACGAGGCGAGTGGATCGTGCAGTCAGAAGTTCAAGACCAGCCTGGCCAAGATGGTGAAACTCCGTCTCTACTAAAAATATAAAAGTTAGCCAGGCGTGGTGGCAGGTGCCTGTAATCCCAGGTACTCGGGAGGCTGAGGCAGAGAATTGCTTGAACTCGGGAGGCAGAGTTTGCAGCAAGCCGAGATTGTGCCACTGCACGCCAGCCTGGGAGACAGTGAGACTCCGTCTCAAAAAAAAAAAAAAAAAAAAAAAAAAAAAGCCTGAAGGTGAAGAAAATTACTCAGAATACTAAATTCCTATAAGTCCTGTTATGATTGTTTTCTGCTTGAAGGAACTCAATGGACTCGCTTTTTAATTAGTTCTACTATTCTACCCCAAAAACCTGACTGCTGTAAGATAGCAAATTAGAGCTTTTGGCAAGAAATAGACTTTGGGGGTCTATATTTCCTGAATAAAGTAAAATGGGTTTCCATGAGTCTCCTAACACCCCCCAGGGGCTGCGATGTGAAGGCAGCCTCCTGCTGCTCTGGGTTATAGAGTTTAGAACTACCTGGGGTTTGCTAAGGAAGCCCTTCTGATTAGCAGAAGGCCAGGGCTACTCAGGGTCTCAGGGCACGGGACAAGGATCCTGAACTGGCCCTCTGGGAAGCAAGGTGTCAGGCATCAGGCTAGGAGTTTTATTTGTGCTCCTTCATTTAATCCTTAATTCTATGAGGTTGGCCATGATGCTAAAGATGATGGTAAAGACTCTCCAATACTCTTCCCAGGGATCTATGTTAGCTTGTGGCTGTGAAGGTTAAATAGCGTATATATGCAAAGCAGCTGCTATCTACTAGTAAGTCCTGCAGCAGAGTTTGCTGTAATTATACTCATTATTATAATATCAGTATCAGGGCTTCTTACAAGGTAGTTCTTACAATTAAATGAACTAATTTATAGACAGCACCTAGCCGAAAGCTTGACATTTATGGGATGCTAAAAAATGTTAGTTTCTTTCACTTCCCTAATACGATCAATTCAAGGAGTTCATGGTGCATTCATTAATATTCCAAATCTGCCCACTGCATGGACGAGCAAATTGTCAAAGTGGGGTTTGATATCTGGTCAACCTAAAACTGAAGGCTCGGCTGTTTCCATTACAGTCTGCTTCCTTGCTAAGGGCGCTCAGGGTCGGTGCGGCCAAACCCAATTAACACAGACATTCCTTATGGTTGCCCTTGTAATCACTTTAGGACAGGAGCTCCTCCTAATCTGTGAATTATTTGGTTTTAAATACATTTTTCTCTGTGTCATTTTTCTTTTGTATGCATTTACATTTTTAAAAATAGGCACATAGCCTAGAACAATTATAAAAGCGAACACTGCTTTATAATGAACCAGATCACATTGCCAATATTCAACTCTTTTTGGCTAAAAAATGTCAATTTCATGTGGTTTAACCTAAATTTTAATTCTTACTGTGTGTCAGGCACTATGGTAAGCGTTTAAGTACATTTAGCTTATTTAATTTGAATTCTCATTAATCCCCACAGCAACCTTGAAAAGCTGATAATGTTACTGCTCACATTTTTACAGATGAGGAGCCCGTGGTACAGAAAGGTTAAGTTCAACTACCAACCATCAAAGGGAAGCCGCCATATGCAAAATAATGAAATGTCTTTATAGATGCTTTGGCTGAGAAATTCAGCTGTGATATATATGAAAACAAAGTGAAACAAAAAATATCATTTAAAAACATTTCTTTACAATGGACATATTATTCAGATGAAAACTGTTTTCCTTCTAATCTTAAAATTTTCTATTATTATCTAGCTAATCTATCATCCATCTATAGCTTTCAAATTATCTGTGAAATTAATTATTCATTAAGTAATTAACAATTATAATTACAAATTATAATTTTGAGTCATCGTGATTGGTAGAATTTAAATGCAAAGATATGGCTGTCAGAAAATTTACTAAAAAAGAAAACAAAAATTTGTTCCTAACCGATCCTTAAAAATATGTCTTTCCTTTCAAATTTTCTCCAGTGGTTCTCTTTTCCTTGGGCTGCCATTTTACATTCGGGGAAAACTGAGACCAACATTGACCACCTGACCTTTATTGACTACATTTTAAACGTAAATTTTGTTTTTAGTAATTTTCCTTGCTTTTCCATGAAAATAATTTGTTTACAGGTAGCCTCCTCACTAAGTCTGTAATATGCTTTTTTAGTGGTTTTAGAAAAATATTTCTGTAGGGGATACAAAATAATATTATGATGACATAATTTGTTTTACTTCCCTGCAATTTCATATAAATATACATAAAGCAATATTATAGCATATTAGCTTTCTTATATGAGATTAAATTCTCATTAATATATTTTTAATGTTTTATGAAAAATATTTTAATACAAAGAAGTACGATTTCCTCATCTATTTTACCACAATTGCATTTTTTGTTTTAGATCATTTTCATTAAAATATCTTCTGTTTCCTAATTCATTTTTTGGGGGGAAAGAAATAATTGGGTCATATTCTATAATTGCTATTGGAGCTATCAGACTAGGTTGTATCTTGGCAAAAATAAAATCTAGGTCGGAACTAGAAAACTTTAAAGTGCTAGAAGATATTGTTATTAGACTTTATAAGAATGTATCAAAATGTGGTTAGTATTGTCATTTTCTCTTCACAGTTACCTCTTTTATATTTATGATGAGAAAAACATATGCTTTCTTCTGGATTTTTATTTCGTTTCCAGAAATGATTAAAATTCTACTTAAAAATCACAACACTGTAAAACTATATTCCCTGTACACCTTATTTTAACGTTTGAGTATTTATGTTCACTTTCTCTAATGGGAAGGTGGACTGTCATTATGTATATTTATCTTGTTGTTTTACGTCCACTTAATTCCCCAATTCTTTATGTGGAAGTTACGTATTTTAGTTACAAATCTTTTTCATCTCATGAACTATGGGTAGGTAGGTAATAAGTGAAATTTCTAAAAATCACATTCCCGTAGTTCATGATGTAACTGTCAGCTACACGGTCAGCAGTCGACCTGGGACAGCTGCCTTGTGGTTATACAGCTGCTTTGATCACTCAGAAATAAGCACAGGAGGCTTCACTCCGTTGTTTTGCTTTAACTGTTGCACGTTCTTACCCTTTTTACCTGCGTGGAACTAAGGGCTGGCTTTGGGCCTCTGGACCAAACCACAGAGGTAACTTTAGTGCCCACACACTGGCTTATCCTGGCACGTGCACATACACATGTGCATGCAATGCTGCTATCCCTGCCAGGAAGGATTTAAGGTACTTCCATTCGATCATTACAGCTGAAATCATTGTTGATTGTTGTTGATGACCTAGGTGTCATTAAGCTCTCCAGAGAACAAAATGGTTCATAGGATTTTCCAGAAACTTGACTTGCTGCTGAACTTTTCATGTTGAGAATAAAGGAAAGTCACGAAAAATCTTTTCTGGTGACTCAAATAATCCCTGGATACACTGGGAAGATGTCTAAATATTAGCACTATGTTTGATTTGTACATTCAGGATCAATCTATATCTATTTCTATCTTTGAAAAAAATCCTTGCAAGTTTGTGAGATTGCCTGCTCACTGATCAGAAGGTAACATCCGTCTTGTGTAATAGCAACGCACAAGGAATGGAGGAAAATCTTTGTAAAGAAATCGAAAAAACAGAACTTTGAACTAATCTGGTTTAGATTACTCAATATTATTAAAGAGTATTAAGGTTAGCCTAGTGGTCAGGAAATTTAAATGTTTTCAAATTGTGTGCTATTTAAAACAAACATTGGGGACTGGGCACGGTGGCTCACACCTGTAATCTCAGCACTTTGGAAGGCCAAGGAGGGTGGATCACCTGAGGTCAGGAGTCTGAGACCAGCCTGTTAACATGGTGAAACCCCATTTCTACTAAAAAAAAAATAATAAATTAAAAAATGTAAAAAATTAGCTGGGTGTGGTGGCAGGTGCCTGTAATCCCAGCTACTTAGGAGGCTGAGGCAGGAGAATCACTTGAACCCAGAGGTGAAGGTTGCAGTGAGCTGAGATTGTGCCATTGCATTCCAGCCTGGGTGACAGAGCAAGACTCCATCTCAAAAATACAAAACAAAAAAGCCATGGGCCCAGTGATAGTTTCCCATAACAATTCTTCCTCCATTCTGAATTTCTTATGCTTTATTTTAGTGAAAATGTTGTTCCATGAAAAATGTTAAGACATTGGATTATGCTACCAAAAGAGTTTGGTCTTGCCGCTTGTAAAAGTGTAGGAATTGCTGGCTTAAGCCCATCCTCTCCACCAGCCCCTCGATTGTGGAGGTTGGTCTTCCTTTCTGTTTCTGTTGCCACCACCACACTTCGTCCCTTATGGTCTGTCTCCAAATTTACCTTCCTGCAATAACTTCTCCACTGCCCTCTCCTGCCTTCTCCTTTATCCCTTTAAGTCCACCCTTTTCCACTGCCTACTTAAACCTTCATTCGCTCAGCTTGTGTTGCATTTCTCTACAGGGAAAAACCTTCAGAAATGTACCATTATCTGTTGAATAAATTTCAGTTTCCTTGGCCTGGCATTAAGCCCTACATGATGGGCTTCAGGCCAATCATCTCCTAATCCTCCCTCACAGCAACATCAGGCTCTAGTTAAACCATGATTGTTACCCCCAGACAAGAGTCAGGGCCTCCCCACCTCCTTATCTGGGCTGGGTCGTTTCTTTCTGCTGAGGTTCCTTCCCCAGCTCTGCTTATGAAAATCTGTGAAGGTGCCTTGATCTCTGAATCACCAGAGTCAGAAGACATTTGTCTTTCCTTTAAGCCTTAGCAATGTTGGTGCTTCTCTAGAGGCCCTCGATAAATACCACATTCTGAAGTTACTGAGTTACTGTGAAAATATCTCATTTATAAGAATTAGGCTCCTTGAAGAGGGAAGCCATCTTGGAATCCTCTGTGGTGTCTATCAACTCAGTCGATGTTCAAGAGACGTGTGCTGGAAAAGGAATATGAAGAGAAATCTAGCTGCCTGAGGAAAGGGGGCTGGCCCACAGTTGCATCCGGGTCTCTGGATCCGTGGGATGCAGGTGCCCTGCAGGCCAGCTCTGGGGAGCAGAGGGGTCATCTTGCAGGGTGACCCGCAGGCCAGCTCTGGCAGGCAGAAGGGTCATCTGGAGGCGGAGCAGAAACCTGAGAACCCAGACTCAGGGAGAGGCCGCTGGGCAGCCGGGCACTGAAGCCAGGAACACAGGGATTTGAAGTAAACGGCCAGGCCAGTGCCTGCCAGAAAGGAAGTCCACGTTCCGAGGAGTGGGAGAAACCGTTTGCTTACGAACCTTTGACCAGGAAAGCAGAGGGGCAAAGAGGCCAGTCAGAGGCAGAGAGGAGGCCCCACCGAGGCAACCCGACCTGCCAATGCCCCTTCCTCTCCCTAAGCTGAGCTCATGCGCATCGATTTCATTTAACTAACGGCATTTATAGGTGACCATTGTGTGGAAGGCACTAGCTTAAGTGCTCTCCCATTGAGTCATGAC
The DNA here is from genome assembly GCF_024542745.1 of Macaca thibetana thibetana. Taxonomy (NCBI): domain Eukaryota; kingdom Metazoa; phylum Chordata; class Mammalia; order Primates; family Cercopithecidae; genus Macaca; species Macaca thibetana. The sequence continues at coordinate 161,385,343 of NC_065581.1, read as the reverse complement.
ACAGTAATAGTGACAGTGCTAACACCGTTGAATATTTTCTATTGCCAGGAGCTGAACTGTGCCTAAATGCATTATTTCATCTAATCTTAGTAACTCAACTGTGAGGCAGGTGCTATGATTAGCATCCTTACTGAAAGCTGAGGCAACGGAGGCTTAGAGAAGTGACGTGGTTTGCCCAGATTCCAAGGAATAAGTGGGGGCAGCCCCAGGTCCAGGGGTGGGGGCAGGCTGCGGGGCGCTCAGCCACTCCTCCCCACCTTCTTCCCATTGGCTCAGTCCCTTGCATTTTCACTGGCCCCAGGGGTAGCAATACCTTTTAGATATGGGTGCTGGTCAACATTTTTGGTCCCTTGGAAAATTCTCTCCTACAAAATAGGTTATGAATGTAACCCAGTCCCCATTAAGATGGTCACTCAGTGATTGTGTGTGTGTGTGTGTGTGTGTACGCGCACATGTCCGTGTGAGAATTAAGTGAATCTGGAGTTGGCACAGAGTGGGGACTGGCTTGTGAGTAGGGTAGTGGGTAACTGGAAGAGGACTGAGGCCGGGCGTGGTGGCTCACGCCTGTAATCCCAGAACTTTGGGAGGCCGAGGTGGGTGGACCACCTGAGGTCAGGAGTTCGAGGCCAGACTGACTAACATGGTCATTATAAACTGACCAACCCAGTCTCTACTAAAAATACAAAATTAACCAAGGGTGGTGGCGCATGCCTGTAATCCCAGCTACTCGGGAGGCTGAGGCAGGAGAATCGCTTGAACCTGGCAGGCGGAGGTTGCGGTGAGCCGAGATGGCACCACTGTACTCCAGCCAGGGCAACAAGAGTGAAACTCCATCTAAAAAAAAAAAGAGAGAGAAAGAAAGAAAGAAAAAAGAAAGGAAGGAAGGAAGGAAGGAAGGAAGGAAGGAAGGAAGGAAGAAAGAAAGAAAGAAAGAAAGAAAGAAAAAGAAAGAAAGAAAGAAAGAAAGAAAGAAAGAGAAAGAAAAAAGAAAAAGAAAAGAAAAACAGAAGAGGACTGAGTAATGCTGTGGTCAAGGTGGAGGGGGGGTGCACAAGCTCTGCCCCTGCCCTGGCACCAGCTGCCCCTGCCCCAGCTCCCAGTCTTCATTTCCTCATAGGTAAAGCAGGGAGCAGAACAACTCCCTCCTGGACTAGTACAGGGCCGGGGAGGACAACGTGTACCGCACGTAGTGAGGATTTACCCGATGGACATGCTGTGATGGCCGGGGCTGGTATTTAGACTGCAGCTATTAATAGAATGACATTGCAGAACTAGATTCATGATAAGGCTTCCTTAACTTTCATTTAATTCTATTTCACATGGAATCTTAAGTATTTTAAACAATTAAAAACAGTTAGAAAGAAATATTGAGGAAGTCAATGCAAAAGAATTAAAAGTTCTTTACAAAAGAAAAACCCAAGATTCATATGAGAACGATAGCTACTCTCAACCTACAATGTCCCTAAGTGAAGTGATTTGGGAATAGTTAGGAAAAGGAACCGCATCGTGAAAAACATCTTGGAACTGATAAGGTTCTAACGCATTTAATGCCAAATCAGGAGAGCCAGTAAACTAAAACAAACAATGAGATCAAAGCAGCAGTGAATACTCTGCACACCAGCGAGTCCCGACACACGGGAACTGGCGCAAGGTTCAGTCGGTCCACGGCCAAACTCAGCCTCTGCTCATGTGGGGTAGATATCAGTGCACGGAATTCCAAATTTGTTGGTGTGGTTTCCAGCGACCAGTTCCAGCCTCCCATCTGCATGCCACAGTCTAGCATCTCAGTGGCAACTGGCTGACCTTGAGCCTGTCCTTGCTGATGGAGGGACTGCTTTTATCACTGGGCTTCACCTTTGCTGGGCACGACCTTCTCATCTCACTGTGGCAATTCACAGCTAATTGCACTAACGAAGGGCAGCGTCTGAATAAGTCCCCCCTGAAGAACATGCAATCTGAATTCACATGTATCTCTTTTTAGAGTGCATTCCGTGATGTTTTGCTACACACATACCCTCTAAATTGTAGTTATTTTAGATATTCTTCAAAACTAATTTATGTTTCTGTGTATTCTGGGAAGGTAATTGGGAAAAGCCATTCAAAAGTGTTGAGTGGTATAGAAGAGTTAGTTATTCTGTAATAAAAAGTTCTCTATGCATTGTTTTTCTTAGATAATCGAGAACACATTTTATGCTTAAACTTCAGGCAAAGTGATGCATAAAATGAATCAGCATTATAAAATTGGCAACACGGGATTTTTCGTTTTATTAGTTCCCATTCAAAGGTATGACAGTTGTGAAACTCTTTTATACTCATTTAGAATTTCAAATGTAGGAGAATGTTAGTAAATGAATCTAATCCTTGTAATGATCCTGCATAACAGAGCTTATTATCCTGTTTTTCAGACGAGGAAACCAAGGCCAAGAAACTGTAACAGGTAAGTCCCAAAGCATGGGGGTGGCACACCAGGTGACAGGCCTGTCGGGCTCTTGCCACCGTGACATCTACCTTTAATGACCTCAGTTACAGAATACCACGTACACGGAGCATCAGGAAAGAAGCGCATTTTTTTTTTTTTTTTTTTTTGCCACTGTCAAGTTTAAAATTCTTGTGGCTGAAAGCTCAAGATAACTCTGAAGGTGAATCAGATGCCAGCTCCCCTTCAAACGCCATCAGTGCTTGGCATTTCAAGCGCATGAGACGAAATTGCAATTAAGAAAACCCGAGAATCTCACTGAGATGCTGCAACTAGCCATTATCACAAGATAAATGTCTTTTTTGAAAAACAAACTAAAAAGATGATACAGAATAAATGTTTGAATAATGTCTAAATTCTGTGGGGAAAAGAGAAGAAAGAACCCGGAGGCCTAGTCTCTCCAAATCATTTCCTTAATTTTTAAGAAAACAACAAAACCAAATAAATAGCTGCTTCTGTGGTATTTCTGAAAACGTGGGATTCTGAATGTGAGATCCTGAAAATCCCTAGGAACCTCCAGACTACATAACCCTCAGCATGGCCACGGTCGGGCCACACTGTTCCGAGGCTTCCCAACCACACATGCCACACTCAGAGCAACGCGTGTGCCTGGTTTCCTCGTTCAATTATTTTTCTCCATTAAATGAGTGGAAAATAATGTTGTCCATCCGTCAGGAGACTGGCTGGTGTTCTGTTTTTTGTGTTCTTTGCTCAAACACTTCCATTCCGACTGTTAAAAGACTATCTGTGTAAATGGTCAGGGCTTGGGAGTGTCCATTTGAGGTGATCTAAGAGAAGGTCAGGATTGAAAAGAAACAGGTAAGAAATACAGAGCCTTGAAGCGTCCCCAGAGCTGGCTCAGTTGTGACCCAGATCCTGCGGGCTGTGAGGGGCCTGGGTAGCCTCCCCAGGAGGAGCTGAGCATGGCCACGCGTGTGGCCTGTGGTGACAAACGTGGGGGCGAAGCTGCCGGGAGGGGCTGAGGGTCCCTGGCTTCCAGGGTTGGGAAACTGGCTCTTCCTGGTGAGGGGTCCCTTTCCCTTCTGTAAGCGCAGTGCGGACCAGGTTTCTAAAATGTGTTCAGACTTTGCAAAGTGAAAGGCGAGAGCATGCTGTCTTTTTGACCTGCAGGGAACACCAAAGCAAATGGGACCCAGGCATTCACCTGCCATTTCTCTCCTAATGGTCCTTGATTCTGCAGCCTGATGTTGTCCTGAAAAATCACTTTCGTTCCGACAGCCACCAACCCATACGCATAAGACTTTTAAAAGTTAGGTGCGAACTACTCATGTGCTATCTGCTCCATGGGAAAAATAATCAGATGGTCATTGAGGCAATACACACACACACACACATTCATATATGTACATATACATATATACACATACACAAGCACACATATACACATATCTACACATATACAAGCACACATACATATGCAAGCACACATACACACAGTCACATACATATCCATATACAAATACACACACGTACACACACCTACATATACACACATACATCTACACATGTGTACACATAAACACACACATACATACGCATAGGCACATACATCCACACGTGTATATAAACATCCATACACTTACATACCACATATACACATTTATGTAGTTTTAAAGTGACCTGTTGTGGAAAGTTTTTCCTCAAAAAAGCCTTTTGGGGAGCAGGGAGGGATGATGTGAACTCCTTAAGGAACCTTTTTCATTACAATGGGCAAGGTTCACGTTAGGAGGTAGGAACTGTCCAATTCCGCAGGGACATACTGTGTTCTCAAGGTGGTCTCTGACAGTAAGCCATTTTCTATGGCAGAAATTATGATCATATTCTTGATTCTGAAAATTAGTTGCCGATTCTTGATTGACTTCAAGTTTTTTAATACTTTAAACGGGGTTGAAGAATAGTAGTATGGTCTTTGAGTAATGTTTGTGTAAAACTTGCTTTAGAAACCAAAATTTTGGCGGGGGGAGGGGGGAGGGATTGCACTGGGAGTTATACCTGATGTAAATGACGAGTTGATGGGTGCTGACGAGTTGATGGGTGCAGCACACCAACATGGCACAAGTATACATATGTAACAAACCTGCATGTTATGCACATGTACCCTAGAACTTAAAGTATAATAAAAAAAAAAAAAAAAAAGAAACCAAAATTTCATCTTTGTTTCTGCCTCTCTGATACTCTTTACAGAATATTGTTTTATTACTATCTATGTTATTATGTGTAGTAAACATAAATGTCCCACTTTATGTATCAATAATAAAACAGGCATTATTTTCCTAAAAACAGCAGTACATACTGATATTTCCTGACAATAAATATTTATGGACAACTCACGCCAGTTTTACCATCCATACCAATTATAACAGATGTGAGCTCATCATTCAGTCTGGAAGATTTTATAAACCACTGAATAACGAACTCCCATCCATTCCAAAAGACATGGACTATAAAATAGTATGAATTGTCAGTAAATAGTTATCCTGATGAAATACTCCATTCACCCCTCCACTTGCATAAAGATAGATCATGCTCCAAAATATGCATACTTTTATAGAGGGAAGAATAATTTTTTAAAAGTGATTTACACGACAGAACCATGCAATAGAGCATTTTCCTCCAAGTTCAAGAGGGAGGCAGATACAAGGAGCCTCTGTCATGAAGGGATGGAGTGCTGAGTCATTCAGTCCCTTCCAGCAGCCTAGCTACACAGTGAGGCTCCTTTCAGAGTTGACAGTCAAATCAAACCGGTCGAGGTGGATGATGCACCTACTGTGGGCAGTGGTCTTTGCTAGGCGCTGTCATCTACCTAAGAGGAATTTATATAGAGTCGCGCATAGTATATGCATCCATGACAGCTCTGCTCTTTATGACACAGGCCTCCCAGCTGCTCAGCCTGTGCAGAAGCTGTGGTTATTATTCCTTCCCCATGACGGACGGTGCATTCTTTTCCTTGGACTGCATTTCTGCTCCAGCTCTCTGGGCTGGGCCATCTTCCTAATTGCTTCTCTGGCAAATATCTCCACGGCTCTTTGGCTTCTCCCGCCATGATGTGAAGCAGAGACTAAAGATGTCAGGATTATGTTAGGAACTGAGGATACAGTGGTTGACAGAAAAGATCCGGTCCTTGACCTCATGGGGATTCACTCTAGCAGGGAAGAGGAGCTTTAAATAAATCATCACTGCTACTGCTCTGGGGGCTTAGACGGGAGATCTAGCCTGGACTGGGGCTGGCGGAGTGGGGGTGCTGCCTGAGTGGGGATGCGTCAGGGGGAAGCGGGAGGGAGGAATGAGGAGGGAGACAGGGGCGTAAAGGATCACAGGCAAAGAGAAGGGTTTGCGCAAAGGCCCTGTGGTAGGGGAGAGTTGGATCTGTTCAGAAGCAGAGATGAGTCGGGTGAAGTTGCAGGTGGGGTGGGGAAAGGAATGTCTGGGGGAGGCTGGACAAGCAGGCAGGAGTCAGGTATGCCAGCCCTGAGATCCCTGGGATGGGTGGTCACCTTATACTAAGGGCCAAACAGGAAGGCTCCCGTTGCATGACTGATTTTGAATCGAGGCTGCTGTTTGGACAATATTTGATGGGTGTGAAGGTCAATGGCTACTGCACTGTCCCAGGCAATGTGATGATAGTGACTTGGTCTCGGGTGGTAGAGAAATGAAGACATATTTTGGAAAATTAAAAAACAGCTAGAATATGGTGTTGAATTTGATAAAGTGAGAGAGAGGGATGCCTGTATTTCTGCTTGTGCAAAGCGATAGACGGCAACAGCTTTAGCAGGGGCAACAGAGGAGGACAAAGACTTGAGGAGAGAGAAGGGCAGGAATTTGCCTTTGGACACATGAAGGCCGAGTCCCTGAGAGGCATCACAGGGGAGGCGAGGAGGGGAGGTTGGGGGCGGCTCTGGACATCCGGAACTCAAATACCATCAAGATGCTGGAAGAGCAATTGTATGATGTCATCTGTTACAATACCAGTTTTATTTCTGGCTTTAAAACATCTAGAATAAGATGGTTTTAAAAATCTAAAATAAAAATAACTAAAATAAAATAACATTAATCTGTTAAATACACTATGAGCTTTAATGAGCAATTTTCTAATAAGCACTCACATCTCCCAGTTCCTAGTTCAAGTCTGTCTGCCAGACCACTGTTCTTCATCATGGGCGTGGAAGAAATGCATGCCGGTGAACTCTGTGGGGCCGGAGGGCAGTGATACAGGCTGGAACAGAAGATGACTCCCCTCTAAAGGAGCTGACAGTCTGCGACTGAGCTCAGTACATCCAGCAGCTGCTGGCCTGGCCCTGGGCTGGCGGCAAACTCTCTGAACCTTGGCTTGTTTTTATGCAAGATGGCGAGAGGGACAAGATAATCTTTCAGATAACCTACAGTTTTATAATCTTATAATTCTTTCGATTGCAATAATTAAAAATTCAAAATAAATCTGTTTATTAAACCCTATTTACTTTTTTATTTTTGAGATGGAGTTTTGCTCTTGCTGCCCAGGCTGGAGTGCAATGGTGCAATCTTGGCTCACTGCAACCTCAGCCTCTTGGGTTTGAGCGATTCTCCTGCCTCAGCCTCCCAAGTAGCTGGAATTACAGGCATGCACCACCACGCCCATCTAATTTTATATTTTTAGTAGAGATGGGGTTTCACCACGTTGGTCAGGCTGGTCTCAAATTCCTGACCTCAAGTGATCCACCTGCCTCAGCCTCCCAAAGTGCTGGGATCACAGGTGTGAGCCACCGCATCTGGCCTAAATTTGTTTTTATTGGAAAAACCTAACACACTGATTTATCTGTAACATTGTGTTTATGGCATCCTAATCTGAAAAATATACTCTTAATCAAATTGCATACTTATTTCTTTGTTCAGGTTGATCCCTAATTTCCAATCTTTTTGGATATATAATTGCTGGTTACAAGTTAGAAGGGCTGATTCCTTCATTGCAATTTCCACATCTTTGAGTTAAGCTCTTTTTGGAAATCATCAGGAGCGTTGTGTTCATGGCTGGAAAACTCAGACACTAAAATACACATCCGCCACCAACCAGAGTCAGGAAAGGTCATGTCTGTCTCTTTACATCCACATTACCCACATTTATAAACTGAGTGTATATTACAAATATCCTTTAAATTAACATAAAACTTGATTTTGATTTTTTAATGAAAATTATCATGTCATATAGTAATGTGCATAGATGCTCTAAGTGATTTTTAAATTATACGTACACAGAAGACACAGAATGCCAAGAATCAGTAGTAAAAAACATTCAAGAGCTTATTTTTTTAAATAAAATGATAACCACTAAAATTACATGGTCACTGTAGCAATGAGTGCAAAGGCCTTCCTTGTCGAAGGGCTTGATGATTGAACAATTTGGGGCCATGTGTTTACAGAAAGAAATTGCTGCTTCCCATTGCTTTTTATGTCTAAAAGAAAGTGAAGAAAAGTACACTCTGGATGGTGTAAGTCCTGTCATGGCTAAATCCAAAACCTTTAAGATGAATTTTTTTTCTTTTCTTTTTGCTTTTTTTTGAAACGGAGTTTCACTCTTGTTGCCCAGGCTGGAGTACAGTGGCATGATCTCAGCTCACTTCAACCTCCACCTCCCGGTTTCAAGTGATTCTCCTGCCTCAGCCTCCCGAGTAGGTGGGATTACAGGTGTGCACCACCATGCCCGGCTAATTTTTTGTATTTTTAGTAGAGATGGGGTTTTACCGTATTAGCCAGGATGGTCTTGATCTCGTGATCTGCCTGTCTTGGCCTCCCAAAGTACTGGGATAATGGGCGTGAGCTACCGTACCTGGCCTACCTTTGTTTTATTAATAACAAGGTGTCACTGGGCCACTGCTACTTGATGCAAGGCATTTCTTTTTACAAGTTGGCCAGGCTGGTCTCGAACTCCTGACCTCAGGTGATCCACCCACCTCGGCCTCCCAAAGTACTGGGATTACATGCCTGAGCCACCGCGCCCAGCCCAGATGAATTTCTTTTGATAAAGAGATAAGATAAATAAATACTTTTGTAGGGGGTAAATTGGAGACACAGGAGGTAGCTTTTCAGTCACGACTTCCTGAGCAAGGCCTTCATTTAGATGTTCACTTTTTGGCTCTAAGGGGACAGATCTGACCTGCTAATTACTTGGTGGGGTGGGAAAATTTCTTTTTATTGAGTCTGTGTGTATATTAACATTAGTATAATTTGTATATCGCCTCAAAGTCTTTGACTTACAATGAGCGTAACTATGCTGAAATTTTTCTTCTCCGGTGGCTTACTTTAAATGTCTTAATATTATCCAAATGCTTTATTCAATGAGGAAAAGAAAATTGCACTTTTTTTTCAAGTGACCCAAACAAGAATTAAAAAAAAAAAAAAAATCTGAATATTTAAATCAATGCTTCTATTTCTCTTGATTTAATCTACAATATTTTTAAAGATTCTTGAAAAATTTGATCTGCTTCTTGTGTATGTGATACTCATCTGATTTTATCTTGAGCATTTAAGGGATTTTGTTTTAATAAGAAAGGAAAGAATGCTGTCAAGATATCGGTTAAAGTGAATTGAATTTGGAATGCGTGCCAAAATTGGGTGGGCCTCATTCCTTTTCCTATGCTGTTAAATTACTAGATCAAAAGGTTAGTTCAATGTAGCCTGACTCATATACAGTGTATTTCAGTTACATATTATTATTCTATGAATTCTTTATTTTGTTTACTATTATTGAATATAAGATGTTTAAATTTTGTCTTCATAATGATAAATTTGAAGTTTCATTTACTAGAGATCTTGCTATAGATTTCTACTTCTGAAATTAAATGTACACTACCTAGATTTCACATAGCAAAAAAAAAAAAAAAAATTCATCTTGATTTTTGGCTATTGTTATTTTTTAGCACTTGTGCACCAGTGTTTTGATCTGGTCTTATTGTCCAATATATTTTACATCGTGTTGCAAGTTTACCCTTTTTTTTTTTTGGAGACGGAGTCTCGCTCTGTCACCCAGGCTGGAGTGCAGTGGTGTGATCTCGGCTCACTGCAAGCTCCACCTCCCGGATTCACGCCATTCTCCTGCCTTAATCCCGAGTAGCTGGGATTACAGGTGCCCGCCACCACGCCTGGCTAATTTTTGGTATTTTTAGTAGAGACGGGGTTTCACCGTGTTAGCCAGGATGGTCTCGAGCTCCTGACCTCATGATCTGCCCACCTCAGCCTCCCAAAGTGCTGGGATTACAGGCGTGAGCCACTGCGTCTGGTGCTTACCCTTTGTAAGGTACAGCTCCAGCCATAACAGCTGCTGCCACCCCACTTCCATCCCATGCAGACACCTCTGAGGACTGTGCTGAGGCAAAGTCTCAGATCTCTCTACAGGAGCCAAGGGCTTCCTCGATGGCAATGATCTGCTCTTCCTCACTCCTGAAGGTGTTTTTCCCAGTAGCCTTGGGACCACTGCTCCAGCCTAGAGTCCAGTGCCTTGTGTTTGCCCACTTGTGCTTGTGCTGGCTTCTGCACCTGGAGCATCCCCCCATCTCCATACGCACAAATCCTACCCGTGCTGCTCATCTCAGTTCAAATGACACCCTTTTCATGATCTAATGGGAAGGAGCATCTTCTCTTCCATTACCTCCTTGGTGATTTTAATTCTACTTCTCATGACAACATTTCCTGCCATAAGTTGTGGTTTACATGTGTCATAAACTAATGTCTGTGTTCCCCAAATTCATATGTTGAAGTCCTAACCCCAGTGTGGCTGTATCTGGAGACGGGACCTCTAAGGAAGACATTAAGGCCAAACGAGGTCAGATGATCTAATAGGATTCATGTTCTTATAAGGAGGCACCAGAGAGCTTGCTCCCGCTTTCTCCCTGTACACATGCACCCAGGAAAGGCCATGTGAGTGCACAGTGAGAAGGTGGCCACCTGCAAGCCAGGAAAAGAGCCCTCACCAGATACTAAATTGACCAAACCTTGATCTTGGACTTCCTGTCTTCACAAATGTTAGATTATACATTTTTGTGGTTCCAGCTGCTCAGTCTCTGGTGTTTGGCTATGGCAGCAGGAACAGACTAAGACAACAGGGCTTATATGGGATCTTCTCATTTACAGTGAAGACCTTGAAATGAGTGTTCATTGAACATTTGCCTTTGCTTACCACAGTGCCTGACTCTGTGTGCCTATGGGGTGTGCACAGTATAACACCTACCAGCTCAAGGTGCAGTGAAGTCAGGGCAAACTCAAAATTGTTGAGACAGCCCAGACAGGTGGGACCAGCTCAAGAGCCACAACTGGGGACCCGTGGCGGTGCTAGCATGGGGGTGCAGAGCGGGACGTTCAGAGGAGGCAGGGCTCAGGACACGGCAGCAACAACACAGGTTCTTGAGGTGGCAGACTCACCCCCTAAAGTGATAACCCCACATCCCACGCACACAGCACGAGTTGCTAGATCTGGGAGGACGGAGCGGAGACTGAGCAGAAGCTATGCAGAGTGGAAGTGGAGCGGAGATGCTTGGTGAAGGAAGGGCCAGCTGGCCAGGTGGCAGCAGACCTGAGTGAAAACAATCCCTGCCTCTGGAGAGAGGGCTCACTCGGAAGCTTCCAGTGCAAAGGATGAACCTCAGGACAGAGCAACAGATCCCAAAACAAGGACGCGCAATGCAGGCTGAGGGTGGATGCCCTCCTAGGTTGATTTGGGAAGATAATTCTTCCCAAGTAATTCAAAAACATAGGAATAATCCATCTTCATGGAGTTGACTCTCCTTCTCTCAAGCAAGCTCTTTCAATTAGCTGGAAAATATGACTCATTTGATAGTGAATAATTTGAAACAAAAGCCAGCATAGCATTGATAAAATAAGAAAAAAATACTGGAAGGAGTAGTGAAAATTATTAGAGGAAGGATATTCACACATACTCACAGATACAATTGCCAAGAAATCTCTTATTGAATATTAAACCTCTGATTGAATTCAATATTAAAGAGCCCTTAAAGCAAAAACACAAGATCTCAGAGCACAGACAGCAAGACTACTGGAGAAAATAAAAAGCAAGTTGACAGTGCTCAGGAAGGAGCTAAAAAAATAATAATAATAAATCATGGAAATGGAAATCAAATTGAAAGGAGCAAAGGAAGAATTGCACTAGGGAAAATTTGGTAAACACATACATACTAGAAATTAGAAAAATTAAGCAAAGTCAAATTGAAATAGGGAATTTAAAATGATTGAAGATCTATTCAACATGGTAGTGGAAGTCCTAGCCAGAGCAATCAGACAAGAGAAAGAAATAAAGGGCATCTAAATTGGTAAAGAGGAAGTCAAACTATTGCTGTTTGCTGCTGATATGATCGTATACCTAGAAAACCCAAAAGACTCATCCAAAAAGCTTCTAGAACTGGCAAATGAATTCAGCCAAGTTTCACGATACAAAATTAATGTACACAAATTAGTAGCTCTGCTATACACCAACAGCGACTGAGCTGAGAATCAAATCAGGAACTCAACCCCTTTCACCAGAGGTGCAAAAATAAAAAATTAAATACTTAGGAAAACACCTAACCAAGGACACGAAAGACCTCTACAAGGAAAACTATGAAACATTGCTGAAAGAAATCATAGATGACAAAAACAAATGGAAACACATCCCATGTTCATGGATGGGTAGAATGAATCAATATTGTGAAAATGATCATACTGCCAAAAGCAATCTACAAATTCAATGCAATTCCAATCAAAATACCACCATCATTCTTCAAAGAAGTAGAAAAAACGATACTAGAATTTGTATGGAACTAAAAAGGAGCCCACATAGGCAAAGCAAGAATAAGGAAAAAGAATAAATCTGGAGGCATCACATTACCTGACTTTAAACTGTAATATAAGGCCATAGTTACCAAAACAGCAAGGTACTGGTATAAAAATAGGCACATAGACCAATGGAACAGAATAAAGAACCCAGAAATAAAGCCAAATACTTACAGCATACTGGTCTTTGACAAAGTAAACAAAAACATAAAGCAGGGAAAGGATACCCTATTCAACAAATGGTGCTGAGATAATTGGCAAGCCACATGTAGAAGAATGAAGCTGGATCCTTATCTCTCACCTTATACAAAAATCAACTCAAGATGGATCAAAGACTTAAATCTAAGCCCTGAAACATAAAGACTCTATAAGATAACATCGGAAAAACGTTTCTAGACATTGACTTAGACAAAGACTTCATGAGCAAGAACCCAAAAGCAAATTCAACAAAAACGAAGATAAATAGATGGGATTTAATTAAACTAAAAAGCTTCTGCACAGCAAAAGAACCAGCAGAGTTAACAGACAACCCAGAGTGAGAGAAAATCTTCACACTATATATACCTGATAAAGTACTAATATCCAGAATCTACAAAGAACTCAAACAAATCAGCAAGAGAAAAACAAACAATTCCATCAAAGAGTGGGTTAAGGATATGAATAGACAATTCTCAAATGAAGATATACAAATGACCAACAAGCATGTGGGAAAATGCTCCACATCACTAGTTATCAGGGAAATGAAAATCAACACCACAATGCACTACTACCTCCCTCTTGCAAGAATGGCCATAATCATAAAATAAAAAAATAATAGATGCTGGCATGGATGCGGTGAAAAGGGAACGCTTTTACATTGTTGGTGCGAATGTAAACTAGTACAACCACTAAGGAAAACCGTGTGGAGATTGCTTAAAGAGCTAAAAGTAGATCTACGGTTTGATCCAGCAATCCCACTACTAGGTACCTACCCAAAGGGAAAGAAGTCATGATATGAAAAAGATACTTGTACATGCATGTTTATAGCAGCACAATTTACAATTGCAAAAACATGGAACCAGCCCAAATGCCCATCAATCAACTAGTGGATAAAGAAAATGTGAAACATATATATATACACACACACACACACACACACACACATATATATGCACATATGTACATACATATACATATATAAAGTATGTATATGTATATATGTATACATATATAGACAAAAGATATATGTGTATGCATATATACATACATGTATATATACGTGTGTGTGTGTGTATACACACCATGAAATACTACTCAGCCATAAAAAGGAACTAAATAATGGCATTCACAGCAACTTGGATGGAACTGGAGACTATTATTCTAAGTGAAGTAATTCAGGAATGGACAACCAAACATCATATGTTCTCACTCATATGTGGGAGCTAAACTATGAGGACACAAAGAATGATACACTGGACTTTGGGGACTCGGGAAAGGGTGTGGGGTGGCGAGGGATACAAGACTACACACTGGGTACAGTGTACACAGCTCAGGTGATGGGTGCACCAAAATCTCAGAAATCACCACTAAAGAACTTATTCATGTAACCAGACACTACCTGTTTCCCCAAAACCTATTGAAATGAAAAAATTAAAAATTAAAAAACATTAAATAAAATGATTAAAGATAAAGTGAGAGACAGAGAAGACAGGCATAGAGATTTTACAAACATGCATACTTGGAGTTCCTGAGGAGAGTGAATACGCTCTCAGAACAAATATGAAAATATGAAAATATTTCATTTTTCAGAACAAATATGAAACAGAACAAATATGAAAATATTTCATTAAAGAAATCATTCTTGAAATAACTGAAGACTTGAACCTGCTGTTTAGTCAGTTTGAAGTACTATAACTAAATATCTCAGACTGGGTAATTTGTAAACAGCATGCATTTATTGCTCACAGTTCTGATGGCTGGGAAGTGCAAGATCAAGGCACCAGCAGAGTCACTGCCTGGTGAGGGCCTGTTCCTCATAGATAGTTGCTTCTATGTGTCCTCACATGGTGAAAGTGCAAAAAGGGCTCCCTCAAGCTCCTCTTCTAAGGGTGTTAATATCATTCATGAGGGCAGAGCCCTCATGATCTAATCACCTCCCAAAGGCCTCACTTCTTAATACTTTGCATTGGACATTAGATTTCAACACAAGCATTTTGGAGTCACACAAACATTCCGAGCATGGTAACCCACGTATTGGAAGAGCACACCCTGTGTCAAGGAAAACTGATCCAGAACAATCAACACCAGGTAGGAATGAAGGGTTAGCAGCTGGTCTGCACCTCATTTTCTCTACTCTGAGGATGTCTGGGGAGAAAGGTCACATCGAACCCAGGGGAAACATAATGAAGGAAAATGCCAATTATTAGATATACCTTGTGCTGTTTCATGATTGAAAGTAATATCCTACTTTAAGGCCAGGCTCAGTGGCTCATGCCTATAATCCCAGCACTTTGGGAGGCCGAGGTGGGAAGATCACTTGAGCCCAGGAGTTCAAGACCAGCCTGGCCAATATGGCAAAACCCCATCTCTACAAAAAAATACAAAAATTAGCCAGGCATGGTGGCGCTCGCCTGTAGTCCCAGCTACGTGGGAGGCTGAGGCAGGAGGATCATTTGAGCCTGGGAGGTCAAGGCTGCAGTAAGCCAAGATCGCACCACTGCATTCCAGCTTGGGTGACAAAGCGAGGCTCTGTTTCAATGTGAGAGAGAGAGAGAGAGAGAGAGAAAGGAAGGAAGGAAGGAAGGAAGGAAGGAAGGAAGGAAGGAAGGAAGGAAGGAAGGAAGGAAGGAAGGAGAGAAAGAAAGAAAGAAAGAAAGAGAATAATTAAAAAAAAGAAAGTAATACTCTTCACACATCACCTGGAGTCCTCAGCTGCTCAGCCGGGAACAGAGTGTGTTCCAGCGTGGCAGGAAAGGACTTGAGGAGTCGCACTGACACTTTGACTTAATGCTTTCCTTGTCTCTTGCAGTTACTATGTCCTTTGAATTATTAATAAGGAGGCAGGTCTAATTCTTGAGAGCCTGGTTGGAAAACCTGGTCCTTTACATTATCGCACAAAGCCGTATCCTATGTTACTGAATTTTAAATATACAGCAAAATAATTGAGTAGCCAGACAAAAAATGACCAAGTCACTTAAAAGGGAGAAAACTTATGTTGGTCTCAGAATTCTCCACGGCTACCTTCTAGGTCGTAGGACGGTAGAGAAATATCTATACAAAGCAAAGGAAATAAAATATATCAGAAATTTTATATCCAGTAAGACTGTTCTTCAAATAAAAAGTCTAAAGGCAAACAGTTTTGAAAAAAGTGTGACATTTGGGAAATATCATTTCTCGCCTTTATGAGAAAATGACTAGAGGACAATACTCAGGCAACCTAGCGATGACAAAAAGGATCAGTGCTGAGTGTTGAGTATATTTCCTGAAGAGCTAAGATGAAAACAAGGTGGCAAAACAGAACATACATATGAAAAGCTTTGGTAAGGTAGAAATGATGTCACTAACAAAAAAATAAGAGGAGGAAGGGAGAAAAAGATGGAAAATAGAGTTAATTTGCTGCTGCCTCATTTGCAGTAGTTGGGTATTAAAGAACATTATTTTAAGCAGATATAGCAAATAATAGAAAATAAGGGCTGGGTACAGTGACTCATGCCTGTAATCACAGCACTTTGGGAGGCTGAGATGGGCAGATCATTTGGGGTCAGGAGTTCGAGACCAGCCTGACCAAAATGGTGAAACCCCATCTCTATTAAAAAGACAACAACAACAACAAAAAACCCACAAAAAACAAAACTAGCTGGGTGTGGTGGTGCATGCCTGTAATCTCAGCTACCGGGGAGGCTGAGGCAGGAGAATTGCTTGAACTTGGGAGGTGGAGGTTGCAGTGAGCTGAGATCAGGCCACTGCATTCCAGCCTGGGCAACAGAGTGAGACTCCATCTCAAAAGAAAAAGAAGAAAGAAAGAAAAGAAAAAGAAGGATATTTAACAGAAGCAAAGGTAAATACCAACTAACTTGATTTTATTTAAACAACTTGTAGATCAAAGACGAAATACAGTCCCAAATTATAGAATGAATAGAAAACAACATAATAAAGATACTGCATATCAGAAGTTATGATATGCCACTAAAATGCTCAGAGAAAAATGCGTTAATTTAAATGTTAATTTAATTAACAATTAAGAATTTAAAAGGAATTTAACTCAAAAAGTTAGGCAAGAAGCAACAAAATAAATGGAATTAAATCATAAGAAATTTTAAAAGCTGAAATTAATTACCTAGAAAACCCAAACAGCAGACCTACAAAATAAGTCCAAAAGATGGCTTTTAAAAGACAAAAATGCAGTGAAATACATGAGCCAATGTCTAATTTAATCAAGAAAAAAAATGGAGAATGTGAAAACAGGAAATATCAAGGGGGGAGGAAAGTAACAGAAAATTAAGAGAATTAAAAGGACATGAGTTTGTTTAACTCTGCAAATACATTTGAAATTTGGATACATTGAAAAAATTTTTAGGAAAATGTAATTAGTCACAACTGACCCCTGAAGAGGCAGAAAATCTAAAAAGTCTTATTTCTATGGGAAAAATACAGAAGGTTATCAAAGCTATTCTTGACCAATCAAAAAGAAAAAGTCACTAGGTCCAGACATGAGAATACCACAAAAGAGCTTAGGGTAAAAAACAAACAGATAAACAAACAAACAACAACAACAAAAATACCTTAAGATTTTTTCTCTGGAGGAAGTATCACATTGATACTGAAAGACAAACGTTTTAGAGAACAAACAATAAACCAATGTCACTTATGAAATCCTTAAACAGAATATTAGCAAAATAAATCCAGCCACATATCAAAAGAATGATGCATCATTACCAAATGTTTGTTTCAGAAATATAAGGATAATTCATTATTATGAATTCTATTCATACATTTTATCGTATTAAGGATATAAGTAAAAACTATTATGATCATTTCCACGGATGTTGATGCAGCACTGGACAATATTTAACAATCATCATTGATAAAAACAAAATACAAGGAGTGAAATACTGCCTTTATAAGTTAAAATATATCTATCTCAGTCCAAAAGCCAGCACCCTGCTTAGTGGAGACATGTCATAAATATGCTCAATAAAGTTCCACCCTCATTATCTTCACTGTTATTTAACATTATACTGTAAAAAATAGTCAATGCTATTACAAGAAAAAGAAATTTGAGGTAAAAACTTGGGAAGGAGAAGGTAATATAGTCACATTTAGGAGGATGTACATTTTCTAGAATTTACACCTGGAAAACCTAAGAATTAACTGAATAAACAAACAAATTAAGTAAGGTAGTGGGGTTGTAAATTAATACACAGGCTGGGCACGGTGGCTCACGCCTGTAATCCCAGCACTTTGGGAGACCGAGGCAGGCAGATCATGAGGTCAGGAGTTCAAGACCAGCCTGGCCAACATGGTGGAACCCCATCTCTACTAAAAATACAAAAATCAGCTGGGCATGGTGGCAGACGCCTGTAGTCCCAGCTATTTGGGAGGCTGAGGCAGGAGAATCACTTAAACCTGGGAGGTGGAGGTTGCAGTGAGCCAAGATTGTGCCACTTCTCTCTAGCCTGGGTGAGAGAGCAAGACTCTATCTTGGAAAAAGAAAAGAAAAGAAAAGAAAATGAATACACAGACTTCAGTAGTTTTTATATGACCTATATGAAGAAAACTTTAAAACACAGTTGACAGGCCTGTAAGACAGGAGCAAGTGGAAAGTCACATCATGTCTGGGATCAGGGAAACTGAGCATTACAAAGACAGCGATTCTACTTCAGTTAATTTTTAAATTTAAAGAGATTCCAACAGAAATATCAGGTTTTTAATTGTAATTAGACATACTGGTCTCAAACTTCGTATGTGAAAATACATAAGCAACAATTGCCAGGATCATTGCTTAAAAGACCAGTAATTGATGTGTGGAGTGGCTAAGAACTACCAGATATTAAAATATGCAGGCAAACATACATACAGGGATTTAATTGATATGAATGCATCATCTCAAACCAATAGGTAAAACATGAACTATTTAATAAGTGATGTTGGGACACCTGATGTTACGATTTGGATTCATACCTGACACCTTGCATTAGGATAATTCCAAATGAATTTAAATATAAAAGTAAAGTCACAAAAGATCAAGGCAAGTCCCTTTATAAACATGAATTGGGAAGGCCCATGAAACTATGGCTCAATTTCCAGAAGCAATGAAAAGAAAAAGATTCATTCAAACCTGTGATGGTTCATATTGAGTGTCAACTTGATTGGCTTGAAGGATGCAAAGTATTGTTCCTGGGTGTGTCTGTGAGGGTGTTGCCAAAGGAAATTAACATTTGAGTCAGTGGACTGGGAGAGGCAGACCCACCCTCACCTATGGGTGGGCGCCATATCTAATCAGCTTCCAGCACAGCCAGAATAAAAGCAGGTAGAAGAATATGAAAAGACTAGACTGCCTGAGTCTTCCGGCCTTCATCTTTCTCCCGTGCTGGAAGCTTCCTGCCCTAGAACATCAGACCCCAAGTTCTTCCGCTTTGGGACTCTTGGACCTTCAACCACAGACTGAAGGCTGCACTGTCGGCTTCCCTACTTTTGAGGTTTTGGGACTCGAACTGGCTTCCTTGCTCTTCAGCTTGCAGACACGTCCTGTTGTGGGACCTTATCTTGTAATCGTGTGAGTCAATACTCCTTAATAAACTCCCCTTCATGTATTCGTCTATCCTATTAGTTCTGTCCCTCTAGAGAACTCTGATTAACATACAACCAATTCAGAAGTTTGCTACCGTTTTCTATTGGGGAAGCTTTAGGGAAATTGTCACTATCATATCATTGGTGTTTTATTTTTATTCGCGGTGATTTTGACAGAATCTTTTCATTTTTATGTAATCAAATCTATCTTTTCCTTTGGATTTCTTTCTTTATGTTATATTTGCCCGTATTATATTTGGGCTTTAAAAAAATGGTTTCAGGCTGAGTGTGGTGGCTCAGGCCTGTAATCCCGGCACTTTGGGAGGCAAGGAGGGAGGACTGCTTGAGCCCAGGAGTTTGAGACCAGCCTGGGCAATATGGTGAGATCCCTTCATACAAGAAATAAAAAAATTAGCTGGGCATGGTAGCATGCACCTTTAGTCCCAGCTACTTGAGAGGCTGAGACGGGAGGATCCCTTGATCCCAGGAGTTTGAGACGGCAGTGAGTTATGATTGCGCCACTGCACTCCAGCCTGGCAACCAAATGAGACCTTGTCACTAAAATTTAAAAAAAAAAAATTTCATTTTATGTTTTACATTTAATTTGTTAAGTAAGCCATATGTATTTTTAAGTTTTGGTGATGATGTGAGACAGGTCCTAATACTTTAAAAAATATTTTTTCTCCAGGGAGTTAGCCTGCCGACCTAGACCTCCTATAAGATGATCTTTTCTTCCCACTGAATTGAAATGCTTGCTTTATAAAATATTAAATACTTTAAAATTATTCTTGGATTTATTTCTGTTATACTGATCTGTCTATGCTATTGTTGGGGCCACACATTTTTAATTACTGTTGTTTTAAATTTATCTTAATATCTGGTGGAGGAAATGCCTGTTCTCTCGCTTTCTCTCTCTCTCTCCTCTTTCTTTCTCGCTCTTTCCTTTCTTTCGCTCTTTTCTCTTTCTTTCTTTCTTTCTTTCTTTCTTTCTTTCTTTCTTTCTTTCTTTCTTTCTTTCTTTTTTCTCTTTCTTTCTTTTCTTTCTTTCTTTCCTTCCTTCCCTCCTTCCTTCCTTCTTTCTTTTTCTCCTCCCTTCCTCCCTCCCTCCCTCCCTCCTTCCTTCCTTCCTTCCTTCCTTCCTTCCTTCCTTCCTTCCTTCCTTCCTTCCTTCCTTCCTTCCTTCCTTCCTTCCGTCCTTCCATCCTTCCTTCCTTCCTTCCTTCCTCTCTCTCTCTCTTACCCCCTCAGTGGTTTTCTCACCCATTTTTTCTTTCATACGGATACTTGAATCACTTTTTTAAAGATCCATAAAAGCCTCCCATTGGCTCCTTAACTTGGTGGGGCAGGACATTTTTACCATACTGAATTGTAACAGTTGAGGTTTTTGCTCACAAGAAGTGGAAACTAACTTCAGATAACCGGAACATAAAGAGAACCTCCTGGAAAGGTAGGAGGTAGTGAACAGAATCAAAGAAAAATGTGAAGGACCAGGTCTCAGAAACAGGCAGGAATTTGGGAAGCTCCATGGACACAGGTGGCATGATGTAGGTGCTATCTACAGAACCCATCAACCAGAAGAATCATCGCCAAACATTTTCAGCCCTTTGACTCTCAGTCAAGCTTCAAGTCCCCAGGCAGAGCCCAGCTGGCCTAAGTTGGGCCAAATGCTCACCTCTTGGCCAGGGATGGGAAGGGCTCCTTGGCAGGTCCACCCCACTGAGACTGTAAAGAGAAACTAAGCATGTGTTACCAGATGCTGGATGGGCAAAACCAGCAACATGAGTCCCTCCAGCCAGGAGGATGTGTGCTTCCATTTGTTCCCATCTTTTGTATCTTTCTCAGATGGTTTCTTTCATAGAGGTCTTACAGATGTCTTACTAAGTTTACTTGGAGGAGTTACACAGTTCTGGGTGATATTCTCAATAGATCTTTTAAAAACTGACATTTCCAATTGGCTGTTGCTAGGATTTGAGACCATATCAGTAAATATTTTAATTCATTTGACAGATGAGAAGGCTGTTATAGAAAGTTGCACGTAGTTTGAAAAACTGATAATTGCAAACTTAGGAAGAAGTCGGAAGCACATCATTCTGGTGTTTCCACCCAGGCCAGCAGCGTACGTTAGAGTCCGTGGTTAAGGAGAAACACGGAGCAAGAAGGAAGCTACGGGGAGCCATTCAAAGAAAGAAAAACATGATAGCGATCCAAATTGAATTTCCTGCTTTTCAAGGAGGCATGGATAAAAATAAAACACAAATGAATATTACATAAAAGCAGGCAAAACCATGACCTGGAAAGATTTAGAATGAAATTAGCAGATATGATGTTATAACTGATAGAACCATAAAACAATTGAAAAAAAAAAGTAAGGATTTGGCTGTCAGAAAAAGTATGAACAGTAAACTGACTGTTCAGTGCTTTCTTATAAAGAAAAAAAGCTAATATTCCTACTATAGGGTCAGAAGTGTGAAATAATAAATTACATAACACCAGTGAAAGATTTTTATTTTTGAGATTTTAAACTGTGAGTTGTTTGGAAGCTTATATCCTACTATATTTCAACACTTTCAAAGTATCTATAATGTACTTTTGCTTTTCTGTTAAATTTTGTTTATTTAAATTAATGTGCTGAATTTTTATGGAAGCTAGCTAAGTTTGTTCTCTTTTTAAATTACTTTAACGTTTTCTAAAGCCACATATTGAAAATATGAATATCTTATCTGTTAGTTATAAATTCTTCCCAGAATTAAAAGTAACTCAGTAGTAAAAGTAACTCATTTGGGTGTTACTTTGTTTTATTTCTCAGACCTGGCAGTGCTGAAAAGCATGAGAAATATCAGAAAGTGAGTCATTGGGAGAGAAAGACTACATTTATTTGAAATTAATAATTTATTAGGGACTGTACGGGAGTTTCCTTGCTTAGTAAGCCTTTACTCACAGAGTAAATCGTTTAAATGTGACAGGGGATGTATATGATGTGTTCTAAGAATAAACCCTTTTATGACACCTTAGAATAGGTTAGAAGATCTGCCCATATATATAGAACTGATACGCAAAAATACTTTTTAATCTAACCTTTGAGGCAGGTCATCTGTAATGTCTCATTAATAAAATTTGACTTATAGTAGATACTTCAAAGAAACAAATGGTACTTTTTAAATGTTTGATGACTTAGACTCTTCATTAATTGAATGTAGCTTTTTGTAGAATTGGTGTGAAATATTATGGTCCCATTGGATATGATTGATCTTAAAAATACTTTAGAAAACTAGGACTTAGAAGCAGGCTGCCTTCTGTTCTCATATGTCGGCTCATTTCTTGACCAAACAACTGCTGAATAGGAGGCACTTAGTAGGCGGTCAATAGTTTCTTGGTAAATGAATGAGCCAAGATAAATCATGCAGTTAGGAAGAGGCGGGGACGCCTCACTGATGGGACTGTGCTGACAGTGAAGCCCAGAGCTCATGGAAGAATGTGGGGGTCATTTGTGGTCCCAGAGATGAAGAGTTCTGCCCACCCAGCACCACGGAGTGGCAGACCCCATCTCCCAGGGTGAAAGCTTCAGGAAGAGCTTAGTTTACATGGCGCACTTTTCCGTACAGTGACTTATCCTACAGTGACTTATCCGGAGTACCGCCTCAGCCTCGAGCTCCTGGGGTCTTCACTACCCTCTGCCTTTCTGTTTTCATGCCCCTGGCCCCTGGTTATCTGGTCAGGCTCTGGGCACGCAGCTTTCTGTGTGACAGGCATGTTCCATGTTGAAGCTAAGCCATTTGATGAGGGGCTCACTGTAAATTTGGGCAAGAAGGAAGAATGTGCTCATAAAACTGGCACTGCCTGGGAAGAAGGAAGTTTCCCCAGATCTTGTGGTCACGGTCTAGAGCAGGAGCCTGATGTCGACGGCTGGGATATCGGCCCCAGCCTGGCTCTCCAGCCCTGGGCAAAGCATCCATTTCTCTGAGCTTCCAGTTTCCTCATCTGTCAGATGAGGATCACGTAAGCAGTTCATTTGTGGGCTGTTTTGAAGATTGAGAGGTAATACATGCAAAACTCACAGAATTTTGTCTTGTACAGAGTGAATGATCAATAAATGTCAGCGAAAAAATCAGGAGAGGGAGGTTAGATGAGCATGTGAGACTACAGAGTTGACAGAAAGCTCTCTGAAACCCAAGATCCTGGCCCCATCCGGCTTCTCCCACACCTCTGTTCCACGCATTTCCTCAAAGTTCCATCCCTGTCCTGACAACACAGACCAGGAAATTCAGATTCACAGAAAACCAAAAATGTAATCTAGGTCCTCTTGCTGAACAGCAGGTCAGTGAAATTCTAAATGGATTCAAAATGACCCCTCCCCTCTATTTCCTTAAACTCCTAAGCCACAGTCCATTTCCTCTTTACAAGATATCCTATTTACCAGTATTATTTACCTATGGTCTTTAAAATCCAAATCTGGTTTCTGATTTTATAGTGTTTGTATCTGTTCAGAAAGAACAAAGAATGGACATTTCCACTTCCCATTCACAAAGTTTGTAATGGATATTTCTAGCCATTTTGACAGCATAGGTAGAAAAAGTCACCAATAAGCGATAAGAATTTATTTTTATAATGGCTTTAACATATTTCCATCAAACACAACTACTAATTCAATTAAACACAAATGACATTTTAGGAATTGGTCTATTACTATTTGTCTCATGAGAAGATAACTGGAAAGTGTTGTTGACAGAATGAATTTAATGCTAAATAGTTGGAGATGCACCAACATCCATTTCATTTAAATTTATGGATCAAATTATTATTTGCAGAAGTGAAATGTACAGTAGTCAAAATATATTAATTTTTGATTTGGAATTATGGTAAATGCTCAATATAAAAGTTTAGGTGTTTATTTTCTTTAATCACTAAAATAAAATTCTGACGTAATATTTAATCTCAATCATTAACATGTCAACTAGCTACTTAGAAATTAACTGCGGTTTTAAGGGAAAGTAGGAAAGTTGGTACTGCTGAAAGAAATTAACGAATTGCTCTTCTTTAGCTTATTTCTAGAATGGAAATATCAAGAATTTAATAGGTGGGGCAATTTGTTTGGTTAATAATAACAATAATAATAACAACAGCTAACACTGTATGCTTATTATACATCAACGACTACTCTATGCATATATATTAACTCATTTAATCCTCACAACAATCACCGAAGGTAGGAATTAATATTATCCTCACTTCATTCTGTGCTTGGAGACTGTATTTACCCACATTTCTTCTATTAAAACAAATACCCATAGGCCCAAAGAGTGTCCTCCACCCCCTTCCCTGGAGGAGAAGGGAGCCCAGGCATTCCTGACGGGCACAGAGGGAACACCTGTCACTGTCAGCCTGTAGGCTTCCCTCATCCAGGGAAAAGGACGCGGACCAGAGAGGGCCTGTGCACAGGTGATGCAGCCACCCAGGTCAGGACAGACAGGCAGCTTCCTATAAGCCTATCAGGGTCGGAATCCCTATCATTAGTCAATAAATTATCTACAACACATTATCTTTAGAGTTCACTCATTCACACATGCCCGCATTCATTCGTTCACGCATATGTCCACTCACCCAGCAAGAGTGGAAGCCGGCTCTTTACTACAAGCTGAAAATAGACAAATAAGATAGAGTACTGGTCTTCAAAGAAATTTCAGTTTAAAAGCAAATCATCCATCGCTAGGATCGATCACCATAAAATTATGATTCCAAGCTTACTAGTTTATCAGATTCGATAATGTCCCTTGACGTGGGGCAGAGGCCATCCCTCCTAGGTAGTTCAGGCCTTTATCGCCCCAAGCCTACATACCCGCAAAAGATTCGTTTCTTAACCTGTTTTTCTGCACGCAGTTGACAGATTGGTTTTGGCAGAGGCAGCTTCTCCCTTGTCAATTTCAGGTGTTTAAAAGTTGGCAGCAACCCCTCCCTCCTAAGCCTAGAGGTCACCTGCAGTTTGTCCCCAACTCACTTTCACTCCCTCTTTTCCAACTAGTGGAAGCTCTACCCTCACCGTGGATACGCCCTGCAAATTGCTCTCTGCCTTTGCACCCACAGCTCCCCTCACCTCAGCTGTCCCAGGAATCTCTGTTTAGGCCCAGCCCAGATCTTGTTTCTGGGTGACTTTTCACAACCATACCTGTGACCGCTCTGCCGCCCTCCAACGACTTCAGCTGGCACCTACTGTTTGCACAGGCCAAGGGCACACAGTGTCCCCTGCTGCTGGCCTGTTTTGTGCTCACACTTGGTCTCCAGCAGCACAGTGTGACTAGCCCAGAGCCGTGCATAGAGCAGGGCATAGTGAATATGGAGTGACTCTGAGGGACGATGGAGCTCTGGAGGCTGGCGAGGTCTCCTCTGGATAAGCAGGAGATGCAGAAATTGTACTGTGAGATGGAAATCAGCCTTGCCCAGTGCAGAAACAAGCATTTCCTTTCACCAAAATCCTGGGAAGGAGAGCTTCCAGAGGCCCAGCCTTATTTAATTACAACTCTGAATGATTTGACGTGAAAAGCTACATTCCCTGATGATCTAACAGTAGGAGTTGAGTTCTTGGCAATTTGAGTTTGCATATTGCACTGTCTGGATTCTGGGTATAAATTTTGGCGAGTTTCTTTCCCTTGACTCTCAACTACCTCAAGTATAAAATGGGCTAAAGGCGCATTGGCAGAGGCTGGGGAAATTAATTCAGATTGCTGCATTAAACAAGAAAAACACTTTGGAAATTACAAAATATTTACATCAACAAAAAAGCACAATAATGTTAGTATTACAAATGAAGTCACAACCTGGCTTTCTCAGTGCTTTTTTTTTTTTTAAAGTAATGTCAGCCTTCTTATTTATCCATGTTAGCAGTGCTCTTTATCTAAAAAATATGTAAATCCATTTGAATTAATTTCCTGTAATACCACACAAAACAATGATCATATTAGTACCATTCATAATGTACTAATAACATTAACATAATTGCATTCAAATATAAAATTGCTAGGTAATAGGCTTTTCATAAATTGTTTCAATGAGAATGTGATTTTCAACCTGACTGTGGGTCTTTGGTTCGAGATATTGTCAGAAAAAAATTCTGCCTCATGTGAGCGTTTCCCACAGTTTTTGCCTGCAGAGGAGGAACTATAAAGAGCTTTTGTGATCGAGAAGAGGAGGGTGTTCAATAGTCACATATTTCTGCACAGACTTGACCTTTCACTGTAGCTTTCTCCAGCGCAGGGTCTGGTCCTTGGCGCACAGTGTGTTCTGTACGTGCCGGCTCAGGGGACAGAAACACGGAGGCTGCGGCTGCCACATGATCCTTAGACCTCTGTACCAAGTCTGTGAGGGAAGCTCTTGTGAGCAAGCTAATGTTTCTTCCTTGAGTAGCGAGGTCAGTTAGCCTGTTCAAGTCCAGTTGGCTTACAGACAGTTGCAAAATTCTTTCCGGGCTCTTGGGATGGGAAGGGAAGGGTTCTCAGCCCCCTGGCATGACGACACGAGTCACGGGTTTGAAAGGCCTCGTGGGGCCCGGGGCTGTAAAATACCTGGCCCCAGTTATCAAGTTAAAACTCAGGGCCTTGAATCTAGTATATAAATTTATTTATTTTTCACAATTGCAGCAGATTTATATATTACTATTATTTTTGAGGGAGAGTCTTGTTCAGTTGCCCAGGCTGGAGAGCAGTGGCGTGATCATAGCTCACTGTAGCCTCAACCTCCTGGGCTCAAGAGATCTCCCGCCTCAGCCTCCTGAGTAGCTGGGATTACCTGAGCGTGCGCCACCACACTTGGCTAAGTTTTTAAGTTTTTACCAGGCTAGTCTCGAACTTCTGAGCTCAACTGATCCTCCTGCCTCAGCCTCCCAAAGTGCTAGGATTACAGGTGTGAGCCACAGCACCTGGCCTAAATTTATATTTTGTGCAAGCCAGTGATCCATGTGTTTCCTGATAAAAATGTGATGAAGTCAGAGACTGTTATAGAACCATGCGCCATGGGGCAAGTCTGTAATAAAATTAAGTACAGGGGAGGGAATAATTGGAAGGCCTATGGTCATGTCTGAGAATAGAGTTCAACCATAAATCATTCCCACAAGCACATGTCAATTTGCGATATATTATTAGATCTGAAGACAATAAAAGATCATGTTGTAACTGAGTGGATCAGAGTGATTCGCTTTGATCAGATATTCCAATCTTGCTGGATCATTATAAAGCCACCCTGAATTTACACAGAGGTTTTCTTCCTACTTTGCTCAAAACACAAATATATATTCCCCACGCCTGTGATCCTCCCAGTGACCCTATGAGGTAGGCAGAGAACAACATAATCTCTGCCACTTAAATAAGCTAATTGCACTTGAAAGTACTTCTAGCACTTTAGAACATAAATAATATTCCAGGGCAGAGTTAGCTCCCCTTTCTTTCTCTGAAATTCAGAATGGTACAGCCAGGAATACTGAGTAACATGACAGTGTGAAAAACGAAAGACAAACAGCTAAAAGTCATGGGCCAGGGCCGTTTTTCCAGCATTTTCTGCTTTGCCCTCTCCTTTCATATAGTTTAGAATTTATTTTAGAATGCACAGAATACATTTCTATATATTTGTGGTCACTTTTTCTCCACATTTCAGAAATAGCAGCAATATACAATATTGAACACAGAAGCTACTGATAAACCCCCAAAAAGTTAATTAATTAATATAGCTGCCCCACCGTATTCCTGGGGGATTGGTTCCAGGACCCCGGGTGATCCTAAAATCCACAGATGCTCAAGTAACTGATACTAAATGGTGCAGTATTTGCGTATAACCCATGCACAACCTTTGGTATCCTTTAAATCATCTCTCTATTACTTATCATATCTAACACAATGTAAGGCTATGTAAATAGTTGTTATACTTTATTGTTTAGGGAACAATGACAAGAAAAAATTCTGTATATGTTCAGTACAGGCATATTCCCCCCCCCACCAAATATTTCAGATCTGCATTTTGCCAAATCCACAGATGCGGAGCCCCCAGCCAGCAGGGCCGACCAGCAGGGCCGACCAGCAGGGCCGAGTGTCCTGCGAGTGCCTGGCTCAGCACAGCATAAGCACTGAGTCAAGGAGCTCGTGGATTTGAAGGCTCATTCATTCAGAAGCTGAGAACTTTCTTTGCACCAAATTGCTACTGGTGATAATGGGAGGCTGGCGAAGAGGGTATGAGGGAGAGTGAAAATTTCAGGACAGTGAAAATCGAGTGCCTCAGTGGGTGGGGGGCAAGGGGAGGGAGAGCATTAGGATAAATACCTAAAGCATGCGGGGTTTAAAACCTAGAGGACAGGTTGATGGGTGCAGCAAACCACCATGCACATGTCTACCTATGTAGCAAACCTGCACTGTCTGCACATGTATCCCAGAACTTAAAGTAAAATTTAAAACAAAAGAAGGAAAAGAAAATCCAGTGCCTGCCTGGCATGATGACGGGCAGCTAAGCTGAGGGTAGCAGAGGCAGAGGGCAGCTCCAGGCTCGGGAACATGGGGAGCCGGGAAGACAGAGGGAGGAGGGAAGGAGCTCTCCCAATGGGACTAACAACTGGAAAGCAATATTTGTATTGACGTCGTGGCTGTTTTTGGAAGGATTCGAACTCTGCTTGGAATGGGGAGGTCTCCACCAGTACTGATGCTTTAAGTTTTTGCTAACGATGACAATGAATCCATTTCGATGCATTATTTAGATAGGTGATTTTCCATATTAAAAAAACAAAAAGGTTCCTAGATTCTAATAGCATCTACCTTACCGACATGGTCCTAAGACCCTGGGAGAGGTGCAGCTGGCCAACACGCTGTGTCCCCACAGGGAACCGGCATGGAAGGGTTAAGCAGCAGTGTTCCCTGCCCAGAAGAAGCAGTGTTCTGTAGCAAGTATTTGAAATTCAGCTGCTAGAGCGGGAGAGGAAGTTGGAGACAGGAAACCATCTCAGAACAGTGAGCGTTTAAATAACGAGGGCAGCGGATTGTCTTCTGTTTCTCAGCCATCCCAGCAGTATTCTTTCCCTGTCTCTACCCAGGGAAGACCACAGGATCCCACTCCCAGCCTCAGAAGACATTTGCATAACACATTTACATTTGAAGGGAGCCCACAGATTGGCAACTCCCGAAGCTTCAGCTAGGCACGGTTTTCTACAATAGCAATTAGGAACAGAAATAGAATAACAATAGGTGTAGAAATACAGTTGCTGAGCTGTGGGTAGATGAAGCAGAAAAATCTCTGCGTTTTAAAGCCTGAACTTTGAATAATTGCAGAGTGGGAGACTAACTGGCCTTTGTTCTTTGTGTACTGGCTCTGAAGCCTGGAAGAGAACAAACCAATTTGGACCAACGTGGGAGCTGAAGAGAGCTCCCCTCGCAGGAAATGAAGCGGCCGGGTTGGCGTCAGACCAGGAGAGACCAAGGCAGAGCCCATCCCAGCGATTGCTGAAGGGCCTGCCGAGGTGCTGGCTGGTGGCCCAGATGGCAGTGAGCAGAGCTCCAAGGAAGTGCTTGGGGACTGGACGATGCCGCAGGGAAAACCCCAGGAAGGGAAGGGGGATGAGAGCTGGAGTGAGATCTGGAGGCACCGAGGATAAGCCAGGGGCTGGGGCTTGGAGGGGCGGGATGGCCCTCATGTGTCCGGGGGCACCCTCATCAGGCCATCAGGAACACACAGGCACACACCCTCTTCCAACTCTGAAACCAGCACATCCTCAGAGGACGGGACCTCAGCCTGAAGCAGCTCCTCAGAGAATCCTGTTGTCCTTCCTCCATCAGCTCCACTGCCCACCCCTCATCCCTCAGCCTCTGGGGATGGAGGGGGTCGGATGGGAGGTCTCCTACAGTCCTAGCGATCAACCCTGAGACCCAGCCTGGAGAGGGCAAGGAAAGGGCCCACAGATGGGGCAACATGGGAAAGACCTGGGTGAGGGAACAGCTGGGAAGCCATATTGTAGAGAGATGAAGGCTAAGACATTATGGTCAGAAAGAAGGATGTCAGAGCTTAATGTTTTGGGGTGAGGTCCTCCTGAGGTCCAAAGTGAGGCCGTGGGTCTGGGTGGCTGAAGTGATGCCCAAATGACCAGTAGAGCTGAAGAGGTCAAGGAAGAATCCGGAGTTGTCTTCCATAAGGATACCAGGTCACCTCGGATGGTGAGAAACTGAGACAGAGAGGAGGCTTCTGGGCCAGACGCTAGAATCAGAATGGTTCAGTGGCTGAAGAGGTCAGCAGGTGACACAAGTGAGAGGGAACAGGATGATACCACTAACTGGCCTGAATGTTAAAGGAGCAATGGGGTTCTACACGGTGAATGGGGATAATGGTGAGGAAGCGGCATTGGGGAGCACGGGCATTCCAAAAAAACCATTTCCAATCTCTCCCCATAGCAGTTATTAGCCAGTCTTAGCGTAGAACATCACATCTTTTCGTGCTTTTGCTAAATGTTGTTAGTTGCTGGGTGTTGAGTCAGTGTGGCATATTGAAAGGAGCACTGGGTTGGGATCAGGACTCCTGAGTTTAAGTTCTGTCTCTGCCTGTCTTGGTTGCTTAGATGACCTTATGTAAATTCCTATTCTTGTCAGTATCAGATTCCTCATTTGTAAAAACGGTTCTAATAATGCTGCCCCGTGACCATCGATGCGGAGCCGACTTATGAACTGCAAAATCTGACACAGTCTACAAGTTTGTGTTGTTAGCTCCTCGGGGCAAGAACTATTCAGAACCACACCAAAGCATTAGTGATTATTAGAGGCATTTCATAAATACATTTTTATCATAATGATGTTGATACCGAAAGCTAGTGCTTTTACCAGAAGTGTTAATAAAAATTATTGGTAGCCAGTTTTTCGAGACCCTCTCCCAAGGTGTCATAGTTCTTATGAACATTATAATATGAGAATATTGATTTTAATGAGGATGTCACCCAAATCAAGCAGATCCCTAATCATAAAAATAAACAAAGAAATGCAAAAAATAACACCCTGAAATCTTGCTTTAAGCCCATCTAACGGAGTCTGCTGGAAGGTATATTCCACAATGCAAGAAATCCAACATGAGAGCATACACTGATAAGGCATACAATGTTAATGGGTTAAATTAAAATAAGTGACATGTCTAAAAGACAACTGATAATACTTAATAAGGCTCCAAAAACATTAAAATATTAGGAATAGAGTCTACTTTTTCTACCATGATAAAAAGTTATAGAAAATAAGAGCCCATATTGTGCTTAATGGATAGATGAAGTAAATTCTGTTTAAAAACTGGAACAAGAATGACTCCTTAATAGTGTTCTGAAAACTCTAGTTAATGCAATGAGACATAAAAAAATAAAGAGGTATAATAATGGGAAGAGAGAAAAGATAATTATTTGTGCTTAATATAATGGAAAACCAGAATGTGCAGAGGGATCAGCAGAACTAATAATATTTAATAAAATGATTCAATAAAGTACTAGATCTAAAATAAGCATACCCAAATTAATAGTCTTGTTAATTATTAGTTGGCACCAGTTGTTGTAATAAAAATATAACTCCTGTCCGTGATATCAACCCCTTTTTCACAGGAGACCCTTGGCAATAAATCTATTGAGGCATGTGTCCTAGTCATAAAAAAAGTTAAAAAATATTTAAAAGATAATAAAAGACCTGAATTAGTTGACATCAATCAATCTATCTGTTCATACGCTTACATATATACAGTATTCCTGATGGAGAAGACAAAATATTGTCTCAAGCAAATTAATAGATTTATATAATCCAACTAAGAAAAGGAAGAAAGGGATTAACTCTGAGATATTTAAAAACAGAGAGAAACAGCAATGAACGTAGTTTGATAGTTGTAAAAAAATACCAATTTAAATGAGCGGAACTGACTAAGGGATCAGAATCCACCTTTTGAATAACCACTCCTTCTATGTCTTACGAAATTAGTCTCATGGAACTATTACTTATACCACCACTGACTTGTTCAACCTTCTGCCGCCTGTTGCCTGGATAACTGGGATAGTCTTTCCTAACTGGGCTGTCTGCTGCTGCCTGAATCCCCTTACCCTTATCCATACAGCCCACAGAACGATCCCTTTAACACAGATCATCGCCCTGTTGTGTTCCAAGACCCTTCCCACATGTACGGGGTTGTGTCTCCCCAAAAGATGTGCCCCACTGCTAACCTGCATATCTGTGAGTGTACCCTTATTTGGAAATAAGGTTTTTGCAGATGTTATTAAGGATCTTGGTATAAGAACATCCTAGATTTAGTTAGAGTGGGCCCTAAATCCAATGACTTGTGTCCTTATAAGAGACAGATAGGCAGAGATGCCGAGACACAGACGAGAAAAGACTACGGGAAGATGGCGGCAGAGAGCGCAGTGATGTGTCTACAAGCCAAGGAACACCAAAGGTCGCCTGCAACTGCCAGGATCCAGGGTTCCCTGCCAGAGGCAGGGAATGGAGTCTCCCTCAGAGCCTCTCGAAGGAACCGACATGGCCAACAGCTTGATTTTGGACTTCTGGCCTCCGCAACTGTGAGAGGGTAAGTATCTGCTTCTTTAAGCCACTAAGTTGTGGTCATTAGTTACAGCATCCCTAGGACATGGATCTCCCGTCGCACTCAGGGTCACTGTCGATGTCCTCACAGTGAAGTCTCTACATGAACTGCCGGCTACCTCCTCTGTCACCTCCTACCACTCCCCACCTTCACTCGGGCACTGGCCTCCTTCAAGGCACTGACGTGCCCCTTCTTGGGGTGTTTGCATGTCCTTTCTGTGGGCTGGAATGTCTTCCTCATGGATCCATCATCCCTGGGGGTCTTTGTCAATATCCCCTTCTTGGTAAGGCCTTCCCTGACCACCTGGCTTTAGCCTGCACCTCACCACTCGGCTGGAATTTTCTATTCCCCTTCTTTGTTTTATTTTTCTTTATGGAATGTATCACCATGTGATAGATTATAGTTTATTTATTTCCTTGTTTATCTTGTCTCCTTCAATGAGAATGCTCTGTAAGTGCAGATGACAGCCAAGCTCTTCACTGTTGCATCTTCAGCACCCAGAATAGTGCCCCGCACGTGGTGGGGACTCGGCGCATGTTTGTTAAGCTAATGCAAATAGACTGAATTGTGAGTCAGGATGGAATATACAATAAAACAAGCAGTATAAAGCGGTGGGGGAGGATTAATAGCTGATTTTGAGATACAGCACATTAGAGAAGAATTAATTTTAGATACACATCCTATCCTGTGAACTAAAAGAAAATTAAAGTCAAATATGTTTAAAAATTCATAGAAAAATTAGCAGAAAGTAGAATAGTACCTGAGCCTCTGGAAGGATAACAACTTTCAAAGACTGAAAGCGATTGGGGAAGTTATAAAGCTAATAGTGATACATTCTGCTGTTTAAAAATTTTGTACCATTTGTGCCCCCTTGCTTCCAGTAAGAATCAGGGGCTGGACATGGTGGCTCACACCTGTAAACCCAGCACTTTGGGAGGCTGAGGCTGGTGGATCACTTGAGGCCAGGAGTTTGAGACCAACCTAGACAACATGGTGAAACCCCATCTCTACTAAAAATACAAAAATTAGCCAGGTGTGGTGGTGCAGGCCTACAGTCCCAGCTACTCAGGAGGCTAAGACATGAGAGTTGCTTGAACCTGGGAGGCAGAGGTTACAGTGAGCTGAGATCGCGGCATTGCACTCTAGCCTGAGTGACAGAGCAAGGCTCTATCTCAAAAACAAAACAAAACAAAACAAAAAACATGAAGAAGAAGAAAAAGAATCAGGACCTGTTGTTGCTGGAAATAGTTCCCAGGTGATTGGGACGCCCCCAAGGCCCAGGTCTCTCTTTCTCCCTGGCTGCCCATCTGCTGACCATGCCTGGCCACCTGCCATCCTATTTGACCCTCAGACATAGCCTATATTCTTGCCCCGTGCACAGACCTCCTCTTGGCCTGCAGGACAGCATCCAGTTACGCAAACACCTGAGTGGCTGCTGCCTGTCAGTCACCTCCTGGACACTGAAGGTACCTGGATTCAGGTCACCTGCCTGCCTGCCTGGAAATCCTTGCAGTACCCTGTGACACCAAGCCTGGCCAGGTTGGTCTCTCAGGCTGGTCCTGGGCTTGGGGACCTACATTGCAGTTTCTTCTTCTTCTTTATTTGGGCTCTCCTTTCCTGAGCCTCCCAAGCAACACCAACAATTCTATTTAGATAGCACAGAACTCTGCAGCCGAGCAAAATCCAGTTTTAGAGAGAGGTGCTATTCTAGGTGGATGCTGCCATCGACATTGGGTCCCCTTTGTTCTCCGGTTGATGATGGGTCTAAGTCCAGGTTAACTTACTAACTTCTCAGGACAACACATTGTTTCTTATGTGCTGCGTGAGCCTCGGTTTCACGTGTAAGGGAGAACCTGACGTAGAAAGCCCGTGGCTTGTGTAATTAAATAGTTGATTAGAAAAAGAAGGTGTTAAGATAATGAGGCGGCACCAGGAAAAGAGTGAGGCTGAAGATCTTCTCTGCTGTTATAGCCCATGCTTTAAAAACACCAGCACAGTGCAGGCCAAGCCCAGTGGTGCAGCTGTAACTGTTTTTCTTCCTTCAAATCCTGTTGGCCTATGGGGTGGACCAGAGAAGGGAGTTGGGAGGGGGCACCTCCTGGGCAGAGTGGCAATGGTTCTGCCCTGCTGCACGGGCAGGGATCCAGAACAGCCTCGAGGCTGTTATCTTCCCTTGATCAATTATGGGTAACACATGGCTTACTTGGAACCCTTGTTTACCTCACCTCATCCTGGACAGTGACCTTAAAAGGGAGAGCAAACTACATTTCTGAGGCCATCTCAGCCCACTCACGAGCTGAAGAACCCAGACTATGTGCTGACAGGAGGGCTCTGGTCCTGGTTCACAATTGCTTTGTCTATTACTTGTAGCAAAACACGTAACAATGGATCTGTTTGTTGGGATTGTTTTCGGGTGGAATTTAAAGTCCTACTTCAATGGGGCCTCATGTTTTTTATTGCTGTGCCTCTCCCCTAAAGTGAGAAACAATTTCAGAGTCTCCCTTCCCATCCTCCTCCCCCTTCATCAGCGCATTTCTCTTTCAGGCACATATTTTTTTGTCATTCATGGGGCTTCAGACTCTTGCGATCCACAGAAAATTTCTTCCAGAGCAGCTGCCTAAAAAAATCAGATGTCAGTTTT
The DNA here is from genome assembly GCF_024542745.1 of Macaca thibetana thibetana. NCBI lineage: Eukaryota > Metazoa > Chordata > Mammalia > Primates > Cercopithecidae > Macaca > Macaca thibetana. The sequence goes on along the minus strand of NC_065581.1, from coordinate 161,350,079 downwards.
AAGATCAGACGTATTACGCGATGAATGAGGTTTTCTAAAAACGCTGTTGCATTTTAAGTTGGCTCAGAGCGATGTTGAAATTGCTGCTGTCCCGATGCCCAAGATGCAGAGGCAGGGCTGGCCCTGGTGGTAGCAGGAGAAGCGACTGGCCCTCCGCTTCTGCCCTGTGCTATACACCCGTCCCTTTCTCCTGGATCCTTCCTTGACCCCAAGGCTTCCAGTGAGCTTGGGGTGCCACTGCAGCCGTCCACCTTGGCTCCCCATCAGGGGTCTCCAGGAACACTGAGCCCTTAGAGCTGGGAACCCCACTCCAGCTGCACTCAGTGACTGCAGGACTGGGGGCACGTCCTTTGGAGGGGCAGGTAAACTCGGAAACGTGTGCCCCAAGAATGATTATCCAAGAGTGGAATTTCAGGCTCAAGGAGGCACCTGGTGAGGGAAGATACTTTTGTGTGGCTTAATCTCTTCTAATATTACTCTGGTCCTCATAATGTGCATTATATTTACAAATTGACATCCAGTTTTTGGGCCAGGTGATGGGGAACATTCTAGGGCAGATTTGACCACCACCTCGCTAAGCAACCTCACACTAGATGGCTAAATTCTTTGGGCCTCAGTCTCCTCTCCTGTAAAATAAGAGGGTTTAGATGGATAATCTGCAATTTCCCTCCTACCCCTAAAATAAATTTTAAGCAGATAGACATTTAGACATGTGTTCTAAAACTTTAAAAAGTTTAATTTGTTCTGAAACTTTAAAATGCCTTTGGATTCCAAGCAATTTGGTTTTATTAATAGAATTATATTTCTCAGAAATATCACAAGAGCTCATCTATTCTCTCTTTCTCTCTCTCTCTCTCCTCTCTCTCTCTCCCTCTCTTTCTGTCTAACTCACTCTGTCACCCAGGCTGGAGTGCAGTGGTGTGATCTCCCCTCACTGCAACCTCTGTCTCCTGGGTTCAAATGATTCTCCTGCTTCAGCCTCCCGAGTAGTTGGGATTACAGGAACACACCACCATGCCTGGCTAACTTTTGTATTTTACTTAGTAGAGACGGGGTTTCGCCATGTTGGCCAGGCTGGTCTCGACCTCCTGGCCTCAAGTGATCTGCCTGCCTCAGCCTCCCAAAGTGCTGGGATTACAGATGCGAACCACCATGCCTGGCCAGATTTCCTGATTTCTTTAGCATCTTATTTCTTTGTAGTTCTTGACATCTGAATAGGTCAAACCAGCAATGGAGAAGAAACACACACACATACACAGTCACAGGACATGATTCTTAGAATTTGCTTACTTTTAGTTTCAAAGCTCACTCACCATCTCCTTTGTGACCCAGCCTGAAGTTCTAAGCGACTGCACGAGAGTATAATGTAGTCACTACATGTTATATATTTTGTCTTTTGTTCTGTTAGGAATCAGACCCTTTTCCAATTAAATCTGCCTCTTGCCAACAAGTTAAAAGCGTCTGTGTGAATGTGTGAGGAAAACGCTGGTGAGGTGTCCATTAGGAGATAAACCAGTTGACAAATTGAAAGATGGAGCATCTAGTTCGCAATCCCTAAGCCAAAACTTAGGAGTGGAAAGATGACAGTCACAGACTCTGCACGGTGAGCCCTGCCCGGGAGCACTGGCCCTCTGACCTTCACAGCGGGGCTCTCATCAGCGCTCACCTCAAGCGTCACCTCCTCAGTTAGAGCCACAGGACCCAGCCCTCTCCAGCCCCTGCCTGGACTGGATTCTCTTCCTAGCAGTTACCACCCCAGAATCACCTGTGCAGTGATTTGTTTCCCTGCTGACGTCGCTCCCCTGCTGCTCGGCTAAACTCCAGGAAGGCAGGGCCTGCGTCTGCCTTGTCCGGAGATGATGGCCTAGAACGAAGGGCCAGCGCCTGGCCGAGTGTCAGCAATCCTTGGGGAATATTCGCTGAGTGCAGAAGGCGTGCTCACAGCAGCAGGGGCTGCGGCCCTCACATGCACCAGGCCTGTTTCTTGACTGTGCTTCCTCCTCTGTGAGATGCGGCGCACCTGTCTTGTGGGGTTATTGTGAGGCAGGCAGGAAACGCATGTGGGAGCGCTTTGTGGTGTGGAGAAGCAACACAAAAGGCAACACTGATTACCAGACAGCTTGGGAAGATTTACTGTGCAGAGACCCCGTGCTTAGCTGTGGCTTAGACCAGGTATATAGGTGCCTTGTCTCCTTCAACCTTCATCCGTTACATCGAGCCACGTAATAGTCAGAGTTGATATTATTATTATTATTCCATTTGAAGAACCATGGAAAGGTTAAGCAATTTACCCAAGCTCATTCAGCTAGTAGATGGTAAAGACTCCAACTCAGGCCCCACTGCCCCCAATAGTAATAACTAACTATGATCGCAAGCCCATTTCTTACTTTCCAAAGGCTTTATCTCAGAGGTCCTGGAAGTCTGAGCATCCTGGCATTTGTATTTTACATTGTATGCCAATAATGAGCTGCCACTTGGATTTCGTGCCCTCACTTCTCCTGTGGAGGTCCGAGCAGCGCAATACAGAATGGATCAGTAACAGGGATCTCTCATCCCTTCTGCTATTCACCTCATGAGCTATGACCAAAGGAGAGGATGATTAATACACACTAAGAGTGTTCCCAAAATATTAGCTAAAAATCAGGACACATAGAAAGCAAATGTTTCTGCCACTTAAGCTGCCAAAGGTTTTGATTGAATATTGGGAAACCAGTGTAAGACCCACTAAACACATAATCACTGCATTCTGGGAAGTCCCTGACGTGTTCTCCACAGACTATTGAATGTGCAACGACCTCAAAAGTGCAGAGATAAGGTTTCAGAAGTTCCCAATAAAGGCTTCATGATCCCACTTCTTTTCCAATACGCATAATTTTATTTCTTTATTTGAATTTTATGATTATTAATACTTTATTTTTCAATAAGTTATGGGGAACAGGTGGTATTTGGTTACATGAGTAAGTTCTTTAGTGGTGATTTGTGAGAATCTGATGCATACATCACCTGAGTAGTATACACTGCACCCGACGTGTGTTCTTTCATTCCTGACCCCCTCCCACTCTTCCCCCTAAGCTCCCAAAGTCCATTGTGTCATTCTTATGCCTTTGTATCCTCATAGCTTAGCTCCCACATATCAGTGACAACATATGATGTTTGGTTCTCCATTCCTGAGTTACTTTACTTAGAATAATAGTCTCCAGTCTCATCCAGGTCACTGCAAATGGTGTTAATTCATTCCTTTTTATGGCTGAGTAATATTCCATAGCATATATACATACAACAATTTCTTTATCCACTCATTGATTGATGGGCATTTGGGTTGGTTCCACAATTTTGCAATTGTGGATTGTGCTGCTGTAAACATAAATTGTGCTATAAAATAAATATAAATTGTGCTATAAACACAAACATAAATTGTGAATTGTGCTGCTGTAAACATGCTTGTGCAAGTATCTTTTTCGAATAGTGACCTTTTTTCCCTCTGGCTAGATACCCAGTAGTGGGATTGCTGGGTCAAATGGTGGTTCTACTTCTAGTTCTTAAAGAAATACAGGGCATCCAAATTGGTAAAGAGGAAGTCAAACTGTCACTGTTTGCTGACAATATGCTCGTTTACCTTGAAAACCCTAAAGACTCCTCCAGAAAGCTCCTAGAACTGATAAAAGAATTCAGCAAAGTTTCCAATGTGCATAATTTTAAAAGATAGTAAAATACAATGCTTTCTCCCAACTCTGCAGAAGCAGTGTGGAGGAGCAGAACTCCGGGGCATGGGGCCCCTGAGCATTTCAGCTGCTAAGCAATTTATAGCCAAGCACTGTTCCAGTCTGTCTCATGACCAGGCAATCAGGGGGAAGGGAAAAAAATCTTTGGGTTTGTACTTCCTATTTTTCAATGGTTATGATGCAAATTCAATCTTACGGCGCATTTTGGTGGCACCATTAAGTGGGCAGTCTGTTGCTTTGCTGCCTCAGTTCTTATTTATCAGAATTTTGTGTTTCTTCATTAGATACCATTTACAAAAATGGCACAACTGTTGTTTCCTGCAATGGACAATGTGATGATCAGAAAAATGTGTCTATCACCTTATGGCCACTTGGAGGAATGCCACCAACTATTCACAAGAGTGGCAGTCCTAGAGGATCGTTCCAGAGAGTTTGCCGTGGACATTCCCTGCGGTGGGAACCACAATGGGGAAGGAGTGTGTGTCATCTGGTCAGCCTTTGTGCAAATACTTAGCCTCAGACTGGCCAGCTGGCGTCACTTCCCTTCTGAGAACAAAGGAGGACCCATGTTGGTTTGGCATTCCAATTTAAACAACAGCCTTTTCTGACTCAAACTTCAGTTTGCACTGAGAAGCCAACCCAGAAGCCGGTCACCACGGAGCCGGGTGCCCTGTCATCCAAGCAAACTCACACTTCACAGTCAACTTCTGCTGCCGGGAAACCACAGAAACTTTACTGGTTGCTAAGTCTTCGTGGCCTGGCATCCAACACCATCTCCACAGCACCCGGAGACCACTAGGTCCCACGGAATCTAATAACTTGCTTCAAACCAGCAATGTAAGCAAACCAGGAATGTAAGCAGGTACAGGAGGCAGGAGAGCTGGCTCCACTTCCGGCCCATCAGGATCCCCCTTCTGAAAGGCTCACGCCCTTAGCTAGAATTAACTTGTGACCTTTCAGTCATATTCATAACTTCAGGTTTGTACTGGTGATATGCACTTGCCAGCCAGCTATTAAATTTATTTATTTAAATTGAATAAATGTAACAGATGAATTTAATCATATTTAAAGGCTGAATAATGGGCACATTTTTTTTTAATGGACAATTTCTATATTTGAAAATGTATTAGTGTTTTCAGATCTTTTGAAATGATTAGCCATGCCATTTACATAATGTTGGAATGCAGCGAGAAATTTGAGTTTGAGGGCAACGTCCACTCTACAGGCAAAATAATATTGACCCAGAGACTTTGCATGCATCCTTATTTCAGTGTACAGGCCACTAGACATTATCAAAACATGTTTCTCATTCTGTTATGGCTAAGAAAGCACTATAAATTGAAAACTTAAGTGACTGACTTTCTACTGGTTTCATTAAGAACAAACCAGATTCTCAGTTTTGTCTTTTTTTTTTGAGCTGGAGTCTCGTTCTCTCGCCCAGGCTGGAGTGCAGTGGCGTGATCTCAGCTCACTGCAAGTTCTGCCTCCCAGGTTCAAGCCATTCTCCTGCTTCAGCCTCCCGAGTAGCAGGGACTACAGGCGCCCGCCACCACACCCAGCTAATTTTTTTGTATTGTTTTTAGTAGAGATGGGGTTTCACCGTGTTAGCCAGGATGATCTCAATCTCCTGACCTCATGATCCGCCCACCTTGGCCTCTGTCAACCTCGTCTTAAGTGGACAGAGGGTCATGCCCTTTTTCTAGAAGGGAGTACATGTCATTGTTTATTCAAGACTATTAGAACACCTAATAGTTGTTAGATGTCAAATAGAGTTTTGGATTAGATTTGGACTTCTGTCGGAAATTGGGAATTCTGTGGCTTAATAGGAAAGTCATTGCTATGTAGCACGTCACCCAGAGAAACCATCCGAAAACTTGGAGCCAGAAAAGTATTCTGCTTCTCAGAATAGTGTGTTTGCGTTACACGTAAATATTTCTATTGGGGAAAATATTAGAATAATTGAGGAATGTGGTAGCAAAAAAATTTTTTTTTTTTTTTTTTTTTTTTTACACAAAGTACGCACTCCCTGCTGGCCCCCCAAACCAACACTAGTTATCTTGAAAGGGTGCTGAGCAATCCCCATACAATAAGCTTTTCAGCAAAGGATGGTCATCTGGCTATGAACCACAAGAAATGCTACAAACAATAGCAATTACTAATGCATTCTTTGATTCTCAGCGACAGCTGAATGAAACAAAGAAGGGAATCTTTTTCTTGGAGGGCACATGATTGTGACAGGCTCCTCACCCCACCCATGCAACATTCAACAACCTCTCTGCCTGGCACTGTGTGTCTCTTTTTTGCCATTCTCTATTTGCCCTTTGCAAAATATTGATGACACTTGTTGCCATTCAGTGGGGCATGGAGGTAGCATTTTCTTGGAGATGCCTTTGCAGCATAGGAAAACTAATCTTTGACTTTACCCGGAAGTCTCTGGTGTTGCTGGAAGGAGAGGTTATATACTCCATCAATTTGCAGTTGTGTCTCTACCGTGCCAATGTTACACAAGTGTATCTTGCAAAGCACCCTGGTTTTAATATGTAAAATAAAAACCAACTTCAGAGGGAAAAAGTAGAAAAGAATTTTTTTTAATCTGATTGAAGTTGGGGGTAGGCGCTTTTAAGGGAAAGAGACAAATACCTGCTTGTTTACTGATGAGATGGGACAGTGGCGGGTAGACGGGGAAGTAGGAGGTTGAGTTAACAGCAGGCTTGTTGGTGTCTGTTAAAGATTTTTTGTTACGGAGGGGGATCCTAATAGAAATGGCGGCAGCTTTGACCTGAGGCTCACTGAAGACTTTCCAGGGGTGCTTTTTTTTTTTTTTTTTTTTTTTTTTGAGACGGAGTCTCGCTCTGTCGCCCAGGCTGGAGTGCAGTGGCCGGATCTCAGCTCACTGTAAGCTCCGCCTCCCGGGTTCCCGCTATTCTCCTGCCTCAGCCTCCCGAGTAGCTGGGACTACAGGCACCCGCCACCTCGCCTGGCTAGTTTTTTGTTTTTTTAGTAGAGACGGGGTTTTGTTAGCCAGGATGGTCTCGATCTCCTGACCTCGTGATCCGCCCGTCTCGGCCTCCCAAAGTGCTGGGATTACAGGCTTGAGCCACCGCGCTTTTCTATTTTTTAGTAGAGACGGGGTTTCATCGTGTTAGTCAGGATGGTCTGGATCTCCTGACCTCGTGATCCGCCCACCTCGGCCTCCCACAGTGCTGGGATTACAGGCGTGAGCCACCGCGCCCGGCCCAGGAGTGCTTTTTTAAGTAATGCTTTTAAAACTAGAGCGTGCTCCTGGGACCTGATCAAACTGTGGTCAAAGGAAGTCTTAAAATTGTTAGAAGCAGGTTCTGCTCAATACCAACTCCTGAATTTCACAATCTGTATGTGACAGAAGATCCATCATGATGATAATTTTGCATTTTGATTTTTCAGAAGATAAAGTACACAATGCTAAAGTACATTGCAATTCTTAATATCTCTGAAAGTTTTAAATAATAATACCTATTTTTATAGGTAAGTAAACTAAGACTGGTATCATAAACAAGGAGCAGAAATGAAGGACTGGATGGAAGCAAGTATACCAGGTTTAAGCTTTATCCCATATTTTTCTAAGGGAATAGGAAATATATGGAAGAATACTCACAGAAAGCACATAAGGAGTGCTCCTCCAGGCTGTGGCAGGCCTGTGGCAGGTTGAAGGTTTCTAGCTACAGCAATTTGAGTGGACACATATTTACACCAGCATTTCTTTAATGCCTTATTTTCATTGAATTATGAAACTCCCCTTAATTCTTAGCAATAAATAATGCTGGCTATGTTATTAGGTAAACCTTCTAGAATGGAAGTCATTTCTTGGTTCAAGTAAGGATACCAGAGCACTCTATTCTTGGAGCGTATGAACTCAGCCCCTTAATGATCCCCCTTCATTATACTGCATTTTCTTTTGGGCCCTTGGCCATGATCAAAGAAACAGCCATTTGAAAAGACCCACTGCATTTGCTTTACAAATACTGCTGAGGACATTGCCCTGTTACTGTGTGAAAGCTTGCTGGAGAACCTTCACTTAGAATTTTATCTTAGGAAGTCTTATTCTGTTAAAGCACGGTATATTTTCTGCTTTCCTACTTTCTCATGATAGTGTAACTGACCACCTTGCTTTGGTTTTTTTTTTTTTTTTTCCTGTATTTTTTTTCCTTGGTGCTAGGTTTTCTATTTTTGACTTTTATTGTACTCGTTTTTGCTTAAAGCTGTTTCAAATCCTTTGTGAAAAAAAGGTGAAAAAATAAATATGTGTAAACGTTGAACAAGGATTGAGAAAAAGTGTATGTAAGTGATGGCTTCTAACGTCACATAATCATCAGAAATGCTTACCGAGCACCCCCTGGGCATGAGGCAGCTGATGCAGAGTGGGACAGAGCCCCTGTTCTCGGATGCTGCCTCTCTAGTTGGCAGAATCTTGCAGGTATTAAGCAAATGACTATGTAAACATTACATCTTTCAGATGATGTAAATATTATGAAGAAGAAAACAGAGTGAGGGGATAGAATGTGCCCGAGCCTGTAGGTCTGGATCACTTAGAAAGCCTCCACGTGGAGGTAGCATTTCAGCAGCAATCCAAACAAAAAGGAGAAAGGAGCCATGCGCAGAACCAGGGCGAGAGTGTCCAGGCAGAAGATGGAGCCGGTGCAAAGGCCCTGAGGCAGCATCAAGCTTGGTGTGCTGGAAGAGCAGCAAGACCTCTGATGCAACTGGAGAATATCGAATAAGAAAGAGACGAGATGGGAGTCAGGGAGATACCTAGGGTTAGGTGATGTTACGTCTTATATGCAAAGGTAAGGGCACTGACATTGATTCTAAGCATCATGGAATATCATTGGAGGATGTTAAGCAAGGGAGTGACAAAATCTCATTGAACTTTGAGAAAGACCATTCTGGTAACGGAGTGGATGATGGGCTGTCCCGGAAGCAGAGGGACTTTTTAGAAGCCGTTGTAGCAATCTAGGCGAGAGGCAGAGGTGGAGGCGCTGAGGGGTGAGCAGATTCATGAAGACCGTGGAGTAGAGCAACGCTTTGCTGTTGCAGAATTTGGAGGTAGGAGGTAAAGGTGAAGGAATGAAGACTTCAAGGTAACTTTATGGTTCTTGGTAAATCATAGATAGTGGTCCCATTTAGTTAGGTGGCTAGAGGCCTGAGTTGGGGCAGAAAATGCCCAGAGATGGAGTCAAGAGTTGTCTTGAGCACCTTCAGTTTAAAAGGCCTACTGGACATCCAAGCACAGCGGCTGATTAGGAAGTCAGACACAGGAGTTAGAAGCTCAGAGTGGGTGGTGGGGAGAGGGGTGTCAAATGTGGGAGCCATCAGTGCAGAGACAGTGTGGACAACTGTCAGTGAGGCTGAATCTGAGATGGCCAAGGGAATGAACGCAGATAAATAGGAGAAGAGGACTGAGGCTGCATCTCTATGAACGCTGTGATTCATTCTGTGTCCTTAATGGCTGACTTACAACAAACCATATGAACACGCAGCTCTCCAAACCTGTTATGGAGATGCCTGCTCTGTGCAATTTTTTGAATGAACGAAGCCATATTTAGTGAGGGTCCTCCCTCATTAGTATTAAAAGTACCCCCAGTCTGATAATGTGCTAAATTATATTTGATTTCAGGCTATAATTATAATTCAGGCACAAAATTTGATGTTTCTGAAAACGGGATAGTTTATAGAATCGATAGTTTCCAAGAGTAGTTTAACAGAATTAAGTTAAAAAGGGCCCCGAAAGTAGTCTTTAAAAGATAAAGCCATAATAACCTATTACTAAATGTAAGTAGAACATCCTCGGGGAAAAACAACTTTCACAAGTCCTTGTTTTACTTAGTTTGGAATTAATTACAAATGATTAAATGTGTGACATTCATATTATTTGTTGCAGAGTTTAGTCCGGGAAGCATAAACTGACTTAAAATAAAGATTAAACTTTTACAAACAACGATGGTAGAAAATGGTAGAAAGACAAGGAGCAAGTCTGGACCTCCGCCCTTCACTAACACGGAGGACAGTTCGCTTCTTTGTCAATGGGTTACTAAAAAGGAAAACGTAACGGGGAATTACTTTTTCTCTATTGAAGTTTTCAGGAATTTCTTATAGCTCTGCAATTTTTTGTGGCTAAAATACTTTGTTTGCCAAGGTTAAAAGTCTCATGTTCTGGCACCATTATTGTTTAAAAAACACTTTCATTTTAGGACTGCTCACTTCTATTCTCCCAAAAACTTACATCAAAATGAAGAATTAGTTTAGCAACTGAATGAGTTGGTGCCTTTGGAGGATAGACATATTGAGAAATGAAGCAATATTTCGTGGAGTCCTAAATGAGATACTTAGAGCTCCCACAGTATGGAACTTCTGATTTCTGGGGCTTGGGTTCAGCCTCACAAGCTCTTGTGCTGATGGCATGGGGCCTTGTGGGAGGAAATATGGTCAGTGCCGGGCCTTTCTAAAATACAGAACACAGTGCATGACAAAGGGAGGTAGCTTATTCCCCTGACAGAGGGGCTCTTAAATGATTTGTGCAATTGCAAGGCACGGCAGTGTATTTTCGGTGTCCAAAATGTGCACGTAAAGTGCACACATTAGGTCTCCTTGGCCCGACGTTACAGAAAATACTAGATGATTCAAGGGCAGATGCTCGATGAAGCTCACATAGAAACACGTCATCAATCAGCTCCGCCCAAACCTAAGGCAACTGAAGAAATTAAGAAAGAGACTTCAGAAAGTTTTTCTTTTAGGAAAAAAAACCCTACTGAAAATGATTTAAATGAATGGTATGAAACAAACTGCTCTATATTGTCCTATAAAATGAAATGGAAACTATATTCCAGATTACGACACTCGGTTTTGTTTGAAATACCATCGTACATGGCACTGAAGTCATTCCTCTTTGTGAATCACGGCATGAACACACAAAAGTGGCCAAAGACATGACAGACAAAATCTCTGTGTCAAATTAAAGACTACAAATGTAAGAATGCTTTGTCAGATGGCCACATATTAGTAAATGCTTGCTCAGTCTCTGCTTACTCTGTTTGACTACATTTCGTGTTTGTACAGACATCATCAATCACAGACCCTGTTTATTTAACCAGGGTGAGATAGCTTCTCTAGCCTCAGTTACTAACTCTTGGCAGCTGGGCCTTGGAGACCCAGGTGGAATCTCTTTTATTGGTTAAAACAAGGAGACAATTAAGACACTTGTTTCTCTTCTAAATTAGATAATAATAAAATTTCCTTCAGGTTACTGTTTCAGGGTTTCACTCAAGGTTTTTTTTAGACTCTAAGCATCTTTAGTTATTCAGCGGATGGACAGACAGGACCAGAACCTGGAGGAGAACACTGGGGTGGGTTAGGTGGTGACTGGGGACCCACAGAGGAGGAGCTGAGGGGTGGCCCACCATCCCACAGCCCCTGCTGTGTGTGTGGGTGTGTGGGTACATGTGTAGATGCCAATCAGCTACACGGTCTTGGAAATGAAAAGAGCCACTTCTGACACACACAGGAAGTGACTTGGGAGCTTGGAAATGTCCTTAATGGAAACCCCAAGAAGCTTGTTGGGGGTGCAGGCACATGCTTGGGTACCACTGTGCAACACAAACGCAGAGTGTACGTGAACATTCGCATGCTGGACACACTTCTACTGAAGGCGTAACTTGGTGCCAGGCACATGCCCCTCCCCTTTCCCCATGGAACTTCTGTCCTCACACTGACTGTGTGGCACTGTCAACAACAGCCAGCTGGGGGCCCAGGGAGACTTGGGTGTTCAGGACATTTGTTTAATAACAGGCCCACAGCTTCAGGACTCAGAGTGGAGTCAGTGGCACCAGCCAGTGGTACATCACATAACCTATGACTCCTGGACCACGCCTTGCTTAGAGACAGAAAAGTCCGGTGCGGGTCAGGACCATGGTTGGTCTCCCCAGGTTAATTTATTTATTCAAACAAATAATGGGCTGTTATGAAAAAATAACTAAAAACCACTTAATCAAGGAGGCACTGTATCTGTAGGGAAAAAGACAATTGCTTTCAGACTAAACTATCAGCAAAACAATACTCATTTCAACTGCATTTTGTAATTCATGACTGAAGCCCATTTAAATGTTGGTTTAGATCTGAACTCATTTGGACACAAAAGAAATAATTCCCTGTGATATTTGGAGGCATCATCTTCTTTTCAAGTAAAATGAAAAATAAATTTTTTGCTTGGAGCCTGAAAACATTCATTGCTATAAATGACACAACTCGGTAATCTGTTAAGTATTCTAAAGCTGCTGCGGCTTGGTTTACGCATATTTAATTTTTCTAGTTACTTTATTAGCTGAATCCTTTGAGGCCAAAACATATTGGATGAACAATCCTAATTTCCCCTATTTGTCAATGTTTGCTAAACCATAGGAAATTTGATATTATCACATCACCCTTCTGTGCCTGATGCTAGAAACGCTGCCTCTCACTTTTTGGCTCTTTTATTAGAAAAGACATTTCATATAACCAACGAAAGATAATTGAGCCCTATAAATCAAGAGGAAAATGGTACAGTGATTGCAATCTCCCAGTCCAGGGTGGTTTCCAAAACGCATTTGAATGGTACTGAGGAATGCATGGAAAGAAAATCAATGTTGCCCGATTTGATAATTTGCATTTGTTACATACACAACACACAGTGGCATTAATTAAGAGAAGAATGGTGCTGATCTATCCGTTAGTGATTTGCTTTTAGTGGAATTCATCGGACGATAATCATTTACCTAAAATGCTGTGAGGAGATGGAAAATGGAATTTCGACTCAGCAGGTCCATAGGGCAAGAGAAAAGATCTTTGGCTGTGAATGAACCTAATTTAATTTTCTAATATTTGATCCCAAGTTTTTTGTTGAATGGATGAAATCAGTAACAAATTATAGCTCAATAAGTTTAAAAAATCTTTTTTTTTTTTTTATTTTAACAGCTTTGCCTCGGCTAACATTGTTGGTTTAAAAAAATTGTTTTAACTTGGAAAAAAGCAATTAGGCAGTGACATGACTGTTTCTGTGTCTGAGCCCACCCTCATGTCTCCCCCTTCACTTTCTTTTCTGCCAGATTTACTCACAAATGGGTATGAATGTCGGGAATGCCAGATGGGGACTGGACTTGGCGTTCGAACAGATTCCTCTGTTCCAACCCCAGCCTGTGCCCCTCCTTTGGGTTTACCGTGGCCTCTCATTCACCCGTTTTTCCCCTTTCGCCTTCTACACACCCACTTTATGGTTCTCAACTGGTTGCCAGGAATCAACCTCCTACCTTCTCCATTCAAAAGCTATAAACATGTACCTCAACTCAGATCACCCCCCACATCTACCCAGACCAAACTGTAGAGTGACTCCCAGCTCTGTCCCCATCCCTAACCCTGCCTTTCCAGCTGCCAGCTCAGCCCTCCAGGTCCTTTTTCCGAAACCCTAGTCCCCAGGCATGTATTGTGTCAAAACAGTGCAGGGTATGAGGGCACCTGGAGCCCGGGCCACATCTCCCAAGAGGGCCAGGTCAGATGATCATGGAAGGGCTGTGTATTACACACACACACCTGTTAAAAGCAAAATGACCACAAAGTTCAAGACTTAGCTTTGTAATTGAACCTGTCATCCTTTCTGCTTTTCTTGGTGTGTAAATCAAATAAAGACTTGAGGAGAAAAAAATTAGATTTTGTTGAAAATATGTTAAGTGAACATTCGGATATTTTACTGATTTTTTTCCCCAATGACAGCCTATCATACCTTTAAATTAAACTGTTGCAGTGTGCAGGTTCAGCAGTACCTTTCACCTTTTTTCTTCCCCTCTCTCAGTTCATGAAATTTACGTGGTATATAAAATCTTATCTTTCACTAGAAAACATGCCTAAAAATATCAAATATCAATTTTCTGTAAAATTTACATTAAGAATTGGAGAAAGATTGGCAGTTAAATACGTCACATAGACAGACTTGAGTTGCCGTTTGAGAAGAATTAGAAATTAGTAAGAAAAGTCCAATTTTGGGGCGTAAAATTTCAAGCAGATGTTATGAGACGTCTTTCTGGAACATGAGTGCTTTTATGATGCAGAAGCAAAAGGGCAAGACCCTTTGCTATGGGCGAGGAGGGAAGCCTGAGGCAGCCCTCGTTTACCCGAGGGGGGAACCTGGTCGAGGTCACGCGGCAAACATGGGCAGAGCCGGAGTGGACCACGTTTGGGTGAGGACGGCACAGTCGGCTGTTGACTCCGTGAACCAGGAGTCTAGGGTTAATGACTCTACAGTTGAAGAGGCCCCACCACGTATGTGCCAAAAATCCAAACAAAAGGGCAAACGAGATTATTTGTGTTTAGTAGCATGAGATCTGAGTGAAAGTGAGAACGCAGTCCGAAGCGGGAGGGTAGGAGCCCTCTCCCAGCCAGGTGGTTGGGGAGGAGGGGACCAAGGAGGTGGGAGTCACCCCACAGGGCCGCAGGCAAGGTGACCGTTTGACCCCGTGACCTCACCCTGTACTCACAGACTCCAACGCTCAACACCAAAAGCAGCTTTAAACAGTATAGATTTTATGGAAGTCTTCACGAGGAGGGGAGTACAGAGCTTGTTTCTTCAACAGCCAAACTTTTCCTAAATCTTTAAACAAAATTTCTGCTTTTTCTTAAATTTTCTGTCCCCATCACAGCTTTCATATTCCATGGGTTTCTTTCTTCATGCACCCTTGAATCGTCCCTTGCATGTCCCCCTTGCCTCCTCCCAGACATCTCTCGCCAATGCCAGGCATTAGCATCCCGCCCACCCCACAGGCCTGGCGGGGGCACAGGTGTGGCACCAGGGAGCCACCGCTGTCTCCAAAGTAGAGCTCTGGGAACAGCGTGCTTGTGAGCCAGGGTGAGTGTGCGTGTGTGTGTATGAGTAGGGATGGAGGTGTGAATGTGTGTGTATGTGTGTGTAAGGGTCTGTAGAAGTAGGGGTGAAGGTGTGTGTATGTGTATGTGGGCATGGGGGTGTGAGTGTGTGTGTATGTGTATGTGAGGATGGGAGTGTGAGTGTATGTGAGGATGGGAGTGTGAGTGTGTTATGGATGGAAGTGTGAGAGTGTGACAGTGTGAGTGTGTCAGAGTGTGTATGTCGGGGTGGGAGTGTGAGAGTGAGAGTGTGTGTGTGTATGTGAGTGTGTGTAGTGTGGAAGTAGGGGTGGGAGTGGGAGTGTGAATGTGTGTGCACGTGTGTAAGGGTGGGGTGTGAGTGTGTGTGTATGTGGGAGTGGGAGTGTGTGTGTAGGGGTGGAGGTGTGAGTGTGTATGTGTGAGTGTGTGTGTAGGGGTGGTGGTGTGAGTGTGTGTGTATGTGTGTGAGTGTGTGTGTAGGGGTGGGGGTGTGTGTATATGTGAGTGTGTGTGTAGGGGTGGAGGTGTGAGTGTGTGTGTATGTGTGAGTGTGTGTAGGGGTGGAGGTGTGAGTGTGTGTGTATGTGGGAGTGTGTGTGTAGGGGTGGAGGTGTGAGTGTGTGTGTATGTGTGAGTGTGTGTGTAGGGGTGGAGGTATGTGTGTGTATGTGGGAGTGTGAGTGTGTGTGTAGGAGTGGGGGGTGTGAGTATGTGTGTAGGGGTGGAGGTGTGTGTATGTGTGAGTGTGAGTGTGTGTGTAGGGGTGGAGGTGTGAGTGTGTGTGTATGTGTGAGTGTCTGTGTGTGTGTAGGGTGTAGGGGTGGGGGTGTGAGTGTGTGTGTATGTGGGAGTGTGAGTGTGTGTGTAGGGGTTGGGGTGGCCACGGGAGCAGGAGGGGCAATGAACAGCCAGCTGTGCCCACACCATCTGGTGACAAGAAGGACAGAGGTTGCACTTGGAGAGGCTGAATTGTAGCAGGGAGAAGCAGCAAGGCGTCCACCTAAGGACTCCTGGACAAAATTCTGGTGGAGCTAACTCTTACAGACATGATTCTGGGCAAAAGTAAGTGATCAAGCATTGAAGTGTAGATTGTGGAGTCTCTTATAGAGGTGGTCCTTGAAACCAAGAGGCCAGGCAAGCACCTTAAGAAGATTATGATAAAAGAAGAAGACTCATTTCAGTGGGCAGTAAGTATTGAATGCCAACAGAATGCACAGAAATATACCACTTGGAAACTTAAAACCGTGTCTTGACAGAATTTCTTCCAGTTGAAGGTTAGAAAAATAATCATATCTTACACGGTACAAATCTCTCAATCATTATTTTGCTTGTCATGAAAACCCAGAGAGAAGATTATTATTAGCCTCATTTTATAAATGAGAAAAATATTCAAAAAGAATAAGTGCCTTATTAAGTAACTTATCAAGGTGATGGAATTTGGAACTAAACTTTGAAATGCTTCTTTCAGAAGCTTTTACCACATGCTAAGTGCGACCACTAGGTCAGTAGTTGGGGATATAGACACAGACAAACACCATCTTTGCTTCCACCAAACTCACTTCCATCATTAGAGATGGCAAAACAACATGGGTGATTACACGTCAAAAGTAAAGTTGAAGCATGAGACGGACTAACTCAAGTATGAAGGACAAAGAAGAAAGAGTGACTGATAGAAAGACAGAAGAGACACCATTTTTTTTTTAGCCTTTTACATGAGAAAAAAAAATTACAGGAAGTCTAAACATTTTATCCTACAATACTGAGAAAAATAAAGATGAATGTTAATAGAACTCAAAGAAGAGTTATTCAAAGTATAAGAATCAAGACTATGAAAGTCCTTGATGGTGGTGTTGAAAGTGTTCCTTCTTTGTCTGAGACCACCAGCAGTCAACTGGCTAAAATGCCCAGTGTGGGGCAATGGGATGAAACGACTTCTTCAGATCTTTGACAGCAGAGAGAATCTATGCCAATGTCAAATCACTCCTTCCTTCATTATGCCAACACTTTACAAAGATTTTCTCTCATTTAAACTAGATTCAAATTCTGTTCTGCCCTTGTATTCAAATTCTTCCTCCCAAGTATGATACTGTTATAAGTTATAGACTCAGTCAAACACCAATACGTCATTTATCCTTACAGAAGAAGTGCCTTATGAGTTCTGGAATCAATTGGATTTAATTATTTACTATTGTACATAAAACTCACTTATTGAAATAAAGACTCCATTGCTCCTTCTTTTATTCCATTATACCATGCATATAAATATTTATTCAGCTAATAAATTTTAAGATATAACACCATACATTCTTAAATAATAGGAATATGACACTTTGACCATAAATTCAATTGTAGGGTAAAATTAATTCTGATGCTAGTCCACACCATCATGAACATTGTCTTTTTCAGTTAACCAAGAAAATATAATTTCAATTTTACTAAAAGGTTTGGCAATACTCCCTTCCACAGCTCTTCCTTAAAGCACATCCTGTGTTTAGTTGATCAATGAAAAGCCCCAGGAATTTTAGCTGCATGTAAAATGGATATATCTTCTGACAGGAATAAATAACACATGAAAATATAAATAAAGCATCTTCTCATTGATGTCAAACAGGACAATGGGAGCTGGTAACTATAATCTTTTCCTGATGACTTGGCTTAGATTACCGAACAAAACATGTAGTAATAACCTATTAAGTTCAATAGTGTGAGCCATTTTCTGGTAGAACTTCTATAAAGAAAGAATTTTCAAGAGAAAATAGGTTATAAAGTGATTAATTTGTGATCTTACATTAATATAATTTATGATGCTTCAATTTCTTTTCATATAACCTATCTTATGAGAACAGAAATGTGGCTTTAGAGACAGTAACTGGGGTGACAAAGAGGCAACTCCAATTTACTTAAGGACATTCTTATATTTTGAGTACTGTTACTGTTGGCCTTGCATTCATTTTCAACAAAAGTTGAGCATTTTTGTTTTCCTTAAGTAAAAGAAAACATGAACTAGAGCTAGATTTTCTCCCTATTTAATAACATCTAGTCAAATTAGCTACATTGGTAGAAAATATGTATATAAAAATACTTTCTAAGATAAAAATCCGTTTACAGAAGACTGTACCTATCAAGAAAATAAAATTACTGCAAATTAGGATGTATGCAATACCAGTATATTTTATGAAACAATCACATGACCAAAAGTTATACTGTCAGACTAAAGACATGGAGGGTAAATCCACCCCCCACAAAAGAAACCCCACCCACCACCTAACCAATCAAACCACTGATACATATTTAGGGTTGATGAAATTCATCATGCTAAGTAATTAAAGAAAATATCTACACATTACGTATCTCAAAAGCTTGTATCAAATCATCAACGATATGGTTTGGCTCTGGGTCCCCAGCCAAATCTCACATTGAATTGTAATCCCCAATGTTGGGGGAGGGGCCTCGTGGAAGGTGATTGGATCATGGGGGGGACCTTTCCCCTTGCTGTTCTCATGATAGTAAGTTCTCATGACATCTGGTTGTTGTGAAAGTGTGTAGCACTTCCCCCTTTGCCCTCTCCCTCCTGCTCAAGTCATGTAAGATGGGCTGGCTTCCCCTTCACCTCCTGCCATGATTGTAAGTTTCCTGAGGCCTCCCCAGCCATGCGTCCTGTACAGCCTATGAGTCAATTAAACCTTTTTTCTTTATAAATTACCCAGTCTCAGGTAGTTCTTTATAGCAGTGTGAAAACGGACTAATACAAGCAACCATTCAATGCCCCATTAAAAAGAAGTGGCAAACTCTTGGTACAGTGGCACAGTCTCCACCTCTTCTTGCCATCTTTTCAGTCCTATAGCAGACATTTTTAATTGATTATGGCTCTTTATTCACCCGAGGGTAGGGAAAGACCCAGAATCTTGTGTAACACAGTCATACTTCCCATCAGAGTTCCAAAATGAGATGAAGTTCACCTGCACTTGTGTGAGACTAAATCTTCAACCAGTCAGTAGACAAATATTTATGGAGTGCTCAAAGGACACTTATGCTTAGGAATACATAGAAGAGATTCAACTCAGTTTCTGCTGAGATTAATTTCCAAAAGGGGAAAGATGCTAGCAAGGCATTAGTATACATAAGTAAGTCACAATTACCAATAAATGAAAGAGTATTCAGAAGAAGGCCAGCTCAAGGTGGCACTAGGAGGAACGGAGAAAGGCAGGGTTGTTTAGGAAACCTACTTGGAGGTCAAACTACATTTTGGTTTGAAGAAAAATAGGTGTGCTTTGACAGATGGGAGGAGAACAGTTCTATTTAACATGATTTGCCTTGAGGTTTGTACAGTACCCTGTGTAGCATATCCCACCATCTTTCAAAGTATGTTGCAGCCATTGTTGCCCTGACATATGCAGAATCACAAACAGATTTTTCCAGATAAATAAATGCTTGGAGATCAGTCATATAACAAGTAACCTTTAGAAGAGCAGAAAGTTTGCCAGTTTTCCCAAAGCCTCTCTTTTTTTAAAAAAAAAAAAAACAAAAAACTTTTTTCTTTACTTTATTTTTATTTTAGTGTTTAGTTGTTACCAACCCAAAGCCTCTCTCTTATAAGCAATATTTGACAATAATAAAATATCAAACCCCACTATAAATTGACTCACCAAGGGCAGAATTGAAAAAGAAAACTGTACATGTTAAAGATTCTTTTGGAGGAGTGTAAGGAAATTGTGAAGAATTAAAAACAAATCCCTATAATATAGATGATAAAACCTTGTGAAATTAAAAAAATTTTCCAGAGAGAAATATTTAAGAGGAAGTTGACAATATTTCTGATAATTTCTCTTAGGTGCTGGCAAGCTGTTGAATTTTAGACACATTTCCTTGCTGTTCTATAGACATTAACACAGGGGATGAATGGCATGAGCTGGCAAGACAAAAACCCAAGGAGAAGGACCTTGAGGAATCTGGAAGCAGATATTTCATATTCTACAAGTAAAAGAACACCATACTCTCAAGACATACATTTTCTAGTCACCAACACCACCTACTCTTAGTCAAGTGATATTTTAGTGGCTGGCTACGTACAATGGGGAAATTGAGAAATTATTTTAATGGAGCCTATGTCTCCAGAAGATTATATGATGCTTTATCAATGGAGAATAAATATATCTGTATATGCTTCAGGATTATCATTAGACTATCACATGCAAAAGGGGAAATAGGACAGGTTTGGGGATATCAGAGAGCAGCAGGAAATGTGGTGTGTCTGAACTGCTCGAGTCATGCCCACAACTCCCATTCAGCCGGCTTACGATGGAAGAGGTGAGCCCCTTTTCATTTCAGACAAATCCTTTTGCTATGTCTTCCCACCTCCTCAGGGGCCTTGTACAACAGATTATAGCCTTTCTTTTTTGTACCTTCAGTTACATGGAGCTCATATTTTTCTTCATTTAAACATAGTCATGTCTTTTCATCTTAAAACTAACAAGTCTCTGTCTAACCCCAAAACCCTACCAACATTTGGCCCCACTTTCCTTCTTCAAAATCAACTTTTAAAAAAGAGTTGCCTGTACTTGCTCTGTTCCTCAACGCTTACTTATTGTTTTTACCCATTATAATCTGGCTTCTGTTTTACCTCTGTATGAAAACTGCTTTCCCCTAGACAGCATTGTTGCTCAGTTCAATGGACACTTTTCAGCCTTTATTTTACTTTGCCTCCAAGAGAAATTTGTGACTCTGCTCTCTTTGTTTAAAACATTCTTCTTTTGGTTCCCATAGAACTAAACTCTCGTGGTTTTTGACCTACATCTTTGGCTGCATCTGCTTGCTCTCCTTTAAGGGAGTCATCTGTCCCTTAAATGTAGCTGTTTTAGTCTGCTGGGACTGCTATAAATGAATGCTGAGGCTGGATAATGTTTAAGGAAAAGAGGTTTATCATGGCTCATGGTTCTACAGGCTATATAAGAAACATGGCAGCAGCATCTGCTTCTGGTGAGGGCCTCAGGAAGCTTCCATTTATTGTGGAAGATGAAGAGGAGCTGGTGTGTGCAGAGATCACATGGCCACAGAGGAAGCAAGAGAGAGAGGAGGAGCTGCATTTATTGTGGAAGATGAAGAGGAGCTGGTGTGTGCAGAGATCACATGGCCAGAGAGGAAGCAAGAGAGAGAGGAGGAGCTGCCAGGTTCTCTTCAACAACCAGTTTCTGCAGGAACTAAGAGTGAGACCTCACCCACTCCCATGAGAATTCACTCCCCTGAGAATGGCACCAAGGCATTCACGAGGGATCTGCCCCCATGATCCAACCACCTCCCGCCAGGCCTCACTTCAAACACTGGGGACCAAATTTCAACATGAGACTTGGTGGCACCAAACAAGCTATATCCAAACATACCCAAACCACAGCAGAGGGTGAGACTCAGAACTGCACCCTAGATCATCTTCTGTCCCTGCCCTGTGTCACTTTCTATGGACCATCTCTATCATCAGTGACAAGAGTGCTCTTCCATTAATGACGATAGTTATCCCCCAAGACCTGAACACTCTTGAATGGCTGAATAAAATCTATTATTTCCCACCTGGCATTTCTTGTTGAGTCCCAGGACAAAATGTCCTGTTATTCAGGGAACATTTCTATTTCAATGTCTCCCATTTGGTGAAATCTTAACCACGAAGGACAGGGCAACTTACAATTTCCCTCCCTCCCTGCAAACTTGCTCGTCATTCCATTTCCCCTTTCAGAATTTAGTTTTCAGAACAGAAATCCAGAAGTTATCTTTTACTCATCCTTCTCCCTCACTCACGATTCTCTGTCATTAGGATCTGTCCTTTGTATGTCTTCAGTATTTTTCAAATAGTTCCATTTTCTCCATCTCCTTTGCCCCTAACACAC
This sequence comes from Macaca thibetana thibetana, assembly GCF_024542745.1. Taxonomy (NCBI): domain Eukaryota; kingdom Metazoa; phylum Chordata; class Mammalia; order Primates; family Cercopithecidae; genus Macaca; species Macaca thibetana. The sequence continues at coordinate 161,328,580 of NC_065581.1, read as the reverse complement.
AGAAGCCACCGCCATTTCTCATGCGGACAGCTGTATCCAGCCCCCTCCATCGTCTCTTGGTTTGTCTTTATCCCTTCCCATCTTGATGTTAAAATGGTTCCTCTTATTTTCTTGAACTCGTAATATATTTTTTCACACAATGGAATGCATGGCAGTTATTTCTTCGGGCTAGTATGCAAAGTCATTTAGCCACACAGGGTAATTTAGAAAATGGCATCTCTCAAGTTCAAGGCTGGTATCATTTCTCTCTCTCCTCTCTCTCTCTCCAAATTACCATCTAGGTCAACAGTAAAATGCCTCTTGCAGCCTCCGGCCTCCTGCATTCTACTCCATCCCTCTGTTTTTACTGGTAGGTGCACTTTCTGTTCATCCATCAGTTCAGCCATCTCTTCATCCATCCTTTCACACACCTTCAGCTTTATCCCTAAATAATGTAAGTATCCTAACAGAGATGTAAAAAACATGAAAGTAGGTGAGAAAAATACAAAGGATGGTGAGCAGGTTATTCCCATTGTGAACTGAAGATGGATTGCAGCAAAGAATACTTCACGGGGGACAGATTCCTGCTGAGAATATTCTGTAACATCACAATACAAGAGAAAACTTCACAGAAAATGTGTTTGAAGTTGCTGAGACCATCTGCTCCTGGGAGATACCCTTGGCTACACTGGCAGGGCCACTCCAGCTGCAGTCCCAGAGGGATGTGGCCCTGGTGTGAGGGGCAGTATTTCAGCCAGAGGAGCAGAGGTGGGAGAGGGCTGAGGGCTGGTTTCAGGGGTGGAGGCTCCTGGAGGAGAGGTGGAGGGGCTGGCTGTGCAGGGCCAGGGCCTCCTGCTGGGAGCGTGAGCTGGGTTGTAGGTGAGGGGTGCTCTTTACCTTGCTCTGCTCTCAGGCCATGCCTGGACTGTTCTTCCTGCTCCGGCACCTCAGGGAATCAATCGCTTTTGTCTCTTCCTCTTGCCTACTCTTCCTGAACAGGGTTCCTCTTCTCACTGGTCCGCAGGAAAACTGCTGACCTTCCCTGGTGTGCCTTAGGGAAGCGGAGCACCCTCAAAGTGTAAGTGTGTTTTGCCAGAAACAAGGCCAGGACCACAGAGCCACCTTCCTCTGCCCCTTCTTTTGTCTCTGGTCCTTATTTCCACATCTTCCCACCTTTCCCTTCCCTCACTGCACTGCCTTCTTCCTTCTCCTCTTCCTTTGTTTCTCCTTTCCTCATTTTCTTCCCTTCTCCTTCCCTTCTTACTAAACATAGTAAGAAGTGGACAAAGTATGTGCTTTGGTCTGACACGCAGGCTGGAGCTAAGAGCTACTCTCTCAGAGGACTTGCAGGTCGGGGCTCGGGCATGTTGCGGCAGCAGAGGAGCCTCTGGAGTAGCCAGGCCCAGCGGGACACGGCACCTGGCGCAGGCGAGCTCTTCTCTATTATAAAAGTGTGACTGACGCTAATCTTCAGCTCTCCGGGGTTCTCTTCATCATAAGTATTCTTGGAATGAACATCACTGTGCTGGCCTGTCCTGAGGCACTCACCTCAGCCACTCCCTTCCAGGCTGGGCCTTTGTGTTCTGTAGAGAGCCGCCTTGGGTGGTAGAGGCTGGCCTGAGAGTCCCAGCACGTCAGTGCCCACTTCAAGCCATGTTCAGAAGCAGCTTATTTTATTTGTTCTAAATAATTATCTGTCTGTTTCAACATATACTGCAGATGAAATTCTGCCAATGCAGCATTACAGAAATACCAACGTCGTGCCAGCTCCAGCTGAGAGTGAAGCTGGGACTTGTTTACGTGCGGTAACCGCATGCTCAGCATTCTTGGGTGAGGTTTTATCATGACCAACCTGCAGCCAATGCTCTAGAGAGGCTCTTGCACCTGTCCGGTCCCACCGCAGAGAGGCAAACGGATCTCTGTGTGTTGAGGGTGATTCTGAACTATGCAGGCTCATGGATAAGGGGCTCTGACTGGCAGATGGAGTTTGTTAAGGGTAAAAGGAGTCACCCGGTGGGTGCTGGTCCTGGGGAAGGGATGCAGTCAGCCAGGATTGCTTGCCTTTTCAAGCCACCCTATGTGAAGTCACCTTTTGTTGAGGCATCCTGGCTAAGCGGATCTGGGCTCATAGTTGTCAAGACCTGCAAAGTTGCTGATCCATCTGTGTGGAATTGTCTGCATCCGTGCAGGGCGTGACAACCCAGCACGTCAGTGTGGTCAGAGCAGCCCAGGGCTCTCCTGCATGCAGCGCCAGTGCAGACTCCCAGCGAGCCCACCTGGGGACTGTCCACCGCTTTATAAAGCGTATGGGCAGGGAACTCTGGCCAGGATCGAGCAGGATGTGCTTAACATAACACAGACTGTTGTTTTCTTGTTCTAACAGCATGTTCAGCGGCATGGCAGTGAGTGGGTCACAGGACACGAGAAAAGATAGTGGATGAAGTTAAGAGAAAGAGGAAAACCGCAGGAAGCAATTTTGGAGGACACCGGTACTGCCAGCAGGAGAAAGCCCAGCCGGCAAGCCATGGCTCCCCTGTGGGCCTGCCCGCCTTGCCAGCCTCCCACAGGTGGTGCTGCTCCCAGCCATAGCCCCATCCTATCCTGAGAGCCCCTGTTTGGGGTCTCCACTTTCTCTGCTGGCCCAGAGGAGCTGTTGCCTTTGCAGGGATCTTCCTAGTTGTGCCTGAAGGTTGCGGCACCCTTGACCTCTCTCCTCTGCGATCTCAGTAGGATCTTCATTTCTGTCCTGCAGGCTTCTTTCACAAGGCTGGAATTCCTGGCAGGGACACCTTACCTACCTCCTCCTCTCTCTCTAAATACTGGCTTTCGAGGCCTAGTTGGAGGCCTCTCTCCTCCAGGAAGCCTTTTCTGAATGTCTGAGGCTCTGACAACCTTCTGGGTGTTTTCCTCCCTAACTCTGCACCTGCGGCAGTTCGGCATTACACACCGTCCCGCGTTCTTTACTTGTTTCTTCAGCCACGTTTGAGGGATTTCGAAGGTGAATTACTGTTGCTGTTTCCATCAGCAATAAACAGACATGTAGACACATACTTGGACACATTTGGACACATCAAATAAGTCTTAAAGGCCGTGGAATGAGTCTTGTTATATATGTTTTTCCATTCTAGATGGCATGAAATTTAATGTCTATTCAAAAGTCAGAACTCTAAAACTCCACTGAGAATAAGCTTTCCAAATAACTAGTGTATTTTCTCCCTGGAACTTAAAATAGGAGGAGGAAAGGCAAGTCTAATTCTGAGAAAGTAGAATCTCTTTTGGATGTTTTGTCCATTAAAATAGTGAATATTTTATTACACTAAAAAATGCTATGTGTGTAGACTTAGAGTAAGTAATCCATATACACTTTAGGCTGATAAATTGGAATAACTGGTATTCTAAGGGGCTTAATTTCCCAACATAAGGACACAGTTACCTGTGCTACAATGAAGAGATTAAAAAATCGGTTTTTGAAAGCTTTACCTTAAAGGAGTGCTGTGTAGTAAAGAAGATTCATATTTGCTAAGCTCTTTAAGAACTGTAATGCATGGCACAAATATTACGTATATAGACATAAGTTCTCTTTGCAAAGAGCTTGCACAGCGGACAATGTTCTAAGAAGATGGCCACTTGGAAGTAAACAGAACTTTGAGGAGTTTCTGATGCCACTGTAGAGAATGTCAACAATGGCAGTATTACATTTGCTGCTTTTTATTATTTATTTCAATGCCCAGAAGCAAACCGTTGAATAATTTCACCATCAGGTTAGAATTGAATTAAGTTCTCAATTATAGGAGCTTAGTGGGACTCTGTGGACCTGAAACCGACCTCTGCTGTCGCCTGGAGACAGTTCTGGGCGTCTTGCTGACGCAGCCGCTAAAGGAATTGTGGAGCCTGTTGGTCCTCATGAGATGAAGTCAGCGCTTTCCTCATCTGTCTTTTCTTCCTTCTTAAGGAAAATTCTTCTGTCCCAAATGTCTTCCCAGAGGAGGGTTCTCCTCGGACTATTCAAGGGTCTCTTCCGACAGCATTTGACAGGTGTGGGATTACTACTTCACAAAGTCACGAGACTGAAGGGGAACGGTGGTGCTTGACTGCGGATGCCACGTTTGTGCTCCGGGTGCAGGTTATTCGAGCTGTGGCTGAACGGCTTTGGAACCATTACCGGGGCAAAGCCTGCAGACAACAACTTGCTAAGCCATAAAATGATGATTCTGGCAAGCAAAGATCAGATGCAATCTGAGTGTTCTGAGAAGCAGAAGAATCTGTGCTTTGAAAGGGACCACAAATACTGTTTTTATTTGTTGTTGTTGTGGGTTTTTTTTTAGAGGCAGGGGTCTCACTCTGTCACCCAGGCTGGAGTGCAGTGGCACGATTATGGCTCACCGTAGCCTCCAATTCCTGGGCTCCAGTGATCCTCTTGCCTCAGCCCCGTGAGTACTACAGGTGCGCACCACCTCTCCCCGGGGTAACTTTCTGTAGAGACGGCGGTCTCACTATGTTGACTAGGCTGGTCTTGAACTCCTAGACTCAAGTGATCCTCCTGCCTCAGCCTCCCAGAGCATTGGGATTACAGGTGTGAGCCAGCAGATGCCTGGCCTGCAAATGCTTTTAAATAGAGATATGAAATTTAGCCCTTTTTACTGTAGTAAAGTGTTTACTATTTTTATAAACAAAACATCAGAAGGAGATTCTACTTTCTCAGAATTAGACTTCCCTTCCATCCTATTTTAAGTTCCACGGAGAAAGTAAACTAGTCATTTGGAAAGCTTATTTTCAGGAGTTTCATACTTTTGGACTTTCGAATTAGACACTAAATTTCAAGCTGTCTGGAATGGAAAAACATATATAACTAGACTCATTCTGTGACCTTTAAGACTCATGTGATGTGTCCAAATGTTGGTTACTGTGCTACAGAATGACTCCAGTCTGCATTTATTCCAATTTATAAAGGTTTCTTTTTATTTTCAGCTGAAACTTTTACTTTGCGAAATGTTATAAAAATAATCATGTTTGTTTACTGCGGTTCCTTTACTTCTGCCGTATTGCCGAAAGTTTAAAAAAAAAAAATTGACTGTACTTTTTCCATAAAAAGGAATTCTTTGGTATAAAGGTGGTTTACTATTCATACCCTAATGGCAGTGCATTGGTGCACTATCTTAATCTATTTGTCACAAACTGACTGCCAGCATAATTTTGCGGAGGCATGTTGGGCCTCCGCTGTGTGCCACGTACTCATCTAGGTTTACTTTTTCAATTATTTTTTTCTTTTTTGCCTGCTTAAACATTTCCAGAGTTTATCTGCCTCCACTGGTGTCCATTTCAATCATTTTCAGGCACAGATTAAGAACACCCTCTGGGCTCAGGGACTCTGACTGCATCTTCTGACACCAGAAGTACTTCAAGTTGCTCTCACTTGAAGAATCCATTGCCTGGAGAGCTGGTCAGATTCCTAGAGCGTCATGGATTTTTTGTCACACTGATTAGTGGTAGATTGAAAAAAAATAATTATCTTGTTTTCTTATATATATATATATCATAAACAGGAAACAAATATGTGTGTCTTCTCTGTATATTTAAAAACAATAACCTTCTGGTTACGTTTCCAGACTCTGAACTCATGCTTGTTTTGATGTTTACTGTGGTTTTCCACCAACACTGCCTCTCTGTATGAGCTTTAGTCAAAAGTTAATTTTTAAAAGCTTCATTAGTGTGCTGTTTTTCTAAGCTGAAATTAGTTTTTCCAACTTGCACGTATCTTATCAGCTTAGCTGCGTCTGCCTTACTTTCTTATTATCGTCATCTATGGCCGGTGGTGTCAATTGGATGAGAGGTTGCGCTAATAACACCCAAGTTGTGGGTTTCATTCTTGCCACAGGGAGGGCAATTCATCTCGATGGCCAGGAACAGGCGGACCCATCTTCTCCAGTCTTGCAAACGTGTATGAGGGTCTGGGTGTAAGGGTGAATGTTTGGTGGCCCTGGGTGTTAAAGCTTTGTAGTCCCCATCAGTATAAAGCTGTTTCTGCTACTGCTGACCTAGCTCAGTGCAAGTCCTGTAATGATGGGTAGGCTGCTGGCTCTGCTCCTTCGTGAGGGATGGCATACCCATGGGAATGGCTTACAGTCCTCTCGTTATCTTTCCGTTACATATATTGGTGCATCTTCATCTTCTAACTCATTAGAACACCAGTGATGCAGTTTGAATATTTGATCGCGCTCGAATGTCGGGTTGAAATGGAATCCCCAGTGTTGGAGGCGAGGCATGGTGGGTGGTGTGCTTTGGTCATGGGGTGGATGCCTCATGGCTTGATGCTGTCCCTGCCCTAGTGAGTGAGCACTGGTGAGATCTGGTTGTTAAGTGTGTGGCACCTTACCCTTCACCTCCCTCTTGTTCCTGCTTTCGTCATGTGATGTGCGTACTCCTACTTCGCCCTCTATCATGAGTAGAAGCTTCCCGGGGCTTCCCAAGAAGCAGATGCCAGCACAATGCTTCCTGTACAGTCTGCAGAACTGTGAGTCAATTAAATCTCTTAAAAATTATCCAGCCTCAGGTATTTCCTTATAGCAATGCAAGAACAGCCTAATACAAGCAGGAAGTCATGTTTTTACATGCCACAAACATTCACATGGAATCTTATGTGGTTGACCACGATTATTTTTTAAGGTACCATCATCATTTATAAGGTTTGAGGGAGGCACGTCTCACACATGAGTGTGAAATCCTACTCATCACGCTTATGAGCTACAAAGGATCAGTTTACCATGATTTTTAATCCCATTGGCTCTTTTAATTAAAATAGACCTCAATGATGCAAATACTTTCAAACATTTTTGGAATTTATCCTTCCCTACATCATGGGTCACTGTGGAGGCTGCTGCTGAGTGCAGCCCCAACCCTCCTACAGAACAGGTTCTCCCCAGGCACTGGGATGTGAGCCACTGATGGCTGGGTCTCATCCTGGGAATTGCCCTCCGCCTCAGACAGTAGCAGCTTTGCTCAAGGTTACCCCTTTCTCCAGCAGCCTGCATGGGCTGGCTAATGCACGGGCACAAAGCCCTAGCTCCTTGGCCTCAAGTGGAGATTACCTGGGACCTCCTCCAGGCAGTCTAACCTCTCCTGCCCAGCCCTGTTTCTTCCTCTTTCTTCCTGCCTCCAGCGTTATTAATGCCTAACTGACAAATAAAAACTACATATATTTATAGTGTGCAGTGTGATGTTTCAACACATGTACGCTATACCCTGTGGGATGATTAAATCAAGCTTATTAGCATATCCATCACCTCACATGCTTCTCATGTTTTTGTGGTGAGAACATTTAAGACCTACTCCCTTAGCAATTTTCAAATATACATTATTATTTCCAGCGTCACCATACTGCAGTGGATCTCCAGAACTCATTCATCCTGTCTCATCAAAACTTTGTGCCTTTTGACCAACATCTCTCAATCCACTTTCCTTCCCCAGGCTCCTGCTAAACACCGTTCTACTCTCTGCTTCTGTGAATTTGACTTTAGATTCTACATATGAGTGAGATCACGCAGTATTTGTGTTTATGTGACTGGTATATTTCACTTAGCATAATGTCCTCCAGGTTCATCCATGTTGTCGAAAATGAGAGGATTTCCTTTTTTTCATTTTTTATTTTTATTTTTTGGTAGAGACAGGGTCTTGCCGTGTTGCCCAGGCTGGTCTGAAACTCCTGCACTCAAGTGATCCTCTTGCCTCAGTCTCTCAAAGTGCTAGGATTATAGGCATGAGCCACTGTGCCCAGCCAATTTCCTTCTTTTTAGAGGCTGAATAGTATTCCATTGTGTATATCTACCACATTTTCTTTATCCATTCATCCACTGATGGACACTGAAGTTGATTCTATGTCTTGGCTACTGTGAATAATGCTGCAATGAAAATGAAAGTACAGATATCTCTTCAACATACTGATTTAATTTCCTTTGGATCTATATACCCAGAAGTGAGATTGCTGGATTATACAATATCTCTATTTCTAATGTTTTGAGGAACTTCCATACTGTTTTCCATGATGGCTGTACTAATTTACACTCCCTCTAACAGTGTGCAAGGGTTCTCTTTTTCCACATCCTCACAAACACTTGCCGTATTGGTTCATTCTCACACTGCTATAAAGATACTACCTGAGACTGGGTAATGTATAAAATACTCACTCACAGTTCTGCATGGCTGGGAAGGCCTCAGGAAACTTACAGTCATGGCAGAAGTGGAAGAGATACACCTTATATGGTGGCAGGTGAGAGACAGTGAGTGAGGAACTAAGGGGGAAGAGCCCCTTATAAAGCCATCAGATCTCATGAGAATTCACTCACTATCATGAGAACTGCACGAGGGTAACCACCCTCGTGATCCAATCACCTCCCACCAGGTTTCTCCCTAGACATGCGGGGATTATGGAGATTAAAATTCAAGATGAGATTTGGGTGGGGACACAGCCAAACCATATCACTTGCTATCTTTTGTCATTTTGATAATAGCCATTCTAATAGGTGTGAAGAGATATCTCATCCTGGTTTTAATTTGCATCTCCTTGATGATTACTGATGCTGACCATCTTTTCAATGTACCTGTTTGTCATTTGTATGTCTTCTTTTGAGAAATGTCTATTCAGATCCTTTGCCTCTTTTTTTTTTTTTTTTTTTTTTTTTTTTGAGATGGAGTCTCACTCTGTCCCCTAGGCTGGAGTGCAGTGGCGTGATCTTGGCTCACTGCAAGCTCCGCCTCCTGGGTTCACGCCATTCTCCTGCCTCAGTCTCCTGAGTAGCTGGGACTACAGGCACCCGCCACCATGCCTGGCTAATTTTTTGTATTTTTAGTAGAGACGGGGTTTCACTGTGTTAGCCAGGATGGTCTCGATCTCCTGACCTTGTGATCCACCCTTCTCTGCCTCCAAAAGAGCTGGGATTACATGCGTGAGCCACTGTGTTTGGCCATGCCCATTTTAAAAATGGGTTATTTGTTTTCTTCCTATTGAATTGAGTTCTGTATATATTTTGTATATTAACTCTTATAGGATTTTTGGTTTGCAAATATTTTCTTCCATTCCATGGGTTATCTCTTCACTCTATTGATTATTTCCTTTGCTATACAGAAGCTTTTTAGTTTGATATAATCTCACTTATCTAGTTTTGCTTTTGTTGCCTGTGCCTTTTGGGTTGTATCAAAAACAACAACAACAACAACAACAACAACAACAAAACTATCTAGGCCGATGTCATGTAGTTTTCTCCTATGTTTTCTTCTAGTAGTTTTACAGTTCCAGTTCTTATATTTAAATCTTTAATTCATTTTGAGTTGATTTTTGTATGTTGTGAGATAAGGCCCAGTTTCATTTTCTGCATGTGGATATCCAGTTTTCTCAATACCATTTATTGAAGAGACTGTCCGTTCCCTGTGTTATGTTCTTGGCAGCTTTGTTGCAGATCAGCTGACTATAAATGTGTGGATTTATTTTTGGCCTCTCTATTCTGTTCTATTTGGTCTACATATCTGTTTTTATGCCAGTACCATGCTGTTTTGATTATTGTATCTTTGTAGTATATTCTGAAATCAGGCAGTGTGGTGCCTCCAGCTTTGTTCTTCCTTGTTTTTGAGATGGAGTCTCACTCTGTTGCCCAGGCTAGAGTGCAGTGGCATGATCTCAGCTTACCACAAGCTCCACATCCCAAGTTCAAGTGATTCTCCTGCCTTAGCCTCCTGAGTAGCTGGGATTACAGATGCCTGTCACCGTGCCTGGCTAATTTTTGTATTTTTAGTAGAGATGGGGTTTCGCCATGTTGGCCAGGCTCGTCTTGAACTCCTGACCTCAGGTTATCTGTCTGCCTTGGCCTCCTAAAGTGCTGGGATTACAGGTGTGAGCCACCACGCCTGGTCCCAGCTTTGTTCCTTTTGCTCAACATTGCTTTGGATTTTCAGGGTCTTTGTGGTTCCATATACATTTTAGGATAGTTTTCCTATTTCTGTGAAAAATGCCATTGGAATTTTGATAAGGATAACATTCTCAGTCTCTTATAGGCATTATTTCCGTGCAAGAATCTCCATCTCAGAGCCTATTTCCAGGGCACCTGACTAACAGAATCACTCTGTTTCTGTTTTATTTTTCATCCACTGTTTAGAAAAGCAATTCAATTAGCAAGGCACATCTTCATAATGCATGCCTTTCTGGCCTGTTTGTGGACCAGCTCCCTCTCCCTAAGCATGTTTCTCCTGGTCCTCAGCCAGTTGAAAGCCCACCACACGCTAAAGCCAGCAAAAAGCAGTCTCCCTCAAGCCTTTTCTGACCACTTTCTCTTTCCTGTTCCTTCTTCCAAAATTAAGTCCTCCCGTAACCCTTGATTTAGGCTTCTTCTTTTATAGCATTTACTTTTTCCTGTGCATTACAGTTGAGTCGTTTTGCTCCCTCACTAGAATGCAGGCTTCTACCACTTCCATCCTTCTTCTGCTTTCCCATTGTGTGTGGAGCTCAGTGGGCACTCAGAAAATGTTTTCTCAATGGGACACACACATTTTTATTCTCAGTATTTTATTTTATCCTTAATATTCTTTTATTTTTTATCTTTCATTTTTGAGATGGAGTTTTGCTATTGTTGCCCAGGCTGGAGTGCAATGGCGCAATCTTGGCTTACTGCAACCTCCGCCTCCCACGTTCAAGTGATTCTCCTGCCTTAGCCTCCCAAGTAGCTGGGATTACAGGTGCCTGCCACCATGCTTGGCTAATTTTTGTATTTTTAGTAGAGACAGGGTTTCACCACATTGGCCGAGCTGGTCTCAAACTCCTGACCTCAGGTGATTCACCTGCCTTGGCCCCCCAAAGTACTGGTATTACAGGCACGAGCCACCACGCCCAACCAATGTTCTTTTATTTTACTTCTTTTTCCCTGTGTATGCTATACACATATCATACCTACTACATTTTTTAGTAGAAGTTAATTGGTAATTATTTAAGGCAAGATCAATCTGTACACTAAGTTAAATAATCACAATATTACAGTCTCATTTACTTTTCCTTTTTGAGTTCCATAATCATTAACTTTCTCTACAGCATTCTGATATTGCTACAACTCTACATGATTTTTCAAAAGTAACATTTGAAACGTTGTAGTCAATTCTCTTAATTACTTGGGATGGAGGCAGTTTGGACCCAGTAATTTATATATGTTAATATTTGTAACTGTTTCTTTATCTGATGTCAATATCAGGTTCTGCAGAATCTACATTATTTCTTAGTGGTTCAAATCTCTTGATTTTTCTTTCTTGGGTAGATTAAGCAAATGCTTCAGCTCTTTTAGGATGGCCATTAATTCTACCCCATCCTCATTATTTGTGAACTTGTATAAAAGTGTTTTCCGTGCAATGCTTTTGTTCACTTTTTTTTTTTTTTTTTTTTTTTTAAGTGAGACAAGGTCTCACTCTGTCGCCCAGGCTGGAGTGCGGTGGCGCGATCTCAGCTCACTGCAACCTCTGCCTCCCAGGTTCAAGCGATTCTCCTGCCTCAGGCTCCTAAGTAGCTGGGACTACAGGCACTTGCCACCACACCCGGCTACATTTTGTATTTTTAGTAGAGATGGGGTTTCACCATGTTGGCCAGGCCAGTTTCGAATGCCTGACCTCGGGTGATCCACCCACCTCGGCCTCACACATCCTTCTTTGGATGCATGTTCCCATCTCACGCACCCTCACAGTATCGTCAGGAATACGGTTGGTTGCGATGGACCATGGGGGACCTTCATTTCCACAAGCTGTCCCTGAGAATTCCAACCTGCTTCTCGTAAATATAGTTACATGCTCAAATATTTTTTTATAGTGGGTTAATTTTCTTGACTTTTCAATTTCCACCGTAATCTATAATAAAAGTTTAAAAATACTTTACAGTGTTTTGTCATTTGGTCAGCTCACCTGAACAACTTGATTTATTTAGTGGGGAGGAGGATTTTACTCTCAGCTAAATGAGAAACCATTGGGAGGTATTTAAGCAAGAGAATGGCATGATGGAATTCATGTATTGAAAAGATAACTCTTTTGCATGGAAAGCAGATTTTCAGGCTTTAAGAATAGATGCAAGGAGAAGAACTAGAAGACAAATGCAGAAGTTCAACCCAGAGATAGTGAAGGCTTGGGAATCCACATTCTGGATACCATGAGACATGCTCAGCTTTAAGGTGGGTTAAGAGGGCTGAGCCAATGAACTTTGCTGCTGGATGGGCTGTGTCTTATAAGGATTAGAGAAGAATAAAGATTGACTTTTAGGGTTTTGGTCTATATAACTGGTGGTATTGACTGAGATGGAAATGGCCAAGAAAGAGTGGACTTTGGAAGAAAATGAAGAGCTATGTCAGAGGTTAATTCTAAATCACCTGTTTAGACATTCAAACAGGAATAGTGAGGCGGTGGTTGGACATACAAATTAGAAGGGTGGGTAGAGCTGGGTGTATCAACCTGTGACTCTGTCATCTGTGTATAAAATGGCTTAAAACCATGGACTAGAACAGGGTTGTTGGACAGAACAGGCACTGTGGACCTTCCTTGCAGAGTAAGCACAGCGGGGGCTGTCCTGTGCGTTGGAGGACGTTTGGCCGCATCCCAGGCCTCCAGACAGGAATGCCTGCAGCATCTCCTCACCTTGTGACAAAAGTGTCTTCAGACATTGTCAAGTGACCCCTGCAGGGCAAAGCTGTCCCCTGTTGAGAGCCACTGGACTATATACATGTTGAGAGAGTGCAGTTGGAGAAGAGAGTGGCTGGAGTCCTGTGCCTGTTGCAGAGGGAGGAGGGGGAGCTAGCCCCGGAGATGGAGGAGTGTCCTGTGAGCTGGGAGGAGCTGGAGGAGCAGGTGGACAAGGCTGTTATCAGAGCAGATGGCTGGTTGGGGTGAGTGTTGCTGGGAGTTTGAGTAAGACGAGGACAAAGAACAGAACCTTGGGTTTGGCAACAGCGAGGCTACCGGGGTCCTTGACATGAGGCATTTCAATGTAGAGAAGGAGACAGAAGATAACTGGAGTGGGTTGCAGAGGGGACGGGGTTAGTGTTGAGGGCGTGGACATGAAAAGCACTGACAGCCCTTGGAAGGAGTTCTGTTGAAGAGAGCAGAGAAGAGGCGATGCCCATAAGGGGATGTGGGGGCAAAAAGGAATTTCTTTCTAGCATGAAAATTGCAGTAGAAAGTGGAATAATTACAGAAATTAACTTCTTGGGTAGATAAGAGAGGATGGAATTCAGTACAGCCAGAGGGGCTGGCTTTAGATAACTGCACAGAGATTGCTGTACCCATCACATGAGGAGGGAAGGTGAGATGAGGACAGAGAGAGGTCAGTTGATAAAAGTTCTCAGTGGGAAGATGTGCTAGTCTTCATGTGATAGTTTCCATTTTCTTTGGAAAAGAGGAAGCTAATTTATTCGCAAAGAATGAAGAATAAAACACCCCTAAGAGTGCAAATATGAATTCCCTAGGGCAGGGGCCCCAGCCTTTTTGGCACCAGGGACCAGTTTCATGGAAAACAATTTTTCCACGGACCAGTGTGGGGGAAGGTTTCACGGCTCAAGTGCGTTACGTTCATTGTGCACTTTATTTCTATAATCATTACATTGTAATATATAATGAAATAATTATACACCTCACCATGATGTGAAATCAGCCCTAAGCTTGTCTTCCTGCAACTAGATGCTCCCATCTGTGATGGGGTGATGGGAAACAGTGGCAGATCATCAGTCATTAGATTCTCATAAGGTGCACACAACCTGGATCCCTGAGACACACAGTTCACAACACAGTTCGCACTCACGTTGTGAGAGTCTAATGCTGCTGCTGATCTGACAGGAGGCGGAGCTCAGGAAGTAAAGCGAGCAATGAGAGCAAACCTAAATACGGATGAAATGAAGCTTTGCTCACCTGCCCACTGCTCACCTCCTGCTGTGCAGCTGGTTCCTAACAGACCACGAACCAGTGCCAGTCCATGGCCCGGGGAGTGGAGACCCCTACCTGGGGACCCTTTCCTAGGGGTATGTAGAAAGTTGGTTGCCTATTTGAGAATCATGATCAAAGGTTTCAAATGAGCAGATGCGCCTCCTCCCCTCCTGAGCCAGCTGCATGGACATGGGCTTTGTATCTGTGACTGGGCTTCCCCTGGAACCCCGGCCTTCCCGTCTGGGGACTGGTGTACTCCTAGACCTGCCTGTTGCCTGCTCTATGGGGGCTGGGCTGCTGTTGGGGGTGAGTCTCCTGAGTCCGAGCTTTCCCTTGGTGCTTGCCAGGGGCTTGTTTTAGCCTTTGGTCATCATACCTACAATAATCGGGTTGCACCCCTAGCTTCTGCAGGGAGTGGTACATTCCCAGGCCTCATTTAGTCAGGCTACGCCTCTATTGCCAAGCCTGGTTCTGCCCATCCCAGAGTCTTTCACACTTGTGCCCAGACCCCAGTCCTATTAGGACTCAACGGAGGTTTTGAATGAGAATTGGGAAGAATTCACTTGCAAAGATCATGCTGGTGAAATGCTTGCGGGTATTTCAAAGTTCCTCATGGAGAATGTAATTCTGTAGATACAGCAAGTATAAATGATCATTGCTTTTATATGGATTATTGAAGGATTTAATTAGACAATGCAAGTTGAAAGCAAGCACATTGAATATTGTAAAGTTGCAGAGATAGTTAATGACAGCAGAACCTTATATAATAGGTGGTTTTGTTCTTGGAAGAGGGTTTCCTAAATATTAATAATTAAAATAAATTGGACAGCAAATTAGGGGAAAATATAGCAATGTTGTCAAACATGACAGCATCTCACACTATGATAAAGTTGTATCTCTGCATTGTGTGTGCATGTGCATATGTATGCACACGCGTGTGTGTACGGGGGCTGGGTGCACTGAAAGGCAGATAGATGGTGTTTATGGAGGGCTAGGTGCAGTAATCAGACTTAACTTGATTTTTCTAAGCCATTAAGCTCTCATTTGCACTTTAGATATTCTATTTATCAGCTATCCTTGCTTTATATTAATTATAGTTTTCAAGCATTTGTAAATATTTCCCTAAAAATCCTGCCTTCAGTTTGTGTTCCTCTTCATTTTTCTTCCCCTTTTCTCTTGAGAGCAGCATGTGAATCGATGGTCTCATTACTGTCTTCTGTCCATCCTCCCCCAGGTTTTTGTCTAAGTTCCCCCACTTCGGTTTCCTTGGTGACGTGCAAGGCCCTTGGTTTCCAGCCCTTGCCCTTGGTGCTGGCTCCAGTGGGGACAGACACTGCTTTATGGCCCCCCTTTCACATCTCCACATCACCCTGGTGTCCCAGATCCCTCAAGGCGCATGGAAAGGCAGCTGTTCCCCAGATCCTCTTTACAATGGCCAGCTCTCTATTAGACGACACAAGAAAAACTTTCCTTCTCACGTGAAACTCCTCTGGACACAGAAAAGAGGGAAAAGTCTATATTTCATGTGTTCGATTGAAAAATGATCTCTAAAATTACTTAAGACTCATGGATCCTTCTCTTCCCAGCCAGGCTTCTGACAAGCACACCCTACACTTATTGCTGTGGTTCCTGACCTTCAGTGTGCTTTACAGTCACCCAAAAGCAGGCTTTGTCTCAAACACTTCCTGGAAATTGCTTTTGTTGAGGCCACTGTTGATCTCCTAAACGATAAATCCAAGCACTGAAGCATTGGGAAATTTTGATCTCTTATTCTTGACTTTTCTGTCTCTCCTGCCATTCTCAAGCCTTTTCCTCTTCCTACCCGGTTAAATGTTGGGGTTTCCAGGGTTCCACCAGGGGCCATTACTCTTCATTGCTTTATGTTGTCCTTGGGTGATCTCATTAACCACCACAGTCATGCGTGTGGCTGTCTTTCCAGCCCAGATTGCTCATAAATAGCTCTAAGACCTATATTCTATTTGTTTATTGGCTGTTTCTACCTCGATGTCCCATAAGCATCTTAAATGCAACATAACTAAAAATAAAATCATCATATTACCCTAAAACATCCTCTTTCTAAATCTGGCATTAGATTAATGACATCAGGATCAACCTAGTCAAGGAGAATGGAATCTACTAAATTGACTCCAGAAGAGAGAGAAAACAGAACAATATAACAATGCACGTTATTAAAGCTATTACTGAATTAATATAAAAATATGGCATACCGAGATGGCGTTAGAAGTAAATGAATTCAACTTTCCATGGAATGATATTTCTCTATTTAAGCCTATTTCAACTATTATAGAAAGAATCCTCCAAAATTCTTTTAAATAATGACGGCATACCACTGACACTGAAAGTTGATAGAATAGTTCTAAAATAGATGATTATCTTGAATATTACAAAAATCTTTACATAATTACTAAAGAAATTTAGCAGTACATTGTACAAAAAAATATGCCATGACTGAGTGGCATTTATTTCCTGAATACATGGGTAAATTTAAAAAAATTACAAATGGGTCAAATTAATATATAGTAGTAGTATGTTAGAGGAGGTAAATTATATAACTTACATAGGAGGTAGGACAAGAGGCATGTTAATAAATGTCAACATTCATTTCTGATGTTAAAAATCAGTGGTAAGGCAAGAATTGACAGATTTTTTTTAAAGCCAGCATGAGGCTTAAGGATAAAATGCTAAAACATACCTATTAAAGTATGGAACAAGACGAGGATCTTAACCATTGCTACAACTATTTAAAACTGCCATTGAAATGGCAGTCAATGGTGTTAAATGAGAAATAAATCGAAAGTTTGAATACTGGAAGGAAGAATTATTATTACTATTTGCAGATTCTATGATTAACAACCTGAAAATATAAAGAGAATTACCCAAAAGATTACAAAATATACCTACATAGCTGCACTATATATAAATAATTATCAGTGAGAAAATATAGTAAAAGACATTGAAATAAGTACACCATTTACGACAGCAAACAAACAAAACAAAACAAAAAATAAAAAAACAAAAGATAAAATATCTATTTAAAAGATGATATATAAATTTATACAAAGAAAACTTTAAAACTCTACTGAGAGACTTAAAAGAAGGCTTAATGATGTCATACTTTAAAAGTATAACAATTGTACCTGAAGTGTTCTGTAAATTCATTGTGACCTTTTCTGGAAGACCAGAAAATCTAGATTTCTTATGAGAAGGAAAAATAAGGAAAAATAAACGTGTGAGAATATCTTGCAAAACTGTGGAAAGACTGGGTAGAAACTCCCCAGTGGGATAATAAAACTCTGCTGTCAAATATGGTAGCCACTAGTCACATGTGGCTATTTGAAATTTAAGTTTAAATTAATTAGAAATGTATAAAATAAAAAATTCAGGTCCTCTGTCACACTAGCCACATCTCCAGGTTCAATGTGATGGTAGCTACTACACTGGATGGAGTAAACAGAGAACATTTTCATCATTGTAGAAGGTTCTATTGGACAATACTCTACCGAAGCATGTTATTGAATAATGAAAAGCATTTGGTTGGCCCTGGAGAAGAAATAGTTAAGAACAGAATCGAGTCCAAAATTAGATCAAAATAAAGTAGAATTTAGATTGTGATAAAGGTTGTGTTTCAAAGGTGGGAAAAAGAGAGGCTACTTTTTATATGGTGTCGGGGCAATTGACTAACCATTTTTAAAAATGTACAGCTAGATCTTTATCTCATTATTCAAACCAATGTAAATTTCAGATAGAGCAAATAATTAAAATGTAAAAACAGAACTAAGCAAAATTCCTTACTGTCCTTGAGGAAAAGATCAATGGATTTATTTGTAAACTTTAAGCAGGGGTATTTGTAATACCTATAACTGACAAAGGGCTAATTTCCTTAATTTACAAATAACTAATACCAATCAATGAGAAAAAAATAACTAAAACAATAGAAAAATGGGTAAAGGATATGCATAGATGCTTCATAAAAAAAGTATAAATGGCCAATAATCACATGAAAAGATACTAAACCTCATTTATCACCAAAAAGACCCTAAATAGTTCAGTGTATATTCCCTACAAACAAGGACATTCTCCTACATAATCATAATACAAGCACTGAAATGCAACAAACACCGGTATATTACTACCATTTTATCCCCAACTCATTCAGATAATGCCAGTTGTCCTAATAACATCCTTGATAGCAAAAAGATCAATCTAGAATCACATGTTGCATTATTTGTGATGTCTCTTTATTCTCCTGTCTAAAACAGTTCTTCAGTTTTTTTTTTTTTTCCTTGACTTTCATGCCCTAGACATTTTAAAGATTACAGGGCAGTTTTGTTTTTCAAAAATTGAACATCCCTCAATTGGGGTTTGTCTGATACTTCCTAATGATTAGAGTCAGGTTTTGCATTTTTGGCAGATATATCCCACTGTGCTCCATCAGCTGCTACATGCTTTTAACTTGTCCATTTCATGGCCAAGTTAACCTTGATCCTTCAATTAAGATTTTCAGTTTCCATAGTAAAGTTACTCTTCTTCCCTTTATAATTAATATGTATTTTGTTGGGAGATAATATGAAATAATGGTAAATATATAATTTTTTATCAAACTTTTATTCATTTATTCATTTATATTAATATGGAGTCATTAATTCCTAATGTAGTCTGTGGGTTATAGTCCATTTTACTATCATTTATTTTGAAGCTCAAAGGGTCCCTGACTTGGCAATTGGGCAACCCTTTTGAGCCAGCATCTGTGTCCCCTGCACATGTCCCCTTTGCTCTTTAAGCATTTTCTTTCTTTTTGACATGGCTCTGTTCCAGGATCATCTTGGACTTTTCCTGCCTTAGTTCCAGAACTGGCCATTTCTCCAAGTAGCATTGGCTCCTTTTTAGGCAGAATGGTACTTAGAAACCAAAGTCCACGTACCAGATGTGCTCATTGCTTTTGGGTGCCAGTGCTCCCAGGCCCTCACAGTGAACAGAGCTGTACACACATACACATAGATACAACCATGCCCATTTCCACAGCTACCTTTATCTATAATGAAAATCATGAGTTTATGCCAGTATCTCAACTCTAATCCAGTACCCCAGAGTACTTTCAAATTCTCTATCTTTTCATATTTTTAACTCTCTTGGCTCCCATTATCCTTTTCATATTTACTCATTTGCTCTACCCCTGTATGTAATCAATATCCCACTACTCTGTACTCCTTCTTCATCCCAGTGCAGATGCCTTTCTGGTGACTCTGGTATTCTGATCCCACTTGCAGGGCCATTGGCAGTGCTTCCCAACCACGTAGATGTCTTCCTCACTCTTCTTAGGCCCTGATGCACCTCTCTGGACCACAATGGCTCTCTCTGCCACTGCAGGTGGATGCTGACTGTGCTCAGCTCCACTTGGTGGTTCTGGACTGAATTATTGAAGAAGAGGAAGAGAATAAACTCTGCATTATTGCTACCCTCCTCCCATACCTTTATGACTTGTTTGCTTATTTTCCTAGTCACAAACCAAACTTGGCAGGAGTGCAAAGCCAAGAGACTCAACCATTTCAACTGCTTACATTGGTAACTCTTATAGGGGGAGGAACTAGGAAGTCATCTTTTACTATAGTAAGATATACCATATTAAGTAGAATGTTTTCATGAGTCATTTTGTTGTGTGCAATTGATTTAAACACTGAGAATCACAACAAATATGTTGTTTTCCAAAGACTTCTGTAAAAAGCTCTATTATATAGATATATGCCTAGATTCTAAGTTATGAAAAATAATCAAATATGGTAAAGGTTCAAGTCCACCTGTGTATATAAGCTTGATATTTCCATGTTATTGGTAGATAAGATAAATTTAAAAAATTTGTTCATCAGCTATCTGTCCCTTTACTCTATAAAACAGTGACTCTACCATAGGGAAAATATTATGGAAACCAAGTGTTAATGTTTTCATTAAACCAATGATGGAATAGTATGCAGGATTATAAAATGTTTCTGTGAAGTATGAGACAGTTGCAGAATTTACACATAAGCATTGAATAATCACAACATTGCCTGGAGGAAAATTTCTAACTCTGTCAAAAAAAGGTCAGCTTTAAGTGTTGCTGTCATAATGGTAGAGTTAAGAGCCAAAGGGGAATTTTTGCAAAAGGTGGTGGGAGAGAAAGATTCTGTCATAGAATCTATCATGTAAGCCTAGGAGAAAAAATTGAGTATTGTCAAATAAGGCTCAAGTGAAGTAGTGAAGAATTTTATTAAGTCCTTATTACTTGAAGGAAGACATTTTTACATTTTAAGAAACTTCAGATCTGTTTAATGTGTGATTAAATAAGGCATAAAACCAACCAGAGAGTTCACCAGGTCAACTCTTGGCTGCCTTGGGATGAACCACATTTTCCCCCCCAACACAGCTATTCACTGATTTAAAGAACTTGCTGTTTCTTACTTAACATGTCCTATATTTTCCATTGAACTGAAGAGAGTTTTCCTTTTCAAATATTCAAGGTTATGCCCTTTAGTACAACTGGGTGCAACATAGAACCGAAATTATTTTGTTCTCAGCAAAAGTAAGGGGAAGAGATACATGTATTTAACTGAGACATTTAGTGGCTGCTTCAGTATGCATTAACCAATTTAATCCCTTCAACATGCCCCTGCAGTAGATATCATCCACGTGCTTTGGAAGAGGAAGTTAATGCTCAGAGGTTATGGTCCTTAGCCCATAGAAACAGGTGCACCCGCTTGGGAGCTCCACCTTCTAAGGCCACGGTGAGTGCTCTGTCCACTCTGGTGGTCTCTGCTTTATTCTCAGTGGGGATATTTTTTAATGAGGGTCCTCCAGTGAATTCTCTTTGTCCTCATGTTCAACACTTATTGTAGACCACCGAATGCTTGGCACTTTTTCACATTTTAGAAAGATATTCTGCATTATGGAATGGATAACACATTAGTATTAAAATATCTAAACTTTGATAGTTCTATAAATGCTTTAGAAGGAATATATTTGGGTCACAGGTAAAGTCCATTAAAGAGCAGAAAGTCAGTACATTATGCTGTCCTTCCATTCATAGTCTGGATGGAATTGTGTGTGTACTCACCTGACTGCTCTGTAATCTTTAATAAGATATTTTAAAATATGTGGAAGCATAGGCCATGACTCTCATGAGCATGACGGGTGACAGTGGTCCTCATGGAAACATTTGCCAAAGCTCAATTAACAAGACATTTGGTGGAGAACTGAGGTCCCCCAACAGGCATGGTTTGATGTTCATGGAGACTTTTAGGGGCTTGGCTCAAGAACTTCACACATATACTGTTACTGTGCAATGGAGGGTTGATTTCAATTGACTGTCTTTGCCTTGTTCACTGCTGAGTTGCAATAGCTTTTCTTTCTTTAAAATAAAGAATGTGAACGTAAAATAAAGAATATGTTTATGTACTTTAGACATATGGAAGTTTTCAGTTGTTAGTTTGCAATATGATATTTACAATATGATATTTCCTTTGTGTCATATGCTTTATATCAAATTATGGCTTGGATGTGTTGTCTTGTTCAGGTATTAACTAGGTTGATATATGCTTATTTCATGCATTATGAAAAAAGTCAATACAAAGGAAAATTCAAAACTCAGTAATGTCATAATATTCCTTTAGAACAAACATTATGTAGCAGTTGTCTCATTTTGTGCTATCCTTATCTGTGAAATTAGGCAATCCCTGTAGCATAACCTGTCAATATTAACAATTACTTGTTGTGGGTATCATTCAATCTCTACTTTATGCCCAACCGCTCAATGTACTTTTCTTTTAATTATAGATTTATAAATTGATCAACGAAATATAAAATGCCGGATCCACTTACAACTACTTTCAAACTTGCCCATCCAAATCCATTTCTGGTCCTTTTGCAAAGCTCCACTTTTATGGTGAGGTGGACTGTGACATTAATACTGCTTAGATGTACTCCAGCTAGTCTGTACTAAGGCCACTGACTATTCTTTATTAAGGCTACTGAAAAATTTGGATGGTAAGATGCTCTATTTCAGGGCCACTCATCATGTTTCCTGATAAATACTAACAATAGTTCACCGTGTACTTCATTTACTGAATGCACTCAACTTCTTGTCAACCGGGAAAGGTGTCAGAAAAATGTGCTTAATATTGCTCATGACCTTATTTAGTAAATGAATGTGAGTGTCAGCCTATAGACTACTTTGTCTTGTGCTTCTATTTGTAGCTGTTCACAGATACAGCTTGCCTATCCACTCCTGTGAGATCTCCTTTTAAAGAAAATTTAACACAGAGGGGGAAAATGTAATAAATTTGGAGAAGAACACCATTTCACATTAGCTAATGTGCTTTTCAGCTTAATAATCTAACATCAGGCATTAGACAAATATTTTTGTAGACCGGTACTTTGTTTTTCTTTTACTCTCGTTAGCATTGTAACATCAATTCTAAGAGATGCTAATCCACATACTTTGAGGTGGATATTCATATTAATGAAATGTATGTCTAAACTGTTCCTTTCTCCAAATTAGTTCACATTTTATTCCATGCAAAGAAGATATATTTGGGAGGATTATAAGTAATATTTGAGTATTCTTTTTAGGAGCCACTGCACTAAAATCCTAGGAAGTGATACCAAAAAAGACCGAAATCCAAACGTTTGCTTAGCCAAATTAGCTTCAAAGCCAATAGCACACTAAAAATAGCTAAATAAAATGCACATTTGTTATTTTATTTCTGGACTTTTCATCACAAAATTGATTTATTAACATAGAGAAGATGCTAATTTTAACATGATAACCTGACAATCTTTTTTTCTTAAAGTAAAATGTAGCTTAGAGTCTGATTTCTGCAATTATTCTTTTTCTAATTTGTATACTATACTAGCACTACCACTGTCATCTTCACTGAATGTACTACGTTATGTCTTAGGACAAGAAAAGAAGAGAAAAAAGAAGAAAAGAAAAGAAAAGGAAATCTCCAAAATAGTCTATGAATAAAAGTGGTTTCAGTTCTTTACAGAGTATTTGCATTATGTAGTAAATAAAGCAAAAATAATCTTTGGACTCGATTGTGCAATATAAGCTAGTTTACTAACAGGATAACACCAAGTTTAACTACAATAGAATTCAAATTGGCTATTAAGTTATGCTCATGTAGACAGTGGCAATATGTTAGACAACTGTGAAGAGAGAAGGAAGCATTGCCCGACCGTCTGTGGCCCCAAACAGGCCACTTCCATATGCTCCCAAACGCCTGGCAGCTTTGCCGCCCAAGTCCCCACTCCTTCTCAGCGACATCCATATGGTATCCACAGATTGAGAGCTTGCCTTTCTTTCTAAGACAGGCACAGTCTCACTTGGTATTCTATTGCACTGAATATTTGTGAACAGTGATTCATATTTTTATTGTAAAAATAAGATTATGGATTGTAATGATTGTAATTCTTCCACTTTCATTGTAAGAGACAGTTATGGATCCTTACAGTCTTAGATTTTAATTTTGTAGAAAGAAATGAGATGCTTGCATTTTAATCTAATATCAAAATGGAGCAGGCTACCATCCATACCTCTGTTCTATCTGGGCACACGCTAAGTGCTGGGTGTTAAGTGTGAAGAGCAGCTCCCTCAAGCAGCTCATCATACAGTGATGAGCCAGGAAACAGGGATGGGAAACACAACTGGGTGTGAGTGTCCTTGTTTCCATGTGCTGTTCTCACATCTAAACCGTACGGAGTTGAATATCATGGAAACGTCTGATGTGTAATGAGCAGAAATGTGAACCAAGGAAATGACAATCAATTTCAGTATTGCTTGAGGATGTGTTTATTTTTATGTTGCAAAGTTTAGGCCTTATACCTTCATTTCTTTGATCATTGATCATTTGTTTGTTTTCAGACTTTTGAAACCCTGGGTATCACCTGGTCCATTTGGAAAAACTTAATAGGCTGTGGTCATCATTTTCATTTCAGCAGACAGAGACTAACCATACTCTAAATTATAAATACAATAATGAGGGAACAGACCACTTTCTAAAAGGAAAGGTTGCTTTCTTGTAAGAGATAAGTAGCACTGGGGCCAGAGATTAAAAAGAAATGCGTGTTCTGCGACTAAAATCAATTCGTTTGGAGAAATCTCTCACTTTCTACAAAGCCTTTTTAAAAAACAGAATGCCAAAAGCGATATGTTGACAAATATTTTACTATTTATTAAGAAAAGAAATAAAATCCTAGAGAAATGTCCAACACACACCAAATTGACCTAATAGCAAAGTGAACATACTTAAAAACATTGGTAAAAGAAAAAAGATGAAGTATGATATTTTCAGAATTGAGGAAAAGGAAAACAAATATTAGCACCTTCTCTCAATCAACCTTCCTGAGTTAAGGGTTCATTTTGCATTTCTTTCTCTTTCAGAGAATTCAACCAGATCTGGATTTGAGATTACTTGTGACAAAGCTTCTCTGGGGAAACTTAAGACAACAAAAAGAGAACCTTTTCTCTTGACTCTATTCTCCCCATTCCCTGTGAGGGGAGAGCTTCTCCAAGAGCCTGAGAAATATTTCTTTTTGGGGGGTTTACTTTCCTTTTCTTCTTTTTTTAACTTTTATTTTGGGCTCAGGGGTACATGTGCAGGTTCGTTATATAGTTACCTATATAACAAACTGTGTGTCTCAGATGTTTGGTGTACAGATTAGTTTGTCACCCAGGTACCAAGCGTAGTGCCTGATAAGTACATTTTTGATCCTCTCCCTTCTCCCAGCCTCCAATCTCAAGTGATCCCCAGTGTCTGTTGTTCTCCTCTTTGTATCCACATGTTCTTGTTTATTTCCACTTATAAATGAGAATATGTGGGATTTGCTTTTCTGTTCCTGTGTTAGTTTGCTTAGGATAAAAGCTCCATCCATGTTGCTGCAACAGCCATGATCCCCTTCTTTTTCATGGCTGCAAAGTATTCCATAGTGTATATGTACCACATTTTTTATCCAGTCTACCATTGATAGGCATTTAGGTTGACTTCATGTCTTTGCTATTGTGAAGCATGTTGTCATGAATATACATGTGCATGTATCTTTATGGTAAAATGATGTATATTCCTTTGGGTATATAGCCAATAAGGGCATTGCTGGGTCAAATGGTAATTCTGTTTTAAGTTCTTTGAGGAATCGCCACACTGCTTTCCACAATGGCTGAACTAATTTACACTCCCACCAGCAGTGTATAGCATTCTCTTTTCTCTGCAACCTTGCCAGCATCTGCTATTTTTTGACTTTTTAACAATAGCCATTCTGATTGGTGTGAGGTGGTATCTCATTGTGGATTTGATTTGCTTTTCAGTAATGATCAGTGATGTGAAGCATTTTTTCATATGCTTATTGGCTGTGTGTGTCTTCTTTTGAAAAATGTCTGTTGATGTCATTTGCCCACTTTTGAATGGGGTTGTTTGGTTTTTACTTGTAAATTCCTTTAAATTCCTTATAGATTCTGGATTTTAGGCCTTTGTCAGATGCATAGTTTGGAAATATTTCCTCCCATTCTGTGAGCTGTCTGTTTACTCTGTCGATGGTTTCCTTTGCTGTGCAGAAGCTCTTTAGTTTGATTAAGTCCTATTTGTCAATTTTTGTTTTTGTTGCAACATCTTTTGGTGTCTTTGTCATGAAATCTTTGCTAGATCCTATGTCCAGAATGGTATTTTTGAGATTATCTTCCAGGGTTTTTATAGTTTTAGGTTTTACATTTAAGTCTTTAATTAATCTTGAGTTGATTTTTGTGCATAGTGTAAGGAAGGGGTCCAGTTTCAATTTTCTGCATATGGCTAGCCAGTTATCCCACCACCATTTATTGAATAGGGAGTCCTTTCCCTATTGCTTTTGTCGGGTTTGTCAAAGAGCAGATGGCTGTAGGTGTGCAGCCTTATTTCTGGGCTCTCTATTCTGTTCCATTGGTTTATGTGTCTGTTTTTATACCATTACATCCTGTTTTGGTTACTGTAGCCTTGTCATATAGTTTGAAGTTGGGTAATGTGCTGCCTCCAGCTTTGTTCTTTTTGCTTAGGATTGCCTTGGCTGTTCAGGCTCTTTTTGGCTCCACATAAATTTTAAAATAGTTTTTTTCTAATTCTGTGAAGAATGTCATTGGTAGATTAATTGGAATAGCATCGAATCTGTAAATTGCTTTGGGCAGTATGGCCATTTTAACAATATTGATTCTTCTATCTATAATCATGAAATGTTTTTCCATTTGTTCGTGTCATCTCTGATTTCTTTGAGCAGTCTTTTGCAGTTCTCATTGTAGAGATCTTTCATTTCCATGGTTAGCTATATCCTAGTTATTTTATTCTTTTTGTGGCTATTGTGAATGGGACTGTGTTCTTGATTTGGCTCTCAGCTTGGCTGTTGCTGGTGTATAGGAAAGTCAGTGATTTTTGTACATTGATTTTGTATCCTGAAACTTCGCTAAAGTTGCCTATCAGATCAAGGAGGTCTTGAGCAGAGGCTATAGGGTTTTGTAGGTATAGAATCACATTGTCTGCAAACAGGGATCGTTTGACTTCCTCTCTTTTTATTTCTTTTTCATGCCTGATTGCCCTGGTCAGGACTTCCAGAAACATTTCTTATGCACCTCCCATTGCCTCTCCATGGGGCATGGCTTAATGATTATTTGTTTTCCTCCATTCTTAGCTCCTGACAGTCTGCAGGGGTGCTCTGACCATGGGCTCTTCCTATTAGTGTGTTCTACATCTCCTCGTTTCTAGATCTTTCACGCATTACAGCCCTGGGTTTTCAGGGTCCCGCTTGTGATTGGTGGGGGTAGAGGAGAAGGAAAAAAGGACAAGGATAACAGATGGGATGAGTGTTTCAGCTCTGTCAATGTTTCTGATTTGCATATAAAAACACACAGAAAAATATTAAACCAAGGGGAAAAGGTTAGAATTTTTGTACTGGCACATATAATCTAGAGAAAATTGAATATAGTTGTAACATAAAGGTGGATTCAAATTTATAAGGAAAGGACTTGAAGCCCTAGTAGTCTGTCAGTTGTCTATTAAAGTATATAAACACGTCTAAAGCAAAATTACCTTGAGGCCAAGCTAACGTTAACAATCCACGTCACACATTTTTATAAAGATCTGCAAACACTATTGCCTGTGTTCATGAATGGCTATAAATGAAATCACAAAGATTTAGCCCTTTAGGGGTAAGAAACTCGCAAGCCCTATCACAGGATTCAGGTTGGATATCACTTCATATTTTTAGTTCATTTAAAATTAATCATAATTTTCTTAGAAATCACTATGTATTAGTGAAAATAGGCAATTAGCTCTGACTATTTGCATGTACGGTCTATTTTCACCTTGCAGGATCCTAATTAAAACATGATCACACCTCACTCAGGTATGAAATGCCGCGAATAACTATACCCCAATATGATTTGTGAAGCACTGTGGAAAATGTGTACTGAATCATTTGCAGAAATCTCCATTAGCTAGAAAGAGCTTTTACAGGCATCAGCTAAATGACAGGTAAGTTCTCTTTATTTTATTTTAAAAGTAATTAGTCTTTTGAAACTACAAGACCAGAACTGTGTTGGTATACTGCCTGTGGCCCTTTCTGATGAGCTGGTAACACCATGTATTTTAATAAGCCCAGAATTTGCCATTATTGTCCTATGGATTCAGAAAGAGCAGGATTATCTTCTCCTTCAGGGCCCTGCCAGCGTGTTGTGCTGAACCAGTTGTTCTATGGGCTAATGAGCTGAACGAGGAAAACTCATTACCAACCCAAAAGCCGAGGCAAACAAAGTTTCTTTCCTTAACAAAATAAATCTTCACAAGTGATGCATGTGATCCACAGTGAGGGAGTTTCCTTCTTCTACAATGTTTGGTGCGTTTTATTTGTTTGTTTGTTTGTAGTGAGACAGAATCTCACTCTGTTGCTTAGGCTGGAGTGCAGTGGTGCAATCTTGGCTCACTGCAACCTCTGCCTCCTGGGCTCAAGTGATTCTCCTGCCTCAGCCTCCTGAGTAACTGGGACCACAGGCACGTACCACCACACCTGGGTCATTTTTGTATTTTTAGTAGAGACGGGGTTTTACCATGCTGGCCAGGCTGGTCTTGAACTCCTGACCTCAGGTGATCTGCCCGCCTCAGCCTCTCAAAGCGCTGGGATTCGTGCTGGGATTGCAGGTGTGAGCCACGGCTCCCGGTCCCATCTACAATGTTTTTGAGTGAGGGTAATTGTGGGTCGCAGACCAGGAAGATGAGGAACAGCCCTGATGTACCTATTCCCTGACTAGCAGCTGTGGCAAGCAGGCAACCGAAGGTGCTTCCCCCATAAGCCCCGTCTGACTTTGTGGCTCCCCTAAAACTTGCTTTTGGAGAATGCACTCCACAGTCTGTCAATCAGACTAGAAACGAAAAGACACACAGAGATTGAATTCTCACAGTCTGACTTGGGATCCTGGCCTCCCGACCACTCCTTCAATGTTCTGTGCGTGTAACTCCATGGGGAAGTACTTGCCAAAGCCCAGATAATCTAGCTTTTTCTCAATTATTCATGAGATTTGGACAAAATTGCATATTTACTACTTTTTTTTGGTATGGATTGCTTAGATACATTTCAGGCAAGGAACAATTCAAGATCTATTTGCTAGAAGCCTCTCTAGGTTAGCTTAGCTTACTAGTTCTCATTTCAGTATGAAAACCATCATTACAACTACTTCTCTTTGAACTCTGAGAATAGAGAATCCTGAACATTTGACAGTTTGTGGCAATTTATGTAGCTTGTTCTATTCCTGTTGGCAGAATATGGGGAAATATGGGAAAATCTGAATCTATAATATTTATATACACATATACATGCACACATACATATGTGTGCCCATACATGTTCACATACACATATATACACACACGTAAACATATCCAGATATACACACATATATGCACACCCACATAGACACACATGCACATACACATGTACAAACAGTATATATATATATATATACACACACACACACACGTATATGACACATATATATATACACACACACATATATATATGACATATATATATTTCACAGCAGCAAAGGTAGAAATGGCAGAGCTTTGGACCTGGAGAAGGACTCGGAGATAGTCACTGCTAGAGACTTTCCACTCAGAGAGGATCTTATGTTTTCTCCCTCAGTTACTAATCAGCTCCCACCCCTGACCAGTGGACACGGAAGCACCAGTCTCCCTCCATTTTCCCCTCTGTCCCCACCTTCTCGCAGCAGCCGATGGGGACAGGACAGCTCCACCTGCTTCCCAGACACCTCCTGCCCTCCTGCTGCCCCAATGGGTCTGCTCAGGTCCCCACCTTTGCTCGTACTGCTTCCTCTGCCCTTTGCTCGTGACTCTAACCCTGCCCACCCTTCAAAGTCTGGCTATAAGTCCACCTCTTGGAAGCCCCCCAGGGAGGCCGGCTCACTCCTCTGAACTTTCCCCAAATCTAACATCGAGGCTGGCAACGGTCGTGTGAGGAGGGCAGGTCTGTCTCCCCCATTAGACTGGATCCATTTGCAATGGACCTGGGGCTCCCATATCTGACTGTTAGTGGCCCTTGAGGTCACCTAACATCCCCATGTCACCCCGGCGGAGAGAGAACCGTCACCATGCTCTTACCATGTACCTAATTGCACAGGTGCAGTGGTGGCCTGAGGCCAAGCACCTCAGTGACCAAGCTCTTACACTGCATCCTGCCCCCTCCTTGGGTGGGGGCCCGTGACTTGTTCCTTTCTGCCTCCCCAGGCACCTGTAGCCGCCGGTAAATATTTATTGATTTGAACTGGGGCAGGAGGTGGATGAGTAGGGGTTAGGGAGCTGGGTGGTCTTTGTCCAGCCTCACCTCATGCCCAAAGGTGATGAGACTCTCCCCACACAGCCCGATTCCTGAGAAGGCTCCCAGGGGCCGAGGGAGGCTCTTCCGCTTTGTGGCTCAGGGCACACCCGAATGTCTTTATGACTCTGTGTCTTAAAGAAATTGGGACGTAAATGTATACCTGAAGACAGCAGGATTAAGAAAAACCCACTTGTGAACTGATAGATGTTGTAGTCTTCCCAGTTCCTATTAAAATTTATAACTACTATTAAGAATTGATATAATATATGTACTCTAATGAAGCGGAAGTGGGTTTGTGACACTTTCTGTAAATTAAAGGTTTTCACCAATTCTGCTTAAGTATTCACTTTCTTCTTGTAATACTGCTTTAAAAATATTTTTTCCTACGTTTCTGTCTTGTTAGCTTTCCTTATACTTGTTTGACACATTACAAGTTAAGAAATAATAGGCTGGGTGTGGTGGCTCACGCCTGTAATCCCAGCGCTTTGGGAGGCCGAGGTGGGTGGATCACGAGGTCAAGAGTTCGAGAACAGCCTGACCAACATGGTGAAACCCTGTCTCAACTAAAAATAAAAAAATTAGCTGGGTGTGGTGGTGTGCACCTGTAATCCCAGCTACTCAGGAGGCTGAGGCAGGAGAATCGCTTGAACCCGGGAGGTGGAGGTTGCAGTAAAACGAGATTGCACCACTGCACTCCAGCCTAGGTGACAGAGTGAGATTCCATCTCAGAAAATAATAATAATAAAAGAAATAATAAATATCACATTTGAAAAATGTGAACATAGCACGGGAAACCCCGGCCATAGGAGGCTGAGAAATGTGAAGAGATCTCAACCGCTAAGAGGCAGGACCCACGTTCCGCGGATCCTGCCCAGTGCCTGGGTCCTGGGGTCCAGGAATGCAGGCAGCGCAGGGCGCTTCCCAAGCACACTGACGTGCAGGAGTAGGGTGACCAAGCATCCTGCGTCAGCCTGGAATGTTCCGTGTCCTGGGAAACTTCCCAGTGCTGAGCAAACTGGGCAATTGGTCACCCTCTTAAAAAGGTATCTAAAACAAGGATTGTAAAAGAAAGCTCCAACTATTGAGGGTTTTTAGCATTCCTTGGTTTGTCAACAATCATATCAGGTGTCTTCACTTTGAACATTAAAAGGTTAAAATTTGACCTTCCTTGGAGAAAAGACTCTCGGCGCAGTTCTGTCAATACATCTTGAATGCTGCTCATGAAATTCAATCCTCTCCCCTCTCCCACTCATGGCTGTGTGTTGTTTGGAAACTATGTCTGAACTGAGAAGTATGTGACACGTGCCCACGTTCATACCCTTGGCGTTTAGACTCCAAGGTTAGCACTGTTGCCTTTGCGCGAGGTCATGCAAATGGTCTAGATCATGGAGTAGAACATCCTGTAGACACTGGGACAAGTGTGCTGTGTGTGTGCATATATGTGTAAGCCCACATTGGGTGGTCCCATCCTCAGGAGGTGCCAATGTCCCAGTTCCTGATTTTGTGATGCACTGGTCCTAGGGGACTAAAAGACCTAGCACATTTCCTTTTCTATATTAGAAAAAAAAGTTGCCTTTTTCTCTGTATTTTTAATAAAAAATAGTTGTAGGCTCAGACTGGCAGCAGATAAAGAGGACTAAAAGATTCCCCTGGTTGCCAGTCTTTATCAAAGCAAATTCCTTCACTTTTTGCCCATCCAAGTACTGTATCTGTGATCACATTTTAAAATTAAAAAGTGAGCAAAGTAACTTTTTAGGGTCAAATGTTTTGTATTCTTTGGCAAGTCTGCAGAAAGATAAATACGCTATAGTGCCATTTAATGATGTTTAAAATGTCCAAGACCTTCTTCTAGGCAGTGATAGAGATATATATTACATATAATACAAATATATGCCTCACAGTTTACACAAACATGTATTTGTGTTTATATCTATCTATGTATATAGACACAGAGATGCATATCTGTACACACACACACAAACACAGACACACAACAAACAAAAGAACCACACTGAATTGTGGTTGCCTCTGGGGCAAAGTTAAAGAATGAGTTTTGGGAGGAGTTCAAAGGAAGACAGCTCTGCCCCAGGCATCCTTCTCAGTGGAGTTTCAATCTGGCCATTCTCTATCCCCACCTCCACCATTTACTTCTCCAGGAAAGTATTAGGTGCCTGAGAGGCAGCCAAGCTTGGCGGTTAAGGGTGAGGCCTCCTGGGTCGCACTGCCTGGGTTTGAATCTGGGATCAGCTGTTTTCTGCCTGTGTGACCAAGACCTAGGTCCTTGCCTGCTCTGTGGCTGGGTTTCCTCCCTAGGCAGACGGGATGATAATAGTCCCTGCGTTATAGGGTTGTCATGAGCCTTGAAGGAATGAATAGACACAAGGCACTGCTTTTCACTTGGAACAGTGGCTGACACAAACGCTGGAGAAGCCTCTGTCCTAGTTGAAGGCCCTCTAGTGAAAGTGGATTAGAATCGCTAGTTTCTTATGAATTAGTTCAAGCTGCAAGAATCAGCCTGCAATTTAGTTGAGGGCAGGAAACATTTTATCATTCTTATTCTTTAAGTACTCAGAGCTTCGTTGAGTGTACATTGGACATCATGGGTGTTCATCTGTTTATTTATTCCATACATGATCATGTGAGAGGATAATAAATCTTGGGGCCCCCAAATCACTAAGCTCAAGGGAAAAGTCCAACTGGGAGCTGCTTAGGGCCAACCTGCCTCCCATCCTATTCAAAGTCACCCCTCTGCTCACTGACATGGATGCATATCTGATGGCCTCCTTTGGAGAGGCTCATCAGAAACTCAGAAGAATGTAACCGATCATCTTTTTTTTATTTTATTTTATTTTATTTATTATTATTTTTTAATTTATTTATTATTATTATACTTTAAGTTGTAGGGTACATGTGCATAACGTGCAGGTTTGTTACATATGTATACTTGTGCCATGTTGCTGTGCTGCACCCATCAACTCGTCATTTACATCAGGTATAACTCCCAATGCAATCCCTCCCCCCTCCCCCCTCCCCATGATAGGCCCCGGTGTGTGATGTTCCTCTTCCTGAGTCCGAGTGATCTCACTGTTCAGTTCCCACCTATGAGTGAGAACATGCGGTGTTTGGTTTTCTGTTCTTGTGATAGTTTGCTAAGAATGATGGATTCCAGCTGCATCCAAGTCCCTACAAAGGACTCAAACTCATCCTTTTTTATGGCTGCATAGTATTCCATGGTGTATATGTGCCACATTTTCTTAATCCAATCTGTCACTGATGTACATTTGGGTTGATTCCAAGTCTTTGCTATTGTGAATAGTGCTGCAATAAACATACGTGTGCATGTGTCTTTATAGCAGCATAATTTATAATCCTTTGGGTATATACCCAGTAATGGGATGGCTGGGTCATATGGTACATCTAGTTCTAGATCCTTGAGGAATCGCCATACTGTTTTCCATAATGGTTGAACTAGTTTACAATCCCACCAACAGTGTAAAAGTGTTCCTATTTCTCCACATCCTCTCCAACACCTGTTGTTTCCTGACTTTTTAATGATTGCCATTCTAACTGGTGTGAGATGGTATCTCATTGTGGTTTTGATTTGCATTTCTCTGATGGCCAGTGATGATGAGCATTTTTTCATGTGTCTGTTGGCTGTATGAATGTCTTCTTTTGAGAAATGTCTGTTCATGTCCTTTGCCCACTTTTTGATGGGGTTGTTTGTTTTTTTCTTGTAAATTTGTTTGAGTTCTTTGTAGGTTCTGGATATTAGCCCTTTGTCAGATGAGTAGATTGCAAAAATTTTCTCCCATTCTGTAGGTTGCCTGTTCACTCTGATGGTAGTGTCTTTTGCTGTGCAGAAGCTCTTTAGTTTAATGAGATCCCATTTGTCAATTTTGGCTTTTGCTGCCATTGCTTTTGGTGTTTTAGACATGAAATCTTTGCCCATGCCTATGTCCTGAATGGTACTACCTAGGTTTTCCTCTAGGATTTTTATGGTATTAGGTCTAACATTTAAGTCTCTAATCCATCTTGAATTAATTTTCGTATAAGGAGTAAGGAAAGGATCCAGTTTCAGCTTTCTACTTATGGCTAGCCAATTTTCCCAGCACCATTTATTAAATAGGGAATCCTTTCCCCATTTCTTGTTTCTCTCAGGTTTGTCAAAGATCAGATGGCTGTAGATGTGTGGTATTATTTCTGAGGACTCTGTTCTGTTCCATTGGTCTATATCTCTGTTTTGGTACCAGTACCATGCTGTTTTGGTTACTGTAGCCTTGTAGTATAGTTTGAAGTCAGGTAGCGTGATGCCTCCAGCTTTGTTCTTTTGACTTAGGATTGTCTTGGAGATGCGGGCTCTTTTTTGGTTCCATATGAACTTTAAAGCAGTTTTTTCCAATTCTGTGAAGAAACTCATTGGTAGCTTGATGGGGATGGCATTGAATCTATAAATTACCTTGGGCAGTATGGCCATTTTCACAATATTGATTCTTCCTATCCATGAGCGTGGTATGTTCTTCCATTTGTTTGTGTCCTCTTTTATTTCACTGAGCAGTGGTTTGTAGTTCTCCTTGAAGAGGTCCTTTACATCCCTTGTAAGTTGGATTCCTAGGTATTTTATTCTCTTTGAAGCAATTGTGAATGGAAGTTCATTCCTGATTTGGCTCTCTGTTTGTCTGTTACTGGTGTATAAGAATGCTTGTGATTTTTGCACATTAATTTTGTATCCTGAGACTTTGCTGAAGTTGCTTATCAGCTTAAGGAGATTTTGGGCTGAGACAATGGGGTTTTCTAAATATACAATCATGTCATCTGCAAAGAGGGACAATTTGACTTCTTCTTTTCCTAACTGAATACCCTTGATTTCTTTCTCTTGCCTGATTGCCCTAGCCAGAACTTCCAACACTATGTTGAATAGGAGTGGTGAGAGAGGGCATCCCTGTCTTGTGCCAGTTTTCAAAGGGAATTTTTCCAGTTTTTGCCCATTCAGTA
The DNA here is from genome assembly GCF_024542745.1 of Macaca thibetana thibetana. NCBI lineage: Eukaryota > Metazoa > Chordata > Mammalia > Primates > Cercopithecidae > Macaca > Macaca thibetana. The sequence goes on along the minus strand of NC_065581.1, from coordinate 161,293,786 downwards.
TGATATTGGCTGTGGGTTTGTCATAAATAGCTCTTATTATTTTGAGGTACGTTCCATCAATACCGAATTTATTGAGCGTTTTTAGCATGAAGGGCTGTTGAATTTTGTCAACATCCTTTTCTGCATCAATTGAGATAATCATGTGGTTCTTGTCTTTGGTTCTGTTTATATGCTGGATTATGTTTATTGATTTGCGAATGTTGAACCAGCCTTGCATCCCAGGGATGAAGCCCACTTGATCATGGTGGATAAGCTTTTTGATGTGTTGCTGAATCCGGTTTGCCAGTATTTTATTGAGGATTTTTGCATCGATGTTCATCAGGGATATTGGTCTAAAATTCTCTTTTTTTGTTGTGTCTCTGCCAGGCTTTGGTATCAGGATGATGTTGGCCTCATAAAATGAGTTAGGGAGGATTCCCTCTTTTTCTATTGATTGGAATAGTTTCAGAAGGAATGGTACCAACTCCTCTTTGTACCTCTGGTAGAATTCAGCTGTGAATCCATCTGGTCCTGGACTTTTTTTGGTTGGTAGGCTATTAATTATTGCCTCAATTCAGAGCCTGCTATTGGTCTATTCAGGGATTCAACTTCTTCCTGGTTTAGTCTTGGAAGAGTGTAAGTGTCCAGGAAATTATCCATTTCTTCTAGATTTTCCAGTTTATTTGCGTAGAGGTGTTTATAGTATTCTCTGATGGTAGTTTGTATTTCTGTGGGGTCGGTGGTGATATTCCCTTGATCATTTTTAATTGCGTCAATTTGATTCTTCTCTCTTTTCTTCTTTATTAGTCTGGCTAGTGGTCTGTCAATTTTGTTGATCTTTTCAAAAAACCAACTCCTGGATTCATTGATTTTTTGGAGGGTTTTTTGTGTCTCTATCTCCTTCAGTTCTGCTCTGATCTTAGTTATTTCTTGCCTTCTGCTAGCTTTCGAATGTGTTTGCTCTTGCTTCTCTAGTTCTTTTAATTGCGATGTTAGAGTGTCAATTTTACATCTTTCCTGCTTTCTCTTGTGGGCATTTAGTGCTATAAATTTCCCTCTACACACTGCTTTAAATGTGTCCCACAGATTCTGGTATGTTGTATCTTTGTTCTCATTGGTTTCAAAGAACATCTTTATTTCTGCCTTCATTTCGTTATGTACCCAGTAGTCATTCAGGAGCAGGTTGTTCAGTTTCCATGTAGTTGAGTGGTTTTGAGTGAGTTTCTTAGTCCTGAGTTCTAGTTTGATTGCACTGTGGTCTGAGAGACAGTTTGTTATAATTTCTGTTCTTGTACATTTGCTGAGGAGTGCTTTACTTCCAATTACGTGGTCAATTTTGGAGTAAGTATGATGTGGTGCTGAGAAGAATGTATATTCTGTTGATTTGGGGTGGAGAGTTCTATAGATGTCTATTAGGTCTGCTTGCTGCAGAGATGAGTTCAATTCCTGGATATCCTTGTTAACTTTCTGTCTCGTTGATCTGTCTAATGTTGACAGTGGAGTGTTGAAGTCTCCCATTATTATTGTATGGGAGTCTAAGTCTCTTTGTAAGTCTCTAAGGACTTGCTTTATGAATCTGGGTGCTCCTGTATTGGGTGCATATATATTTAGGATAGTTAGCTCTTCCTGTTGAATTGATCCCTTTACCATTATGTAATGGCCTTCTTTGTCTCTTTTGATCTTTGATGGTTTAAAGTCTGTTTTATCAGAGACTAGTATTGCAACCCCTGCTTTTTTTTGTTCTCCATTTGCTTGGTAAATCTTCCTCCATCCCTTTATTTTGAGCCTATGTATGTCTCTGCGTGTGAGATGGGTCTCCTGAATACAGCAGACTGATGGGTCTTGACTCTTTATCCAGTTTGCCAGTCTGTGTCTTTTAATTGGAGCATTTAGTCCATTTACATTTAAGGTTAATATTGTTATGTGTGAACTTGATCCTGCCATTATGATATTAACTGGTTATTTTGCTCATTAGTTGATGCAGTTTCTTCCTAGCCTCAATGGTCTTTACATTTTGGCATGTTTTTGCAATGGCTGGTACCGGTTGTTCCTTTCCATGTTTAGTGCTTCCTTCAGGATCTCTTGTAAGGCAGGCCTAGTGGTGACAAAATCTCTAAGCATTTGCTTATCTGTAAAGGATTTTATTTCTCCTTCACTTATGAAACTTAGTTTGGCTGGATATGAAATTCTGGGTTTAAAATTCTTTTCTTTAAGAATGTTGAATATTGGCCCCCACTCTCTTCTGGCTTGGAGAGTTTCTGCCGAGAGATCTGCTGTTAGTCTGATGGGCTTCCCTTTGTGGGTAACCCGACCTTTCTCTCTGGCTGCCCTTAAGATTTTTTCCTTCATTTCAACTTTGGTGAATCTGGCAATTATGTGTCTTGGAGTTGCTCTTCTCGAGGAGTATCTTTGTGGCGTTCTCTGTATTTCCTGGATTTGAATGTTGGCCTGCCCTACTAGGTTGGGGAAGTTCTCCTGGATGATATCCTGAAGAGTGTTTTCCAACTTGGTTCCATTTTCCCCCTCACTTTCAGGCACCCCAATCAGACGTAGATTTGGTCTTTTTACATAATCCCATACTTCTTGCAGGCTTTGTTCGTTTCTTTTTCTTCTTTTTTCTTTTGGTTTCTCTTCTCGCTTCATTTCATTCATTTGATCCTCAATCGCTGATACTCTTTCTTCCAGTTGATCGAGTCGGTTACTGAAGCTTGTGCATTTGTCACGTATTTCTCGTGTCATGGTTTTCATCTCTTTCATTTCGTTTAGGACCTTCTCTGCATTAATTACTCTAGCCATCAATTCTTCCACTTTTTTTTCAAGATTTTTAGTTTCTTTGCGCTGGGTACGTAATTCCTCCTTTAGCTCTGAGAAATTTGATGGACTGAAGCCTTCTTCTCTCATCTCATCAAAGTCATTCTCCGTCCAGCTTTGATCCGTTGCTGGCGATGAGCTGCGCTCCTTTGCCGGGGGAGATGCGCTCTTATTTTTTGAGTTTCCAGCTTTTCTGCCCTGCTTTTTCCCCATCTTTGTGGTTTTATCTGCCTCTGGTCTTTGATGATGGTGATGTACTGATGGGTTTTGGTGTAGGTGTCCTTCCTGTTTGATAGTTTTCCTTCTAACAGTCAGGACCCTCAGCTGTAGGTCTGTTGGAGATTGCTTGAGGTCCACTCCAGACCCTGTTTGCCTGGGTATCAGCAGCAGAGGCTGCAGAAGATAGAATATTTCTGAACAGCGAGTGTACCTGTCTGATTCTTGCTTTGGAAGCTTCCTCTCAGGGGTGTACTCCTCCCTGTGAGGTGTGGGGTGTCAGACTGCCCCTAGTGGGGGATGTCTCCCAGTTAGGCTACTCAGGGGTCAGGGACCCGCTTGAGCAGGGAGTCTGTCCCTTCTCAGATCTCAACCTCCGTGTTGGGAGATCCACTGCTCTCTTCAAAGCTGTCAGACAGAGTCGTTTGCGTCTGTGCAGAGGTGTCTGTGTGTCTTAGTTTACTGTGCCCTGTCCCCAGAGGTGGAGTCTACAGAGAGAGGCAGGTTTCCTTGAGCTGCTGTGAGCTCCACCCAGTTCGAGCTTCCCAGCAGCTTTGTTTACCTACTTAAGCCTCAGCAATGGCGGGCGCCCCTCCCCCAGCCTGGCTGCTGCCTTGCCGGTAGATCACAGACTGCTGCGCTAGCAACGAGGGAGGCTCCGTGGGTGTGGGACCCTCCCGGCCAGGTGTGGGATATGATCTCCTGGTGTGCCTGTTTCCTAAAGCGCAGTATTGGGGTGGGAGTTACCCGATCTTCCAGGTGTTGTGTGTCTCAGTTCCCCTGGCTAGGAAAAGGGACTCCCTTCCCCCTTGCGCTTCCCAGGTGAGGCAATGCCTCGCCCTGCTTCAGCTCTCGCTGGTCGGGCTGCAGCAGCTGACCAGCTCCGATCGTCGGGCACTCCCCAGTGAGATGAACCCAGTACCTCAGTTGAAAATGCAGAAATCACCGGTCTTCTGTGTCGCTGGCGCTGGGAGTTGGAGACTGGAGCTGCTCCTATTCGGCCATCTTGCTCCGCCCCCCTCGTAACCGATCATCTTATCTCCTGTGGCCTGCAAACCCCCTCCCTGTTTCGAGTTTTCCTGCCTTTGCTTCAAGTTGGCCTGCCTTTTCAGACCAAACCCGTGTACTTCTTACATGTACTGACTGATGTCTCATGTCTCGCTAAAACGTATATAAAACTAAGCTGTGCCCCAACTGCCTCGGGCACATGTCGTCACGACTTCCTGAGGCTGTGTCATGGGTGCGTCCTCAACCTTGGCAGAAGAAACGTCCTAAATTAACTGAGACCTGTCTCAGATTTTCTGGCTTTGCAATCATTAAGCCCTTATTATTATCAAACACTAGAGCAGATGCTGGGACCTCACTGATGGGCAAGGCAACACACTTCCTACGTGTAGCAAAACACTTAGGAACACAGATTCTTGGCGCCAGACGACCTCAGTGCCCATCCCATCCACCAGTTCTCACTGTGTGACCCTGGACAAATTAACATCTCTGGGCCTTACCTTCATCCTTTGTAAAGTGAGGATAATGATACTATCCACTTCACACAACTGCAAATCACATACACACACGTAAAGTGCTGACAGCAGGTGCCTGATGCATAAGCAGTATGGAGATGGTGTATGAGTTCCTCGTTTATTTTACAATCTAGGTATTTGGTGGTATTTTTTGAACAAATGACAAATACATAATCAAACTCTGAATATTTTTTAACTTACTGAGCTATCTTGACTCATTAGCAAAAAAAGAGAAGTAAAATTTTCATAATCAAAACAGTTAATATAGATTATATTAAAAATCTGTGGTCATTTTAGTGAATAACTAGTTCCAGTCATTTGGTTAACGCATGTCCAAGGCTAGATTGAAATGGCTACTTGAAAAAGGAAAGTATGTGAGTGAATCAAAGTTTTTACATTCTCTCCAGTTTTCCTCAAGACATCAGCACAGATTTGCAGGGACCTGGGTCTCACAGATAACCACGTATCTAGAAACCTCTCTTTATATCAGTGATGATAAAGTCATTATATCCCTATGTACTTGCCTTGTAAGTTTCAAGTGCTTTACATCACAATTTTGTACTTTTTGTTTTGTGCTCCTGACATAGACTGGGATGCTATCCTTTCTACTTTCTACTGGGATGTGGCCAGTCCTGTTCCTTTGAAAGATAAGATAACTCTTGCTCTGAATTATTCCCTTGTCAATTCCCTTAAACTGGAAGGTAAAGAGAGAACATTTAACATAAGCCAGCTGGGTGCAGTGGCTCACGCCTGTAATCCCAGCACTTAGGGAGGCCAAGGCCAGCGGATCACGAGGTCAGGAGATCGAGACCATCCTGACTAACACGGTGAAACCCCATCTCTACTAAAAATACGAAAAAAAAATTAGCCGGGCATGGTGGCAGGCACCCATAGTCCCAGCTACTTGGGAGGCTGAGGCAGGAGAGTGGTGTGAACCCGGGAGGCAGAGCTTGCAGTGAGCCAAGATCACGCCACTGCACTCCAGCCTGGGCAACAGAGTGAGACCCTGGACAAAAAAAGAAAATAGCCACCAGTTTCATAAGGACAGTAGGTTAATGGGACTGTATTTTTATGACACACCTCTAGACCAAGCATTTACAGATGGCATTTTTTTTTCTTCCTTTATAGCTAAAGGTGATTTCAAAATAGATGTGTACTGGAGCAACCGAAAGCACCAACAATATCCACAGAGATGAGCTGTGATTAGTACTAATGGAGAACCAGTTATAACTGTATTCGAAGGGAAATGTTCTTACTGTGGAAAAAAATCAGGTATTGATATATTCTATTAATATATGTATTTTTTTCCTGGCAGAAAAAAAACTATCTTGAAAATTTTAGGTTCAAGTTTTTAAAAGTTTAGTGAAATGACCACAAATTCTTCTTTCTTTTTTCTGCTTCGGTTTTCTCCCTCCTTCATATATTTGTTTATATTTTCTATCATTTGCCCATTTACCAAGTTGTCTGCCTCTATCAATCAATCAATCAATCAATCTATCTAGTCTGTCTGTTTAGTCTGCCTACTCTTTCTGTTTGTCTACATGTCTATCCGTCTATCTACCTGTCTATCCGTTTATTTGTCTGTCTGCCTATTTGTCTATCTGTCTAGTCTTTCTTTCTGTCTACCTGTTAATCTATTTTTCTGTCTGTCTGTCTAGTCTTTCCTTCTTTCTGTCTCTCTAGTCTTTCTTTCTATCTTCTGAGCATCTGCTCACCCCAGGTCTTGCGTCATGTGCACATTTATCTGTTTATTTCTTGGCCTCTCTTCCTTCTTTGATTGCAGAATATAAGTGACTCTTTCAAGAAACTATCACTGAAATCTCACACAGAACTCTGTCAACAGTTTTCACGATGACAATAGGTAACATTTATGGAACCATCACTAGGTGCCAAGCAGATTATGTTATTTATTTACACTGTTTTGCCTAATGTTGCCTCAAACCCTGCTGAAGTAGCTGTCACTCTTCCCATTTGACATCTCTAAGGCAGGGAGCAGCAACTCCCCAATGTTGCACAGCCAGGTGAGGCTACAGGTAAAGCTCCCAGTAGCCCTAGGACAGGAGAGGTCTTGGAGTGGATAAATGTTGGCGAAAAGAATGAAAGATCACTTTAAAATTTGGGTCGTGGTTGACCAGGGGACGGATGGTGTCATTAGCAGGGACAACGGAGCTGTTGGGCGCTGTCGGTGAGCAGCAACCATAGTAGCTGTCATTGATTAGAGTCTCCGTGTGCTTATCACGCGCGGGGCACGGTTCTACTTCCCTAACTCTAGATGATCAGGGAACCAGCGTTCTCATGGCAACACTGTGCGGAAAATGCTGATTTGGATCTTGGACCTGTTGCTTTCGAGGTGGGCAGGAGATGAGCTGGAGGAAACCGAGCCAGAGACTGGAGGACGGGGTCTGGGCGGGAACCCAGCTCGTGGGGGGTCTCTGGGATCCCTGCTCCCTCCTAAAGAGCAGGAGGGAGCTGCGCCCTGCCAGGGAGCAGGAGAATGGAGGCGAGAATCAGGGAGGAAAGAGTGAGAGAGCTCGCCGAGCTGGGAGGAGATGTTCGGGAACCAGCGGAGACACTCAGGGGCCCGGAGGAGGCCTCGGCGGGGCTCGGGAAGGGAGGCAGGAGGAAGCCAGAGCTCTCCAGGGGCCATTTTAGAATGGTCGTGGAACTGAAACTTTGAAAGCAGCGTGATTGTGTGTCTTTAGGTGCAGAATCTCCATTTCCCTGCAGGGCAGGGAACGCAGCACAGGGAGGCCCAGAGGGGGTCAGGCGGCCTCCACTGCCACCTCCTCAGACACCGAAGCGCAGGCAGCCCTGGGGGAGGTGGGGCCCCTTCCTGCCTGCATTCCCTTATCACAAAATGTCTTCAAGCAGACTTCTGGGAAGCGGGGGGACGATTTCGCGGCTGGAGAAGGGAGTCACATCACATTGAAAACACTAGGCTCTAAGGCCGTGTGGAAAGGGAAGAGGCCTCCAGCACTCTTCTCCATTGGACGCGTGTCTTCACGGGTTTCACGGTCAAATGTCTGATGTAAGTAGAACCCAAATCAGGAGACAGCCTTGGAAGGGTGGCTAGGGCGGCACCTGCGGCTAAACCTCTCTTTGGCAGCACTCTGTTTGGATGCAATTGCTTCAAGATCGGATGGAGATTTAAGGAATTATAGACGAAATAAACAATTCGCTAACATTATTTGTAGTCCATGACAATGAAATGTGAAAACAATCACATGCCAATCATCAATGTGTGGCTGAGAGGCCAAGGCATCCCTGATGCTCTCTCTGTTATGGAGGGATAAAGAGGCTCTTTCAATTGCTACCTTTGGAAACATCACCTCCTTTTAACATGGTGAGAGTCAGGGGTCAAGGGAAGTGGACTCCTTCTACAATCAACTCCAAATCTAGGCTCAAGTTGAAGAGGACCAGTCCCAGGAGGGAGGACAAGCTTACGGTTCAGCAAGCCCGTGGACACCCATGTGGAGAGGAGGCACTTGAAGAGCCCCAAATGTCTGATGCCTGCGAAGTGCATTGATGGCCAAAAGGGAGGGGCGTGGGGAAGGAGGGGAGAGTGAAGGAGGTGGGAAGGGAGAAGAGCAGAGGGAAGAACAGCATGTGTGTGTGTTGGGTGGGGAGGGGGGCGGGGGCGGGCATCAATCAGTGCACTCCAGTCTCAACAGGCAGCCCCATTCCTGCAGCCCAGCAGTCCTGGAGATGTTCTAATCTCCAGGACTGATTTTAGTTGCTCCAAAATACTTGCACATCGATGCCTTCACAAATAAGCTATTTGGATGAGTGAAGCAACCACCGCTTACGAAAAAGCTGTCCTGTTCAGTGTAGGTATGCCACTATGACTACAAACACCTCGGGCACCCCGGCTGCACCCCATCTAGTCCCAGGAACGACTGGCAGTCAGAGTCCCCGTCAAGCCCATTCTGTGCTTGATGGCAGGTGGCCTGTGGCTTGTGCAGCCCAGAGCCAGACACCACCAGCCTAGAGGCGCCGGCATTTCCTGCCTTGGGAAAGGCAGACAGATGGAAATAACAAGATGAAGAAAGAAAGATATGAAAGGAGGGAAGGAGGGTGACAGGGAGACAGGAGAAAGGACAGGGAGGGAGGGAGAGAAGGGGAGAGAACAAAAGAGAGACATCAAGAGGAAGAACTGAAACTAAGTTCTGGAACTTCAAAAGTGAAAACAGAACTCCAGGAACTCTGACTATGGAATCTCTCCTCTATAGAAAGGAGCGCTGAGTCTATGAGCTATAGGGGAATGTGTAATCGGGCGTGGAACCTCCATCACAGACGGCCTCATCTGTTGTCAAATCTGATTAGTATTAAGAAACAGTCTCACCTGAGGTCAGGGGTTTGAGACTAGCCTGGCCAACATGGCAAAACCCTGTCTCTACTAAAAATACAAAAAGTAGCCGCCTTTGGTGGCCCACACCTGTAGTCCCAGCTACTCAGGAGGCTGAGGCAGGAGAATCACTTGAACCCAGGGGGTGGAGGTTACACTGAGCCGAGATTGCCGCACTGCACTCCAGCCTGGGTGACAGAGTGAGACTCCATCTCAGAAAAAAAGAAAAAAAAAAAAACAGTTTCCTAGTCCAACATGGATTTGAAAAAGTCTCTGATTCTATGTTTTCTCCAATATGTTTAAAATGTGTACTACATTTAAAATACATTTTTATTTGAAATACTTTTAGGAATACTTTCAAACTATGATGGGCTGGTACAATTTCTGACTTTGAATATTGAACCAAAAATTATCTCTGAGGAAAATTTGTCAAGTTCAATATAACAAAATGAAATTTTGTTTTATTTAATAAAAATAAAGAAAGAAAGAAATCCCATGTGTTCACGTCTTCATTTAGTGTTTCCCTCCCAGTTCTCGGGAGGCCACCATGCCGCACTGCTCCATACACAACACTGGGTTCTTAAGAATGGTCAGTCTCGGTATTTCTGTCTGGGCAGCCCCTGGGAACAATCGCCTTGTCGATAGTTTTCCACACTTAATCAGAGAATTTAAAGCAATACAAATGGAATAGTGGTGAAAGTACCAACTCTGACCTTAACTCTCCATACATTGTCTTAAGTTTAATTCAGCCCTCAAAAACAAATTTAAAACAAAATGAAAGTTTTTCCTCTGGGCATCTGAAAGACTGACACCCATTTTTACTCTATCAATCTAAGTGAAGACTTATGGAAATGATTAGCACACAAGGCATATTTCTATAATTGGATATTTATAAAATATAAAGTGGTGCATCGAAATTTTTGTAGACTCCATCACCACCTTAAACATGAATATTTAAAAATTACCCTGCAGTTCCATGCCAGTGTGCTTGAAATTTATTGTTATAAATATTATTTTGAATTATAGGCTTTAAATGTCTGTTATCAAGCAATCGATTGTCATTTTATAACCAGGAACAACAAAGAGTTACTATTTATTAGGTTTAAAAAAGGCTTTTATCTCTCACAGACTTTGGGATCAGGTTTATGGGTTGTAGAATAGTAAGAAGTATCAAGCATTTGGAAAAACGGAGACCTGAGGAGTGAAGAAGTGTGTCAGATCTTTTTAAGCAGGAAATCGAGTGGCGGCTGCCTACTGCAGGAAGTCACAGATGTCTGCACCTGTCCAGCACTTGACAAATGCTCCCAACACACCCGACCCGGGAACCAGTCGGCCTAACCATCCTCCTTGCAAATACAAACAGTACAAAAATAAAGTGTTCTCTCATCAGGTCTAAATAGAGATCCACATAAGCCATCCACGTTGGAGAACTCTAGCTTTGTATGCTATGATGAAAAAAGTATTTAAAATGAAATAAACACCTTAATTCATGCTCATCTTGAGACACACTTATGAAAGTTTAAATGTTTAAAAATAAGGCAATAGACATTTTTATGGTTGATAACAAACTACAAATTTGTCTGGGGGAAAAATCATTGAATGTTTGACAAAAGAGCTGTGATAAGAGATAAAGAACACAGTATTCACTGTCTAAAGAACCAGAGGGGAAAATACAGCTTGTCCCGGAGCCCACATTTTCAACTATGTGTGCTATGATTACAGTTCTAAACAATGGATACTGTGTCAGCACAGAGAAAAACAAACAATAGATCTTTTTCTGAAAGTATCTGTAGGAAGAACATACAAATTAGTCAACAAGGGAACTGAAATAATCCTTGCATTCTTTGCAAAAATAATACTTTAAGTTTCCTTTGCAAGAATGTTGGTATTCTTTTCCACTGTGCATTTCATTTTCCTTCATTCACTATAGATTTTCTCCCAACCTGCACCTGGTTTGAGCAGCAGTCAGCTGGCTTCTGGGGACTTTCCCCATTTCATTCCCTCTAACCCCCAGAGACTCTGGAGGCAGCTGCACAACTGTGCTTTCTTTAGTTATAAAAGCCAGCTTGTGACATCCTTTGCTTGATTCAGTTAAAAACTGAATTAGCTGAAATCAATTCAACAACAACTCCCCCGGTGCTTCCCCGTTGATGGCACCGCTGGTGCAGTTCAGGAGGGGATGGGACATTGAGGAGCAGGACAGTCTTCAGGAAGCTTACAGTCTGCTTTGGGGTATGAGACACCAGGCAGGCTGTGGGTTTCATTGGGAGGGACTCCCATGAAGTGTTACAGGGTTTAGAGATAAAAGGTGTCTGGAAATGAAAGATGAGAGGATCCTGGACAACCTGGGGGCAGAGGGACTTCATGGCTGGGAGTGGGAGTGGAGGAGAAGGTGGCATTTTGGTGGGTGAGTGGAGGAAGAGCATAGGCACAGATGGCCACGTGGAGTGTGGTCCACAGATAAGTCACCTGGTGGAGTGCAGCCACAGTGGCTGAATCATGAGGTCTTAGCTCGCGAGTGTATCTTAGCTCAAAGATACACTCAAGCTCCTCGAGCTAGGAGAAACCTTATAAACCACCTAAGTGGATGCCTTCCCTTTAGAGAGGAGAGAGCTTAGGTCACAGAGGGGCTGTGACCTCCCCCTAGGATGGCGCAGAAAGTGGCCGTAGCAGTGAAGGGGAAAGGCCTCATGGCGTGGAGGGGCACTCACCAGAAAGGTGTGGGGGTCAGAGAAAGGGAAGATCAGAGGACACTGGAACTTGACACTGAGGTGAGGAGTGAGACTGGGTGGGGTCATTCACAGAAATTTCATTTGAAGCCTGGGAAGGAAGTAGGTGTGGGGGGACAGGAAGGGATGATGGTGAATTTTGTTTTTTAATTATTGCTTTTATTTATATATTTATTGTTTGCAATTTTGAGGTCTAGTGTCCACGTAAGTGGAATGGTTTAGGAAAAGGTGCTCATGTTGTATGCTGTTCTCCTGGACTAAGGGTTAATACATAGTCCCTCTTTAACTTGAATCTAAGTAACAGTGGTTTTCTTTCCCCAAACCATTGAAATGATAATATGTAAGTAATATTTTAAATTCAGTATTCTAATACATGCTAAATAAGGGATTTCTGATTTCGGTTGTTTCAGGAACACAGTCATCCCAAAGAAATGGCTTGGGTGACATGTGGTTTGCATGAGAAAGCAGCACACGGACACTGGGTGAGTGTGCTTGGAGCTGCTTGTCAGGACGTCATTAGCAATAGACAGAACACGAGAGAAGTAATCAGTGAAAGAAGACGGAGTTGTTGTTTCTGACTTTGTCTTTGGAGCGGGCTTACAGAGCATCTGAGTGGGTTTTTAATATAAGAGAAAGAGCCCTACACTTTTGCCCAATTCTAGTTCTAGGCTCCAAAACAAATTTTACTAGGATTCTGAACTGAGGGGTTAGATTGTTTTCATTAACTTTTATTCTTATCAATATGTTTGGCCATTGCAGTCCAATCAGAAGAAAAGTAGAAAGCAGATCATTTTTACCTTCCCTCAGAAAAGAAATCCAAATTTTACAAGAACACCCATTCTTGAAAGTCCTTTGTGCTGCTGGGCAGGGCCTTTCGATTATTTTCAGACAGAAGTTGAACCTTCGGAATTTCCTTCATGCACTGGGGTCACTGACCACTTGTGTCTAACGCAACTCTCTGCACCAACTAGATTGTGTCCCGACCTGTATTTTCACTTTAGAAAACCTTATATTCCAACACTGCTCAAGGTCGACTGTCACTGAATGTGGGCTTCTCTTTACGACTGTACTTATGAAGAACAAATATACTTGTAGATGTTTGGGGACTTCAAGTTTAGTTTACAAATGTGTATGTCCTCATTTAAGATTCGATTTGTATTATATTTAGGCAAATTTTCTGGCTCCTAATGAGGTCCTAATGAGTCACTGATGGTAAGGCTTCAGATTCAGACCTTTCTGTTAGGATGCGGATGAGCTGTTTTTCCTCATTTGCCAATTATTTGGAAGAAAAAAAGCAATGTAATGCAATCGGAATCCAGTTGCATTATTAAGACCTGCATGTGAAACCTAGTTTCTTCTATTGGATTGAATTTGTCTACTGGAGTAATTTTTCTGATTTTTGGATTCTGTTACTACTCCTTCATACAAATGAACATTACTGCTTTTGTGGTGTTACCAGACCTAGCTTATATAAATAAACGACAGGCCACCTGGGGCTCTGCCCGTGCAAGCATGAACTAAGCAGCAACAAGCAGTGCGCCCTGGGGTGACCAGCGCGTCAGCATTCACATTAGCCCGGGACAGTGAATGCGGGCCCTTGTCAGTCATGGGCATCAGGCGCATGGCACTGGGCACAGCTGACTGTTGATGTTGATGGCTGGATGGCTGCATTTCAGTACACTTTCACAAAACTCATTTGTATCTCTTCCCGAAGAAACCTAACTGGAATTCGTTTGTTGGGGAGCTGCAATGTAAAAAGTTTAAATAGAGAACAAAATGGAGTATGTTGCTGTTTCATGTAAAAGAGAACATGGGAGAAACTAACAATCTGTAAGCTAAAAACTGATGTCAGTCCTTGCCACAATGAATAATTGGCAATGCCATTCAGCCTTTAAAGGTATCAGATAATGAATGAGCAGGGCATAAGGCATCTAGTTCCCTTCCATTATTCTCCAATAGATTATGTAATAAACATCCATCCCTGATAGATAGTTCTTTTTTTCATTGTTCTGTAAGAGAAGATAATTCTCTCTTTTTAAAATTGCCCTGGAAGACATTCTTAAAACACCATGTTAACAAACTGGCCAAACATCCACCTACAGAACTGCACTAACTAAAACCAAAATCAGTCATTAGAGCTATTACGCATTTGTGAGCAAATCTCTTACGTCCATTTCATATCTGACTTTTCTGTAACAAAACTATGCTATACATAGAACTTAGCAGTACAGATGATGCCTGCTTTGATCATACAAAGAGGCTTTATACATGAATCGTAATTTCCACTTTAATTTGTTTTGGCGAAATGTTTTCTGCAGTATCATTCCATCTCACCATTCCCCAACCACCTTTGACATTTAAAAAAATTATCCTCTCATGTCTTGTTAGGCCACAAATGTATGGGCTGTCATTTTTCAAAGAAAAGTATGTTGGTCACTTATGAGATGGATCCAAATGTAAAAGATGTTTTTCACGTTCTAGCATACATTCCTTCATTGCTCTTAGTCAATATCTGCAAATGAATAGCATGTGGAAATATCCTAAGCCCATGCTTGCTTTGTGCAAAGGAATCCTTTCCCCTCTACTGAATGCTCTCTGGATGGGCAATGATGACAGGTTTTCAGATCTCAAACACAACAGAACAACATAGTCAGACAGGAACGAAATTGCAGTTGTAACTACTGAGGGAATTTTTATGCAGATTATGTAACAAAAATGAAACTAGACAAAGTGTGAGAAAGGCCACTAACATAAAATGGTTAGGCCACCCTTTAGAACTGTAGAATCAGAGCCTTCACCTTTCTAGGCTAGAGATGACCTTCTCACTCAGGGGCCAAACCCTTGGTGTGACCCCTATTTCCCAAGAGATGAGCCTTCAGGTCCGAGGATCAATGGCCTGATTCTTAAAAAGGAGAGAGTGAACTCACAGAGGCATCACATTAGTATACGCACAAGGTCACCTCTAAGAGATGATGTTAGATTTTCTACTGTAACTTCGGCAGCTTAAACGGACGCTCCTTAATTTGGAGTTAGTAAGCTCAATCATTTTGATCAGGGACAGGATTTTAGCAACAACTGTCATCAAAACCGTTTTCTAGTAGCAGATGAATTCGATACTGACTAAACCTTTGGTAAAAGATTACTATGCACATGCCAAAGAAAAGAGTGAGTTGGGAGAGCTTTTTCTACACAAAGAATGGTTGATTTGGAGCTCCTGCCTCCCTGATGTTCTGATGCAAACCAGTCCTGGGTGCGGGGACTCTGTTTGCACAGGTCATATGGCTACCCGAAGGAAAAGATCCTCATATAAACGCACATAACTCCAACATAGCTCAAAAATGACAACTATAATTTTAAAAACTAATATTGCAAGGGGTCTTTCAAAGAGATATGCCCATTTCGGGACTTTTAAACTCTCCCATTGTGTTTCCTACCTTGTTGAAGAGTGGACAGTTTATTTGGTATTGACTTAGTGTGAGGCATGCCCTAGACCCTAGGAATATAAAGGGGACTGGGAGAAAGCCCGGCTTCCCAGGAGTTCTTCATGTGATGACAGGGGCAGGCCAGCGGACAGGCGCCTAACAGGAGGTGCTAAGTGTGCAGGTGGGGTTACATGCCGGGTTACATGCCGCGTCACAGCAGTGCTGAAGGAGAGCCCTGACTCACGGCCTGCGATGCTGGGGCTCCTCCCCAAAGAAACTCTTTTGGACCTGGGAGGAGTAGGACTCTGATACACCATGGAGGTTGAGAATCCACTTTGGGATGGGAAACCCACTAAGTGAGGTAGAAAAGAAGGTGAAGTAGGAAAGGCGGGATTCGGGGCTGGGAAATCCAGCAGGGTCTCTGTATGCTGCCAGTGGGTTTAGATGGCTCTGCAGGTGACAGGGGTGCCAACGTAGCAGCACCAGGATAATGTCTAGGGTGGAAAGCAGATACATTCATGGAGGGGAGGAGCGCGGACTCTCCGTTGAGAGGCGTTCTCAGCGGTGCTGCAAAGAGACGGGGTCAGTCCTGAGCCATTGGCAAAGGCGGGTGGCGAGCACAGGAGCCTATTACAGGCCAGTTGCACAGGCCTGGGTGTACTGACTGGCTGTGGGTAGGGCGGGCAAGGGCAGTGCCCAAGGTAGCACTGAGGTTCCAGCAGAGGCCGCGAATAGATCAGTCTATGGAGGGATGTTGGCCATACAATGGAGGAGCGGATGTGGGAAGTCGATAATGAGTTCAATTTAGGCCATCCTGAGGTTCAGGTGTTGTATCAAGCACAGTTGAAACTGTGACTTGGTGTTGAGAACAGACTTTGAGAAAAACAGATTTGGGAGCCACTGACATGGAAGGGAAATGGATGAAATTACCCGGGACCGTGTGGAGTTTGAGGACAGGGGTGTCTCCCTCCCTGCAGAGCAGGTGCCAGGAGAGGAGGCAGAGACTGAGAAGTGGGGGCAGGAAAGGCTGCTGATGGCGCAGAGCCCGGGGAAAATGTCAAGAGCCCCAGGAGTGGATGCCCCCAAAACAACCGTCAAATTGGCCTCGTGTGTGCGGTGAGGGCGACGGAGGCCGACTAAATACTTCCTGACTGTGCCCCTCGGGAGTAGGAACAGAAGCGCCTCCAGGGAGGCAGCAGAGCGGTGGAGAGGAAATAGTGTTGAGTTGAACGACATCAAACTACTCGGAAGCAAGGGAACGGCCTCATGTTTTAGTCTGTGAGATGGGGCTGGGGAGCGCCTCGTCCGGCAGGAGTGAGAGAGCGCACCTGCACCTGCACCTGCACCTGCACCTGCACCTGCACCTGCATGCGCCGGCTCCACTGGGCTGGGAGACAGGGTGTGTCCAGGGGAAGGCTGCCAGCCAGAGGAATCAAGAGTTCCAACTCTTAGTAAGAATCTAAGTTGGGAGAGATGGGATTGGGGCACAGCCAGGCAAAACAGGCCTCTCCACCACACTGGCCCCATTCTGAGGACAGAGGTGGCAAGTTTAGAATGACAAGTAGTCTGTGTGTGTGTGTGTCTGTGTCTGAGTGTGTGTGTGTGTGTGTGTCTGTGTCTGAGTGTGTCTGTGTGTGTGTGTGTCCGTGTGTGTCTGTGTGTGTGTGTGTGTTGAGGGGGCACACGAGAGAATTCCCTCAGTAATCTGAGGGTGTCTGAGAGTGGAGACAATGAGAATGTTGCTTCCATTTGCCATTGGACAGCAGCTCTCCAGGTGTGTGCAGCCAGCGGGCTATGTTGGGGTCCACCCCTTGGCCCCATTCTTGGGGGAAAGGGGAAGTCAATCTGAAAGCCTGCCAGAGAATAGGCCACACAACGAAGCCCCCTGGTGAGGCAGCCCACTATGCAGATTCTATAAGGGGACAGTGCCTGTGTCTCAGAGGGTGCCTGCAAGCTGAGCTGAGAGTGAAGTGAAGGCCAGCAGAAAGGCCCAGTCACCCTTTAAAGAAGTCCTGTGACATAGACTCTGGACCAAAACAGAGAGAGGAGGGGGCGCACCCTCCCTTGCCCGCTGCCTGGGAGTGCTGGGGTGATTTGCTGGGGCTTAGAGTAGATGGGGGTGGGGTCAGCAGTGAGAGAGGAGACACAGGGAAGCAGCTCTGGAGCTCATCGCAGCAAAATTCTCCCCATGCACACCCCACTGAGAGGCATCCCTACTGGACCCCTGAGGCAGTCTGGGGCTCAGGATCAGGACGTGACACTGAGATACAGAAAAATAGAGAACATTTAATTTTGGCCTTCAGTGATGCCCCTGTGAAGTTCACGCCCACTACAACTGCAGCTAAGCTGAGGCGGCCGCTTGCATTTTGTGCAGGATTAAATTGATGATGCCGCGATTTCCTCCAGCATCTTATCTCAGGCATCAGGGATGAATCTGCAGCAGGGCCTCCATTTATATTGTGGGCACTCAATTTGTTCTTTTTCTTAACGAATTCTTTGATTATCTAATATTTTCCTTAAAAATGGCTTAAGTATTTGCAGTGAAATTTACCAAGTGTTGAAGTAACGGCATGTAACATCTTTAAGTCCTGTTAATTTGAAAAACGTAGAGTTCCTATGACAACCCTGAACTGTCCTGGAACTGTACTCATGCTGAACTTCAGAACGTCTTATTAAGATGGATCCATGTTATAGAAATTACGTGGATTGTTTTATCACAATGTCCCCCGATCTTTCTTTCTTAGTTTCATTTTCTACTACAATCCAGGCTTATTCTGGTCAATTGTTCCCACTTGCTTTTTTCAGTGAAAAACAATCAGGACGACTCCCAGCATACGGCTGCACTCCTCTTCCATCTTTCTCTCTGCGGTGCCATGTGCAGAGGTGCCTGGAGTGTGGTTAGATTCTTTCCCCATCGCTGGCTACGGACAGCAGTATTTGCTTCTGCCCTATACGATGTCGTGCTAAATTAATTACTTTTTGGTTTCTGCTAATTAATTGCATTGGCGTTCTGGCTTTAGCTTTCCTGGCCTTGCACGTATATGCTATGAAAACAAAACAAATCTTTCATGATCTGGCCTAATTTCCACTGCTTCTCCCATTTCCATTTGCCCACCAGGTCTCTGAATGTAACCAAATTGTTCTCCTTTTATCATTCCCATACACTGGTGTACTTGTTTGTGGAACCTGCAGAACTGCCTTTTTCAAGAGTGGTGAGTTTTCTCTCTCTTTTTGTGTCTCTGGGTGCCTGTACGTAGGTTTCTTTATGTTAATGCCTGAAGTCAGGCAAAGTTGCATTTCTTTATGTTGCTAACATTTCTCGAGCAGTGTGGCAGGACAGCAAGCAACTCAAGGCTCTGAGTTAACTCCTCTCAAACACAGGGATATTCTTAGGAGCTCATAGCACCTGTACCACTTAGAACAATTAGAGACATTCAAGCTGGTATGGCCAATACAAACATTGTGTATGGCTTCCTTTTTCGATTTGAGTTTTTGAAACCCTTAGTAATTCTTAGTGAAATGAAATACATAGATTGCACCATTATTTAGGTACCACTCTTTTCTAGCAGTTTCCATTCCAACTGGACACTGAAAATTTCACCATAATTTGTCATGGCCACATGAAATGTTATCAGGGGCAGTGTTACTGAGCTAGTATGGACAGTATAAAGATATGCACTATAACCTGTAGCATTAAAGAAACAATTTATGTACAGGATTTACCAGACTCTTAAGTAGATCTAAACGGAACAAGAAATGCTTCTTTAAAACTTCCAGTTACTCTATGTTCTATTATCTATGCGTCCTGAATATTAGCACCAGGGTAAATTTCTCAAGGAACTGAGCGCAAGGAGCTAAATTTGCACATTGATTTTTGTCTTTTATCTGCAGCTTAAGGCTAATTTAAAAGGATGGTGAGGAGATTCTATTTTCAACTGGCTGAAGTTCAATAAGAATATAATAAAACACTGTTATAGCAAACTCTTTCACAGTGGAAGTTTGGCAAAGCTAAATCTCATTCCTTTCAATGTGCTCCAGTACAGCCAAAATACTGTTCCAGTAAGACACCCATTAGAGTGATGAGCTTCCTACAGGACAAGAATCTCTCCATATTTTATTTTAAACCAAATCAGCTTTTTATTGCTTTGTGTTAAGAATCCAACAGGAAATATTGTGTAATACAATCAGTAAAAAACCTACAGTTTCATTACAGTTATATTTTTATCATTGGCCTGCGTTTTCCTAATTTCAGAGGTATACATGACAATTTTAGATACAGGAAACGACTTCTTTTAATTTTTCTTGTAGTGAAAGTTTTGCAATTCTTTAGTCAAGCCTAATGATTAGCTTAAAAACCCTAATAAAAGGAGTGACCATATAATACATCTCTGTAGGTATAAATCAAGGTTGGGAAATTTTAAAGGTACATTTCTTTTTCTTCCTTTTTTTTTTTCTTTAACCCTATGTCTTTTAGGCAGCTTGGCCTTTAAATCTACTTGCCACTGATGGGAAGAGCTGACAGAAGATTTAGAGAAGCACGGGGTGAGTTCCTAAAGTCAGAGTCAACACACACACTTCATCTATTTTGTGCTTCACTCCCTGTTAAAACACTGAGTTTGCTAAAACACTGAGTTTGTTCATATCATGTCCTACAAGTTGTCAATGATTTCCCATGATCCTGTCTTCAAGATAAAGTTCCTTAGTCAAAAGCAATGAAGCCCTGACCTTTGCCTGTAAGGCAAAGTCAACACTTTTTAGCCTGGCCTTCCATGCCCTTCCATGCCCTTCGAGCTCCCACAGCACCCCCAGCAGTCCATCTCTCTCTACTTGTCCAGATGGACACTCTCTTAGAGCCAGTGGCTCCTACTCATTGTTCCCCGAACACATCGTGGGAATGTTTGCCTTCATACCTTCCCAGATCATTTTCCTGATCTCAGACACCTCCATCCTCATTCATTCACTCTTCACTTGTCCAACAAATATTTGTTGCTCATGCAACCTGGATCACCCACATAGTTTCAAGACTGCATCTTCTAAACTATTTAAATCCTATCCATTCTTCAAGAAATGTTTCATGACGCTTCCTTAACTGCTAAGGACCTGCAGAGTCCCTTCCTCTTGGGACTCACGCACTAACTCATCTCTCGCTCTTTTGGTGCTCCGCAAAGTGGAGGCCTCTATTTTGAACTTAGAGTCAAGACCACTAAATAAGACTGCGCTCTAAAAATTACACCTCCGTGACCCAGAACAAGTGAATTCACATCTATAAGTTTCCACTTCCTTGTCTATAAAATTGGAAAATTGCATCTTAAGATTAGTTCTGAAGATTAAATGAGGTAACATAGGTGAAAATGCTACATTTACGTAAGAAATTACTCTTTCATAGGGATATCAATGTTTAAATACACATTTTCTCAGTTTTGTTAATGAAATACTTTGAAATTCTTTTTTCTAATGAAACCTGCTGAATGTAAAAGAGACCCGTATAAAGACAGATACCACATGAAGCACCAAGGGTCTCCTTCTGGGTCTGTCATGCCTCTTGTGACTGTTTCATCAGCATAGAAATTATAGGCGATTGTTATTCTGGAGGAAGACAATGAGTCTCATCTATATCTTGTTTGGGTTGATTTTGTACACACAGCATTCCAAAGATCATTCTTGCCTTTTGTTTCCATTGAGAACTAGAATGAAGTAAAACAAACTATCAATTTAAGGAAAGCCTCGTAATTGTTAGCAATTTCTTCAGTCACTTTCATCTTTCAGCTGATTTTATGAACACAAATGTGCAGAAATGGGCAGAACAAATTACTTAACTCATTGGTAGGAAGCAGTGGGCTCTCTAAGGAGGGAGAGGTAGCAGTGATTTCACCACCGAACGGTGGAACACAAACAGCCTAAAAGAGTCTATCACTTTCAATTGAAACCACAAGAAGAAGTAAGTAGGTTAAGCCCTAAGAATCTTCCTAGGTAACCTATTTGAGTTGAAATTTGACTAAGAATCCTTAAATCTAAGAGAGGTAAAGCTGTTAGGATCGGAGGTGATTGGAAGTTTTGTTTCAGATCTTGTCCAAAAGGGAGAACTGTCAATGACAAAGCTGCTGTGAACAGCATTCTGGGGGCGTGGTGGAACCCCGATTCACTGCTATCTCCCGAATCAGCAACTCGATAGAGCGTGCCTCCCGGGCCTTGGAAGCCTTCCATTCGGAGCTGACTAGGTAGAATTCAGGTTTTTATGGTATGTGGGTACTTTTTCCGTGAGTTAAAATCACATTTATAGTAACTAAGTGGTTAATGACGAGAAAAAAACAAAACAAAACAAAACAAAAAACCCAAACTACTGTGGTAATAATGAAACTCTGGTATTTGGTTTGTAAAAAACAAAAATACATCTATAAAAAGGGTTAGCTGGAGATGTGTCTGTATTTTTTTTTTTTTTTTTTTTTTTTTTTTGCCACCTCAAGCAAATAATCTCTGATTCTCCCCTGTCCATGAGGACCCATTTCCAGGGGCAAATCATCTGGGGGTGGACTTGTCCTTGGAAGGGGGAGGGGAGGGCCGCTGGCACGAGACACAGAGACTGGAAACAAGTTCACAGTGTTCATCTCCGGGGACTCACAGAAGAATGGAGAATTGGCTCTTTCATCTCCAGCCTGGGCACTGCTTTTCACTGCCCCTGAGCCTCTGCTGTCCCCAAGCGGCCATCTGGATCACAGAGGTGGCCACAGAGATCCGGCTGAGTGCGTGGGTCAAAGTTCCTAGGCTGCCTGTTTCAGGAGGTTGCATCATATATTCTTTAACCCTTCCTTTACAAGATAGCCCGAGGTGTGGGAGTAAAGTGGTCAGGTAAATAGGTTTCAGGGTCAGTCCGACTCGGTTTCAGACCCTGGTTCCAGCGATCGTTATCAATGTGGCAGCAGGATCCCTCAGCCCTTTCTATCCCACACAGGTGCCCGCACAACTGCATAGATGGTTTAGTGCTGCTTTGGTATCTGGAGAAGGCTATTAACCTGAAGAGTCAGAGACACTCATGTTGAGGTTGACCTATCTGGGTTCACACCCTGGCTCTGTCATTTGCAATCTGAGTGGCCCTGGGCCAATGTCATAACTGTACCGAGCCCCAGCTTTCAAATACATGAAATGAGAATGAAAACGCCACTTAGGTGAAACACACACAGTGCTCGGCGCCTGGTGACTCCAGGAGACACAGCGTTTGCTGTTAATAATTAGTGAATAATATTTGAGAAAAGAAAAGTAAAATCAGATTTTTTGCCCATTTTTTAACCTAAAGAAACAGTGCCTTTTTGGCCTCTACATGTTTGAAGAACCAAATAAGTGGCTCATAAGAGTAAAGGAATTAAACAGTTTTTTTTGGTGTGTGACCATACAAGAAACCCCTCTTAAACTCAATGAAAAAAAAAGGTTTTTTTTTTTTTTTTTTTTTTTTTTTTTTTTTGAGACAGGGTCTCACTGCTGCCCAGGTTAGAGTACAGTGGCACAATCGTAGCTCACTGCAGCCTTGAATTCCTGGGCTCAAGCGATCCTCCTGCCTCAGCTTCCCGAAGCGCTGGGATTACAAGTGTGAGCCACTGTGCCTGGTCCTCATTGAAACATTTTTAGCAGTGTTTTCCACAATCTATTTATTATAGGTGTACGATAATCTATGTAACAACCTATGCAAACCCATTCAGTGCAGAGTATACAAGTTGTGTCTCGAACTAGTTAGTAGAACACCTTGTGAAGGCTTCATGATATTTTAATGAATATACTTGTCACTAAACACAAATGGAGAGAACTGTTCATCTTCACAAGGATCAGCTAGGTGAGGGACTCACTTCTAGCTTTCTACCAGAGAAGTGGGCGTGCCTAGGAAATGCATCAAAACCAGAATCGCTAGCGCAAAGCTCAGTCTCTTAAACAGAGATGCTGGTCAGCAGCCACAACAAAACCCAAAATTATGTATGGCTTGGAAAGGATCACAATGACCACAGCTGAATACTGGATAATGCAAGTAATTTCAAAGTCAACGTCGTCTCCAGAAAGACCTCTTCAAGATGGTGTAACCACTGGGTAAACTACACAGCTAATAGCCAGCCAGGCATGTGTCCAGCACACAGGAACCTCCCAGGAGGGCTCGGCTGGGACACTGGACGGGCTGCCTGGCGGTTCCTGCCTGTGTGGCCTTGGGCAAGGAGCCGTGCTGGTCTGGTCTGCAAGAATGTCATCTGTAAGTGAATGGTGGAGAATGAGAGAGTAACTCAGAGCTTACACTTGGATCCCACCGTAACAGTTATAAAGGCTTACACAGTGGATGGGAACTCATAGGCCATGCAAGAAAACTAGTGATATAAAAAAAATTCTTTTTTTTTTGTTTTGAGACAGATCTTGCTCTCTTGCCGCGGCTGGAGTGCAGTGGCACAATTTTGGCTCACTGCAGCATCAAACTCCCAGGCTCCGATGATTCTCCCACCTCGGCGTCCTGAGTAGCAGGGACTACAGGCACGTGCCAACACGCCTGGATCACTTTCATATTTCTCTTATAGAGATAGGGTTTCGCTGTGTTGCCTGGGCTGGCCTGGAACTCCTTCCCGTGCTGAAGCAATCCACCCACCTCAGCCTCCCTAAGTGTTGGGATTACAGGCATGAGCCACCACGCTCTGCCAGAAGTTTTTTTTTTTTTTTTTTTTTTTAATTTAAAGAACACCAAATGAGTAGGTTGAAGCCAGGCTGCTCTGGGGATTCTGTGCCTCGTCTTGGGAGCAGTGGCTCAGCAAGGTGTAGGTGTGGTGGGAAGGAAGGCTGAGTTCCCCCAACAGCTGCCTCCTTCGGTCTCACTTGTCGGCTAGCGAACCTACGGAGGAGCCTGGCCTCCAAGACGAAACACACATGTGAGGAGCAACAGGACGTCAGTGCGAGTCAATCTACAAAGCTTTCTACTATAAAGCCACGGTCTATGCCCCAAAAAGAAACCCACCATTGAAACCTAAGCTTCTTTTTTATTAAGTCCTGTGTGGTAAATATCAGTGACTTATTTCATCAGCCTGAAAATTCAGCTCATCACAAATGAAAAGTAAAAACTTAAATTCTATAAAAGGACATAAAATTCAGCCTTTTTAAAGAAAGAGCTCTATCAAACCAAACAGGAACTGTTACATGTAATTTTATCAAAATTCACTTATGTTACCTGAGTGCTTTATTTTTGAATGGCAACTTAAAATACATCAGAGAGACTGAATTCCATGACCATCAGCGCCTACAGAATGCCAGATACTGTACCTAGTTCTTGCTTTTCTGTGGTGGGTGTGGGGAAGTTTGAGAGACCGGGTACTGGATGTGACGGTACCCACCAGGGAGCCTGGCAAGGCAGCTTCTCCTAGCAGTTTCATTAATGGTTTAGCATTAATGTAAAGATTGAGTTTGGCTGCATGGAACAGAAAATTCAACATAATACTGGCTTAGGTAAGACAGGTGTTTAATTTCTCTCCTGTCAGAAAAAGTCTGGAAGGAAGCAACCAGGCTACCATAAAGTGCAAGGGCTCTATGAAGTCACAGAAGAACTGGGCTTCTCCTATTTTAATACTAAAGTTTCCTGCATGTGTCTGTGTCTCAAGATTACTCCATAGCCAAAGGTGGCTGCTGAAGCCCGGGCCTTCTCGTTTGAGTTCCAGGCTGCAGGAAGGAGAAGGAAAAGACAAAAGATCTGCCCCACCAGCTGGAGTCTATGCAGCACTTCCCCTTGTCCCTCTGGCCATAAGATCAGCACGTCCACGCCATACCGAGCTGGGAGGGTGGCTGAGAGCTAGTCTTGTTGTTGCTGAGGGTGTGCCCAGAATGGCATGGGGCGTGCTCACGAGGCAACAAGGTGGGAATAAGCATTCCCAGACCCTGCTCCGTGTGCATTTCAACAAGGGACTGCAGCTCTGGTGCCAGGCAGGGAGCCCTCTTTCTCACAGGCCCACTGGCTTCAGTTGGCCTCGTGTTTCTCCTGGCTGAGCCCCGTCGGCTCCCGGTCCAACTTTCCTTCCTGTTCTGGAAGCTTTGTAGTGGGAACGCTGCTTGCTCTGTCTTGAGTCCCCAGACAATGACCAGGTTTGAGCCTCTTCTAAGTGTCAGGTGGTGAACAAGACAGAGCAGATTTGTGCCTGTGGTGAACAAATGGTCCAGCAGGGAAGAGAAGCATTGACCTGTGGCCACTGTTCCCACCTGGGGATGCATGGAGGGAAGCGTGTGTGCTGTTTGGAAGCATGTGTGCTGTTTGGAGGTGCTTGGAACGGAATCTGCACAGGCTTAGGGCATGCTTCTCAGACTCTTTTTGCAGAAAAACATGGTCGAATCTCACCCTCAAAAAAAAAAAAAAAAAAAAAAAAAATCCGTTTTCTAATTTCTTAGCTAACACTTTTTCGTCTCCCCTTCCATTATCCCAGTTTCTCACGAGAGGGGGCTTTATGATCTGTCACTCCCGAGGCCACTCCTTGCCCCTGTTGCCTGGCTTCTGTCCCTGCAGCCTCCTATAACTTGTGGAGCACAAACCCTCCACAGCCTGGAGCCTTTCTTCATGCTTGGTCTTTTGTTTTCTTTCCTTCCTGTAGCTCTCCACATTGTCGCTCAGACCCTGGTTTTGAAAACTCTGTTCCCTAGGTTTCTCTGATGTGAGACTCTTCTGGGTTTCTCCTCCCAGCTCTGACTTTCTAAGTCACCCTCAAGCTCATCTTCTGTCTCTGTCCCTCTCTCAAATGGACATGCTCCAAAACAGAGGGCTGTTCGTGACTCACTTTCCTTCATTGCCAGAAGATCTTTGGTAATTGTATTCAGTTTAACATTTCCAGTTACTGGCTTCATGTGGACACTCCCAAATATCTCTGTTTGTCTCTGTCTCTCTGGACTTTATGTGTAACTAACTGCTAAGCTGCGTGTGCCTGGGGGCGTCTGTTAGGTTGGTATTTCTGTGCACCGTTTTAAGCATTTTCTTCTCCTCTTAGTTTCCACTGCCACTGTCCTAGTTCTGCCTCTTGTTCTTTGTCCCTGATACAGCAACGGTCTCCAGGCTGGCTCACCTGACTCCACCTCAGCTCCCTAAACTCCTTATGGAGGGCTGTCACTCCCCTCCAAACAGAAGCCCATGTGTGATGATGTCACTTGCCTATTTGCCAATATTCAACGGCAGCTGACTGTCCCAGATTCCTGGGCTTGTCATTAAACACCCTCCATTATTTCTCGACTTTCCCTCTCTCCAGTCTTTTCCATGCAACTTCGGCTGCAAATTTGTTGTTTATGTTCAAAGACATTACTCACGCTATTTCCTTAGCCTAGGATATATTTCTTCCACCTGCCCAGTGTCTGAAGTCCAGGTGAAATGTCTTATGAAACCTTCTCTCATCTCTAGAGCCAGGCTCCAAGAGCATTTTATCTGAATCACTCTCACGGTCTCTCCATATGTAACTTTGCAAACTTGACTGTAGTCTCTGTAAGGATGGGAATTTTGTCTGAGTTTCTCCCCTCTTTTGCCTTCCTCTTTCCATCCCCCCTTTCTTTCTTTTCCAGCTTTTAGCATAATGCTTTTTAGCCTGGCAGGTTTCAATAAATACTTGAATAAACAAATGATAATCAAAAGCAAAAGAGTCAAGGTCATAACGGAGCTGGTTTACTGCCTGTGTGGTGAGCATTTTTCTTCTGCCTGGTTGTTACTTCCTTTGTTCTCTGTTAGTGGGGAAAAGTGTCACTTATGAAAGAACAGGAATGTTTTACACTTTGTGACTTAGATCGAGATTGCACAATTTTTGTTGTTGAAGCAACTGTGAGCAGGAAAAGAGAACCAGTGAAGTGTTAGTATCTTTGTTCTGACCACCTTCTGTGTCCAAGAACAGTCACAACTGCCTGAAGAAATAAAGGGGCCGTTCAAAGGAAAAAGTGAGATTCTCTATGCAGACTATAGAAGAAGCCTCCACAAGTGAGTGTGTGGGGTGGGCGGGTGGTAAGATGGAAAAACTGACATCTTACAATCACTCTTAACTGGTCTACTTGTGTTTTGTTGTTTCTTTGTGTAAGGTTACTTTGACTGGAAGCCTAAATCTCTGAGCTAGATAAATAAACAGAATAGACTCATTATCTGGGCTATGCACCAGAGAACTGAAACACAAACTGTGCTTTAGATCAGGAATGATTCGAGTATCTGAGATTGGAAATACAAAATTGAAAAGGCCCATTTATCTTTTGATCCACTATGACCCAGAGGCAAAAACTTGGGTTATGAGTTAAAAATGCTGGGAGTCCTCAGTGGAAATGGAGCCCGAGGAAGCAGAGCTCCTCCTCCTCCTCCTCCTCCTCCTTTGACTGGTGCTGCTCAGATCTCCCTGGACTCACACTCCTTGATGTTTCATGGTATCACAGGCCAGGTCTCAGGAAACCCTGGTTCTACCTGCAGCTCACCTGCTCCCCGACATTCTGTCCCTCCCCACTCCCCATTATGCACCCCAACAGCTGCTCACCACTTCCCAGCACCCAGAGCTTTTACACAACCCCTGGGGCTACCAGAAAGCCTCCGTGGCATTCCACCAGAAATGACTGTTACCCCAATCCCTCAGAAGCAGTAGAGTCACAGGCGGCTGGGCGGGGCGGGAGGGGAGCAGCTGTCCTTTAACCACTCCCCCCAGCCTTCGCAGGTCCCACTCCCACGCAAGCCAACCCCAAATGAATGCATCATCTGAGTAAACACTCTATGCTCACTCTGCAAACAAACAAAGCTTCAAGAGAAGTCTCTTCAGGTCCCCACCAAAGAGATGGCTCCACCCCTAAGAGATCTGGGAGCTGACATTGTTCCCCAACCTTTAAAGTTAGCTCTTCTTCCCTCCCCAGCTCAAACCTAATTACCTTAGAAAGGTAGATCTGAACTCAGTAGAAAATACTAGTCCAGTTCCCCCTTTTCCTAGTGGTCAAACAGATATCAGCAACCATTTCTGAGAGGTATAGAGTTCTGGGTTAGGAAACAGGATGAGGGGCTAAAATAATTTCACCTATTGAAGATTAAGAAAGTTTGTAATCATACAAAAGTAGATGACGCAGTAGCATGGCCCTGTAGGAAAAGTCTACCTGGTTGATATTTTGGCTCTGCTACAACCAGCTGTACTGTGGACAAACATTTTGTCTTTCTGAGCCTTAGTTTCCTCACGTATCAAAGGTGGAAATAAACCCCCTCAATTTATTTACATTTGATGTGAGGACTCAATGAGACAGTGGAAGCAAAGCACCTACTGTCCTACGTGTCTCAGCTGGTAGCAGTGGCACTAATGGTGGTGACAGTAACAATAATGATGATGATGATGGAGACAGTACCCAGCTGTTTTCACCTTGAATGAGAATTGAAGAAGAAGAACCTGATAAACTCTTTTGAGAGGTTTAAGTTGAATATATGAAAAAGTTTCCCGAGAATGATGATTGACAAACTCTGTACGAATCTGGGATTCTCCTGCGATGGTCACTAAAACAGAGACCCTTACTTACTAGTTAGCACTGGCTCTGGCATGGTTTAGCCTGAAGGTAATGAGATAGACTGGTTCATTTTTGAAGGCACTTTCTTGCACTATAATTCTATTCATTCTCTCTGTGGTAAAAACAAAGTGACATTCAACAGAATAAGATGTCTGCGACTCTATGACCAGGCACTGGGAACCTGAAGTTTTGGGTCATATTCAGAATTTCCCACTTCTCTCTTCTATGCCCAGACTGAAAAGCAAACTGATCCTCTAAAGCAAGCTTGTCCAACCCACAGCCCATGGGCTGCATGCGGCCCAGGATGGCTTTGAATGTGGCCCAAAACAAATTCATAAACTTTCTTAAAACATTATGAGATTTTTTTGCGATTTTTTTTTTTTTAGCTCATGAGCTCATCATCATTAATGTATTTTATGTGTGGCCCAAGACAATCCTTCTTCCAGCGTGGCCCAGGGAAGCCAGAAGATTGGGCACTGCTGCTCTAAAGTAACCATGAAAGGATATTCTACATAAAAAATCACTTCCAGCTGAGTAGAATTATTTGAAAAAAGTGCTGTGTGGCTACACATTTCTGAGTCATGCATTTGCTTGCACAGAGTAGTCGAAGGACAACTTGATTACTTCAGATTTTGTGCCTTGAGTCATAAATGTGCAGCTGGTACATGCTCCAGGGAGCAATGACATCCTTTAGGATTTACCTCTCCTTAACATCTGAAGCCCAGAGCACAGAGCATTGTCTTTGGCTATGGAGAGGACAAGGCACCAATTCGCTAACCCCAAGGTTTTAACTAGGAACTTATGAAGGGCCCGTCAAATAGAGGTGGAAGCTCCTGGACTGGGAACTTGCAGACACCCACTGAGGCGCCCTCCTGGTTGTCAGGGTGGAAAGGGTGACCTTGAAAATATTTCCTATGGAAAAGGAAGAAGCAACTTCAGCCACACCCACATTCTGGAGGCCCTGAGGCAAAAACCGTATGCAACTTTGGGGGAGAGCGGAGAGCAAAACCTCTGGTGATTCTCACATCAGTGAGGACTAGCCCACCTTACTGCAGGGTTCAAAAGCCTCAAGCCATGCTCTAGAGCAGAAATCACCTATGTCTCTAAGGGGGGCAGTTGTGTTTCATTTTCTAAAATGGGTTGCAGTATCTTTATAACCCAGGCTGCAGATCCTCTACGGTTTTGGCCTGGATGGGATGAGATCAAGTGTGGAGGGTCTCTACTCCAAGGAGCCACTGTTTTTAGAAATGCCAAAACCTTCCTGTTATTTTCTAATTTGTTTTTAATTGGTTTATAAGTGGAATAGAGGCTTATATTGTAAAGAAATGTAGAGATAATCTAGACCAACCCATTATTTTTATTTTCGAAATCACTTAGTTTTTTGATGATGCAGTTTATTATGGAAGAGATGGTAAACAGAGAGGGATAAAGAAAAATGATCCTGTGTAATTGCCCTCCTCAGAAATAGCCATCATTGCCACTTAGGTGTACTTCCTAACATGTGTATTCACACAAGCACATGTTATTACACAATTAAGACTGTATTATATGGTTTTATACCTTGTTTTTTAACTTTATTTTATGTCATGATGATTTTATCATGTTCTTAGATACTCTTCACTCACTTAAATGATGATATAATATTCCATTATGAGAATAAAACATGATTTAGCCATTTCGATATTGGTAGACATTTAAGTTATTTTCATTTTTCACTATGATTAAAAACTGATTTTAAATATCTAGACATTCAAGACTCTTTCTATCTTTAATATTTCCTTAGGTTTGACTCCTAGAATTAAAAGGACTAGGTCAAGTTTTTGAATATTTTAAAACCTAATTGGCACACCAGTCTCTGTTTTAGAGATTCATAATTGAGGCCAATGACATTTAGAATTTTCTGGAGACTGTACAGTTCTCAGTGTCACACAGTGTCCTGAGCCCAGCTTCCCTGCCACCAAGTGTGAGCGCTCACATGTGTTTCAGGATCCAGCAGAAGTCAAGAAAGCAAGAAACTGTGTTAATCAATGAACGCTACATTCTTCTTCCCAGAAAAGAAAAAAACCACAAAAGTGTTTACTCATCCTCAGGTTGTGTGTGTGTGTGCGTGCATGTGTGTGTGTGTGCGTGTGTACACTAAAACAAATTATTCCATGGCCTGAATCAAAGAGGCTTTCTCTGGGGCAACTTGCTGTTTCTCCTAATGCTTAAGCAAAATATAATTTCTGACAATTAAAAAAACTAAAGTAACAAAAATTCCATTATCTTTGTTGTATTTTTGGTAGCTTTCTTTAGAGAATCAGGTGTAAAGTTAAGGTCCGCTTGTTTAGGGTGACGGGGCAGAAACGTCTGAGCTCATCAAGGTAGAGGAACTGGAAATTTCCAAAGCTGGCTACAAGTCTGAGACATTAAAAAGCAATTTGCAGGTTTTAAGTATATACCAAGAGGCACTTGGCCTTGTTTTAAAATAATAACTGCAGCTTAATAAAATGTAGAAGCTGAGAGCTTCCTGGGATTACAATGGAAGATATTGCTATGTTTGGAAGCCTGTTCTGTAATTTGCACACTTATGGGGCCAGACCCCAGGCAGTCAGGGCCCCAGCTGGGGGCCGGTCCATTCACTTTGTGTGCCAGGTTGATGGACTTCTTGTTTATTTTGGTATAAAAATAAATACATGGTAGAGTCTGTGATGGAAAATGTCGCCGTCCCCCGCTAGCTGCTCTCACAGGGGAAAGCTGACTTTTCCACACTCTCAGGAGGGGGTCCCGACTCATGGGCTCACGCTCCACCGGGGAGGAGACAATTCTTTTTCAGTGTGTCTGTGTTTCTTCTCCTCTTTTCAGTCCTCTGTATACGTCTACTACCTTATCACTGCCCAGCTGGCCACAGCTGACAGAAAGGCTTAGTTACTCTCATGAAAAACTGGGGGGAAAAGTTATTTTATCTCCAGATTAATTTTGAACCTTTTTGCACTTGAGAAGAGCTATAATTGTGCTAGGATTGGTACATAATTGGGAGTGGATAGGAGCCTACGCTTTAGATCAGATAGTTGCGTGATCATGGGCAAATTGCTTAACTGCTCTGAGCTGCAGCTTCCTCATCTGTAAAATGGGCAGAACAGTCATACCTGCCTCATGGAGTGGCAAAGATATGCAATAAGTGAGCAAAAAGCAGATAAACAGCTTAGTGGACACACAGCCTAGCGCCCTGTCAGCACTCAGTCAATGCCAGCTCTTCTTGGCTACTGCACTGTGAGGATGCTCTCCTGGGACTTCCTCCTTTGATTTGTGATTTTTCTTTTTTTTTCTCATCTTGACTACTAGGTGGCAAGCTTCTTTATCTTTCTTCAGAATTATCTGCAGCTAACATTACATTATAAAGACCATTTAGTCACTAATACTACTTGTCATTGAATGGATAATGTAGTCACCAATATGCTCTAGTTTGCTTTTAGAAATTATGGTCGAACCTGCATTTTAAATCTTTTGAGACATCAAAACAAAATTAGAGTTTACTATGAGTTGACGCAAAAGTCTACATGCTCACGTTTTGCAGAAAAACAAGTCTAATTGAGAATTTTCCTCTAATCTAGCACTAGGCAATATCCTTTTACTTCACTATAGTTCATTTGATGAGCTGACATTAGGAGCTATGTATGAAGTAACACGGACGTGTACTGGTAAGAAGAGACTACAGATGAAAAGGAGTGGGAGAATGAAGGAGGGAATAAAAAGAAAGGTCTAAGCGATAAAAGAAATAGGAACTGGAGCAACCCTGTAGAAGATCAGTGAATAGGCTGAGAGTTGGTTTTGGAAAAGTGAAAATAAACCCAGATGCACAGACTGCCTGTAATCAACAGCAAATAGAGACTGCGCGGCAGTGCAAGGTGGGGGAAGCTGGGCCACTTGAGGGCTGTTTTCATTAGATGCCAGGCTACTTTCCAAGCGACCAGAAGAATTAGAATAAAAGCAGGGTGAACCCTGTGACAGTGGCTTGTGTGGCACAACAGAGTAGGGTGAGTCCTTGACAGAGTAGGGGCCATCCTGACCCCAGAGGGAGCAGGGGATTCTGGGTAGTTTTCAAAAATGGAGGCTCACCCTCTAGCGGTGCCTGGAGAGAATTGCTGGCACATGACCCTCAATCCGAAGTGGTTCAACAGGGGTGAGTCCCTACAGTTTAGTGCTCCAAGCTGACGGTGGGCCAGGCAACCAGAGATGCAGAAAGATGATTCCTGCCCTCAGCGATTTTATAGGGTGAGAACAATGCAGAACAGTCCACTTCAACTCATACTCAGGTCCCATCTCTCTTGGAGGACCTCTTGTTCCCCGCTCTAAGCCACGGCCTCCTCTTCCTCCAGCAATCTCACCCCTCAACAGTTCCCTTCCCAGCAGGGCAACTGCCTTTTTCTGGTTACCGGCTGAACTGTGTCCTCCCAGCCTCTAAAATTCCTGTGTTGAAGCCCTGACTGCCAGTTCCTCCGAAAAATGTGACTGTATTTGGAGAAGTGTCTTTGAGGTAATTGGGGTAAAATGAAGTCACATGGGTGGGCTCTAATCCTTATAAAAAGAGATAAGAACACAGATAACAACACACAGATGGAGGGACGACCATGTGAGGACACAGCGAGAAGACGGCCGTCCACAAGCCAAGGAGAGAGGCCCCATGAGAAACCGATCTTGCTGACAGCCTGATCCTGGACTGCCGGCCTTCAGCACTGTGAGAAAGCACACGTGTGTTGTGGAAGTCACCCAGTTTGTGACAGGCGGGCAACCTGAGCAGAAGAAGGTGTTCCCCAAGTCTGGATGGCCCCTCCCTGCCCAGTCTGCTCAGTGGCCTCTCTCTTCTGAGCCGTCTGGCCAACTCCTCCTAGCACATTCTAGACATGGCCTTTGCCACACTCCTCCTGCTAATTCCTAATCTGGGATAACCAAACCCAGTGGTCACATGAGAATTCCTGCTCTACAGCCTGGCTGCCGTAGGAGTACAGCACACAGCCGCGTGAAGTGGGGCCAGTTCCACACCCCCAACAACATTTCTCCCATCCCTGGTCAGTACCACACCTCCAGTTCCATGGCTATTCCCAACCAGCACCTCTCGTCCTGAACCACCAGTGGTATCCTTGTTCTTTTGCCCCACAGTTGACCCGAATCTTGACTTCATTTGGAAAATCAGATTTGGATTTCCTCATTCACATTGGCAGATGCAGCTCTGCCTGCACCCACTGACACCTCATTTTCTCCAGGCTGAGGAAAGGTGCTCTCCTTCCTTCTCAGATGAGATCCCTGAACATCAAATGTGATTCCATGCACCGTAGTTCACTTTATCATAATACATGCTTCAATGAGACTCATCCTGATCATCATGGTTTTTATCAGTTAAAAAAAGGACAACTGGGATTAGTCTTTCATTCAAATCAACCCTGCTTCTCATCTTGAGCTTTTCATGATATTTGCTCAAAAGAAGACTTAGAAGAGCACCTACAGGAAAACTAAGAACTAATAACACAATTAGGACCATATGGACCCCACTTTCCTTCTGGGTTTTAAAAGAAAGAGGAAATAACTGCGTGTGTTATTAAATCGATTAGCTTCACTTCTGGTCGCTTTTATTCAAATACGGATATCTTTTGCAGGTGGTAAAATCAGTGTATTAACTTTCAAACTTTCAGACTGAAAGTTGATCCATTAGTATATTATGGCCACAAGCTCCAGCACTCCATATAAATTAGGAAAGAAAAGCATGGTTATAAATATTTAACACTTCAAAAATTCCCATTTAAAATATTCAGTGTAGGTGATTGGAGAATATGGTTCACAGGAATAAAAGAACTTTAAAATTTGTTCTTTTGGTAAAGGTGATCTTTCCTTTGATTATATTGAAAATGCACACTCAGTCTCAGACATAGATATAATAATGAGTTACATACAGCTGGGCCAAAGGAAAGTAACATTTTCAACTAATTATGGCGAAAGTCATTTTCAGAGTTCTTGTTGTTGCTGTTGTTTTATTAGAATAGGAGTTAAAGCAGATTGCATGCAATGCTTTAATAAAGTTTTTTTTTTTTCTTTTTTGAGATGGAGTCTTGCTCTGTTGTTCAGGCTGGAGTGCAGTAGTGCGATCTTGCCTCACTGCAAACTCTGCCCCCACCCCCAACCCGCAATCCTGGCCCTGGGGACAAGCGATTGTCCTGCCTCAGCCTTCTGAGTAGCTGGGATTACGGGTGCTCGTCACCATGCCCAGCTAATTTTTGTATTTTTAGTAGAGACAGGGTGTCACCCTGTTGGCCAGGCTGGTCTTGGACCTCAGGTGATCCACCTGCCTCAGCCTCCCAAAGTGCTAGGATTACAGGCATGAGCCACCACGCCTGGCCAAATGCTTTAATAAATGTTTATTGAAGCACCCATTCTGTTTTCCTACACGATACTTTAGGCATCTATGATGTGGACTTTGACCTGTAATCACATCAAGGGATATGCCATGGACAGAAAATATTTAAGGTCAAGTTCAAAGACAGTGTACAAAAGAATACAAAAATACATACAATCAATTGATAAAACAAACACTACAGCAAAAAATACTACGTTCACTTGGAAACCTATGGGAACTATTGGAAAGTGTAGCTGCCACGATTTGAATGATAGTTATATGATTAGTGACAGCAGTTCACTTTTGTGTGTTGTCTAATAGTTTACAAATCACATTCACAGGCAGTCGTTGTCAAAAATGACTTCAGGGAGATAGTGGGGTTGGTTTGAAAGGAAGTGGGACTTCAAAAACCTTACAGAGCTTTAAATTTTTTCAGAGTTTTGAGCAGAATCAAGATAATTTATTAAGTGAATCTAGCCCTTGATTCTATGACAAACTAAAATTTGTATTTTTTCATTTTAGAAAAATAATAGCTTTTCTGTACAATCATGATGAAAATGATACAATTTTATGTTGTTACATTTTACTAAGTCACATCTCCTTAATTTAGCTAGATTTGAAAATTTTGATGTGAATATTATTGACTTGGGAAGATTTACAACTAGAAGGAACTCAACATAGTTATAAAGTATTTTCCTTTGTAAACTATGTTACATTTTATTATTCACATGTGTCTCAAAAGAATGCCATGGTATATCTCAACTTGGCAAAGCACCTTGCAGGATAGCATAGACCAGGGTTACTTCATAAACCAGTGATTAAGCTGGGACCCTCTAATGCTTTTTGGAGGCGATCAAACTGCCCTCTGAAAACTTTACAGAATTTTTACATCTCATTAACAAACTACAAAGAGGGCTTAACGCATATAGGAAATAAAAATTCTATAAGTATTCATAAAATTTAGTCATAATAATGGCAAACTATAAGCCTCAGGCTTCTGTCTGATAGGTGGAAATCATAATGGATACAACTTTGTGTTTTACCAGCAAACTGAAACAACAGCTTTTTTGATTATGCAGACATTTTAGCTCTCCTTTTGCAATAGAGATTAACAGACCCAATAGCATCATCATCCCAGTTGTCACAGTGAGACACATTCTGCTAATGAGAAGCTGTAATTTCAACTGTTGGAAAAGATGATCTGAACTTTATTTGGATAGAAAAGATGCAGATTTTTAACATAAATATAATCTATGATTCTTTTTTTGGATTTCTTGGAATTCAGTAAAGGACATTATGGTGGACTAGTTATGCAACAAAATAACAAATAAAAAGATATTTATATTTTGTCAGATATGGAATTTTGCCCAATTTTGTACTCATTCAGCCAGACACTATATAGTAATAAGTAGACTATGCTTACTTCAAAATGGAATATTTTACAGTGACATACTTGGTAAACGTATCCCCTACCAGCACAGATGGCATAAAAATGCTTAGTGATTCTTTTTTCAGACTTCATGTCATGCTGTGGGAAGATATGGCTGAAATAAATACATTTTATTTTGCTTTGTGACATTTTTCCATATGATTTAATTATACAGAAGGGCACATGAGAGAGCTTCACTATTAAGTGGGATCCATTATATGCTTAAGAGCAAATTCAAATCTTTTGTTGAGCACATTTTTAGAAAATAAATTGCTCACGCCATGTAAATAATATGACATTTGGTTGCAGTCAATTTGGTTTATGTATTTTGCCCAAAGGAACAGGTGATTCAAAGTTTAATTTGCCCCTTTGCCTACTTATTCTTAATAACTTGGCACAGTAAGCAGTTCTTGGGGTATCAATATACCAATTAACAAAATAATTCTTTCACTGCTGTTGAAATAAAGGGCCGATTCTAATCTACATTTTTTTGTTGTTGTTGTTGAGCAGGGCAAATGGAACAAACAAAACAGTCAAAGAGGAAAGCAGGGAGAGAAGACAGATTCAGTGTTGCCCTCAGCAGATGCAGAGGAAATGAGGACAAAACCCCTTCACATGTGCCGGGCGCAAGCGAGGCTGCCCAGACACCCCGCGCCAGCCACTGCGGCCAAGGAATTGGAGCTTCTGTGTTACTCAAAACAATGCATCTGTCTTTCATTACACTTGTATTTGGATGAAATCGGGGCGCTTGTTGGCAAAACCAGTGAAGATTTCAGATAAGAGAAATTGTATTATATTAGAATTATAACGTTTAAAAAATAATTATGTATTTAAGGAAGTTTTTAAAAAATGGCTAATGGTGCCTTAGATGCAATGATGCCCTTTCATTTATTCTTCCCCCCTGCTCCCCCATTCTCATCTTCACTGTCCTAAATGAGGCCTCCCTGGCCCCTCTCCTGGGCCGTTCAGAGGCCTCTGAGTGATGTTTCTCCTCCCAGCTTTCCCCTTTCTGCCAGGCTCCCTCCCTCCAGTTAGCATCCCAAAGCCTGGACAGGGTGAACTGTCTCGAAGGCTTGAGTTTGAGCTCCCTCCTTGCTCACCCCACGCTGGACCAGCGCCTCTCCCCTGGGTTACCCTAGTGCTCTGTGCTTACCCAGATCTCAACACTTATC
The DNA here is from genome assembly GCF_024542745.1 of Macaca thibetana thibetana. NCBI lineage: Eukaryota > Metazoa > Chordata > Mammalia > Primates > Cercopithecidae > Macaca > Macaca thibetana. The sequence continues at coordinate 161,256,311 of NC_065581.1, read as the reverse complement.
ACGAGGATGGAGGTTTGTGGTCATTTCCCCTTTTTCCCCCTGAGACAGGGGTCTCCACAGGGGTGGGCCTTTGTCTTCTTTATGGGTGTGTTCTTGGTACTGGTTCCTCCAGGCATTGGTACTGGTTCCTCCACTGGTTGAAGGGATGAGTGACGTGACCCCCCATCCGCTGTTCCTCATTGAGATTTGGTGTGTTCTTTGGGTTCTAATCAGACCTCTCTCCCTCAGGGCCCTTTCGTTCTCCCGTCCTCAGCGCCCCCTAGCAGCCCCTGCCCCACGCTGTCTCCACTAAATGATTTACTGTTTCCTGTGCAGGCAACGCGACCTCCCTGGTTGGTGCCTCTGCTGTGCTGTTCCCCGCCCTAGACTGCACTTAATGTGCATCCCGGGAAACTGTCACCCCTCTTGAGGGCTTTGCTTCATCAGACCTTTCTAAAGCTTTTGTCTGCATTCTGTGTGTGACCATGAAGCGCTTGCCACCCACGTTTCCTTGGTAGAGTGTTGGCCCTTGGGGATAGGGACCCGGTATTAGTATTTTTTAAAAAAAACTCCCATAGACCCTAACATATGTGTGTAAGGCACCTAGGAGAGGCTCAACACATGCTTTTGGCATCAAAATTCTGTTAAAAAAAATCACCGTTGCAAACCCTTGTCTAGCACTTTGGTTTATATACATATGTACATACCCTGAGCACACATTACTTTACCAAATCACCATGGGAGCTCTGCCAGGAAATAAAGTCAGTATCATGAACCTCAGAATGGTTCAGGGACTTGCCTAAGGCACTCGGCTAACATTACTAACTGGGATTTAAATCTAGGTTTCTGTCTCTAAACCATGTGGCCTATCTAGTTCACAATGTTTGGAAATCAAGTGTGATGGGGGCCCAGCTTGAAGGGCCCCAAACCAATGGGCCAGTGGCTGAGAGGTGGAATGAATTTGAGAACTGTATTATCTGTTAATCTGATAGTTTTGCAATCCAGCCCCCATCATTCCTGGAGGAGTGAAAGGTTCAAAGAGATTTTAAGGTAGCTCTACTCTCTCTCCTATGCAGCTTCTTAACTCAAGCGAGGGAAGAGCCCGAGGTTCCTTAAAAAAATCATTCCCAGCGCCCACTGAGTGTGGACTGACATGGAGGCTGGATGAGAAATTGAGGCAGAGTCTTGTCCAGACCTGGGAGAAAATTCACACTTTGGCAGTGTGAACTGGGGACTTAGTTTAGAGGCCAATGTGGAGTATATTCTCTTGTTAGATGGAGCAGAAGAGGAAGAGATTGGCAGCCACCAAATGGAAGCTGAAAAGGCTGTGCCATGAACACATGTGACTGAGATATCCAAAGGACTTTGAGGGAGATTATGGCTATTGCAGAGCAAGTGCGAATAGAAACAAATACTATTTTGTTACTCATTCTGACCTAATTTTTTCCTCCCGATTACCCTTCCTGATACGGCCTCAGTGTTTTCAAAAACAAGTATTTTACATCTTATTTTTTTAAGCCAAACATTTTTTAAAAATGTGGAGCTATGTAGAACTTCATGATTAGGCATGAGAACAGAAAAATAATATAAATAAAAATCTGCAATAATGTCCATTTTAATCAATTTCTGCTTATCTGAGAAAGGCTGTTCTTTGATTCACGACAGCTTAAAAATAAATCACGATATCTATTTATCTCTAAAATATATTACTTATAGATTTAAAATAATAATTCAGGTCTACAAATTCTTTTTCCCTTTGAAAATTTATCATTACAATTATTTATCAAGCTTTGTATTTTACAATGAAAGTTATTACACCAAAAGGAGTTCAGACTGAAGGTCTAAATCTATTTGGGTATAAATTGTCTTAATAATCTTAATATTTAATATGCTACTAAACACTTTTTGAATGACTCATAAACCATTTCTAAATTAATAAAATACAATAACAAAATTAGATACAAGAATAACGATACAAAAATATGGACAATATTATTTTTTATACTAATAAAATCCTTGGCATTTACATCTAGCTCAAAAGTGCAGCTGAAGGCCAGGTGCGGTGGCTCACGCCTGTAATCCCAGCACTTTGTGAGGCTGAGGCAGCCGCATCACCTGAGGTCAGGAGTTCGAGACCAGCCTGGCCAACATGGCAAAACCCTGCCTCTACTAAAAATGCAAAAAAATTAGTTGGGCGTGGTGGTGGGTGCCTGTAATCCCAGCTACTGGGGAGTCTGAGGCAGGAGAATCGCTTGAACTCGAAAGGCAGAGGCTGCAGTGAGCTGAAATCGTGCCTCTGCACTCCAGCCTGAGTGACAGAGCAAGACTCTGTCTCGGAAAAAAAAAAAAAAAAAATGTGGAGCTGATAAAAAAAAAAAAGCAGCTGAATTAGCAAGTAGGTGTGGCAATAGTTGAAAACCCCCAGGTGGGAGCTGCCAGCCACATCCCAGGAACTGTGCACAGGCTGGATCCACTTAATTGGAAAGAAAAAGGTGGGTCAGGTCCTGATTTCCTACAGTCCCTCCCAGCTGGAGCCATACCCTGCAGTGGAGTTGCACACATTTCCTAGTGAAACTTGGTTAGGATAGGATTCCATTAGCAGCCAGGCTGATCGATTTGGAGTTTGTCTTGCTGTGTGGTCTCTGGTGAGTCCTACAGCAGCTCCACCTCCCTGACTCTGCACAGCCCTTGACAACCCTGCTGCACTACCAAGAACCAGAAGGACTGGCTCTGTCTTCATCACCAGTTTCATAGTCAGAGTTAGAGACCACCATGCCCTGCTTTGTTGGGGTCTTTACCGCTGGCCAGATCTTGCCAGCTCTGGGGGCTGGACCCAGTGGGCCTCACCCTGGCTGCAGTCCTACTGCAGACCGCAGTTGTTCTCAGACTTGGCTGCAGGTACCACCTGGGAAGCTTCTAAAATTGCCCAGCTAAGCTCCAGATGTGACATCTGAATCCCTGCAGGACCAGAAAGGTGGAGAAAATCACCCTCTGACAGTGTGAACTGAGATCTTTCTCGGGTAAGCATTTACCACTCTGGTAGTCTGCACTTGCCAATCCAGAGGCTGTTCTCTTGTGGGATCAGATGGAGCAGGAGAGGAAGAAATTGGCCGAAACCAAACGAAAGCTGAAAAGCCTGTGTCAAGCACATGTGACTCAGATTATCTGGGGGCATTTGAGGGGGATTGGGGTAATTGCACAACAAGTGGGAGTAGAATTTGGCATGAGAACTTTTAAAACGTCCCGTGTGATTTCAATGTGCAGCCAGGATTGAGAACCATGGTCCTGCCAGAGCTCGACTAGCCACGCTGATAATGAGCATTGATTTCCAAGATCACCTGCAGCCGCCTCTCCCTGACCACACTTCACCTAGCAGGACCGTTCTTTTTGTAAGTCAGCACCTGCCAAGACCTGGCTGTCCTGGCTCTGCAGGTTGGGGTTGGGCCCTGGCAGCTGGTGGGTTACTTTCAGTTTTTCCTCCAGCAGAGTCCAGGATGTGGAGGCTCCAGCAAGCCCCATTCCCCAGGCTGTGGGACAGGTGTTTTCTGCCCATGCAGTTCTGTGTGTCTTCTAATGAACTGTATTTGACCCTTCAGTATCTGTTCTCCGGCAGGTACGTATCCAGTCTGTCCCACTCAGAAGATCTAGACTTACTTAAAATTTCATGCAAATACATTCGAGAAGATACTTTTATGGCTATACCAAACACATGCCTACAATTTCAATCCCTTTCTAAATACTCGACAAGCAGCTCCTGGATTTTGAGAGGTCCACGCAGCTTTTAGTAAAGCTGTTGGGTGCTGGGTAGTGGGATGGAGCCATGGAATGAACTCACTTGAACCCCGATGTCAGAGGACACCCAAAGGTAAAACACCGAATTGAGAAAATGAGGACCTTGACCATCTTTTCAACATCTGGAGGATTGGAGGGGGTCAGGGTTGATCTCTTTCGAAATGAAACATGCACCTCCTATTCTTAAGATTGTATTGTTCAAGGCCAGGCGCGGTGACTTACGTCTGTAATCCCAGCACTTTGGGAGCCGAGGTGGGCGGATCACCTGAGGTCAGGTGTTCGAGACCAGCCTGGTCCAACATGGTGAAAGCCCGTCTCTAATAAAAATACAAAAATTAGCTGGGCATAGTGGCATGCGCCTGTAATCCCAGCTACTCGGGAGGCTGAAGCAGGAGAATTGCTTGAACCTGGGAGGCAGATGTTGCAGTGAGCCAAGATAGTGTCACTGCACTCCAGCCTAGGCAACAGAGAAAGACTCCATCTCAAAAAAAAAAAAAAGACTATTGCTCAGATATGTATACACAAGTGCCCAAAATATATGCATATGTACAAAATATAAGTTATGATATTGTTCTCAATAGCAAGATCCTCAAAATAACCTAATGTCCATCAAGAAGGAACTGGTTACATATATGTGCAGACCCGTACAAAGGAATGCATCCAGTCTTCGAACATATGAGTACATCAAAATGCCCTGATATGGCATGTTCTGCAAGGCATCACATTACATAGTAAACCCAAACCCAAACAGAACAACAGTTCACCCACTTGAAGATTTGAAAATGAATAATCTTAAATAAGGCTTTTATCAAGAATGCAAATACAGCAGGCACAGCTTGGTGGGGATGAAAAACCTTAGGCTTCCTGATGAAGATTCAACCTCTGGAGTAATGACAAATAAAGTGGAGACGGCAGGTAAGAGTGAAATCCTGGAGGACCTTGAACTCCAGGCTATGGGATTGTATTGAAATGCAAAAGGTAACAGACAGCCAAGTATACATGGTGTTGATTACATGACCTGGAAGATGGATGTTAAGAGCAGCACATTTTCTAGTGGGACAGATGAGAGCATGGACTTTAACACACAGGTTAAATCCTGGCTTTGCCGCTTCCTAACTGTCACCTTGGGCGTGGGGGAGCGCTGGGCTCCAGGTGCCTCATATTCACATAAAGTGCTTGTGAGCAAATAAAATGATATTTACAAGAAGCCTAGCAGAATGCCCGAGATAGTAAATGCTTAATATGGTAGCTGAGGGAGAAAGGAAAGACCAGACAGCATGGTGGGAATTCCTCCAAGAAGAGAGGGTTTTGTTCCCTTAAGCATATTCAAGGGGGGAAATTAAGCTGACTACATATTATTCTTCTCAGCAAGTTTCAGGTTCAGTAATTCTGATTGGGGTTGGAAAATTGGAAGGAAAACTGAGTTGTAAGAGCAAAATAACTGTTTAACTTAATTACTAAAATGCCTAACTTTCCTATCACGATGTCAATATTGTCCATGCAGCAATTCAAGCTTCTATGAAAGTTATTTTGTTAAAATTTACTATGAAAGGTATGCCACTTATTAATTCATCAATATATTTTCATGAGTACAGTACATGAAAAGAAAAAAAGTAATTGTTCACCTACAGGTCAAAACCTCCATTATTTTAAGTCTTGGTAACTTGCAAAACTGCGTGAAAATGAATACAAATAGATTTGAGTTAACTCTGTGGTAAACTAAATATCCTGGACATTAAATACACTTGACAAGACATCTTGAGGTCCAGAAAGGATGCTGGGTGGGGAACATGATTGTTGAGTCTTTGGTGACAGCTTCCAGGGGATGGATTTTATTCCTCACAGACATATTTCCACTGTAGCTCCCTGATTACTAAAATGACTGTAGAATCTTTATTAAGTTTCTTGGAAGCATTAACTCTGTCAAAATTAAGAAACCTCATCAAACTCATGTCCAAAAAAATACAAGAGATGAACAATGAATCTATGTCTTGGACTTGACAGAGGACAGACCCATGCAGAGTAATGCCTTTGATATGCTTCTCTCTACCTAATAGTGATTCCCAGACACACAGCAAAAAATAACCGAAATGAAAAGTAACTAAAGGTACAGAGAAAGGCTAACCAACACCTGATGGAGAAAGCCAGGCTCTGTCGGAGAAGGGCTGGCAAGGAGAGAGCAGGGCTGAACACGGGTTGTCCATCTTGGGAGGCGGAAAGAGAGGAAGTCACAGGGGTGGAGGCGGAATGAGGGATCGGGGCCACTGAATGGGAGGGGGAGGTGTCTACCAGTGTCATGGACACCCTAGGACTGTCATCTCTGGAATTTTTCAAAGTAAAATTAGAAAACAACTTGTGGGAGGCATTCCTTTAGAATACTATTGCTGAAATGACCCGAGAGAACATTCGACACCCTTATCTTGCAGAAGAAGAACGTAGAAAGGACGAGTAATTGGGTCAATGTCACCCCTGACCTTGTAAAAGTAAATAAGATAATGTATGTAAAGAACTTACCGGAACACTCATTATATTAAATACTGAATACAGTGGCTGAGGGAGGTAGAAAAAAAAATACTGAGTACAGAATCAGGACTAAAACCCATAATGTGAGACTCAGTCCAGTACTCTTTTTACTAGAGATTCAGTATTAGTTTTTAAAAATTGTATAAATGCAATTATAATAAGCGTAGAACAACTCTTCCTTATAGCACATCAATTTACTTCATTTTAGCTAAAAATAAGAACTAATATGATAAATTTAGAGTATAATAAATCACATTATTATTTTTAGCTAAAATGATGTAAATATGTAATAAATTTTATATTATATAACACATATAAGAAATAATAGATTAATATTATAATAAATAACAGTATTTATTATTTTTAGCTAAAATGAAACTTTAAACTCTTTAAACTCTAGCTAAATGTCAGACAGATGCAACATTTAAATTCGTTAAAAAGGTTACCTTATGTAACCCTTACAACAACAGTATGCGGTGACAACGTGGGCTCAGAGAAGTTCCCTAACTTGGCTGAGGTCACACAGCCTGGAAGCAGGAGACCTGTGACTGGGCCCAGCTCTCTCACTCCAAAGCCTGTGCTCATGGCATTCAAAGCAGCTTATTCTCAAAAAATACCAAAAAAAAAAAAATGTATTTTTATTAGAGACGGGCTTTCACCATGTTGGACCAGGCTGGTCTTGAACACATGACCTCAGTTCTACCTCCAAGCAACATGATAGTGGTCTATTCAGGAAGGATCTGGATGTGCTTTCTTACACAGACCCACTGTATAATACGGCAGCATGATCAATACCTGGATTGCAAAATGGGTTTCTAAAGCTAAAGAAGGCATGTTTAGTTGGAGAGTGGTACTTAAGTCAGATTCCAAGGGCTTCCAGCACCAAAGCCCTGTGCCTGCTGCAGTGTGAGGGGGTACCTGGCACATTAGAGTGTTCAATATTATTTCCTAGTAATGTCTAATTCAAAAGTGCATAGTTATGTCATCTTAAGATTACAATGTATTAGAGAACCAGTGAAATTCAGGGTTATATTTTGCTATTACCTCTTCTCATTTAAAAATAATTTAAAACACAAATTTGAAATGTTGTCCTTACTGGGCGCTTACTTCTGAATAACCACCTGGCTTGCTGTAACTTTTAATGACACACATCCTACTGTAATCCACGTTCCTACTTTTCTTTCCTAGGTTTTATTGCTCTTGGCTATTTGCATAAAAATGGAAGCTTTGCTCTTTAAGGGTTCATCAGCTCAAATAGCTCATTCCCCCATCCTAAGATACAAGTAATGACGGGTGAAAGAGGTTTAGTGGTTCAATTCAACCAAGCATGCACAAGCAGTTACTAAAACCCATTGCTCCCTCCTCCATGTCATCAGGATTGCTTTTACTGTAATTCTCCACTCAAGCCCATCTCAATATCTTCCTCAGCCCAAACATAAATCAAGGTGGCCAACCCCTGTAGGTACAATTCTTAATACAGTCAGCAGCCTCATTTTACTACAGAAGCAGTAAAAACATAGGTGAAGGTCCAATCTTGGTTTCTCCATGTACCTAAGAATTTGGAGCATTTCCCATTCTCTCAGAGTTACCACCTTACATGGTCCTGGTGAGGAATAAAAGAGGTGTTATCCATAAGGGTCTACACATGAACCCACAAATATTTTGTTTTTCCTTTCTTTCCAAGAACTGTAGATCATTTCTATGGATTCTTTAGGTCCTAATAGAAAAGTCAAGGGTTAAGCCCGTCAGCTTGGTAATGTTCATTAGTTGTCAACTAAGGAGTAAACTATACCCCATTTGTTCTTGGTCTAATGACAACTTTCATAGTGTTTTTTTTTTTTTTTTTTTTTTTTTTTTTTTTTTTTTTTTTTTTTTTTTTTTTTTTAAGACGGAGTCTCGCTCTGTCGCCCAGGCTGGAGTGCAGTAGCCGGATCTCAGCTCACTGCAAGCTCCGCCTCCCGGGTTTACACCATTCTCCCGCCTCAGCCTCTGAGTAGCTGGGACTACAGGCGCCCGCCACCTCGCCTGGCTAGTTTTTTTTTTTTTTTTTATTTTTAGTAGAGACGGGGTTTCACCGTGTTAGCCAGGATGGTCTCGATCTCCTGACCTCGTGATCCGCCCATCTCGGCCTCCCAAAGTGCTGGGATTACAGGCTTGAGCCACCGCACCCGGCCTCATAGTGTTATTGAACACTCAAGAAAGGTTCACTGAAGAAAATACTAACTGGCCCAAACGGTGGGGAACAGAACATAAGGAATGATAGTATCCTCCAAGCCGAGTGCTTGTGGCTTCGTTTGATCTACTAGCGGTGTAGTAAAGTGAAACATTGGTTCATGTCCTTTTTCATTCTGAGAAGTAGCTGTTGACATCCTTAGTTAGCTGGATAACTATTCTCATATTAGTGTGAGAGCAAGCATGGGCCCCAGGAGCAGCCCACGAGCTCTGCAGCCTAATGTGCGCTCATCCGCCCATCCCACTGACATTTGTAATTCACTATGCCTGGTGCTGGGGATGCAGCAACAGGGCAGACGAGTTCCCTGTTCATGGGGAGCTCTGCTGGTAACCAGCAAGGTTCAATAAAGGGGGAGAGGTGACATGAGAGATGTGGGTGTAGGGACAGCAAGCACCTAGAGGGAGTGAGCAATTCCACCTCGGAGGGTGGGTCCCAGGAGGCATTGCAGAGGTGGTGACTTGGGAATGCTCGTGGTAGCTGAGGGAAGGGGAGGCCACTCAAGGCTGACGAGCAGAATTAGTAGACACAGAGGCAGTCCCACTGTTACGGAGGAAACGTCAGTGGTTTCTTGAATGTAGGCGCCACTGGACACGGGACGGAGGATGGAGAGCATTAAGTTTGGACTTTGCTCCACAGGTAGCAGTTAGTAGTTGTCAGTAGGAGAAGAGACGTGTTTTAGGAAGATCACTCCACGGTGTGGTGAGCAGAATACTCTGCCCACCACTGCCAAGATGACCATAACCTAATTCCTGGAACCTGTGACTATGCTGCATTACATGACAAAAGGGACTTTGCAGACATGCTCACATGAAAGACCTTGAGATAGGGAGATCCTTTTGGATAATCTGGGTGGATTAAAAGTCATCGCGATGGTCCTTAAAGTGGCAGAGTGAGGCACAAGAGTACAGCTAGAGATGACACGAAAAACGGTCAGGGAGATGCAACGTTGCTGGCTTTGAAGAAGTTGGCTTTGAAGGGGCCCACAAGCCAAGGAGAGGAAGCTGGAAAAGGCCAGGAAACAGGCTTTCCAGCAGAGCCCCACGAGGGGACACGGTTCTGCAGATACCTCGATTTTAGCCCTGTATGACGTATGTGGACTTCTGCACTATTGAGCTGAAATTTATCATTTCTGCTGTTTTAGGCCCCCAACTCTGTAAATTGGTTTTGGCAGCAATAGAAAATAAATACAAATGGTTCGGGGAGGACTGAAGTGAGAGGGGGCGCGGCTCCCAAGGAGAGAGCTCCTCAGTGGGAACCTGGGCAGCAGCGGTGGAAGGGGAGGGAGTCACCGGGCACGGGGCTCATAGGGAGACCGCTCAGATAGGACCTGTGGTGCACTGGGCTGGAGTGCTGGTACAGGAGAAGGGCGAAGAAGAGTCTAAAACGGCCCCCAGGCTCCTCTGGTGCTCAGGGATGGAGAAGCGATGTAGGAGGAGCAGTAGGCTTGGGGAAGATGAGAGTTTAGCTTTAAACATGTTGAGAGTGACCTTGAGGCTTTTAGGAACAGATAACTCACTATATAGGTCTGTGGCTCAGGCAAACTGCAATTTCGGAGTCATGAGCTTAAAGGCGGTGGCTGAAGCCTAGAAACTGGCTGACAGCCCTGATGGAGAAGGGGCTGCAGGAGCCAAGAGCCAGAGGAGACCGTGGCAGCTCAGGGCCCCTGGGAGAAACATTCCAAAGGCAAGGCGGTGAGGGTTTCCACAGGAGAGCGCTGCGAAGGGCCCCTCAGCCTGTCTCGGGCTCAGGGAAGAGTTCTTGAAGGAGACAATACTTAGCTTGAATCCTGAAGGACGAACTTGGAGAAAAGAGGGGAAAGGACATTCCAGACGGAGGGAACAGCATGTAAAAAGGCCCCTGAACAGCACGGTATGTGCTGAGATCTAGAGGCGGCTGAGAAGGCTAGCAAGTAAAGCAAGAGGATGTGCGTGGGCACAAAGGCAGATCAGCCATCAGAATCTTATCTTCAGTCGGAGTGGGGTTGGGACAGGATAGAGACTCCGCTAGGGCTTCTGAAATGGGCATGAGATTTACAGTCAGTTGAGTGGATTTATAATGATACTGAAAATGAAATTGTAAAGGTACAGATCAGAAATATTTTAAATGAACTTCTTAGTTTCTGATGCTTAAAGTAGTTGCAGGTAACTTGTCCTGTTGCATGGCCTTAATTATGACACGGCACTCAAAAAAGGTTTCTGGAGATTACAGTAGTTTGTTGAATCTGGGCATCCTCTAACCATCAGCCAATAGGGCCTCTCACTCTCAGAACACACAGGACCTGTCCCAATCCAGGGCTTTTGCCCTAGGCCAGCCAGGCTTCTCTCTCCCCGACTTCCCATACCTACATTTTACTCATTATTCAAAGTGCAGCTCAAATGCCATCTCCCTGATCTCTCGAGTTGGAATGACCCTTCTGGCTTCATGGAGGGGCCAGCCTCCTCTTCACTGGCCTCATCTGTAACGTCCTAGCCCAGGGTACCACTCAACGGCAGAGGAAGCAGAAGTATCTTTTGGAGGGGGGCTCAGGAAGGGTGTTTCATGCCTGTTTGGGCATTCACTGGATGCCCAGAGGGGAAGTCACATTAGGATAGCAGCCTTTGCACCAGTCGATTTGAGAGTTTTGTATATAAGAGAGGTATGGGGAGAAAGTGGAAAGTAGGAAGAAACAGTGAAAAATTAATTCAGTAATCTAGGTGTGAGGACTTTGGAGGCCAAGGATAAATCATTTTGCATTGTGAGTTAATGTATCTATGTATTCCATGTTTTTTTTCCCCACATTTAATTTTTTTTTTTTTTTTTTTTTTTTTTTTTTTTTTTTTTTTTTTTTGAGACAGATCCTCGCTGTGTCTCCCAGGCTGGAGTGCAGTGGCCAGATCTCAGCTCACTGCAAGCTCCGCCTCCCGGGTTTACGCCATTCTCCTGCCTCAGCCTCCAGAATAGCTGGGACCACAGGCGCCCGCCACCTCCCCCCGGCTAGTTTTTTGTATTTTTTAGTAGAGACGGGGTTTCACCGTATTAGCCAGGATGGTCTCGATCTACTGACCTCGTGATCCGCCCGTCTCAGCCTCCCAAAGTGCTGGGATTACAGGCTTGAGCCACCACGCCCGGCCCCCCACATTTAATTTTTAAAAAGTGCTCATCTCCTCTAAGGTAGTAACTTAACTCCCAGCGCTTCAGAGATAAGAGCTTTGGGCTTGTTTTGTTGATGTGATAGTTTCAGCATGTCACATGCAGGTGGCCAGAGGACACAGACCATGTATGTGTGAGGCATGTGGTTCTTGCTGTAGTTGCCTGATCAAACACAGATGCTCAGTTAACTTTAAATTTCACATAAACAACAAAAACATTTTTAGTATAAGCATGTCTTAAATATTTCATGATACATACTTATATTAAGAAATTATTTCTGGCCGGGCGTGGTGGCTCAAGCCTGTAATCCCAGCACTTTGGGAGACCGAGATGGGCGGATCATGAGGCAGGAGATCGAGACCATTCTGGCTAACACAGTGAAACCCCGTCTCTACTAAAAAATACAAAAAACTAGCCGGGCGAGGTGGCGGGCGCCTGTAGTCCCAGCTACTCGGGAGGCTGAGGCAGGAGAATGGTGTAAACCCAGGAGGCGGAGCTTGCAGTGAGCTGAGATCGCGCCACTGCACTCCAGCCTGGGCGACAGAGCGAGACTCCGTCTCACAAAAAAAAAAAAAAAGAAAGAAATTATTTCTTATTCATCTGAAATTCAAATTAACTGGGTATCCTGTACTTTTCTTTGTGAAATCTGAAAGGTCTATGTAGCACATGAGTCTAAGAGCAACACCTAGGCACAGAATGGAGTGATTTCTGGCAAATCAGTGTGGCTTATTTAATTCCTTTTCTCCCCTGTAGTTTTCCAGTCCTTTTGTCTGTCTCAATACTGGGGACACCAGGATTCCTCTGGAAAGCTGCCTCACGTAGGATTCTATGCTGCCAGGAGGAAGGGTCTGTGACCTTTAAGATAAACTCTCAGATCGTCTCCTGGATCTGCCAAGACGGCCCCTTAGCTAATGTCCAACCTAAATATCTCGACTGCTGCCCATTTTCCTCATGATTCCTGCGGTGTCACTGGCGGACGAAGGATCACGCAGTACCCACAAGAGCCTTTTATAGCCACATCGTAGGCACCTATCATGTTGCCTCTCGATCCTTCTGTTTGGCTGAGCAACCCTGGGCATGTCCAGCTCCACGGGGGAGGCTGTACCAGGGTTGGTTGTTAAGGGCACCCCAATTCTTGTCATCCTGATGCCAGAAGGATTCCAGTTCTGAGACTGCGTCATCCCTCCTGGGAAAAGGAGATGTTAAAACCCTCTTTCCACAGACTCTTAAATGCTGCCCTTCCCCAAGAGACACATGACTGTCGGTGCAAAATCACTGCTGTTCTTCCTCTTAGGGTCTCACAGCTTTTGGATTCTGACCATTGCTGGGAATCATTGTTTTCTTCTTTCCAGACTGTTCACCCCACAGAGCCTTACATTGCAGCAGGAGCTGGCAGTTTCGAGGGAGAAAGACTCATGCATTTTACACTCAATAGCATAGTATTGACATGTCATTGAAATAGTTGGCTCTTCTTTCAGTCATACTGTTTTCACTTATCAAAACCTCTTCATCTTTTTCCCACATTAAATTTAATTGGTTTCTTTCTTTGTATTTATAGGATTATTACTGTTCAAGACACTACTTCGCATTTATCTTTATTGACTTCCACTGTATTTAATTGAGTCATCCATCCAATTTGGTTGTATCATTTTGGATGCTTCAAATTGTCAAGTGAAATGGAATATAAACCAATGTAAAAAAATTCCCCTTTTAGAAACTCCAAGAATTCACATGACTACACAGGAATCAGTGACAAACTTCACCGTTTTTGTATTTTCAAATATGTTACCTAATATTGCCTGTTGAATAAATTGGAAAACAATTCTCGAAGTAGCAGTTTAATAAAAACACATCTAAAATATAAATCTCCCAACTGAATTTCCAGAATAAGGTGGATGAACGAAACAGAAGCACTGAAAATGTGCAGGGGGATCCAGGAGTGCTTGCCCCTTCCTTGACAGGGGGATCGAAGGGTGCTCACCCCCTCCCTCGCAGGGGGTTCCAAGGATACTCGCCCCTTCCCTTGCAGGGCACCACACCATTGTAAGAGTAGAATTTATCGATCAGATCGAAGATACGAAACTATTGGTATCATCTGTGTTAGTCATAAAGACTAAAAATTCCTGACTATACTTTTGTGCTTAAAGGATAAGTTTCAATCTGAAGATTTTTTTTTTTAAAAAAAACAACCATTACTCAGGATAGAAAAGTTTCTACCCAACATTTAAATACAAACAAAAATTATTCGATATCGAAATTTGTCTACATATATTGTAAATTGTTTCCATTTTCCTTTATTGTCCTTTAATGATCTCATCAAGAGTGTATAATTAGTTCACTAGACTGCAGAACACTGGCTCTCCCCTGAAGCAGCCGAGCAGAATTGTTGACTAACCCTTTTCCCCTCCGGAGCTCACCACCGTTAATGGGCCGTGTTCAGGAGGGAGAATGCTGGGAGACCAATCGTTAGAGAAAAAGTCTGTGGTCTCTGCCTTGAAGCAACAGTTTAGGGACCATCATAGCTTGCACTGACTTATAAAAGGAAGATTTTTCAAAATCACTTTGCCAGTGTCAGTTAATAATGGCTTTCGATGCCTTCCAACATTGTTGTAAGCTGCTAGGCCGGCAGATTTTGGTGCCAATTTTCCTTCATCTGTACCTATCTCTTGAAATGCCCTTGTAAGAAATAGAATGTAGATCCAATGATAAGTTAGGAATTGAAATCTCAGAACTGAGCTAAGGATGACAGTCATATCAATAGTTATACTTTGGGGTCCTTCCTGCGTTCTAGGCTTTGTTCTATGAGGGCGAAATAGAAACAGGTGGTTTAAAAATGTTGCTGAGGGCTCTAGATGTGTTAAATTAGTCAAGGGAGATATCAAGCTCAATCTCTTGGGCATTTTGGCTCTAATTAATATACAAATTTATGTTACATTAGAACAAATGATCAGTTCAAGGTGTACTTCACTCTAATTAATATACAAATTTATGTTACATTGGAACAAATGATCAGTTCAAGGTGTAATTCAAAGACCCCAGATGTACCAGGATTTCGACAGAAGTTTGTGCATTTTCTGTTAATTTAAAGCATTGAAACCATAGAAGCATTTTATTCTAAAAATAGCCACTTAATGTCCCAAAATATAATTTCCTTTTTCTCACTAATTAGTTAAAGATGAAATAATGCTTGAACACTTCATAATCTTAAATTCACAATATTTTACTTAATTAAAATAGGTAATTTAGAAAAATAATTGGCAATTGCTAAAACCTCTAATGCTGATGAGAATTGAGCTGGAAGCATTCTTTCATCACAAATTGGTACTTAAAATATAAAGTTCTGCACACAGCTGGGAAGCGCCATTGTAATTTGGCATTTATGTTCAGTAGCTATCATTAAACCAAACAAACTGAAATTAAAGAGAAAAGAAAAACAGTGGATTTAAGAAGACATATTTGGGGTGGAATCTAAGGGCTCAAAAGTATAAATAGGACCTTCTAAGCATTTGTTAGGAAGTGCTTGTTATGTAGCATATCAGAAAATTTCTAATACATTGATTGATTTCATGCTTCATTCTAGACATACGGCTTTGACAATATTTAAGTTCCATTAAAAAATTAAGCTATATAAATGATATTCCTTGGAACAAAGGATACCTTTTAATGGGTAAACTCGAATTTTATTCATGATTTTAAAAGTAAAGTCATTTATGTGATTGAATTCAAGCTTACTAATGCCGATTTAAAGAAAGGTGAGATAATTGTGTCTGTAATAAGCAAACCATGGATTTTGCACATTCTCTTATTGAGGACAAATAACAAAATGTCTCTCTGAAATTCCATACAACATAGCACAGATTCATGTTAATTTGCAGGAACACCAAAGAAAAACACATCCCTTGGAGGCCTTATTTGTTTAGTGGGAGGCTGTCTTTCTCAGGACTGGAGCAAAAGCCTGCCGATGAGGATGGGAACATATGCAGACATTGTTAAGTATGTGTTGCTGGGTAGGGTAGGGGGAGGCATTCCATTCTATACTATGGAATTTTCTCTCACATTTTCTCCTTGGTAACACGTTAAAAAACATAGGATTTTAAACAACAGTCTAAAGAGCAAGGAATTAAAAACAACGACAACAACAACAAAAACCAAGATCCAGTCCAACAAATGCTTCATTCTAGTGGAGTACAATGGTGACGTTTCAGCTCCACCAAATAAGTCTTTAAAATAAATATTCTTTACATTCTTTTGCAAATAAAAGTCCAAAATATATGTCAAATTGCAGTCATGTTAAAGCAAATTGGGTATTTTTCAATTTTCATGTCTTCTTTGAGATGTAAAACTTTAAAAAATCTGTACAGTGTTTACTTATGATTCTTCATAAAAAATAAAGGAATTTGATACATTTCAATCTTAAGAGATTTACTTTTAAAAGAAGGTCAGAAACTGGTTTTTGAAGTTCCAGGGCAGAGCAAACACCCCAAACCAATAATAGTATAGACAAAACCCAGCACAGAATACATTACTCTTGGTCATGATTTCCAAAATTTATAATTTCAAAAATTTTAATTTAGCCAGTATTTCTTTGCCACCTACTGCTCCCCTTTCAGTAGTCTAGCGACCTTCAAGACAGATGGATCCAGATTTCACTGGTCAAAGCAGTCACTACCAAGCAGCCTAAGCCCAATGCATGGTTACAAGTGCTGGGCTGAAATCATGACCCGGATGCGGGTAGGAGCACAGAGGGAGCAAATAATTCCACGGGTTTTCCTGTTCTCAGAGGGCAAGAGGCGGCGAACTTGAGCCTGGAAGGATTCCTGAAGAAGGTGGTATTGAATTGACTTTGAACTCCCATGGCTGGGAGATGTTCCTGGCAGAGAAAAGAAGGACAAGAGAAACGGGGGCATGGAGATGGCCCCAAGGTCAAGGGATAAGGAGTGGTCCAGTGTGAGCACAGGCGAGGGAGCAGGAAGGTGAGGTCCCAGAGGGACAGAAGCCTGTAGAGGAGGATTAGAGCCAGCCAGTGGCCGGCCTGGTGTGTCCTGCTGGGATCTGACAAGTGGGGACAGCATTAACTCCTACCTAGAACTTGTTTAGCTCCGGCATGCCCTTGGGGCATGATTTATATAACATACTGAATCCTCACAACACTCTCGTATCAGCTAGGTATGATCGCCACCCCTTTGCACAGATCACCAAACTGAGGCGCAGGTTGAGAAACACGTGGTGTTACTTGGGAGGAGGTGGCAGACCTCCACAGCCTGCGAGGTAGAGGCCACTCCGGCGTCAGGAAGAACATCGCCAGTTTGCGGGTTGAGGGTCAGGGCGAGGACCAGCAACAGGAATACCACTGAGAAAACCATCGAAAGAAGGATTGAACTAACGCACAGCTAGACAGTCACGCAGGGAAAATTAAAAACGCGGAACTTTCAATTGTGTCATCTACAGAGAGTGGGGAGTCCCAGGGCAGGAGGAGTCCCAGGCATCCCTGAGTTTCCTAAAGAAATGGAAATGAGACCGAGTTTCCCGGTAAGCCAACGGGAGCAACAGGACCCAGGTGGGAAGCGCAGGGTGGGGAGGAGGATCTGCGCTGCTGGCAGGGAGGCCTGCACGGTGGATCCGATCCGCAGCAGGGGCTCCAGGCTGGCCCGGGGTGGGAGGAGACAGCTTCTGGAGCTCACGGGTGTTGGGCTGGGGCTGTGGGTCTGGGGTGCGAAGGATAGGAGTGCCCAGAGGGCGGAGGCTGCGCGGGCACCACCCGCAGCGCGGTGGAGGGAGGAGAAGGGGCCTGCAGGGAGGCTCGCGGGGTCGTGGAGTCGGAAGGGAAATTGCCCAGGAGGCTGGAGACGCTGTTGCTTTAGGGAGAAGTTCCAGCTCGCCGTGGATAGAAAAGTGCATGGAAAGCGAGGAGACTGGGGTTTCATCAGAAGGCTGTGTTCTCCAGGGTGTGCAGGGAAGGAGGGCGAGGCCGCACACAGAGGTGGCCTGGCTTTTCACTTTTTAAATCTTCCGGGTGGAGACTGGAGCAAGGAGGGCAGACGGGCCAGTGCGCTGGGGAGGATGGAAGGGGGAGCCGGCCGGAGCCTCGGGGAGAGAGGTCTGGGGAGGGCCGGGCCTGGGAAGGGGCCAGGGCCCGCGGGAGGCAGCCCCTCCGGAAGCTCTGCAGCAGAAGGAGGGCGTGAGGACACCCGGCTGGCCTGGACTGTGCGGAAGGGGAGGTGACAGCGAGGGGTCGTTCCGTGGGAGGTGGCAGAGCCGGGGCGGGAGTTTCAAGGAAGGGG
Organism: Macaca thibetana thibetana; assembly: GCF_024542745.1. Classification (NCBI taxonomy): domain Eukaryota; kingdom Metazoa; phylum Chordata; class Mammalia; order Primates; family Cercopithecidae; genus Macaca; species Macaca thibetana. The sequence goes on along the minus strand of NC_065581.1, from coordinate 161,238,374 downwards.
AAGGAAGCCAGCCAGGGCCCCGGTGGGGCCTGGAAGCCGTTTCCTCCTAACAGAGCCAGTCGACAGTGACACAATTCCCTCCAACAGGGCCTGGCTGTTTTCAACAGACATCAGGGACATTTTTTTTCCCCCTGCCATAGATTTTTCACAAAACCCTCATTCACTTCCACGAGAACACTGTGCATGGATCACTGGTCAGTTGTGCGGCAGCCAGTTATGGGCTGGTGCCAAGTGTAAGTTACCAGTGGCCCTGGAATCTCTCATTGCAGTTGCACAGACAGAGCACGTCCACGAGAGAGGAAGGTATTTCCAGTGTGAGGAGCTGCCTAGGGTCTGTGTGCTGTATGTTCTCGCATGTTCCATCTCACGCAGAAATAAACACGCAAAGTTGAAGTCAGATGGGAAAGAGCTGGAGAGGAGCTAGCTACTGTGCAGAGAAAAGCTGTGTCACTGGGACCGATTTTCCATATTCGAGTGTCATCCTGCAGTGGAATACTGGGTATGCCACCGTTCGAGTCTGAACCGGAATGTATGGATGTTGAGGTGCCATTGCCCTGTTCTTTCATAAAGCAGTGTGTTCTTAAGGGAAGGGTGGTGGGCTTCCATGCAGCTCTCTGGCTAGAAATGCTTTCTGTGTGAGATGCTAACCTGCCCGTGATGGCCGGATGTGGCCTGCACACATTATACCAGCCTCCAGGATCGCGCCTTTCAGTGAAAGTTTGCATTGCATCTGTCCCTTTGTATATCAAATTTAAATGAATTATTCAATGAAAAAAATGTAAAACTATTCCTATGGTACATAATACATACCAGACACTGTTTTCAGTACAGTGGGAGGGCACAGAGGTGACTGATGTGAAAACTCTCCTTGAAAGACTGCCTCCAATGGCCATGGATGCTCAAAACACTCAGGCTGCCAATTTGCATCATTAAAGAAAAATCTAGTAAGAATAACCACCCCCCGCACATACTATAAGCATCTGTGACTTAGTGCAAATTTCTAACATGTCTGCAGGTGGATTACAGTAGACATCGTCTTGTTCCCAGAGTGAGTTTTCTGCCTAATTTCCTATTTTCAGTGGTATCAACCAGGTAAGGAGTATTAACCAAATGTCTACCGTGTAGAAGAAATGTATGAGGCAGCACAGAGGATTGAAAGGGGCATAAAATGCTGAAGAAACAGCAGTGAATGAGTCTCTGTGAGTCCATTTCTATTCTGGTCGGTAAAGAAAGGTGCTAGAGGGGCATTGACAAGGGGATAACGTCTTCCCCGGGGCTGAGAGGTGTGAAGCGAGGCTGGGATGGCGAACAGCCCAGTGTGCCCGAAAAGAAAGGCTGTGCGAGAAGAAGGTCTAGGAGAACAAAACTCATATATTATGGAAGGCTGTAACTCACATGCTCAGTACTTTTTATTTCCTTCTGAGGAACACTTGCTAACTATTGGTGATTTGGGGGAAGACGTGATAAAAGGTGGGTTCTAGGAAAGTGAGATATGAGGGAGATGAACATGAAACAAGATTGGTGAGTAGAGCTTCAAAGAAAGTGTTACAGTCAGAATAGAAAGAACTGCCATGTGATCACTGGAATTTGTTAGGAAATTCTCTATTTCTTGCAAAACTGGAGACACTGGGATGGCAACCCAGCCTCTGAGTCTCAGCTCATTCATCTCTAAGTTGGGCATGGCAACCCTGCTTATATAGTCAGATTTTACGAGGATTAAACAAATAAGAAAAGCACATGAAAACAAATATATTACTATCATCCTATAAAAATGCTACATTTTCATTTTTCTATATTCACGAAATAAATATATGTGTGTTCAATGTTGCATCCATTTGTAATGCTCACATTCCCTCCTTTAATTTGGATCTTAGACATTTTTGTAATTCTATACATTGAACTGTGTGGATCATACGTGCGGAGTTCAGTACGTGGTCCTAAACCAATCAGAGAAGGACACTGACCCTGCAGGCTAATGAAGGAGGATAAGACGTCCTCAAGTAACTATCACAGGAGTTGAGGCTGATAAACTTCCTAAGGAGTATTCAGCTAACTGCAAAGGATGATCAGAAGAGAACTGATAGCATCCATGGGCTAACAGAATGGAAAGGGATGAGCAATGTAGAAGCATGGCAAAATGAGAGTTAATCAACTCCCACATGCTGTGGTCTGACCATGCGCAAGGTGGCATAATATTGCCTACGTTTTTAGAGGAATATTGTGAAAATGAATAGGATATTATCTCCAAAACAATTAGAGATGTTTGGACAAAAGCCACCATGAGGAAAATTCAAGTTTATCATTTCTGAAAAGACATTTAAAAACATGTTAGTTTGTAAGGCAAAATACAAGAACAGATTGAACTTAAAAGATGTTATTAGATCCTTTGTGGAGGGAGGTTGAACACCCCATATAAACAGAAACCATTCATATTACTATTATGAAAAGCTAACAGAGAAACATGAATAGGATGAAGCCATTTTATTTACCTGTGACAAGAAGAGAAGACCATCTAATAAGGTGGAACAAAAACACAACATACAATGTCAGGATTTTCTAGAAAAAAGTAGAGAGTTTTTTTTCCCCTTCAGACAATATGTTACACATATGGCAAGTTTCTTAGCTTGATAAACATCCACAAGTAGATAGCTTGGAGACAGATGGGAGTTTCACGACTTTGTCTTATTAATTTCCGTGCCATTAGACTGAATAATTCACAATTGAGATGATCAACTTGACTTCTGATTCTGAAAATCAACAGAAGGCATCAGGGTAAGTGACCAAGGGTAGGAATGAAAATATCTCCATTGCCCTTGGTAACTACTTGCTGTGGTCAGGAAGTGGTGGTGAAGGCTAAGTCTTGGGATTCCAGAAATGGATGCAAGGCTACCAACGGCATCTCCTGGTCATTAATGTGTGTCATGCACAAAGATTTATAAAAGAAAGAGGAAGAGGGAGAACAGAAGAGTGATGGTCTGGTACATAAGGCTTTTTGGACTTCCAAAGAGTCAGAAGAACTAAACAGAAGGGAGAAGACAACAGTAGAAGAACGGAAAGCAGTAAAATGTGACTGCTACCTACACAAAACTGAAATTCAATAATTTTAAGGTTTTCACCACCAGAGACTTAATACATGTTAAAAAGGTTACATTCGTAAATGAAGGCAGAGCCAGCAGCTCTCTCTCCTGCACCGCCTCTCATCTTACCCTGCAGGTCTCCTTCTCCTCTCCCATCTCCAGTAGGCGTCACGGCACCCTAGACACACCCAAAGCCAGGCCAGGGCCTTCTGCTAATGAAGGTAAGTGACCTCTAACAGAAAATGGGATTCAACTGTAGGAATAAAGATCAACAACCAAAACTTCCATGCCTGTCATTCCAGCTGGTTCAGAGGATGGATTAACCACTCCAGGTACTGACGCTTTCTGGTCTTTGTGGCGGGGCTGTCCTGTGCAGTGTCGGATGTTTAGCAGCACGCCCGGCCTTTACCCACTGGAAGCCAGTACTGTATCCCCACCCTCACTGGGAGCACCCAAACATCCCCTGGGAGGGAAAATCATCCCAGCTGGAAAACCAGTGTTCTGCTTAGGACAGGAAAACAAGTGCTGTGGATAGGAAAAGGTAACCTAATGATTGCAGAATTATTGCCACTTCTGGACCTAGGGGGAATATGACACATTTGATGTATAGTTGATGGAAGATGTAGACAGGAAAATGTACACTGCATGACTAGGGTTGATGATTATACAAAAAGTAACAACAAATGCTGGTGTAGTTCCTGGCACTCTAGCTCACAAATCACTTTGATTTACATTGTCTCACTTAATCCTCATTACACTGTGGAAAGAAATATACAACCTCCAGTTTATGAACGAGAAAATCAAGGCTTGGAGTGATCAAATGATTTGTCTAAGATGTATGATTTAGCTGGAAAGCGATAGAGACCAGAATCAAACCAAGGTCTTCAGATTCCAGACTCTGGGCTCTTTTCACAAATTGTCTCTCACGGCAGGTTGGGTGGGACCAGTGATCTCCAAGCCAGAAGTCACTGAGATGTAGCATCAATAGCAGTAAACCTCAGAGCTGAAACATGAAGCATGAGCTACCTTTCAACATCAGCAGGGCTCAGAGGGGATGGGGAAAAGAGGGCGGGAGGGGTCCCCAATCTCTGTACCTGCTCTAGTCTTTCATTATGAAAGTCATTCCTGCAGACACAACTCCTCTGTTTTTTTCAAACTTTACATCTGTACCTGATGTTACTGCCTGGCGCTCACTAAACCAAAGGGATGCAGAGAGAAAAATGTTTATATCTGTACTTTTTCTTTTTTTCTTTTGAGACAGAGTCTCACTCTGTCGCCCAGGCTGGAGTGCAGTGGCGTGATCTTGGCTCACTGCAACCTCCACCTCCCAGGTTCAAGTGATTCTCATGCCTCAGCCTCCCAAGTAGCTGGAATAACAGGCGTGTGCCACCACACCCAACTAATTTTTGTATTTTTAATAGAGATAGGGTTTCACCATATTGGCCAGGTTGGTCTCAAACTCCGAACCACAGGTGATCTACCAACCTCAGCTTCCTAAAGTGCTGGGATTACAGATGTGAGCCACTGAACCCGACCTGTATTTACCTTTAACGTCATCCTTCACAATTTTTATTCTTGTGTTTTCATTATAAAAACGTTAGTACTATAATATACATTACATATTACTAATACACATCATTGCAGTAATATAACGTATGTGTGTGCATGTGTGTCGCTTTTCATGCGTAATTTTTTAAACTGCTACAGTGAGTGCATGGTCAGCCAAAAGATTTAAAAACTACTTTTCCTTCTTTTTTTTTTTTTTTTTTTTTTTTGAGACGGAGTCTCGCTCTGTCTCCCAGGTTGAAGTGCAGTGGCATGATCTCAGCTCACTGCAACCTCTGCCTCCCAGGTTTAAGCTATTTTTCTGCCCCAGCCTCCCGTGTAGTTGCAATTACAGGCATGCACCACCACACCCAGCTAACTTTTGTATTTTTAGTAGATACAGGGTTTCACCATGTTGGCCAAACTGGTCTCAAACTCCTAACCTCAAGGCCCATCTCAGCCTCCCAAAGTGCTAGGATTACAGGTGAGAGCCACTGCGCCCGGCCTAAAAACTGCTTTTCAAAAAAGATATGCAATTATGAAAAATATCCAGTTGAAAACATCATTCAACTCAAACTCAACAAGTTCCCACACCGACCTCTTGGTCCTTCCTCCTCGTCCCCTCTCAGGATCTCTTTGCCCTGAGTTTTCCACCACCCAGGAGGCCCAGCCCTGGCACTGGAAATGGATTCTTCTCTCTGCCTCACTTCCTTGCTGACATCGCCCAGGCCTGTTGATTTCTCAACCACACATCGTGACCAAATAGGGCTATCCTTAGAATGAAAGTTTAGTTCAATATCAGAAAAGTATTATTGTGATTTAACAACTATATATGTACACACATAGTAACTATATGAATTGTATGTTGTGCATTGGCAGACATTCTGAGAAGGGGTCTGAAGGACTTCCCGGGCTGTCTAAGCGCTGTGTGGCACAAACAAGGGCAAGAACTCTGCACTAAAGCAACAAGCAGACTTCTGATGTTGTTGTTGCTGGGATCACAGGAATAATAATATTAATTCATAAGCCATTGCATATATATTGCTTCATTTAATCCTCACTACAATGTGTGAAATAAAACCTCTACTTATGCTTTGAACACCATGAAGCAATGATGGACACCATCATCAAGCTGAGACACGTTTCCCAAGGTGGTTTGCTAAGAGTTTCCATCATGAGTAGGTGTTGAGGTGTTTTAGTTTTATTTTTTAATAAACTTTTAAAATATGGAATAATATTAGATTTACTAATACTAAGAGTTGCAAAGATAGTACAGAGAGCTCTCTGCATCCCTCACCCAGTTTCTCCAATATTAATATCTTGTATTACATCTTATATTTGTCAAAGCTAAGAAATCAACTTGAACAGATTCCTTTTAACTAAGCTTCAGGTATTACTGGGATTTTACCAGTGTTTCCACCGCTGTCCTCTTTCTGTTTCAAGATTCCACCAGGATACAGCCCTGTATTTAGTTATCAGGTCTCCAGAGTCTCCTCTGTTCTAGGATGGATTCTTAGTCTTTATTTTTCATGATCTTCAGAGTTTTGAGAAATACTGGCCAGGTATTTTGTAGAATTTCCTCAGTTTGGGTTTGTGTGATGAGTTTTTCATCATGAAGTTGGGGTTACATTTTTATGGAGAGAATGTTACAGGGTGCAGTGCGCCTTCTCAGACCACCATAACAAGGCTCTGGGAACTCAGTGATCACGTCCATTCCAAGGACAGTCCTACTTCATCCTGATCTATTAGAATTTTTTAAATATGACAACATGTTACTTAGGATTTTTGCAATTATGTTCACATATTTTCCATCTTTGGCTCTCATGAGTTATCCTACCTTCTTCAATTCTTCTTTTTCAGTTCTCTGGAATAGTTTGAGAGAAAGAAACGATATTTAAATACTTAGAAAAAATTGATTGTAAAATGAACTGGGTATGTGGCTTCTTTTTGGTGGGGAAGCTTTTGATTACTTATTCATTTTCTTTAATGTTTATTGGTTTATTTTGGGTTTCTATTTTTTGGTAACTTATATGTTTCTAGTAAATTATTTCTTTCAACTAAATTCTGAATTCATGTGCATTGATTTATGAATGAATTACTGTTTACTTGAGACTTTTTTTCTTGTGCTCAATCTTGGTGAAACGTGTATTTTATTTGCTATTTCAAAGAACCTGGTTTTGTTTTGCAGATCTTCTTTACTGTTTCCTTGACATCTATTTCACGAATGTTTGCTCTTTTGTTTACTTCTGTTTTTGTTGCATTTACCTTGTTGCTCACTTTCTAATTCTTAAATTGAATGGTCTACATTTATTTTCAATCTAGTTCTTTAGCTTATGAATTATGAATTCATTTCAAACACTATACTTTTAGTTGTACATTTTTTTAGTTGCTAGAGAATATCATTTGAATAATATGAATTATTTAAATTTGTTGAAATTTTAATCTTCTTCATGGTCAATTCTGTAAATGTTTCTAGGAGCATACAAAGGACTATCACTCCTGGGTGCAGAATTCTCTATATGTCAAAACTCACCTGTTAATTTTCTTACTAAAAAATCATCCATATCTTCAACAATTTTTTATTTGATCTGTTAGAGTTATGATCCTTTACTTTTTGGATTTGTCCAATTTTCTTATAATTCTGTTATCTTTTACTTTGTATATTTCTGCTGTATTATTAGGATAATACGGGATCGTGATTTTTATGTCATTTTGGTGGATTTTACTTCTTCTTATCGCCCTCTTTTCTCCAATAATGCTTTTTTTTATCTGATCTTACTATTACTCCTTATGTTTCTTTAGCTTAATATGGATTTTTCATTTTTTTCCTTTAAATCCTTTAGCGTGGTTTTAGGTATGGAAATTCCAAAGTGATTAAATATTTTTATCTTTCTCCCAGATGAAACAAAACTTTGGCTGCTGACTGAAAACGCCTCTGACATCCTACCATTGTTGTCTGGAATATTAGTCTGGCTTTTTTTTTTTTTTAAAAACACACATTACAAAAATCCCATAGTTCATAAATCTTACTGACATTTTATCAATTTTGGGACTTGCCATTATTTCTGGTATCTCAGTCTTAGCTGTGGGTTTGTTCTTCTTGCTAATGTACTCACTTCGGCGGTAATTTTACTTAGAGTTAAGTAGAGTTGGCAAACTCTTTTCATCTTTGTATGTCTGAAATTGTCTTTATTTTACCTTCCCTCTTGGGTGATATCTTAACTGTGTGTAAAGTTCTAGGTAGTTGGTTTTATTTTTTCTCAGCACTCGAGATACCAACCCACTGCCTTGTGTCTCGGGCTGCTGCTACTTCCACTGAGGATCCAGTGGGTCTCTGTGGTGTCTGCCCTTTCTCTTAGGTGGCCTAAATATTTTCTTGTTGTCTTTAATGTTTTTCAGTTTTATCACACCGTGCTTAGGATAGAATTTACATATTTAATCTTTCTCAATTGGAAATATACTTCCAATTCGAAGAACAGCTTTCAGCTCACTTGTCTCTCCCATCATGATGCCATTAACCTTCATCCTCCCTGGGCAGCTTCCCATTTTATTTAACCAAATTTATCATTTCTTCTTCTTCACATTTGTCTGCTCTTGTTTCAAGATTTCTATCCTTTTCAAAAAATAATTTATTTTTACTTTTATGAATTTATCCTATTTATTTCTTTGGATATCTAGCATGATTTCGGGACCTCTTGTGCTGTCATAGGAATTTATTTTAATCCAGAATGAACACGTGTTCTCAATTTTTATTTTGTGGGCTGCCTTTTTTAGCATGGAATTTCTTCATGGGTTATGAAATTTTTTATTTGCAGACTTATTTTAGCAGGAAAATGATTTTTTCCTATTTCTTTCACTCCTTCTCAATCGTTGCTGTCTATTTCCCACCTAATAGTTTTGTGGCTGTCTGCACTCAACTCCTAGAGCTCCCAGTCCAGCAGCAGACAGCATTGGCAGCAGATTTTAATTTTTATTTCTGTATTTATTTTTAGTGAAAGACTCCACTGTAGCCTCCGCCTCTGAGCAGCAAGCCTGGCCTGGTACTCCACCCCACAGGGAGACTCTCATCCTCCGTACCCCACGGAGGCCAGGCTCTCACCCACCATGGCCTGCTTTTCAACTGGGATCTCAGGAGGCCCGTGACTTCAGGCCCCCTCACTGCCTATTCTGTTTCTGGCCTAGGGATCGAAGATGTGAATCTAGTCTGTGAGCCCAGATCTGACTTCCTGGGGTTCTCTGTCACAATGGTTTATCCATCATTGCTGCGTGCTTCGTACATAGCATGCAACTGTCTATAGGCAGCTTGGTCTACGTGTACAGAGCCATCATGGTAAGAGTGAGGCAGCATCGTGGAGAGCAGCACTGATTGTCTTCACGGGGAGAGACAAGCCTGAGCTGGGTTGATGGGGGAAAGCTTCAAGGAGAGGATGAGAATGGGGCTTGTCCTGGCAGAAGGGACAGTATTTGGATAGGCAAAGAGGAAGGAGTCAACTTTCACAGACAGGAGCAACAAAGAATAAAGACACAAAGGGGAGAAGCAAGAACACTCAGTTGAGGGACTCCTTAGCAAACACATCTAGTTAGACTAGAAGGTCTACAAAGAAAATAGTAAAAGACAAGGTTGGGAAAATTGTTGGAACTAGATGATGGACATAGGGATTTCTATTAGTTAGGGGCAAAAGTAGTTGCAGTTTTTGCAATTACTTTTAATGGCAATTACTTTGGCAGTTGCAATAACTTTTGCACCAACCTAATAGACTAAGGGATTAAGACAGAAAGTAATGGAGAGATGCTGCACTTTTGGCCTATAGAAACAAAACAAATAGTTATTATTTATTAAAAGCTTTTTTTTTTGCCAAGCATTGCAGTAAGTGCCTTATGTAAACCGTCTCCTCTGAGCCTCAGGCAACCCTGTGAAACAGATACCCATTAGACAGTGAAAACAACTGAATAAAGAAAGATTAAATAATTTCTCTGCAATCACACAGGTTGACCTATGGTCAGAAAGATGTCAGGTCCTAACTCCCAGAAACTGTAAATGTACCTTATTAGGTACGTTATTAGGTACAAATGTACCTTATTAGGAAAAGGGTCTTTGCAAATGTGATTAAGTTAAGGATCCTGGCTTACCCAGATGGGCCTTACATTCAATCACAGTGTCCTTATGAGAGGGAAGCAGAGGGGGATTTGGACACAGTACACAGAAGAGCGGGAGGCAATGTGAAGACGAGGCAGGGACTGGCGTGATGTGGCCACAAGCCAAGCAATGCTGTTAGCACTGGAAGCTGGGGGAGGCCGGGAATGGATTCTTTCTGCCGCAGCTTGCTTTTGACCCAGTGAAGCTGATGTTGAGCTTCTGGCCTTCAGAACTGTGAGAGAACACATTCTGTTGTTTTAAGCCATCAAGTTTGTGGTCATCTGTTACGGCAGCCACTGGAAACTAAAATGGGCAGTGTAGGATGGAGTCAGGATATGGCCGGTCTATGTGACTCTAAACTCATGTTCTAACACTCATTTTGGATGATTAGTCTAGGAGTGATGTATGGAATGGAATAAAAGACAAAGCTGGAGCAGTGAGGTAATGTAGGAAACTCTGACATTTACCCAAGTACAACCAAGTATTTGAATGCATGTGAATTATAATGAACATTTCAGTTAAATTTTTATTCAGTGTTGCAATGAAGAGGTAGGATAAAGGAGAACATCTCCAAGCAGGGTCTGCAACCCCCAGGTCACAGAGTGGTACAGGTCCGCAGCCTGTTAGGGACCCGCGGCATAGCAGGAGGTGAGCAGCAGACAAGTACGCGTTACTGCCTGAACTCTGCCTCCTCTCAGGTCAGCAGCGGCATCAGATTCTCATAGGAGCATGAACCCTATTGCGAACTGTGCGTGTGAGGGCTCTTGGTTTCCTGCTCCTTATGAGAATCTAATGCTTAATGATCTGAGGTGGAGCAGTTTCATCCTGAAACCGCCATCTCCTCTGTTCGTTGGAAAAATTGTCCTCCACGAAACTGGTCCCTGGTGCCAAAATGGTTGGCAACCGCCTCTCCTGAGTTAAATACCATCCTAGGAGATGGGTTATCACACTGATAACTTAGATTGTCCAGTTGGGGGCAGAAGTGGCAGATACGCCCCCATGGTTGTGAACACAGCATTCTGAAACTTATTCTTCAGGAGCCCATTTGTGACCCTTCTTCTGGTTCTTAAGTTAGAAAAACATCCAGATCCAAGCTGAGGTGTTAAACAAAACAATATTTAAATTGCTTTATAATTCAGGTAAGTTTCACAATGTGTAATTATAAAAACATTACTGTCAAATTGACGACAGGTTTGTAACTCGTTTTTTAAGTTTTCCATATTTGGAACTTGGATCTGCTAATGCCCCAGGCGGCTCCGACAGGTTCCCCTACTCCTTCATCTGTGCTGTCGTTCTGGGCTCAGAGCCTCTGAGCCAGGCTCTGAGGCTCAGGTAGAGGAGAGTCTGAAGGCTGAGCCGTGGCTTCCTCACCTATAAAACGGTGAGCAGCGTGGTGAGAAGGGAGCATGAGAATATCTGCAGGGAGCTCACTCAGAGCCCGCTCCAAGCTGCAGGGCCCAGGCAGTGCGCTGCGGAGCCAGGCCGGGCTGTGGGGCCAGCTCCTGTCATCCCCCCACGGAGTATCCCGGAGCAGCTTCTCCATCTGTCAAACGTGTCTCTCTTAGGGCTGTGAGGATTAAATGAGTCTACACGGATGCAGCCCCTGGCACCAGTAAGCACTTTAGAAACACCAGCTATTATTGCTGTCACTTGGAGTGTGGCCGGGTGGAGACTGAGCTCCGGACTTGTTGCATGTTGCACGGGGTCTTAGGGAGCATTGACGGTGTTCTCGAGAGCCGGGGGAGTGCTGGAGGGATGGAGAAAGGATCCGAGAGCTCTCCCTGTTCTTGTCGCATAGGAAATCCTGGCGCTCCCCTTGGAATGGATGGAGGTCTGAGGATTTTGGTGGTTCGTTTGGCACTGCCTCAGCATGAGCCTGGATCTTTATTTTGTTTAAAACGCCAGAGGAATAAAACGAAGCCGAGGACTGGCAAGCGAACAATAAAGCAGGGCAGGGAGGTGCAGTGTTGGGAATATATTCAAAAAGGGAAAATCTAGTATGGTCAATGTACACATTGTAGGTCATGGATAATGATGAAATTTAAATTCATCTCCAAAGTCTGTGTGACATTGGAAAGAATGGGGAGACTTACGAATGAGGCATCGGCAGCTTCCATAAAACAGAGCTCATTAAACGACTGTGATTTCAGACATGGACTGTGATAGATAAGGCTTCTCCAGACAAAACGCCTATTTCATGTTTCAAAAATATTGCTACTTGCAAAGCTATCACAAAATCTCTGTGCTTATTTTTATATCTCAAAATAGTTCAAGTAAAAAATGCATTTGGAAACATGGCTGTAAATAGGAGTTCTGTTTAAACTATTCATCGTTTGAAACAGTGATGCATCCAAAGTCTTTATATTTGAGGAATCTAATAGAACCCAAAATCTTTCTATGTCGTTAGCGCATTTAGTATGCATTTAAAATGAAAACAAAACAGGAACATTTCCAATCTATTCAAGATATTTTTATTCATCGCATATGATTCTCTTTAGAAAGTATTTCGTTGAATAAATTATTCAAAACGGAATGTATAGATTTGCATAAAATGGATTTTGCATTAGTTCATTCAGTAATCCCTAAATTGGCAAAAAATCAAGGTGTAGTACAACAGTTTCAGTTATAACTATGAATAAATTTAGGAGATTATGTTATAGAGGAGATCTAAGGATTGTAGTAAACAGCAAAGTGTTTTAAAAAATGAACCCTGAAACTAGCGAAAGCTGTGCAAATCTTTATGGAAAAAATTTAAAAACATGAATGAAGTATAAAAAATTCTAAATTAAGGGAGATATGCACTTTGTTTCTGAAGGGAAAATTCAATCTCTTAAACATGGCAATTTCTCATCAATTAATCTGTAAATCTAAGCAATTCCAAAAAATAATTTCAGCAAGATTTTTAAAATGGATCTTGACAAGTTGATCTTCAAATTCAAATAGAAACACAAAGGATTAAGAACAGGCCAGACGATTTTGAAGGAGATGGAGGAACTGTATACCTGTAGTGGGTAAAAGAAGAAAAGCAGAAACACACGCACAAAGGGAAACTTCGCATCAGAGAGAGGCAGAGCAGGGAGTTAGGGTGATGGTGTCCATAACTGACACTGGGAGAATGACACAGGGAACGGAGGCTTGTCTTAATCAAGGTACAAAAACCTGAAACCACAAAGGGAGGATTTTGATGAATCTAATGACACAAAACTTATAATCTTATTTTTGTAAAAGACCCAATAAATGGCATAAAAACTAAAGTCTGGAAACACATATAACCAAACAGTAGCATTCATAATGAACAAAATATCACAAATTGATAAAAAGTAGATACATAACCTAGAAAAAAATGCACAAAGCATTGAAATAGGCAATTTTTTAGAAAAGAAACTCGACTAATATAAGAAAAGATGCTCAACTTCACTAGTCGTTGGGAAAAATGCAAATTTAAAGATACATCTTGCACTCCTGTGTTTAGCAAGGATTCAAATGTTGGGCCCTTACAAGCGTCAGCCAGCTTGTGCAGGGATGCATCTCCACACTACCTCTGGGCTTGGAGACTGGAGAGCCATTTGGCCACATGCAGAAAAGTTAAACATGTGATGTACATAACTTTCAGCCCAGCATGTCCACTTCTAGGTATTTTTCTTTAAAAACTCCAGCTCACGTATACTAAGAGAAATGTGGAAGAAGATATCCTAAATCATTGTTTATAATAAAGAAAAAAGAGAAACATTTAAAATGACAATCAAATAAACAGATAAATTGCGGTATATTTATACAATTACACTAGTTAGTTATTAAAATGACTTAACTAAGGCCGTGCGCGGTGGCTCACACCTGTAATCCCAGCACTTTGGGATGCCGAGGCAGGTGGATCACAAGGTCAGGAGCTCAAGACCAGCCTGGTCAATATGGTGAAACCCTGTCTCTACTGAAAATACAAAAATTAGCCAGGCATGGTGGTGCGCCTGTAGTCCCAGCTACTTGGGAGGCTGAGGCAGGAGAATCACTTGACCCTGGGAGGCAGAGCTTGCAGTGAGCCGAGATCGTGCCACTGCGCTCCAGTCTGGGCAACAGAACAAGACTCCGTTTCAAAAAAAATGACTTAACTAGAATCACATGTAGAAATACAGATCTCAAAGTAATAATGATGCATGAGAAAGCATGTTGAAGAATGATATGTACAGTATTATTATACTGCTCTATATCGAATTCACAATGTGAAAAATGTTTATGGTTACAGATATATGTACTGAGAGTAAAAAAGTATGCATGTGAATGACAAAGAATGATTGCAGGAAACTCATCACCTCGGAGGAGGGAGGAGAGGTAAAGTAAGTAGAGGAGGGGTCCACAGGTGGTTGTCGGTGTTATTCGAAATGTTTTTTCTCCTTAAGAATCTTGTGAAGCAAGTGTGGCAAAACTGTTGAGATTTGATAAAGTTGACTGGTGGGTATGCAGGGATTCATAGATCAGTCTTTATGTTTTTCGGGTTGTTTGAAATATTTAAAAACACATATTAGCCCATTAGTAGTAGTAGTTAGGTGGGTACTAGGGTAAAGAATGTTATGTGCTGCAATTCTAGGAATTGAAGTTTCCCCCCTGTTATTTTACATTTTCTGAAATTAGGATGCACCTGACAATTAAGATGTACATTAATAGAGTATTTTTTTCCCTTAAAACCATTACAAAATTGACAGCATGTCCTACAGTTCTTGCTGCTGTAGACATCAGTGTTGGTCTGTGGTATCCTTCCTCTAAATACGTGTCTTTTAGTATAGAACTTTAGTATAGCACAGAACATGAAGTTGCTTGAGGCCCTGCACTTAGAAGGGCTCTATGTGTGGCTTAAATCTCTTTGATGCCATTGGAGTCAGAATTTTGGTGAACCCACAGTGTGCAGGGGTCAAGGTAAATGTGTGACGTCTCCTGCTGAGTAAACAGGGGCACTTACAGCCCTAAGGCGCCATACTTTTCATTTGAACCAGAACTTGCTTTGAGTGCAGAAAGAAGGCAATGGCATTCTAAAAACATAGTGACCGATGAACCCTATCATATCCTTTCTTACTCCTGTGCTTTTCTTGTTGGAGCCAGCAACTGAAGCAGGAAATGATGGCCTGGAACAGAAGGGAAACATAGGGGACCCCATAGTTCCTTCCCTTTCCATTCTTCCTTATTCATCAGTAAGCTGAAGGTAGAATGTTGGTAGAATGTGCGAGTCTCAAGAAGTGAAATAAAAATAAGTGATTTGGTTTTGTGCAACATGCCCGCTGTTCTAGCAAGAACAAAGTGCATATGCACATATATAAGTTACAAAATTCAAATTGTGTAGTTAGATTCAGTGATTGCACATATGAGTTGGACTGTGTCTTAAATGTTTGTTTATAATTGGAATTGCACAATATTAAGATGAATGGTAAAATTCATGCCAATATTTAAATGTTTACTTTTCCTTAGAATGCAACTAACTAGCAAGTAAAAAACACTATGACAAATTGAGAGACTGGGGAAGAAAGAAAAAAGCTTTGTATTTTAGTTAGTAACATTGCTTTCCTGCTTTTGAATCAAGAGCTCCACATTTCCATTTTGCACTGGGCTCGACAGCTTTGCAGCCCAGCCCTGCTTTATAGGCAAGACATACAGCATCTCTTTGCTTGTGGCACAGACTCAGTGGACAGGCAGAAAGAGAAATATGTCTCCTGCCAAGAGAATGAAGTTGGAAAATGAAGCTGGATAATGGGCTTCTCTCTAGGGATGTTCTAATAACATATTCCCCACAAATGATCTACTTCTGTTTTAGGAGCAAACGAGCATGAATCAGACTTCTTTTGGTTGGGGATTATATAGAAAAAGTCAGCTAATTATTCTTCTCTTCCACAAGAAACATCAGGTACACATTTCTCCTTGTTGCAGAGACTTGTAGTTATTGATTAAAATTCAGCTCCACTTATTTTTGAGTGTTTGATGAACTACATTTCCCAGATTCCTGTGCAGTGAGGTGTGGTCATGTGATTGAGTTCTAGCCAATGGAAGAAGTATAACTGATACACACTCCTTCCAGACTTGGCCTATTAAAACCTCCTCCAAAATATCAACCTTGTGACTAAGATCATGAGGCCACATGCTGAATATGATAAAGCTGCTATCAGCCTAGGTCCCTACAACTGCATGGAGCAAACCCTTCTTCTCCCAAATCATCTGGACCTGACCAATACTGGCCTATTAACCTGAAAAATAAATAAACTTACTGATTCTTAAGCCACAGAAAAATTTGGTAGTATATTCTGTTACTTTGGCATCGTCTAGCTTAACCTAACTCATACACCGCAAATATCATATGGACAAAAGCAGCCAAGAAAAATTACCTAGAAATTACTCTCCCTAATTCCCATGACTTTTCTTCTTCACTAATTCTTGGGAACACCTTTTAAAATTATATTTTTCTAGTGCACATCCAATTGACGTTATTTGAAGTCCATTTGGAAGTGAAATAAAGCTTTTGTCCCCAGTTGTAGGAATCTAAATTGCTATTAAATGTAAGTACGAATTTTTAAAGTATTTTTCTTATGGATTTAACAAATGCCTGTAAGAGCTCAGAATTAAATCACAAGTTGAGTATAGCTCCTACCGAGGAGGTGCAGGAGTGGGTTGTGTCTCAGGGTCTTTTCCTGGCTCTGTGGATCACGTGCTTGTAACTGTCATGCTCTGTGTTTCTGCTCTAAGCAGGACTGCCGCCAGCCTCACCAGGCTATGACTAGGCTGTATTAATCACAGGGCACACGCAAATCGCTCAAAGATTCTTAGAGAAAATGGATATAGAAAGAATCATATTCTGGGTGTCATATTTCAAGGAGAAGTTGGGAATCAAAAGGGAAACTTGTTCTCCTTCACCTTATCAATAATGATTCCTGGCACTCAGATTTGGATTCTTCTTTATTTCCTTGCAAGAGATCACTTTATGGTACTAGGATTAGAAAGTTTGTTCTGTTTCTTTAAAAAAGTGATTGATTAAATTTACTGATGAGCAAATTCAAAGGAATGGTATTAAAAAGCCATGTTAAATAAAATATACATTTACTAGATTTCTAGTAAGTGGCAAAAATAAAACCAGCCAAACTTGTGAAAACAAATTAATTTTGTCACCTTAAATAAAATAAATCTTATTTTCAGATCCACAGATATTTAACTTCATTAGTATATTAAAAATTAATATATAGTGGCCAGGCGCTGTGGCTCATGCCTGTGTAATCCCAGCACTTCGGGAGGCCAAGGCAGGTGGATCACCTGAGGTCAGGAGTTCGAGACCAGCCTGACCAACATGGCAAAATCCCGTCTCTACTAAAAATACAAAAATTAGCTGGGGTTGGTAGTGGCATGTGCTTGCAATCCCAACTACTCGGGAGGCTGAGGCAGGAGAATTGCTTGAACTGGGGAGGCGGAGGTTGCAGTGAACCGAGATGTTGCCATTGTACTCCAGCCTGGGTTATAGAGTGAGATTCCGTTTCAAAAAAAAAAAATTAATATATAATAAGCTAATATTAAAATGTAATATATTACTTACATTCAGCTAGATAAGCCAAATCGTATCTTTCTGAAATAACACCACATGCAGTCAAAGCTGCACACAAATGGCTACACAGTAGTTTGAAGATGAGCCATGTTATTTATGACTAAGTTTTTTGTCTTTTAAAATAAAATTAATGTGATGTTAAATGAATAAATGAAAAGATTCAAATCGTGCCTATTTGAACACATTTTATGGGTAAAGTATTGTGGTAGGAGTTATGCAAGGGAATGAGAGGGTTTTTAAAAAATAAGTCAGTTTACACGACCCTTGCGTAGAATTTTGCACATCTAATAGCACGGTCACATCTTAGCCCGTTTGATCCCGGCAACATTCTTAGGTGGTGAGGGAGGCAGGATCGCTCTGATTCACAGCTGAGGGCTCTTAACATTCAACAGCCGCAGTGTTAGTTTCTTACGGCTGTTGTAAAGTACCACAAACTTGGTGACTTAAAACAAGTGTCTCACAGTCTAAAATCAAGGGCTCAACAGAGCCACCCTTTTTGACGGCTTTAAGAGAGAATATATTTTATGAGTCTCTCCAAATTCTGGTAGTTGCCAGCAATCTTTAGCACTTTTTGGCTTGAAGTTGCATCGGCTCCCTCTCTGTGTCCATCTTCACGGGGCTTTCTTCCCTGTGTGTGACTGTCTTCATGTCATCTTCCCTCTGTGTGTGACCGTGCCTCTTCTTCTTATGAGGACACCAGTTATATTGGATTTAGGACCCACTCGACTCCAGTAGGACCTTATCTTAACTAATTATATCTACATAATTCTATTTCCAAAGAAGGTCACATTCTGAGGTTCTGGGAAGGACATGGATCTTGAGGGGAGACTTTTCAACTCAGTACACCCACCTGCAGTGCTTCTGGCTCAGTAAAGTTTCCCTAACTGCTCCTGGGCCAGATTAGACAGAACTCCAGGCAAAGGGCCTGCTAAGTGCAAAGGTGCGCTGAGTGCACGGACGTGCTTGCTGAGTCCGGCTAAAGCAGGGCTTGCAGGAGGAGGATTAGGTGTGAGGGGAGAGGCCCAGTAGTGGGAGATGATGCTAGAAAGGCACGCTGTGACCAAAGTGGGACAAATCTTTGAAAACCGCTTGATGGACATTTTGGCATTATTGTGCAAGTTCATTGAAGGGTTTTGCACAGAAAAGTGGTGGAGGTGGTGCGGTGAGATGCTTCTGAAGACTGACTAGGAGCCTGTTCAGGCACTTGAGGTTAAAGGTAACATGCATTCAAAACAGGGTATCAGAAAAGAAAGTAGGAAAGAAAGGGAAGAATAATGACATAGGAAGGGCAAAGTGGGAAAAAAT
Source organism: Macaca thibetana thibetana (assembly GCF_024542745.1). Classification (NCBI taxonomy): domain Eukaryota; kingdom Metazoa; phylum Chordata; class Mammalia; order Primates; family Cercopithecidae; genus Macaca; species Macaca thibetana. The sequence goes on along the minus strand of NC_065581.1, from coordinate 161,219,743 downwards.
TAGTTCCTGACTTAAGGCCAAGGGAGGAGGAAAAATGAAGTGAAATAGCCAGATGTTGGGCCTAGAAGACCAGGAGAAAGGAGGGTTCTCTGGACAGATGCAGGGAAACTGGGTGTGATGTCCAACACAGTTTGCTAACATTGTTCAGCATCCTCCACCCCCAAAGGTGCTCAATGCAACCACCTTCATTCCAGTGAGATACACAGTCAAGACACACATAGGACTAAGCAGCTTTGTGGTTGCAGAAGGGACTATGCAGCTCTGTTTTCTTCATTGCTCCCTCATTCCTTATCTAAGACAATGCTTATTTTGCCTTTGCCATTTCTCCTTTTATTTATTTTGTCCCACTATGTCCCCAGGAACTATGAGACACATGAGGTATACTTTTCTTTGGAAGGCACTTCCTTTGCCAGATTGGTATTAAATCCCTCCATCTTTCTCTTTGATTCCTTAATTTTCTGGAATGATCCACCCCTTCTAGTCTTGTTATTTTTCCAAACAAGCTCTTATAATTTGCCAAGCACCGTTTTAAGCATTCTGTAAATGTAAGCCCATTTAATCCTCACAGCCAAACTTACTGTTACTCTCATTATGTAGATGAGGAAACTGAGGGACAGTGAGAGGTTAGCTACCTTGGCCAAGGACATACAGTCAGAAAGAGGTGGAGTCCATGCTCCTAATCACTGCCACGCTGCTCTGTGATCAGTAGGAAGATGGAGGCTGCTGATCAGGAGGACAGTGTTTGCTTATCTCAAAGACCTGGGTGGCCACTGGACACAGAGCACTGTGTCACCTCTAATCAGAAGAAAACAAGGAACACGCTCAACATTGAAATGTAAGCACTGTCTAGAGTGGATGGCATGTAAGGGATAGAACAACTCTTGACGGAATGTGAGATTGGGGTGTTTGTGCCCTGATGGTGAGGGTTGCAGTCTCATTCCTTCATCTCTCACCTGGTCATCTTTTTGCCCAGTGGCAGGTACTCAGGTACTGTACGTGCCATCTCTTGGATGAAGTCACAAGAAACCTGGGCACATAAAAAATGACAATGTCCTGTGACAGGACTAAATCGGGCTCCAAAATGATTGACATTATACTATCAAAGCAGTGGTTCTCGAATTTGAATGTATGTGCAAATTGCACTCAAATTGTTTAAGTGCAAATTCCAGACCCTTCCCCCACTGGCCCCCCATTCTCTTTCAAGGAATGAATGAGAACGGCGGGGCCAGGAAGCTCCATTTGTAAATGAGAACAGTGATTCTAACCCAGTGTGTACACAGACACATTTTAAGAAATGTTAAGCCTGAGCTACCATAACCATCAGTGGGTTTTAGGTGTTTTCCTCAATATTTTGAGTTATTTTTAAAATATTGAGAATTCTCTTATGCTTAACATTTAACACATGCCACCTAGGTTTCTACCAAAAAACCAGATGGATGAGATAAATATCAGATCAAATTTTTTCATTGGGCTTTTTTATTATACATTCTTTAGAATATACGTAAGGAGCAATTACTTCTGGAAACTTGATGATATGGACCAAAAATAGCTTACTGAGCGGTAAATGGATTCCAAATCTTTATTTAGTTGGAAACTTTCCCATTAGCTATCAATTTTGGGTGAGTTGTTCTATGCATAATATGTATACGGTTTTGGCTAAATGACAGTCTGAGATCTTGTCCATGATCATCCTAATGGCATGCATCAGGCAAATCAGGCACAATTCTGCGTGAACAATCTGCCAGTGTTTTAAAGCCTCCGAGGCTGAATATCACTGCACTAACCACTTTAGGTTCCATTTCAGCAGTAAATTAAGTTATATAACTTGCATGAATATAGCTCAATTTTTAAAAAAGCTCAGCCTACAGACAAGAGAAATGACAAAGGCATCCTAAATTCATTTTCTACATGATAGACATCTATAATGGAGCCTATCAGTTTCCATCAGAATACCAGACCTTACACAGCCAGACTGCAGCAGCAGCCCTGGTTGAAGGTATTTGTATTTCGTTTCCTAATATACTTAGTGCCTTTAAGTAATCAAGTTTTCTCCTGCTCAGCTACTTCTGACTAGAACTAAATTATGATTCTTTAGGAGGATGCTTACACTCATTTTCCATTTACAACTGAGGGCAATTTCTCAGCCCTGCTTCTTGTTCCAAAGAAAGCCTAGATTAATATCGTGAGAATTAAGCTTTTGCTCAACTTCCTCAATTTCATCCAATTTTAAGTGGCTTTCCTGAGTATAGAGAATCATCTTCTTCGATAATCTCACCAATTTTGGTATTTTAAAACAATTACACTTTAAATGTAAAAATCTTCTGGAAATGGAAAATTTTGAAGCTGTTTGAAAAATAATAAACCGCAATCAAGGAACAAAGAAATACCTTTAAAAATACGTAGTACATATTCTAAAGTTCATGTTGTGAGATGGATTACAAAAACAAGTGAGACTTATTAACATATATATTTCTGCCAAACAAAAGATATAATATTTCCACTGGATCTGTTAATTTATAAATAATTGGCAGGCTAAACTGTGTACTCCGAGACACAAGTGTGTGTGGAAATTGTGGCACATCGGGTCCTGATGACATGGTGAGACTCAAATAACAAGACTTTATGATAAATCATGTCCGTCAATGCTAAAGATAAAGACTTCTTCATATATGACAGAGAGCATACACACTTTTCTATGTGCGGTCAAGCCTTTTGTAACTTCAGCGTCATGACTAACCTAATTCTATAGCCCAGGAAGGCGAAACTAATAAAAATTAATCCAATTGAGGGTATGCACTTATAAGGCGATCTGAAGAGTACTTAACAATAGCGAATGTGAAGGACCCGCTTGTGTAGGTGGACCTAGAGACAAGCAGTGGACAGAACAGACAAGTCTCCTTCATGGGGATTCGAGTCTCAGGAGAAGGAAGCTACAGCTTGTTCTCTCTCCGTGGAAATATTAACTGACAAACTACCCATTAAAAGCACAGGCTATTTTCCATAAGTGGCATGAAAAGGCTTAAGCAGGAATGGGCCAAGGCAATTTGTCCTTTAAACTTCACAATTTGACAAAATGTCATCACTGAAACAATACTTATCTGAAATATGACGCCTTTGAGAAAAGTTTCTGTTTTTCTTTCTGCACCCTCTGGGAGAAAACGTCAGAGCCGGGCAGAGCTCTGGAAATGACACTGCTTTTGCTAAATGTTAGAAATGGCACTTGCCACTTCATTGACCCTGTTGGCATTTATTTACATCGTCGCATAAAAAAAATTGAAGGCACTATTAGGGCTAAAGTCTGACAATTCCTCAGAGTTGTACGTGTGTAATTGATGCTATGCAGTCAGTTCAGTTCCCAACTACTTAGCGATGAAGAGTTGGGTGAGAGGTGGGGAGGGGCTCAAGAGCACTTGACCTGTGTGTCCACCCTCCCTCCAGTGGCATCTGACCTGGCCAGCAGTGCTACCTGGGTGCCTGGACAGGCTCCCCCTCGGGTCAACACCTGCCAGCAGCTGAGAGCTGAGAAAAACAAGAAGGAATGTGAACACCATGGGCCTTGTGGACTTATAGCACCTTTGTTTTCTTTCCCTGTCTATCTTGGTCTGTGCCATTTTGCTTTCATAATTATTTTGGGTTTTTATTTTTAAAAATCTAAATATATTCACTCTTAATCGGAAAGGTTTATATGAGGTTATTTTATTTTCACCTCTGCAGTGCCCTTTCAGATTCTTTCGCATTGCTTTCTTTGCACACTGTATTTTAATTTAATTGAGTATGTGTAAAAGGAAGGTGAAGCTTGAAACGCTGGGTGTCAGAGAGACAGAGAGAATTATTGTGACCTGTCTCAACTGCATTTGCTCTGTTCCTTTTGTAAATGCCCTCATAAATACCAAAGACAATCTTGGTTTCAATGTTGTGTAAAAATAAAATGCCACACAAATTAGTTCTGTGAAATGAACAGAAGTGGGAAGGCTCATGTAGGGGATTAAATGTATTCAACAGGTGTTCCATGGGTGGTTCTAGTGTTTGGTCTTAAGGTCAGCCATTCCAGCAAAAGGCGAAAGGCCTGATTCAGGGGTTAATGAGACAATACTTGGCATATGCTCCTGAATGAAATTGAATGCCATTGTATTTTGGTATCTTATAAATGAAAGCATCATTTGGCATACTTTGTTTGAAATAAAAATCTCTCATCCCAACAATCCCCTGACCCCCAAAGATAACCATGACAGGTTCCTATTCATCCAATCTTTTTCCTATGCTGTTACTAGGATATACGTGTTTTTGTATGTCTATACACACATACAGACACACAGATCATCTGTCAGATAAAAGTAGACAGCTCATTTTGATCTGCAATGTGTAAGTGTTTGTTTGTATATGTGCATGTTTTATGTTACAATAAACTGTGCTCCTTTTTCCTAAGGCAGAACATAGGTATCATTTGATTAAAATGCTGCACGGTGGTCCATTCTCCCACAGATAAACACTTAGGCTATTCAGAAATTTTTACTATTTTAACATCTGTGTTGCTATTTCTTGTGGGATAGTTTCCTAGAAGTAGAGTTTAGGGGTTGAATGGTATACAGACTTAGCATTAAAAAAAAGCTAATTATCTTTTAAAAACATCATGCTTATTTGCCTTCTCATCAACTGTTAACAAGAATGTCCATTTCCTTGGAATTTCATAAAAACTGCAGGTTATATTTCATAGCAGTTTAAATTTACTATTAATGAGGTGCTCATTTCTTCATTGTTTTTGACTATGCTTCTTCTTTCCTGAATTGCTGTTTCTATTGAGTTGTGGGTCTTTTTCTTATAACTATTTAGGGGTCTTTCATAGGTCTGGGGCATTAAGCCTTTACTGTTGTAAGTGTTGAGATTATTCTGTTCCATTTGCCATTTGCTGTGCAGCTCTATATTGAGTTTTTTCACTGAATGTGAGTTTTAAGTTTATATGATATAGTCAGACCCATCAATCTTTTCCTTATACTTCCTAAAATCTGTTCTGTGGTTGAAAATGGCTTCCTCACTCTGAAATTATTTAACAAAATTTTATTTTCTTCTAGTACTTTTATAGATTTAATATTTTTACACTTAAATCTTTAAACATCCTTAAAAGTATTTGGGGAGTGCTATGAGACATACCTCCTGACTTTATTTTCTTCTAAATGGAGAAAAAATTAACTCAATTTCATTTATTGAATAATCTAGTCTTTCCTTACTGATTTAAAATATCACCTTTATTGAATTTCTAGATTCTCACATATACTTTTGGAGTTTTTTCTGAACTCTCTACTGTTTTCTTATGACTTATCCTTCCATTGCACAATTGCATTGCTTGGTTTGGAGTAGGGCAAATACTTTTCTCTACTTTTTCCTCTCTTATAATTCCAAATATTTCTTTGCTATTTTTTTCATGAGACTATAATTCATGAGATTATACATTTTGAAGGATGTGAAAGATGTTTTAAAAGTTTACATGATATCTATATATAGGGGATTATTTTTGACTGTCAGAATAACAGTTTTTCAAAATTTACAGCCATATTAATTACAGAGCCTTCATGAGGCAGTGCAAAGTGCACCCTCCAGCTGTACTGCCTCTCGAAGGTGCCAGTATGCAAGATGCCCTTGGCTTCCCCACTGGCGCCAAACTGCAGCCTCTTCCTTCCTTCGACTCTATGGCACTGCTCCACTGTTCTTGTGTGGGATCCCATTCCTGGGGAAAGCTGGACATTTCTTCATAGAATCAGAGGCTCTTTCCTAACCTCCTCAGCCTCTTTTCCAAAAAGTTCTTAAGAAAAATAAAATAAAACAAAACAAAATAAAATAAAATAAAATAAAATAATGTTATATTCCTACAGGATTTAAACTAGTTTATAAAATTAACTTTTGTTCACGTGCCCAAGGTCACATGGTTGGCTCCCGAATTTAGAAATTCAACTTAAGACCCAGTAGACAAGATCTTAGATAATTGATTATTTTTTTAAAGTCACATTCTATGTATTTTCCTAATTAAAAAAAAAAAAAACTTAGCAAAGGCCTACTCAAATTGTTCTGAAGTTGGCCTGTACTTCAAATCTCCCTTTTCCCCCAGCATCAATTTCTGCACAGCAAAGGAAACAACGGAGTGGAAAGGCCACCTATGCAATGGGAGAAAATATTTGCAAACCACATATCTGATCAGGAGTTAATTTCTAAAATATACAAAGAGCTCCTACAACTCACTAGTGAAAACTCCCAAATAACCCAATTAAAACATGCAAAGGACTGGAATAGACATTCCTCCAAAGAATACATACTGCTGCCACTATGGAAAGCAGCATGGAGATTCCTCAAAAAATTAAAATAGAATACCATATAAGTGGGCAATCTCACTGCTAGGTATATACCCAAAAGAATGGAAACTGTGATCTCGAAGAAATATCTGCACTCTCATGTTCCCTGCAGCATTCTTTGCAGTGGCCAAGATGTGCAAAGCAACCCAAATATCCACTGATGAATGAAATGTGGCATATGCATATTCTATAATATTATCCTGGCTTAAAAAAGAAGGAAATCCTACCATTTGTGACAACATGGACCGACCTGGAAGACATTATGCTAGGTGAAATAATCACAGAAGAAGAAATACTGAATGATTCCTCTTATATGGAGCATCTAAAAATAGTTGAAATATAGAAGTAGACAATAGAACGGTGGTTACCAGTGGATGGAGAGGGGGCATATGCAGAGTTGCTGTTCAACGGATTATCAAATTACAGTTACACAAGATAAGTAAGTTCCAGAGATCTCTTGTACAACATAGTACCTAGAGTTAACAATAAGGTACTGTGCACTTAAAATTCTGTTAAGAGGGTAGTAATATAGGAGTTATTAAGAAATAAGTTTTAGGCAGCTAGAAAGGGTGAGAGTTCTCGGTGGAGCTTTCCTTTAATCAAAAGCTATCCCCAAACCATTTCCTTTCTAACAGAAAGCAGCTTGAGAAACCAGGCTGGCAACATTGATATGCAAATGCCAGCGGCTAAAAACCAGGTCCACCGGACATGGCGGTTTCCGCCCTCTTCTCTTTGCCACCACATGTGCCAGTTGTCATGGCCGCCTCTAGATAATACCACGTGTGCAGGACATCATGGCGACCCGCATTTGCATATTAAAAGGCTAGGGTGGGAGGGCCAGGTTGGCTAGTGAATGACACACGCAGTCAAGCCAATCCCCTGGGCCCTATGCAAATCAGACACCGCCTCTTCCAGCCTCCAGGTATAACCCACTGTTGTTCCTTCGCACACGCGGTTTTTCTCCGTTTGGAGCCCAGCTCCCTCTATACTGGGGCACTGTTTTCTTCTTTCTTCTTTCTTGCCTGTTAACTCTCCGCTCCTTAAAACCACTCCACGAGAGTCCTTGTCGTTAACAGTATTGGCGTTAAACAAAGGACCCTGGTGTTTCTTCAGTCATCGGAGCCCTATCAGTCGTCTTATGTTAAGTTTTCTTACCTCACACAGACACACAAAAGGAAACTTTTGGAGATGATGGATATGTCTGTCACCTTGTTGTGGTGATGGTAACATGAGTGTATGTATTCCTCCAAACTCACCAAATTGTACACATTAATTATGTGTGGTTTTCATATACCAATTTGTCTTAGTCCATTTGTGTTGCTGTAAAATAATACCTGAGGTTGGGTAATTTATGAAGAACAGGAGTTTTTTTGGCTTCCGATTCTGCAGGCTATACAGGAAGCGTGGCACCAGTGTCTACTTCCGGGGCTGCGTCTGCTCACAGCGGAAGACGAAGGGGAGCTATTGTGAAGGGATCATGTGGCAAGAGAGGAAGCGAGAGAGCAAGGGGGAGGTGCCAGGCTGTTTTTAACAAACAGGTCTTGTGGGAACAGTAGGGTGAGAACTCACCCATTACCATGGGGAGGGCACCAAGCCATTCATGAGGGATCTGCCTGTACCACCCGAACACCACCCAGTAGGCTCACCTCTAACACTGGGGATCAAATTTCAACGTGAGATTCGGAGGGGTCACACAAACCAACTATAGCACAATTACACCTCAGTAAAAAATAGAACAAATAGAAAAGTGTGTGTGTGTGTTTAAATGTGGTAAAGCAGAATGAAGGTGGACAAACACATGAGAACTCAGAAATCTATCAAGTCAAAGAACTTGTGAATTTGTCTATTTTTTTCTCAAGATATTATCTAAACAATATGAATGTACTTATACTAGAAATTTTTCTACTCTTCTCAGTGGAACTAGAGACCAATGTAAATGCCCAAAGTAGGTATCTAATAGTGTGGAAATCACCGTTAGCAGAAAATGACCATTAATAAGGCGCTCTCTTTTCCTTCCAAAAAATCCTCTGCATGTATAGATTAGCAACAAAAGAAAATAAAAAAGAGAGAAAAAAAGATCACCAGCTGGGCGCGGTGGCTCACGCCTGTAATCCCAGCACTCTGGGGAGGCCAAGGTGGGCAGATCACGAGGTCAGGAGATCAAGACCATCTTGGCTAACACAGTGAAACCTCGTCTCTACTAAAAATACAAAAAATTAGCTGGGCATGGTGGTGGGTGCCTGTAGTCCCAGCTACTTGGGAGGCTGAGGCAGGAGAATGGCATGAACCCAGGAGGTGGGGCTTGCAATGAGCTGAAATCGTGCCACTGCACTCCAGCTTGGGTGACAGAAGGAGACTCTGTCTCAAAAAAAAAAAAAAAAAAAAAAAAAAAAAAAAAAAAAAAAAAAGATCACCAAGAAGGATGAAATGAATGCTCAATAAATTTAAAATAAACTTAGGAAAATGAGCTCCTGATGGGTCCGTTTTATGACTGAGAAGTGATGTGAAATTCACATACTAGGTGTACTTCAGAGCAGAGCGGCCGCAGCAGTCTTGGATCGGCTGGAAGTGACAATTGTTAAGAGTGATCGCAAACCTACAAGATGAGCCAAAGAGAGTGAGTCCATGACTGTGCATCACAGAAGCCCCAAAGTAGACAGATAATCCATCAAATAGAAATGACACAGACTAATTTGTAAGCAAAAGGATTTGTAATATTTAGCAAAAAGGTAAGGGTACTCCATAGCACTAAAATATAAGGCAATTGCATTGACAGTCCTGCTTGAGGAATGAAAAGGAAAGAGAAGAATAAACTGTGTATAATGCTTTATGGTTTATAAGGTCCTTTATAATATTTGTTCTTCACAACAAAATAATGATCACTTCTATTTTTTGATGAATAAATTGAGGTTTGATGAGGTTAAATATGTGACCCTCAAACCACATTTCAGGCATTCATTCACAACAAAAATATCTACTGAATTAACTGTAGCTATTTCTTAAATTTGTAGTGATGTTTTTATGTTATGACTTTGACCATAGAAAATGGAAGACTATACCTAATAGCTCTTGAATTTAGAACAGCTCCTATTTTTTTCTTTAAGCAACATTTTGCTCTTAAAGTCTTATGGTCAGATGCTTCCTGGCATTTGGCTGGAAGAATGTATAGCTAGGGTCTAGTGAGGTATGGTATTGTTCCCTTGAAAAGGGCCTGGGTCTAGCTTACTCCCCCAGCTGACAAGGATCATTTGAGCTCCTTCATGACCAGAACTCATCCAGGGATGCGACAGAGACTAAATCAAACTCTTCAGTTGCAGAATTCTTTGACTAAAAGGAGTATTATACAGAAGTCCACAGTATGTTTAAAGACAACAACAACAGCAAAAACAAAAACAAAAGTAGAACTACTTTTGCTGATGAGGAGAAAGTAGACGCAGAATTCTGACTTGCAGATAGTAGGCGCTCAAACGTTGAATAAGTGAACGTCTGTATCTCTGCAGTAACCTCTTGGCTGACTGTGGATTAACCCATCTCATGTCCCATGGGTCCAGGCTGCCCTCTGTGCAGTGTGGCTGTCTGGTCTCAGGGCCCTCAAACTCCAATAGGATCATTGGGGAGCTAAAATGCCTCACCCCAACAGCACCCCTAAAGGTGGGCATTTCACACACTAAGGACAGAGTAGCTAAGAACATGTAACCATGACCGTTTATTCACGGGGGCAGATGTGCAGTGGAAACAAGGGAGATCCTTTAAGACTTGTGGTGTGACACAGCTGATGCTTCTGGAAGACCAGGGGGAGTTACAGCAGAACAGAACTTCTTTTCAAAAATAGTTGAATACTAGGTCAGTATTCAAGTGATCCACTCTAGCTTTCCCTCTTATCTTATTTCGCATAATTCATCCTAGAGCCACACAAAACACAGCCTTTCCCCCTAAATCTCTACCTACTCTGAAACAACTTCAAATCACATTTCTATTATAAAAAAGGAATGTATTATTTTTCTCTTGCTATGAATGGGAAAACTAATACTCTACAAAATGTGTCTTAGAAAGGAGGCCAGAGGCTGAACTGACACCAGAAATGATGAACATTTGGTCTTTCAAATGTGGAAATAGAGAATGAAAAGTGCCAGATATTTGATTTGAACAATAAGCCCCAAAATGTAATCCTGACATTTAAAGCTATAAAACAAACAAACAACAACGACAACAAAAATACATAAAATGATGTTGAAATTAAGAGAGAAACTTTTTGGGGGGATTGTTTTCTCAGCACTTTTCTTGCCTTGACCCTGCTAGTCTCACTATTAAGATGTTACAAGAAGTGGTTTTTATGCAACATTAAATTGTCCTAACCATCTTCAACAACTCGTCTCAATACAAGATGCATAAACAAAAAGCACAGCTTACGATCTGTCTATATCTGGTCAGATTTATGAAGTTTGCAAAATACATAACACTTGGAGTCTCCGTCATCCCAAGATGGGTGTAGCTGAGTAAGTCTTGCAAGACGTCGAGCTGCTCTGAGCAATCTCTGCTGGGGCTTCTTCTCTCCCTTCCAAAGACAGTTTGCTTAGAGCCACTGGGCACCAACCACTTGATCATCATGCCAGGAAAAGTCAATTTCTTTACTATTTACATCACACTCACTGGGTGCCAGGTGGTGTCCTGAATGCTTTGCTAACATTGACTCAATCCTTGAAACAAACCTATGAGGTAAGCACTATTAATATCCAACTTTCACAGACGAGAACATGGTGGTACAGAGGAGTTAGGCAGCGTGCTCGCATATCTCATGGCTGTGAAGAGCTGCGGCCTGTGTTGGGCCCCAGGAGTCTGGGTATAGAGCTGGAATCTGCAGTTGTCCCCTCTGTGGCCCTCGCAGTTAAATGACAGCAATGAGCATCTCTGAGAGCATGGCAGATGGCCCTGGGATCTGCATACGGTGGGACTGTCGTGGATGTATTTTCTTGCTCATGCCTGAAAGGGCCCCTTGAAGGCTTTGGTTAAGTAGAGTCCACTCTGGCTGAGCTCTCTTAGAAGGTGACCTAGACCTGGACTTTCTGAACTTTTTCAAGTAAAGAACAGGAGTGGGTCACTGAAAATATCCTAAAGCTTTATCTGTTCTGTTTTTAGAGTTTTTCTGAGTCTCTTTGCAAGGGTCACTTCCCCACATGTCCGAGAAGGAAAGAGGAGGTGGGAGGAGAGAAATAGAGAATCAGAATCTGCCCTTGAACGAAACACTATTTGAAGCATTAAATCCCTAAGAGAATGCAACCCTTCGAGGCAGATTGAATATGGAACTTCTGTTACCTTATTAAGTCAAACCGGTTAGAAACCAGATGTCTCCTAAAAAACGGAACATATTTGTTTACAAACATACATAGTAAGTGACAAGATGTATGGAAAATAAATATGACACTCTGAATATTTAAAACGAGTTCTTCTTTACTAAGTTAGCAAGTGACATAGGTAAGGTCGGATCAGCCTAACATCAATAACAATTTTCCTTTAACGGACCCAGAAATGGGGATCTGTAGATAAAATACATTGGCTATGCAGTAGTAACCTTGCTTAAAAAATATGTTTTTGTGTTTAATTAGCAATGTTCTATCACACCTTAAAGAATGGGTCCTCACTTCTCTCAAACATTCCCTTCCACACGCCCTGGGTGAGGAGACATGGAATCAGTGACTCAAAGGACAAGTGGCACCATTGCCACCATCACTCCGGAGGTGAATTGATGCAAAAATAAGACAGATCAGAAGCGGGTGATACGCTGCTATTCATACACCCGTTCATCCGAGAATCGAATGCCTCTCTCCAGACGTCACCCCTAATGGGTAGGTAGGTGGCAAGTATTATTTTCCTCTCCCTTGTGCAGTGTATAAATACCTTGGCAGTCCGTGTGCTCTGAGTAAATAATTACTGTTTTCACCTCTGTTTTTCCCCTAATGCACAGAGACTGTACATATAATGCCACATAATGAATTACTGACGGAGTCAATAGCAGATTCGAGACTTTCTATGTCCCAGTTAAGACGGAATGCTTAAGTCAGCCTTCATCACTCTTACGGGCTCAGTTCTCTTAAACCTCAACCTAATTTTAAGGTCAGCCATGTTGTCAATTCTCTGCCTGTACATTAGGTGAGTAAGACAATAAGCATGAACATCAACACATTGTCACATCCGTGATCTTGCTTTCCTCTACCCAGCTGAACAATTTCAAAGTTTGATTATCTAATCTCCATGTAGTGACCTTGCCTCCCTTTTTAATTAGAAACCTGTTTTTTTTTTTTTTGAGACAGAGTCTCGTTCTTGTTGCCCAGGCTGGAGTGCAGTGTTGCAATTTGGCTCACTGCAACCTCCGCCTCCCAGGTTCAAGCAATTCTCCTGCCTCAGCTTCCCAAGTAGCTGCGATTACAGGTTCCTGCCACCACGCACAGCTATAGATGGGGTTTCACCATGTTGGCCAGGCTGGTCTCCAACTCCTGACCTCAAGTGATCTGCCCACCTCGGCCTCCCAAAGTGCTGGGATTACAGGCATGAGCTACTGGGCCTGGCCAGAAATTTTCTTTTGCAATCTCAAAACCTCCACTCCTTTCACGACCTTTCTGATTTCCTGGGAGCCCTCACCACCAGACCCCTTAGTGCTGGGGTAGGAAACTTCCCCAGTGGCTGGAACCAGGCAGCCTCAGTCTCTAGGTTGCCCCTGCCCTTGAGCAGCGAGCTGAAGCCACAGCACAGGTGCCACTCAGTAATTCTGTACCTGTTGCTGGCACCAAGAAGGGTTCCACGTTCACAAGTGTGACTGGGAGTTCCACTGTGATGCTCTTTCCTAGACCGTTTTCAGGGACCCTGAAGGGTAACACTAGTCAGTGTGGGATGAGAGTTCCCTGAATTCATCCTCCTTTTATCCGAGTTCTGATTTTCCACTTTCCTGGCTCCACCTGGGCATGCCCACCCAGCTTTTGGATGAAACTCTTCCTCCAAGGGTGACAGGGAGTGGAGAAATGACGCCGGCCACGGGGCAGGCATGGAGAGCCTGCCCTTCCCACTTGCTTCTGTGAGTGCTCGCCTGGGGATCCCTGCAGCACCTCCGACTCACCACGTCCAGGACTCCATGTGCACCTGCAACTCCTGTGTTCTCCGGTGCTGAAAATGGCATCACCATCCTAACACCCAAGCTTCTCAGTCATTTTTGAATCATCTTCTCTGCAGCCCACATTTAATGAACTCTTCAGTCTTGCTGGTTTTAAAGTGCCATCTCTTAGGCTTTTTCCTCCTCTCCATTATCCTGGTGCAAACCTTAAGAATGGCCCTTGAGCCTCTGACCTAAGGCCTAGAAATAAGGCCATGAGCATACATCTACACTCACTTGTTTCTTTCAAAAGACCTTTGCTAAGCCATGCCTAACATTTTCATTTCCATCATACCTGGACTGCTGTCGCTGGTCTCTGCAACCAAGAGCGCTCTGTACATGCTGTGTTGTTCTGACTCTCTCAATCACTCCAAATATATAGAAGTCTCACTTCCACTCCGACACAACCCCCTCAATTGATACGGTTTGGACCTATTTCTCTGCCCAAATCTCACATTGAATTGTGGTCCCCAGTGTTGGAGGTGGGGCCTGGTGGGAGGTGTTTGGATCATGGCTGTGGATTTCCCCCTCAGTACTGTCCTTGCGATAGTGTGTGAGTTCATCTGAGATCTGGTCATTAATAGAGCGTAGTATCTGCCCCCCGAATCTCGCTCCTGCTCCAGCCATGTAACATGGGCCTGCTTTTCCTTCGCCTTTTGCCACGATTGTTAAGTTTCCTTAGGCAGAAGCCGCTATTCTTGTACAGCCTGCAGAACCGAGAGCTCAACAAACCTCGTTTCTTTATAAATTACACAGTCTCAGGTATTTCCTTATACTAGTGCAAGAATGCACTAATGCACCCATCAGGAAGTTTCCCTGTCCTCTAGAAGTGTAACTGTATCTCAGATTGGGAGGGCGAGCAGGGATTAAGGTCCTGTAGGCCCCAAATGCTCACAGGCATGAATAGCTTTTCTTCCAGCATTGGAATAGATGCAGCAGCTGAAGTGGCTGGCTTCTGTTAGGGCATGGTTGCACTGGGGGCCATGACGTAATTTCTAAACTTCAGAGGCGGGCAAGGAACTGAAACTGACAGAGGAATTCAGGATTCGTATGATTGATCTCATGGTCTCTCCAGTATAGACCCAAGAGTAGCGTGGAATGTGGAGTGGGCGGAAGGGGGCCTGGCCTGCTCTCTGGACCTGGTTGGATTTGAATAAATTACAGTAGAAGTGTGGTGACTTCACAGTGCAATTGCAGCCTCGTCCCCATTGTTTTTATTTTCAACTCAAGTCCATCAAATCAGTTTGCATCCTTCAAGTGTGGCCCTGTTGTTTCCTTCCTCGTGTATAATCTTTCACGCAAACTATCCCTTAGGGTAGGGGCGTGGGGGAACTATAGACTAATTCCCCTCATTAATTTTATATGCATCCACTGCAGGAAAAATCAATTTAGATCCATCACTCTTAGGATGCTTTTCTGATTAAGTAAGAAACATTTACCATCTACACAGCATATAAAGCTTTACCACTGGACAATTTTAATGCAAATTAAAGCATAAAGTGTCTCTCTGTTTTTTCCAAGATCCAGACTGGTCCCCTAGAAAGCCTTCCCTGATGGCCCCAGATAAAGTGAGTCATCCCCTTTACTCAGTCCCACCCCACAGAATCCAGCCCAGTATAATAAGGTCACAGCCTATATCGTCTTTATTCATGTTTCTCTGGAACTCAGCATGCAGTAGGTATTCATTAAGTATTGATTTTATGAGATTCAAGGTTTCTATTTGTACATAAGAGATTTGGTTAGCTAACTAACAATTTCAATGGTTGATTACAATCCTAAATTGTCCATATCACTGGGAAATCATTGACACATTTTTAAAGAAGCTTTTATTTCCAGCTTTGTTGAGATATAATTGACAAATAAAAATTGTATATACTTAAGGTGTACACATGATGTTTTGATACATGAATACATTGTGAAATGATTATCATAATCAAGTGAATTAGCATATCCATCACTTCACATCATTACCATGTTTTTTTTTTTTTTTGGTGCTGAGAACACTTGATATCTACTCTCAGGAAATTTCTAGTATGCAATAGAGTATAATTAACTGTAGTCACCATGCTGTACCTTAGCTCTCCAGAATTTATTCATCTTATAATGGAAACTTCGTACCTTTTATCCAACATCTCCCTGTTTCTCCCACCCCACAGCCCCCGGCAAGCACCATTCCATTCTCTGCTTCTTTAAGTTTGACTATTTTAAATCATCATATAAGTGAGATCATGTAATATTTTTCTTTCTGTGTCTGGCTTATTTTACTTAGTATAACGTGCTCCAGGTTCATTCGTGACACTCCAAATAGGATTTCCTTTTTTTCTAAGACTGAATAACATGCATATATATGCATGTTAGAATTCAGTCTTCATTCTTAGTCTTCATCTCTGCAGTGAATTGATTTGCTTCTCATTCCTTTTTGTATGTATTCTATAGCTATTTTCTTTGTGGTCACCCTAAGGATTACATTTAATATTGTAATGTTATAAAACTCCAAGTTGAATTGATACTAACTTAACTTCAAGAACACACACACACGAAATGCTCCTATGCAACTGCACCCTCACCCTTTTCAGGTTTTGTTGTTGTTGTTGTTTTTGAGACAGAGTCTCAGTTCTGTCACCCAGGCTGAGGTGCAGTGGCACAATCTCAACTCACTGAAACCATCACCTCCCAGGTTCAAGCAATTCTTGTGCCTCAGTCACCCAAGTAGCTGGGATTACAGGGGCATACCACCATGCCCAGCTAGTTTTTATATTTTTAGTAGAGACAGGGTTTTTTCAGGCTGGTCTCAAACTCCCGGCCTCAAATGATCTGCTTACCTTGGCCTCCCAAAATGTTGGGATCAGTTATTGATGTTACAAAATTACATCTTAATACATTGTATGTCCAGAAACATGAACTTGTATTTTTAATGCATTAATAGGTTAAATAATGTAGAAAACAAAATGTGGAGTTACAAACCAAAGTAAAATAATACTAGTTTCTATAATTGCGCATGTATTTACTTTTACCGAGACCTTTATTTCTACACATGGCTTCAAGTTCCCTTCTTGTCATTTCAATCTGTGGGACTCCTTTTAGTGTTTTCTACAGGGTGGGTCTAGCAGTAGCAAACTCCCTTGGCTTTTGCTTGCCTGGGAATATCTTAATTTCCCCTTTGCTTTTGATATACAGTTTTGCTGGATATTGGATTGTTGGTTGACAGGTTTTCTTTTTTTTTTTCTTGCTAAATACATCAGCCCATTGTCTTCTGGTCTCCATAGTTTCTGATGAGAAGTCAGTTGTTAATCTTTGGAGTATTCTGTATACATGATGAGTCCTTTTTCTCTCACTGCTTTCAAGATTGTTTGTCTTTTGACAGTTTGATTATAATATCTCTCAGTGTGGTTCTCTTTGAGTTCATCCTACTTAGAATTTGTTGAGCTTCTTGGATGTTTACATTCATGGCTTTCATCGTATTTGGAAAGTTTTCGGTCATTATTTCTTTGAATAACCTCTCTACCCGTTTCTCTCTCTCTTCTCCTCAGAATCCCACAATGAATATGCTGGTCCACTTTATGATGTTCCCCAGATCCCTCAGGCTTTGTTAACTTTTTCAAAAGAAAAATCTTTTTTCTTTCTGTTCTTCAGATTATGTAATTTATTGTGTTATCTTTAAGTTCATGGATGATGTTTCTGTCCACTCAAATCTACTTTTGAATCCTTCTGGTAAATTTTTCCTTTTAGTTACTGTCCTTTTTAGTTCCAGTACTGAAGCTGGTTTCTTTTTAGACTTTTTAATCTTTTTATTGGTATCTTCATTTTGTTCATACATTGTTTTCTTGACTTCCTCCCCATGTTCTTTTAGTTCTTTGAGCATCTTTAAGATAGTTGTTTTTAAAATCTTTGTCTAGCAGTGTCTACTATCTGTTGTTTCTTAGGGACAGTTTCCATTGATTTATTTTTTACTTTGAATGCACGATACTTTCCTGTTTTTTTTTTATGCCTTGTGATTTTTGTTGAAAACTGGATATTTGATCTAATAACATAGTAACACTGGAAATCAAATGCCTCACTTCCCCAGGTTTTTCTAAAAAAAAAAAATTGGTCTCCATTGTATCTGTGCTGGTGACCAGCCTGAGATGTAAACCTAAGGTCTTCTCAGGTCTTCTTTAAGCCTGTGCCTTTCCTTGGGCATGCATAGTGACTTTCTAGATGCCTTTGTATATGTGATTGCTTTTAAATGTCTGGTTTCCAAAAGAAGCAAAAGAAAAAAATGAGGGGGAAGGAGAAAAGAAGAAAAAGGGGGCTGCTGGCCATATAAATTCCCTGGAAATTGCTTCAACCAGAGGGGGAGGGGCTTGCAAAAAATGAGAGAGGGATGCAGCAATAGTTGCCCCCTCTGTGTTTGCAGCTCCACATTCAGAAGCAGCAATCAGAACACAGGGCCCCAAGTTTTGGAGGAAAGGGTCCTTTTCACCAACCCTGGCTCCCACAAGCTTGTGCAAGCTACTCTAGGAACAGGTATACAGCTCCCTGCCATAGGACTGGGGGATGAGTAGCTGCCACCTTGCTACCAGCTTATATGACTGAAATTAACCACAATTTACCTTCTTTTTTTTTTTGAGATGGAGTCTCGCTCTGTCCCCCAGGCTCGAGTGCAGTGGTGCGATCTCGGCTCACTGAAAGCTCTGCTTCCTGGGTTCATGCCATTCTCCTGCCTCAGCCTCCCAAGTAGCTGGGACTACAGGTGCCCACCACCGCGCCCGGCTAGTTTTTTGTATGTTTACTAGAGACGGGGTTTCACTGTGTTAGCCAGGATGGTCTCAATATCCTGACCTCATGATCTGCCCGCCTCGGCCTCCCAAAGTGCTGGGATTACAGCCGTAAGCCATGGCGCCTGGCCCACCATTTACCTTCTAAGCCTTTCTGTGAATGTTTCACTCCTTAGAATAGATGCCAGACTTCAAAAAAAGTTCCATCAGACAGATTCTGTCAGTGCAATTGTTGTCTATGTAGGGAGACAGATGCCTGGTGCTTTTTACTCCACCATCTTCCCAGAATCCTTTCCCTCAATGCCTTCCTTTTAAAACTTCCTCAATGAATTTAATAATTTGATACAGTGTCACTTAAATAAAGCAAAGCAAGTGAAAACCTAGATTATCAGAAAATAAAATTTGGGTGTAAGAATTCCCTTAAAATTCAGAATATGATTAATTTCTTAAAATGAGTGCCCCTCGGGCATTCAAATATATGATTCAATTTGTTAAAATTTGATTTACACACTATGTGCCAGGAACATGTTTATTAGATAAACCGAGATACACCCAAGCTTGCAAGCACGTCCCTCAAAGGAAATCAGTTAATACCCTTAGAATAAAAATAGAAAAGAGTGAGAGCAATGCTTAGCATGAAATCTCACAGATTATTTCACAGAAACACAGGTGTTACAGTGAAGAATACAGAATCACAGAAATGTTCTATAACAATGACACATTAAGAAAACCATCAGCTCTCTAACACTGACCACAAGTGGGTTTCAAAGGAGGGGGCTAAAAGCAAAACAAAACAAAATAACCTCCTTCAATGTACTTAATTAGGCACTTCAAAACCAGAGCAGAAAGCGTCCTATCAGTTCTAAGTTTATGCAGTTATCAAGTTTGAAGGTTGAATATTATTTTGCTCCAGGCAGTTCAACTAGCTGTGTGGATGTTGTTTGTATAAATGCCTCATTATGCATAAAAGTGGCAGAAACACCCTGCGCTTACCTTGCATTTCTGTAAAGGAACTGATTATCGATAGCATCTACTTTAATGTTCCCCACCTTCTGGTATGGAAATCTCATGGATTTTGCCAGTGTTTACTAGGGGATCGTAAAATCCAGAAATTATTGATTCCACAGCTCAGGTATGAGTTGGTGTCAGGCGATTGGGATTAACTACAGTGTGGGAGGGAGGGAATCCTGGGGTTATCTGCAGTGGAACCCAGCTCTTTCTGTCCCTGGGCAGGTTCCGGAGGAAAAGACTCTGCACAAAGTGGGTGGTGAGAAGAAATAGGAATGAATTGCTTGACTATAAATGACAACATGCACTGAGGTTGAAGGAAAGAAAAACAGATGTGAGAAGGGGAAGGAGAATCTGCATCACAGAATGTCTGGCAGGAAGAAGGAGGAGCATATCTGGACTTGACACATGTGGATTTGAGGACATGTGAGTATTTCTCCTTCCTACTTGCTAGATGAGGAAATACATAGACAGACTGAATGACTGGCCTGCGGTCATGCAAGCTATTAAGATAGCAGTAACTGATCCCGTGTCTCTTCATCAGCTATACCATGGCCCTTTCAAGAGGCGATGTTTGCTTCCTTTACTTTGCTTCAGTTAGCTGGTTTCCTGCCAACACAACACGTTGAGGGGCTGAGCATCAAAGTGCTGCCACAGTGACAGCCCAGGGGCTGTTAGAGGAAGGTGAAGGTGTACAAAATGAATGTTTTGTATCCACCCTCCCTCGCCATGGTATTCTGACTCTGCAAGGGGCTCTGTGGTGAAGACAGCAATGTGACCACTGGGAGTCTCAGACAAGAACGAAGCAAATTGAGCTGTGCTCTCCTGCCTGGCATGAGGCTTGTTCAGATACTGCAGATAAAGGCACTTAGCGCAGTGCCTCATGTGGAGGGGATGCAGAGTGACCGCTGGCTGCGATCACCATCATCATTGTCACTGGCACTTTGAACTCCAGTGAGTGTAATTATATATATTTGTGCTTTTGTTAATTTACATTCACGATTCTGTATTTGGCGCTTAGCACAGTGGTTGGCACATACAAAATATTCAGTAAAAATAATGAAATGAATGAATGAATGAATGGTTTTTTTCTATGGGCATGTGTGTCAGAAGAGGTGGGACAACCCCATCTGCACCAGGTACCAGGAAGCGAACTCTTCCCAGACTGGCGTCATGAATCTGCACAAGGTGAAACAGTGGCATAGCGGCCTTCGGGAGACATTGCCGTGTTTTCCTCTGCCCTTTCTCAGTCGGAATCTGTGAAGACGAACTACCTCTTCTTTCCCCTGGATTTCTATCCATAAATGTATCTTTGCGCAATTGCTACCAGCATATAACATCTCCACACTAGAAATCTCAGCGGTCAAGTTCTAGAAATCTCTGTGGTTAAGCTCTGTCTTGTGACTTTCCTGCCATCTCCTTGAAACTGATATTTATCATTCATTTCTCTCTAATCAACCAGTTATATACTTGAGTTTGCATATCAAGTCCCAATCTCCTTCTCAATTTCACTGTGGAGGAGGCAAATTCTTCATGAACAGGCTCTATAGTACCACAGAAAGAGTCATTATGTACATTCTTAACAAAGTGAAGAATTTTTTAAAAAGTAGAAATCCCTGCTTGTTTACTCCCAATATTCAGTCAATTGGCAGGTTTTCTGTTTCTTCTTTTATAAAAGTGTCATTTGTCCCATGAGCGTATGTGCTGAGCCTTCAAAGCATTGAGGGGAGGAGGTGCTTAGGAAGTTGATTTTTCTCTTTCCTACTAAAATGCCCTACCTACTAAAATGCCTGAGATAGGACTCAGATAATGTTAAGAGATTATAAAGATAGAAATATTTCAAAAGGAAGAAAGAAAAACCACAAACTACGACTACAATTTTGTCCAGCCTTCTTTTAGAATGGTGACTACCTGTTCCTAGAATTGCAGAGAGGTTTTTCAAATTGAGATGAGACAACAGATGTAATTTTTGCTGCATGGAGAACAAGGAAGAATTTGCTATCATAGACAAGGTGTGATAGTGATGCTCTGAACTCACTGTCACAGCATATTAGGGACAGCTGGCAACAGGGGGTGGGCACACAGTTGCAAACGAACAAGTAATAAGATTGATAAATGATTGACTTTTGGGGTGCAAGGGAAAGAAATTATTGAAAGACTGCACCATTGGATTCTTTGTAAAAGTTGTCTGGTGGAGAAACCTTACTTTCAATCACAAGTTTTATTTGCCAATATCAAACATGACACTGAATCCTGCTAGCTGCGCTACACCCTGTCCAATAAAATGACAAGAAGCAAAAGAGCAGAAAACAATCAAGATGTCAGCATGCCTACTGGAGGGTTGACGCAGTCTTCTGCCAAGGTGATACTTTGCTTTCATGCCAAAACAGTGATCTAAAGTTTTATCCTGAAGAAACAAGAGACTTCATGGGCTTCCATAGATTTCTTGGTGAATATTATTCTTGTGCATCCTGTTCTTTGATGTATTGATTTTGATCAATACATCAAAATCAGGTACAAGGCAGACCTTTTCTTTGTTGGATTCCAAATGTACAAGAGATCTACATTTCCTGTATTTGTATGGACAGTGTTATTAGTCAGTTCTCACATTGCTATAGGTTGGCGCAAAAACTTAATATAAAGAACTACCTGAGACTGTGTGATTTGTAAAGAAAAGAGGTTCAGCCAGGCACAGTGGCTCACGCCTGTAATCCCAGCACTTTGGGAGGTCGAGGTGTGTGGATCACTTGAGGCCAGGATTTCGAGACCAACATGGTGAAATCCTGTGTCTACTAAAAAAAAAAAAAAAAAAAAAAAAATTAACTGGGCATGGTGGCACATGCCTGTGGTCCCAGCTACTCAGGGACTGAGGCCTGAGATTGCTTGAATATGGAAGGCAGAGGCTGCAGTGTGAGGAGACTGCACCACTGCGCTCCAGCCTGGGCAACAGAGAAACACTGTCAAAAAAAAAAAAAAAAAAAAAGGAGAGAGAAGAGGTTTAATTGACTCACGGTTCCACAGGCTGTACAGAGAGCCTGGCTGGGGAGGCCTCAGGAAACTTATAATGGTAGAAGGCAAAGGGCAAGCAGACCCTTTCTACATGGTTGGAGCAGGAGGAAGAGAGCAAAGCGGGAGGTGCTACACATTGTCAAACCATCAGAACGTGTGAGCGTTCACTCACCATCATGAAAACAGAAAGGGGGAAATCTACCCCAATGATCCAATCACCTCCCACCTGTCCCCTCTTCCAACATGGCTGGTTACCATTTGACATGAGATTTGGGTAGGGACACAAAGCCGAACCCCATCAGACGGCTTCGGCCTCAAATAGCATCCCTTACGTCAAACCTAGAACTTAGATAGCAGAGGATTATTAACAGTTATTAATTTACACATTCAGAGGAAAGCAGGATTCCTATACATCTAGGCTATAAAATAACTTGAAATGCAAACTTGTATAAGAAGAAACAACCAAATTTCAAACAACATGTTAGGATTTTGGAGAAATTTATAGAGCAAGAGAAACAAAGAGAAACGAAGCATGGCAAATAAATATTGTGTAGAAATTTCAGCGTTAGGATATAATCAAGATTGAGTCTTTGTACATTTGGAATCCAACAAACAAAAGGTCTGCCTTGTACCTGATTTTGATGTATTGTTAAAAATCAATACATCAAAAAACAGGATGCACAAGAAGAATATTCACCAAGAAATCTATGGAAGCCCATGAAGTAGAAAGACCTGGCCAGACAGTCAAATGAAGCCTCCAGTGGAAAATTTATAGGAAAGCAGATTTTGGTTAAATATTGAAATTGTTTCAGTTAAGCTGTTGCAAAACAGTATCAGTCCAAATGGGATGCAGTGTGCACCATGTAACTCAGGAGATTCAGGCAGGGGTCTGTGCCCACTCGTTGAGGGATGACACTCAACTGGGATCCACCGCAAATGAAATAAGGCCATCTTAGTCTGAAAAATTCCAGGAGCTTTTTGTTTGTCATGTTTGTGACATACTAAGTGTTTTCATTCATTTGCATTTTGTGGCCCTTATTTTCAATGCATCTCTGCCTTATATTTATAGTTAAGATCAATGGTTCTCCTTGATATTCTTTCTGTATATCTTCAACATTTTTCCATTTCTCATCATATTTCTCTTAGATTTTAAAAAATATGAAAGAACCGTCATGGTTTTAGGTTTTAATCTCTCTACCTACTAAAATGCCCTTGTGCTTTTCATCATATTCATTGACATTCTTTTTCCTTTACCTATGTCTCTCTTTCTCTCTGTTTCTCTTTCTCATTCTCTGAAGACAAACTTTCAAGCTGAAGATCCACCATGGCCTAATTTAGACAGAATGACTTTCTTCTTGAACATTATTTGCAACTCATCTTCCCCAAACTTAAAAAAGTGAAACTAGAGCTTTTTTTTCTCTCTTCAAGTTCCAATTAATTTACATAGTTCAATGAGCAAGTCTTGTAAATTCTTCTTTCTAAAGAACGTTTCTTGCAATTGTCTTGAATCATCTCAAGTTAAGTCCTGCTGACAATGAGGACTCCTGTGCAGAAATGGTCAGCAAATTATCTTTTCACACAAAGGACAAACTACTGTGCATGAAGAACTCCATGCTTCAGGATAGCTAGAGTGAAGCCATCGACATCATCATGTGCAAGTGGTACTTTGCACTGGATTTATTAACTCAGCAAAATCTACTCATACTCTATTAACTAGCTGTAAATGAGCTTTAATAAACATACGCAATACAAATCTTGATTATTGCATATGTTATACATTTATTAAACTCTTTTATAAACTCCAAATGCAAAAAATTCATACTATTGCATAAAGGCTGAATTTGGATTTACTTTTCGTCCAAGAATAATGCCACTCGATGTTTAAAAAAAATAGATCACAGTAAATAATTAGTATTGAACACTACTTTTTTAAATTTAGTAACACGAATAAAAATAACTTCGGAAGAAACTGAAAGTTTAGGAATGTTATTAGTTTATTATTGCTAGTTTAAACACTGGAAGATTAAATCAATATAGCTGAATGATTTGTCTGTAACAATGTAATTAAATACCCCATTAGGTGCAGCTCAAGCACTCAGTATTTATGGATGGAGAAAACTATACCAGTTATCATTTTTTATCTCTCTTTCCATTTGAATAATCCTATAAGTGCCCTTTTACTAACTGACAGTTTGAAAATTACTTTATCTCTCTGCATTCATTTTCTCATCTGTTAAATTAGAGGAAGGGTACTTTCTTCCTCCTGGGTTGTGAGGATTAAATGAGATGATTCATGAAAACAGCTTAATCCGGAATCCAGCCTATAAAAAGCACTAAATAACTGTTACCCATTTTTAAGACAGTTAACACAAAAGGAACTTGGAACAAATTAATAAGTCAAGAATCTACAAATTAATAAGTCAATAATCTCATTAAAAATTTAAAAAATTATAAATCTCTACTCCAGCAATGTGACTGGAAGAACAACTCTCTGAGATTTATAATTCTAAGAATGCATCAATATTTAAGGGAGGAGATTTCTAACTTTCCATCACTGATTTGACTAAAGTCACAGGATCATGTCACAATATTGGATATTAACCCATAGCTTAGATAATAGAATTCTAAAAACATGTTTATCTTCCTGGTCTAGAACACCTCAAATAGCATACTTTCTATAGAATGTACCCTTTTTTCAATAACCCAATGTTGAGCCATTTCTCTGAACATAACTTATTATAGATGAGTTAACTATATTGATAGCCACTTTTTAAACTTTCCAAACTTTAAGCAGTTTTTTTTTTTTTCTGGTTGAATATTTCTTTGAGCCAAACAAATGAAACCTTTGCAGCTTCAAAAGGAATAGCTAAGTGCTGATAATATTAACTGCATAATTTCAGAGTCAATTTTATGTTGTACATGCCAAAGATTTTCAACCAAGAAATTAAACAGTAATTAGAATTTATCTTCCAATTACAATCTAAAAGCGATCTTTAAATGTGCTAGATTGTGTTTCACAGGTTTTTATAATGGAAATTCTCACATTACAAAACTATCATTTTAATAGGTGTGCTTGGTACATTATGCATGGGGCATGGAAGTTATTTAGAGAGAATTATATTAATACTAAAATCATTTATATGCTAAGTGATTATTACTCAGGAAAGGTTTTATTTGCAATGAATTGTTTTTTTAAATACGGGAAACAAAGAAAAATTTAATAGTGCAATACATTTCTAGTAAAAGAAGGTAGAAATTTCTAAGAAAAAGTAGGCTGATTTTCAGGAATAGGGTCATAGAAGTGCTTTTCCATAATGTACTAGTAAATGTAGATTAATGCCTTCTTTTGAATTACTTCATAAATAGTATAAGAGTACTTGTTCAATCAGTTATTATTAAGACTAGGAGAACACCCTTCTCTGTATAATATACAACCGTGTTTAACCTGAAATATCAAGTTGGCAAAGTAAATGAAGTATACATGGCAAAGCAATTTTTAGTGTATTTACCTATTATATTTGGGAGAATTGTTGGGAGAACTATGTGATTAGTTAGGAAAAGAGATTGTGAACAATTGCACCTAAAACAAACGGTCTTTTACCAAAGAATTGTGTTTAGAAATGAAAATGCTGTGTAAATTAAATTGCCTAAAAGAGTAGGGTATAAGCTTGCGCTATATCTTGCTAAAATTTGTACAAATGAATCACATGTGAGTTACTATTTTTCCCCATGAGACCCCCAGAGACCCTGGTCTCTTTGCACATGCCCACTTCCTTTTCAACTTTCCCCATAAGTTGAAGCAGCACAAGACCCTCATCAAATGGTCTGTGAAATCTTGGACTTCACTGCCTCCAGAATCATGAGCCAAATAAACTTGTTTTTAAAAATAAATTACCCAGTCTGAGCTATTCCGTTATAGCAACACAAAAATGGACTAAGGCAGCTATGTACACAGATTTTATCCATAACTCTGAGAAGGAATTTGGCTGGGATTAAAAAAAAAAAAGTTGAATGCACGCCATGTGGTTACATGCCTTCTCACACAAAAAGTGGAACAAAGTTAGAAGATTCTGTTTGATGTTTTTAATTAGGTGAACTTGCTGATAGTTTTCTGTGTTTAGAGTTTTTCTCAAGGTATTATTGATCACTACTCCATAATAGAATTGATGATATGAAAACGTTTTTGCTTCATAATGCATAAGAATTTGTGAAGATCAGCAACAGCTACTTTGATCTGCCAGCATATAATAGCTGTTAAATCAGATCAATGAAACTTCCATTTACTTCAGTACCTTAAATAAAAGAAATCTTTTGATCAGAACTACCTTAGAAATGCTATTTCTGGCAATCCAATTTACACTTTCAGAGTACCTGCCACTCAGGTTTAGAAGGAGGACCTGCTTATTTCTTGGGTGCTGGCTTTGGTTCATTCCTGTCCTATGACCTTGGGCAAGTCATTGGATCCAATGCTCAGCTTTTTCATCTGTAAAGTAAGAATAGTAACTCCAAAAATAATACTTTCCTGTCTTTTCTATTGCTGGCCCATGGGATTTTAGGTAATGTTGATGTAATTACTCAGGAAATGATACGTACTGCCTGTGACGGGGAACCATACAGTGGGACAGAGGACACCATTGGCTGAGGGACTTTACTGGAATTTTACTAGTGATGCTATTCTTTTATCGCTGTGCTAACCTCCTGAAAGACATGTTGAACTTCCTGATTTTATTCTCCGCTTATATGTAAGTCCTTGAATCATTAGATAGCATGATTCAGGTTGGAAATTACAACGAAAATCTTTAAGCCCTGTGTCTTGCCATGCCCATTCAAGGTTTTACACATTTTCAGTCTTCTCTGACTTACGGGAGTGTTGAGCTGCGCTACCTTCACTAAATTTGGCAGTTAATTTTGTATCTTCTTGAACATATACTTCAAGCTCCCAGTCATGGTCATCCAGGCACCAATTTTTTGATGATTTCATTCCAAAACCTCAATTCTACAGATGTCCCTCCAATATTTCTGTCCCCTTGTTATTCAATCAAACACGAATCAAGGTATTGTGAAGGGACTTTGCAAATGGAATTAAGGTTACTAATCTACTGACCTTAAAACAAGGGATTATTCCATGTAGTTCCACGTCTTGTAACAAAAAAAAAATGTGTAACAAATTTAGAAGGTTAGTTAACACTTTGCTTGAGTAATACTTTTTGTTATCTGGGTGGGAATCACACGAGCCCTTGAAAGCAGAAGAGGAAGGCAGATGAGATGCGGCAGAAGGGGAGGTCGAGTGATAGGAAACCCTCCATTGCTGGCTTTGAAGATGAGATGGTCATGGGCCAGGGAATGTGGGCTGCCTCAAGCAGTTGAGAGCTCCCCACTGCTGACAACCAGCCAGGAAATGGAGACCTCAGTCCTGCAACCATTAGAACTGATTTCTATCAACAACTGGGATGAGCCTAGAAGTGGATTCTTCCTCAGAATCTCTACAGGGAACATAGGGCAACTGACACTGTGATCCCCTTATTAGATTCTAATCATATCACATAGCTGAGTCTGCTGGATTTTTGATCAGCAGAACTGTGAGATAATATGTGGGTGTTGTCCTACACGGCTAAATTTGTGACAATAGAAAACCAATACACTCTCCATCCATTCACCCATTCAGCAAATATTTATTGATCTCAGGAACTGCTAAGAACAATTGCTGAGTTGGAGATAAAGCAGTGAAAAAAAAAAGACAAAAATCCCTGCCTTCATGAAATTTACATTCTAGTAACAATACCTACATTAAAACAAACAACAAACAAATAAACAAACCCTAGCTTCCAGCTCATTGCTGTTTGTTCTCACAGGCCTATTAGATTAGAACAAGACTGGACCTATTAGGCAGTCCTGATGATGGGAAATGCACCAGGTGATGCATCATCCTCCCTGACCATATGTCACACACAATTGGGTGGACTTGCAAATCTAGTTGGTTGATAGCTTCAGGACAAATGGTCTCTAATGCGCTTTGTTTGGGTTTATAAGCAAGACATACATATCATCATGTGGTCCTTAGCAAAGATTTAGCAAAAATTATATACATTGGAGCTCCTAGCAAATATTTGGAAAAGAATGCTCTTAGAAATTTCAAGAGAGACCTGATGGACAATATTTGGAGGTAGCTGAGAGAGGGTTTGTTCCTTCCCCCGAGATTGAGTTTTTGTACATTTGGAATCCAACAAACAAAAGGTCTGCCTTGTACCTGATTTTGATGTATTGTTAAAAATCAATACATCAAAGAACAGGATGCACAAGAAGAATATTCACCAAGAAATCTATGGAAGCCCATGAAGTAGAGAGACCTGGCCAGACAGTCAAATGGGATCTTCCCAGCATGCAAAGCATGTTAGTAGCACTGATGAAGCTGACATTCCTACTCTTCTGCAAGAGGATTATGTTGATGGTGGTAAATCTGAGACTGGATTGCAGTCCTTCACTATTTCATTAGCTAAGACAGTGCATTAAGTCTAAACAGCACTATTTTTGCCATTTAGCAATCTCAATCAGTCTGCCATCAATGCTGGATTTTACTGTTCCAAGTTGTACCCTGACCTCAGAGTCAGGTTATTATAGAGAGGAGTAGAAGTAAGGATGTATGGTTAGAAGAAACATAAAGTTTGCAGGATGGGGTCCATGTGTGGCAAGGTGCCCATCCTTTTCTAGACCTGCTTGTTTCCTGATGGTAGTGAAAACCTCCTTCAACCTTCAGGCCTTCCGTGGCTGTACACATTGATTCAGATTCACCGGGCGAGGCTCTGGGGAAGTCTTTGAGGGATTTGGCAAATGGAAAATGACTGTGTGGCAGCATAGAGTCCCTTTTTAAAGGATTTTTTAGGAAGCTTTGCTGCATTGGCATGTAGAAGGCACTCAACTTTTTTCTTTAAATTTTAAATGAATAAGCGAAGGATGTACTATGTGGTTCTCTCTTTGGCATCCCCCCCAAAAAAACTTTCATAAAAACCACGTTGCTCTCTATTGCTTTTGGAGTTAGCCTGGTGCATTAGTCTTTGTACAGGCAGTGCAACGAGGCTTAAGGTGAGAGCAGGAAGGCCTCATGTTCCACCGCCACCAGTGGCTAGCTCAGCATGTACACAAAGAAAGGTGAATGTGCAGGTTATTTTTTAAGCAGGTTTTTACAGGCCTGACATCACACTCCTTCTCCTCACTCCATGGCTGCCTATGGTCCTAACAGAAATTCTTTTAGAAATTTTAGTTGGCCATCAAAAAAATAGAAAAGGTACTGATTCTCTTTGAATATCATTATCCTACACTCACAGTTTATAAGAAACTTTGGAAGGACAGAACATGCTTCCAGACAGAGCAACATCTAAGACATTTGATGAGGTGGGTGTTTACCATATTTATAATAAATAAAGACACATACAAACGTATGTAACATTCATTGATTTCTGTTAGAAAAACTATAAACTTCTCAGAACCCGAGGTATGCAAATAAACATCCAACTAGCATGCAGGTCAAACACAAAGCTTAAAATAGTAGGAAAATTACCAGGCAATAATCCTGTCATTATGGGCCAATTACATTCTTGGTTTTTAAATGTTAGTATTGTATCATTAGTTTTTTAGTTGGTGACAAAGATACCTTCAAGAAATGAACTTAAGATGAAATGTAGGGGTTTTTCAAGGGGGAGCAGAGGCAGAGTTGTAATCAGTATGCAAAATCTAAACTAAAAGTCATTGAATGGAGAGTGATTTTTAATTTCACTGTATGACCACCTCAAAATGAATATAAATATGCTACTGAAGCTCATATTAAAGTCTGTATTTAAGAGCAAAAAATGTAAATTGATCTTCGAGGGCTCCAAACAGAACTTGGTCATAATAACGTTGCCATCATTACCTTTTTTCTTTATTACTTGGAACATTAATTCAAGATATACATGAGAATATAATACAGAAAGCAGGCAAGCAAGAAAATATCAATAATATTTGCAGTTTTTCTAGGGAATATGTCCATTGTATTTTTCAACTCCACCTTTATTGATGGTTAAGCTTATTCTGGGCCATTTATATTCCATTCTGTCAAAGTAAAAATTACAGATTTTTAAGAAAGGCAATAAAATGGAAAGCCGATTTCATACTAAGTGGAACATGTCTCCAACAGTTTCCTGTTTGGAGAAAGCAAACCACAAGTGTGGCAGGGAGTTGACAAGAGGGTCGCTCCACCTGGGTGAGCTGTGGACTCAGGCAGGTGTGGAGGCCGCCCTCAGCAGAACTGCTTTAAAAGTCGCGGGGAACTGGCCACGCGCTGGGGGGACAGCGGGATGTGCCTTGGTGTCCTCGGAGGGCGCGGTGGCTGTGCTCTTCTCTTGACCCTGCAGCTGGAACCCTCTCGAGTACCCTGAAGGTGTCCCCAGGCGCTGGCCGCGCGATGCCTGGGCCTTCCCTGCGGTGCAGAATGGAAAGGCCGAGGCAGCAGGGCTGCAGGCCGGGCAGCACGCGGGGTGATCAGTGCACGGCACGGGAGTGCGTTTCTCACCGCGAGCGTGCACGGGTGGGGGCATTTTTGACCCTGCGTGATCAGGATCCAGAAGGGCCCAGGGATCCCCGCGCGAGAGGCTGAGGCCAATGTAGCTGCAGGGCCGTGGAAGCCGGACGCGGGTCCCTGCAGGGGAGGCCGCGGTGGGTTCGGGCCGAGCCATAGCGGCCTCCACCGGGCTGTCCTCGGCCCCTGGAGCCGCCCTGGAGTCCAGGCAGCCATGGCTGCCGTGTCACCCCCGCCCTCCTGACCTCTGCGGCGGAGAATTCCTACACAGAGGCAGGGAGAGGCGAGGCGACACACGCCAGTCCCTCTGCGAGCTCCTGGCCCGGAGCCCGTCCGCGCTGGGCGGGGAGAGAAGGTCTGAGAGTGAAGCAAGCTCGGCGTTCCCATCCGTCTCTAGAAGAGCACGTGCGATTCAAGTAGCCTGGGAACCCAGGGGAGGGCAGAACAGTTTACTCACCCTCACTACCCACCCTTGCCAGGGGCACCGCAGTGGCAGGGAAAGGCTCCTCCACCCAATCAAGTTTAGCTTTAGTCTCTCACCCGCTTCAAACGGACCTTTTAACGATGGCATGAATAGTGATATTCAACATAACAATTACCCTTAGTGACATTCTTATTTTCTCTGCAAAGTCCACAAAGAGACCTTGAAAAAGTCATTAGTTGGTGCTCACGGAAGATTTGCATATAAAGGAAAATCAGAAGAACTCTTAATTATCAGCAAATCCAGAATAGATGATATTTTAGGGGACTTAAAAACTACAAATTATGAGCTGACTGAGCAGAGAAGCCTCCTTAAATTAAAGCTTTAGAAATTGCTATTTGCTTTCTTGCTCAGATTAAGTAAAACTTTCTGTTGCATAAATAGAAAAGAACACTGTTTTCTCTTGGGCGAATATCTGCATGCCTGCTCATTTGGGGCCCATCTTGAGCGTTTAAATACAGTAAAGCATATTATACAGATTTCTCTAGGCAGATCTGTAAGATCTTAGCTGAATTGGTGGCAATTCTGATTGGGAAATGTGCCAGTTCCCAGCTTGCAGGAAGGATGTCACTGGCCAAGCACTAGAAACCAGCCGCAACCCAGCTATTTTTTCTGTGGATCCCTGTTGGGGTACCTCAGAGGGGTGGAGGGATGACAAGGTGTCAGAAGCGTTTAAATCAGAGCAACTCCATCTTAAATACAAGCTGGGTAAAATGAGGCTGAGACCTACTAGGCTGCATCCCCAGACAGTGAAGGGACCCTAGTCGCAGGATGAGATAGGAGGTTGGCCTAAGACACAGGTCATAAAGACCTGGCTGATGAAACAGGTTGCAGTAAAGAAGCCGGCCCAAACCCACCAAAACCAAGATGGCGACGAGAGTGACCTCTGGTTGTCCTCTCTGCTACACTCTCACCGGCACCATGACAGTTTACAGATGCCATGGCAGCATCAGGAAGTCACACTACATGGTCTAAAAAGGGGAGGCATGAATGATCCACCCGTTGTTTAGTATATCATCAAGAAATAACTGTAAAAATGGGCAACCAGCAGCCCTCGGGGCTGCTCTATGGAGTAGCCATTCTTTTATTCCTTTATTTCCTTAATAAACTTGCTTTCACTTTACTCTATGGACTTGCCCTAAATTCTTTCTTGCGTGAGATCCAAGAACCCTCTCTTTGGATCTGGATCGGGACTGCTTTCCTGTAACAGAAGCACACATTTCAAACATGGCTTTGAAAACAGGTCCAGCCAAAAGCCAGTTGTCTCAACTGTCACCCGGCATCTGGGCTCTTCCGTCTGGTGAGGAGGGATACAAGAAACAGGACCTCTACCCAGCAAGGCAGATTGGGAATAACTGGAAGGTGCCAGCCCTCTGTTCTTCTAGTGGGGGCGGAGTCAGGGGAGATTACTGAAAGGATGGGATGTCTGAGTATGGATCTGGAGGGAAGAGCAGAGATATCTCCCAGGGGTCCCTGGAGTGGCAGTAGGACGGCTTGTAGGCTGAGAAGCAGGCTTCAGATCACATGGCCTGTTCCACACACAGGCAAGGGATACGAATGCCAGTTCGCGCTTCATCCTGAGCTGCTGTTTCCATACTGCAGTTCCCTTTGAGGACTGAACTCTGACCTTTTTCTTCTCTTGCCCAAATTCCTATCTAAGGGACCTGGGGAGTTACGCCCCACAAATCATAAAATCTCATCAGAGAGGTTTCATTTAAACCTATATAACGTGGCTTACTTTCCAGCCTGACTCTGGCATAATCTCACATGACAGACAAAGAAGAAAATCAAAATATTTCACCCCAAAATATGTTTCTTTGCCATATTTTGAAATGGCTTGAAAAGTCAGTTTGGGGGGAGAAAGTTGTATCTGTAAAGAATCTCTATTAACATAATAGATCCTTCCCCATTCCGTGCCCTCCCAATCCTGAAGAGATTTGCTGAGAGTCTAACATCTTTTAAGGGTCTGATTAGGAAACATTTGCCAACTTATTTTCTCTAAGGGCACCACCTATGAGACCTCATCCACATAATAAGAAACTGGTTTCCACAACCCCTTATCTTGACCCAGACACTTTTCTGTTGATTCCAGGTGTTTAGACAATAACTTAACTCTTTCAACCAATTGCCAATCAGGAAGTCTTTGAACCACCTATGTTTGACCTGTAAACCACCACCTTTCTGGACCAAACCAATGCATACCCCACACATATTGATTGATGTCTTATGTCTCCCTGAAACATATAAAAACCAAACTAACTCAACCACCGTAGGCACATGTTCTCAGGACCTCCTGAGACTGTGCCTTGGGTCATGGTCATTCATATTTGGCTCAGAAGAAGCCTCTTTAAACATTTTACTGAGTGTGACTCTTTCTGTTGACACTTTTCATCACCATTTCAGAACCAATGAATGGGATTCTCTACACAAACCATTCTAGATACACCACATTTGCCACTAGTCCAGAAACAATGGGGATGTTCCTGGGCCATGAACCTGTCTGCAACTCAGTATCCTCCTGGAAGTCTGATCTCTTCAGGTAAAGTTGCATAAGTGGGGATAGTGGTAAAGCCAGATGCTGGTGAAATGGGGATGCCCCGAAAAAACTTGGCCATGACAATTTGGAAATATTTATACGGAGAAACCACAAATATAAGGGCCAATCGGAAACAGAACACGGTGGAAAGAGGTTGGGATTTCACTAGTTCACTGGGGGAGGCGAATGAGCCTGTTGATACAGTCCTATGTGTAGGTCACTACTCAGCCCTCCTTTGCAATGACATGAGAGGGCCAGGGAAGGAACTAAACTGTCTTCGGGGGAAGGGAGAGCCGAGCAGTGAAACTTTGTTTGGGTTGGAATATTTGCAATTAGGAATTATTAGCATCTAGAAATGAACTTTGCATTGCATTTCTGACTGCTGGCATATGGGAAAGATATTGATTACTGGATATTTCATATCTAATCATCTTAGATAATAATAATGATATTAACTTAAACAGATTTCACTTAATTTTCTTGGGAGGACCGTATAAAGCCACATATATTCAGTTCTCTCCATAACATAAACCCTGTGCGGCAGGGAGGACACATTTACCTAACATGCTAGTTTCAAAGCACTTACACTCAATTCCACAATTCATTCCCCTCCTTCTCTCCAAGTAGATACTCCTGAAAAATGACCTTCTTATAGTTCTCTGCAGGCCAATGAACTTCTTTAATCCTCCCAATGACTTCCTTTTTAAATTATGGAGACTTAGGCACAGAGCCGTTACATAACCCATCAAAAGTCACAGATGGCAAACAGAGTTTGAACCCACAAAAACTGCAGCCAGAGACTTTGCTCCTCAGTGCTGTGCTCAGCACCTTCATGCTTTGTCCCATTTCTTGTTTCTCCACAAATTATTCCATGTGCCCAAAGCATCTTGCCCTGCCTTGTCCACCAGGTGACCCATATTTATTGGTCCAAATCCCTTTAGGCACAGAGTGGCCTGAGCCTCTTGCCCAGCTGGTTTGGGCCGGGACAGGCCCAGGTGACACCGGCCTCACCGTGGCCAGTTCCTGGAGACTGGGCTGGTGCAGCAGCACCCAGGGGTGCTGCTATGGGATCCCCAGGGCAGCATCCAGAGCTGTTGGAAGTGTGAGCTTCCATCTCTGGTTAGTTTGCAGCATTACTGAAGAAGAAGAAAAACATCAATTCCCTGCATCTTCCCTAAAACCTATCCAGGTCCAGTTTCCTTCTTAACTTCACAAACCCCGCCTGCTGAAAGGAAAAGGCATGACATTTTTGTTGTTGAAAGAAGGAGTTTTCATTCGTCCGTGCAGAGCAGGCTCAGTATCAGTAGTTATGGCAATGTGAGGGAGCGAAAGGAACACGAAACCTCTACCTTTGTTTATCAAAGATGAGATTTCTCTCTCCACAAGCTGTTGGAAAGAGGTAGATCATCTGGACTGGATTGAATAGTGTCTCCCCCGAATTCCTGTCTTTTCCAGAACTTTAGGATGTGGCCTTACTTGGAAATAGGGTCATTGCCAATGTAAGTAGTTAAGATCAAGTCATATTGGAGTATTGGAGTAGGGTGGGCCCTTAATCCAATCCTTATGAGGGCTGGTATTCTCAAAGGAAGAGGAGAAGAGACACAAGGACAGATGCACAGGAGAAAAGGCCACATGAAGACGGGGCGGGACTGGAGTGACGCGTCATCCACAAGCCAAGGAGCTCAAGGACAGCAGGCACCTCCGGAAGCTCAAGGACGGCTGGCACCTCCAGAAGCCAGAAGCAACAGGAAAGAGGCTTCCCCAGAGCCTGCAGTGAGAGCCGGCCCTGTCCACACCTTGATCTTTAACTTGTAGCCTCCAGAACTAGGAGACGATACATACATTTCTGTTGTTTAAGCCACTCTGTGTATGATAATTTGTCACATGGCTCCAGGAAGCTAAGAAACAGCCTTCAGAACTGGATTCTCATTTCTTTAGTCATCGCCCTACCTGGTTACAGACAACTCACAATAATCCTTCCCTCTGGGCAGGCACAACCAGGAAGGTCTACAGAGGAGAGCACATAGAGATGTAATTCACGGTTTGTGACTGACCTCACTCCCCTCATGGTGCTTTTTACAAGTGGATTTGGGTTGAAAATAGACTCAAATGTAGCAGTCTCAGTGAAGAGGAAAGGCGTTTAACCTCATAAGCATGTGTAGGTTTCACCATGGTAAAGAGGTCTTTATGGGCTGACCACGCGTGGGGGCATCAGGTGAGGGAGGGAGGCCTGAGCTCTTCCCAGGACCATCTGCTGTCCTGGGCTGCACTCTTAGATCACTGCACAACCATCTCTTTCTGCAGAAATGAGTCCTCCGTCCCCATCCTCAAAGATTCTCCAGGCTTTGGGAGCTCTGCTTATAGAGAACACTTGGAAGAAGTAGGGATATTGCACTTGGAGAAGTAAATACCGAGGGGGAAGGAAAGTTTTCTATAATTTCCCGAAGGCTTGCTATGTGGAAAAGGATTAACCATTGTGCTGTGTAGTTTAGACGAGGGAGGTGAACCAGATGGAAATGTTAGGTGTAAATTTCCTTTCAAAACAGGAGCTGCCTTTCTCTTTGGAAGTACAACAGGTTACCCCATGAAGTAGTGAGGCTGCTTGGACGATACGGAAGAAATAAGTACTGGTCGTGTAGGCTGAGTTAGTGAACTGATTTCACACAAGCACATATTAGGTACCTGATTCTACTAGGTGTGCCAAGCTCTATATAAGAAAAGGAAAGACCAACACAAACATTTTGCCTTCATGGAAGTAATGATTGCATAGTTTGGTAAATTGGATATACTCTTAGACCAAAGGACCCCTATGTGGAT
The DNA here is from genome assembly GCF_024542745.1 of Macaca thibetana thibetana. NCBI lineage: Eukaryota > Metazoa > Chordata > Mammalia > Primates > Cercopithecidae > Macaca > Macaca thibetana. The sequence goes on along the minus strand of NC_065581.1, from coordinate 161,183,102 downwards.
CTTCCAACTTTATAATCCTAGGATTCTCTGTAGATGAATGAGTTAAGTGTGCATGGAGGAAGTGCTCAGAGAAACTAGATATATGCATAACAATTCCAAATCTAACATTCAGAAATGTTGGAAGCAGTAGTTCTAATAATTTCTTCAATTAATTCAGAGTAATCTCATGGTTCAAATTTAACACATTTAACCATTTCAAAGGAACTTCGAAGTAAATTTCTAAAATGTAAATCACAAATGCAAAGTTGTTCAGAATTCCATGGGGAATGAAACTTAATTCCAAAATTAAATGTAAATCTCCGTGAGGAGAAATAACCTTTATATACATCAACTATGAAATAGAAAAACTGAAAGTTTTGTTGCTGCTGTTGTTTGGTAAACAGTCCATTCCCAGAAGTTCATCAGCGTTTGAAATGAGCATGAGAATTGGTCCTAGAGAACTCACAGGAATATCAAGGAGGGTTATCAAGGAGGGTTTGAATCAGGTTGACTTACAAGGCCTAGGTTCTCATTAGAAGTTGTTTTAAAAGACGATGAGCATAAAATAATTACTTCTATTTTTTAGAAGCCATTTAAATTACAGGTCAAAGACATGGTACAAACATCCTAAAATTTTGCAAACTTTAGGCATCCTCATTCCCTATATGTTTTAATGTGCCTGCGTCTGAATAAAAATGTTAAGTCTCTTTAATGAACGTTTTATTAGTCTATAATGGCATATATCTTAGAGTTACCTTAGATAAAGCCAAGCTATTTGATTTCTACAAACGTGGGGACATGATATTTCATTATTATGTTTACTTTTGCATATTTCATGACATAAATTTACAACATTATCAGAGTCTCTGACATCTGGAGTCTGAAATCTTTTAGGTAGGGATTGTTTCAGAACTATTGGTACTGTTAGAAATGAACCAAAATATGGTAAACAGGCCTATCGGAGAGCCCTAATCTGCTGGCAGAGCCCATATTCCAGCTGTAAATGCGTTAATGCCATTCATTGGCTCATGCTCCTTAAATGTAATACTCTGCATCATTAATTTGGTAGTTTCTTCTCTGAAAGCTATAAATTGAAGATTCCTATTGTTTTAATTTTCTGTAACCTTTGATAACATTTGTGAAAGAACATAGGAAAGAATAAATTGCTATTGGCTGTATGACAAATGCATTCAAGGAATATTTTGTAGAAACTCCTCTTTCTCTTTTGCCTCAAAGCAGTCACTGGAAAGAGAGCATGTTTTACGTCCAAAAGTCACTGTTTAGAACGCAAGGCAATCAGCTCAAAGGCTTAGATAGCAGTTTGGCTGTTCCGAAGGGGACCCTGGCCCAGGCTTTCCTTGTCTGTGCCAGAGAGGGGGTTCTCTTTTTTAAATACGATGCTCCCTAAACACCAGTCACATATTCAAGCTGAAAGATTACGCCAGAAAAGGATGGATTTGAAAACCTGTTACCGGTGAATGAATCTGAGTCTTTCACCTATTTGGCCACTCGCCCTGCACTTGGCAATTAGAGGCAAAATGAACCACTTGAAGCAAAGGCACTGATGCAGCTGGTGAGACCGGGAGGCTACGGGCCACTCACAGGTTCACAGAGGGCCAAGCGACGGGTCACCCAACGAGAGAGCGCTACGGGTCACACACAACACTTTCAGTTGCCTGGTTATGTTGTTACATAATAATTCGTAGAGCATGATATTCTTCTATAATATATACTATTGTATGTCTATAATATTGTATACGTATATAATGTTGTGTAATCATAATGGCTCTCTCATTAATACCCAGTCATGGACAGGCTCTGTGTGAAGGGGCCCTGAACACTTCATCTCTAATTATGCCCACCCTAATGAAAAGTTGTTACGATGCATATTTTGTGCAGACAGAAAAATTGATGATTAGAGACTTTAAGGGATTTGCCTGAGGTCACAGCTTTTCTGGTTCCAAAATGTTACTGATTAGTGTACATTACCATTCACATCTCAGATTCATCTGTTCTTGTTTTCACTATAGCCTAATTAAACTCTGTGAAAAATACTACTAACACACAAGAGTATACAGCCACTCTCTCTGCTAGAACAAGAATGATCTAGTGGGGCTGGCTCTAAGTTTTCGTTGTTCTGATCATGTAGATGGGGTCTGAATTGGTGCTGTGAGCATGGACTGTTCCTCCCTGCCCTACTTGATTTCCAACTGGTCCTTGAAAAGACTGGAAGCCTGGGCTCCTCACGTGGGCCACTGCCACAATGTCCAGGTCCCCGGCTCTGCAGCCCCCACTGCTTATTTCAGAGGAAGTTCATGCGACATTAAAACGGGAGACATTGTAAAAACCTCGGGTAGTAGAACTCATCTAATGTTTGCTCTTCGAGCGGATACTGACAGACAGACAGGGCATTGTATTTGAAAGAATATTTTCTCTCATTCTTTTTTGTCACTTGTATCTGGTCTCATTCCAAAAAGAATTTTGTAGTGGGACTTGAAAGAAATACTTTTGAATCTGAGTTTAACGAGACATTGATTTACATAAAAAAGAAGTACAAAAAAGAGGAAATACAGAAACGTGCAATTGTGCTCTAATACACTGAAATTCAGGATGAGTTTTTTCTAACACTACATACTGTCAATTTCTAATGTAATTTTAATTGTAAATAATTATATCTGTTACTAACGACATCTGCTTAAATAAAATAAGTATATATCAGTTTTGTGATCTATGTCATAAAGCAGGATTTATTAAAATGTTATTAAAGCTAAATCATTTTTCTAGTGAAAATTCTAATGTAATTGAAAATCCTGAGATAAGCTTTTTTTCTGAAAGAATTGGATCTACGGTAACATAGCTAGCTACTTTAAGGAACAGTTTTGAGTTTTTATAGCTACAATGTTACAATTTTGTAGCAGGACCCTTTGAAAATACAGCAAACTGCAGGCTGGCATTGTTGTGACAGGTTTCTAAGATAAGTAGAAAATGAAGCTGAAGATAATATTTTTCCCTTCAAATGTCAGAAAAATGTTAAGCAGAAAAATAATTTAAATGTAGAATTCCTGATGCGTGCATTTAGAAAGACTCCAAAAGAATTAGCTGTTTGGAACCAATTAAGGACTATAGTATGAACTTTAAATTTCCCACATTGATAAACTCTTACTAGGGATTTATTCTTAAAGTCAATCATTTTCTTTGTTAAGTATATGAACACCTGTGAGTTAAAGATTTAAAGAAAAACTATAATGAGAAAGCAGTAGAAACCAATTGTTTTGTTTAATAGTCTAGAGCGCCCAACAAGATTTATCTCTTTGTGGCAGCAATATTTATCCATCTTTATAGATTTCCTTGAGGATAAAGAAAGATTCTAATTGTCCTTTGAACATGACCGATTTTCTACTTTTATACAGGGATATGGAATGATGCTTAGATATAAGTTCTAGCTTTTATTGTGTGATCAACAAAAGCATTAAAGCATGTTGCAGTAGCTACCTATTCCTAGATACTCAGGCAAGAAAAGGGAAATGTGTTCAGGCTCATCTTCTATGATCATCGAGTACAGAAACAAATGTTCGCATGGGAGAAAAGCTACAAGAGGCAACTTTACAACAATTAAATGGAAATAGTAATAGTACATGCATCACAGGTTTGCATGAGGATTACTGAGGAAGTATTGGTGAATCGCATCCTTCAAAAATGTTAACTAAGACTTTTTGGGTGGTTGTTCCCTGATGCTTCCATCTCTTTAATGATGCTACCATCTCTATCAGAACATCTTTATCTCTATCTCCCTCAAGTTACTAGAATCTAAATATAAGGTGTGCAGTTAGAGTTTCTTTTATGGACCTTAGTTGAACAAGGTGCACATCTGGAGTCTCCCATAACTTCATGGATATTTGCTGCTACTATATGGTAAAAGTATGAACTGTGAATGAAGACTATTTAAGTATTTTCCAAAAGTAGGAATGTTGTTACTAAAACATTAAGTTTTGACAATAAGAGACTCAATTATTAAAACCCAGTTATTACTTTGCTTAAAGACTAACCATCTCGCCTGAATGCCACCTTACCCACAGCTCTTCAGACAATTTGAGCAGAATACCATTGTAAGCACTCCCTTACAGGCATTTGTAAGCTCCTGCAACTCCAGTTTGAAGTCCTTTTTCTAAATATGTATAGTATAAAACATACAAGCCGGTTCTACTACTGAAAGAGAGCTAAAAGCTTTTTGAGAATTCCATGATTTCCTGAATAGTCTATGCCTGGAGCAGACGTAATAGCAATTGAGTAATAATATAAAAAATAGTGATTCCAAACACAAGTATGTTTGTGGCAGGAGCTGCCGTAAACTTAGATTCTTGTTTGATTTTTTTCTTGAATGTACAATGAGCAGATCATGTTGCAAAAGTTTCATTCAGTGCTCCATTAAATTACTAACTTATTGATACCACTGTTAGGAAATAAGTTCAATGTTGACTTATACCATGCATGTGAGAAGCATGGAACTTCAAAATTAACAACAACAAAGAAAATTAGGAAATCATACTCTTAATGAATAGATGTACATCCGCTGCCTGCCAAGGGTCACCAAAAACTTGCTAATATCTTTGTTAGGGTAAAATAGAACCATCTGAATTCATCTGTGTTTTCCAAAGCTTATAGAATCATACAAAAAATAAATGAATCATCAAAACCATTTACCAGGTTTTAATAATAGTGCTTAAAAATTCATCTTAAACCAATGGAAAAAAACTGACTGAAATTGTAACAGGAAGTATGTAAAGGTAGAATCACTATCAAGAAAAAGAACAAACTCAAAACCTACTAATGTATTCAAAAGACCATTAGAAAAACTTCACAATTTAATTATTGGAAGCTTATAGAACGGCTTCAGCGCTTCTGTACTGAGTAAGGAAGCTGTACGTGAGGAGTAATAAATGAAATTGTTAATTTTACTGTTTCCCTAGGGAGTAGCTGGAGAAGGGGTGGGAATATGCTATTTAGATCTCCAAATGGATCGTAGTTTATATGCAATAATAAATCCTAAACGTGTTGCTAAGTAACTCTACTACAAACCACTCCCTTTTTCTTTGGCTTAAAAGACATTTTGACTCGTGGGCTCACTCACCATTCATATTCTTAAAGATGTTCAGGACGGGGAGGATTTGACGGTAATAAGGCACCAAGGCCTTGCCCACCATCTCAGCTGACACAACCAGATGCTGGAGGACCTTGAGAGTGACACAGATGACCTGTCGGTTTCGGAGATTCAAGGCATCTATACGGTGAAAGAAGGACCAAGCAGAAAAGATTTTAATAGAAAGCTTCAATTCTACAAGGTTAAGGCAAAGTTGTCTTGTGGTTGCATTTAATTAAACTGCACTCTACTGGGGACCAATGAGACTTTATTATTACAACTTTGGATGACACATTGCAACCCTGATGTTTTAAATGGAATCTTGTCTGATTACTGTTTATTCTCCCACCTGCACTGATTTCTCACCAGCCCTAGGAATGCAGTTCATTTTCCCCTCGTAGAAGAGGCCCGGGCCCTGAGTTGGATAAGCAGTATGAAAGACAAAAAATCACTTAGTGTCGCTGGAGTTAAAGGAACCTATGCGGGTTGACAACGGATACATTTTCATGCAACAATCTCTTTCATGCAACAATCCACACCATTCTTAAAACCATTAACGTGGAGCAAACGTTTATTTGGGAAGGAGGGTTGGACATGGTGTTCAAAACTATAGGCTGGTTACAAACACCGAGAATGTTCTTGGTAGAAGTGAACATAAAGTGACTATATTTAGGCCCTCAAGAAAGTGGGAAAGAAAAGCAAAACGTTTGAAAGTTCAGTTAGAAGGAATCAACACAGAAGCTACAAGAGACCACAGGAATAGGACCGTTTTAAAGAACCAGTTCTGAGTGCAAAGTAACAAGCTACAGAGACAGAGCAAGAGATGCCACCAGGTAGGGTCTGAAAGGCACCATTTGCCCCAGTGGAAAGTACAGGGGGTCAGGAATCAGGATGCTCATAACCGGCTGTGTGAGCTTGGCCAACTTACTGGCACTTTCTTGGCCCCCGTTTCTTCAATCATGGGAGCCTGTTATGCACTTTCTGAGATGGCTAAAAGTACCATGGTTTAAGTAGAAGAGCCAGATAAAACATCTATTATAGAAGGTCAAAAGTGCAATTAATAAAATGTGATGGCTCTGATGACTCCAAGAAGAAGTCAAGGGCTCTTATTTGTAAGATGTTCTACCTTCTAATGAAAAAGATTGACTATGACCTTAAAGCAGATGCCACTGGGAAGGGACAAAAGGACCCAGGCTATAAAAAGAAATGATGCTTTGGTCAATACATCTCTGAGGCAGTCCTGACACTGTTCTTGAACTCCAGCTCACATTTCCATCAGCCTGGATCTTGCCAGCACCTCAAATTCAGTTTGCTCCAAAGACTAAATTTCCTCCCTGAACTTTCTTTTCTTCCCTGTGTTCCTCATATTTAGTAAAGATAAACCTTGTTCCCAGTCACTCCAGGTCAAAGCCTGTTTCTCCTCCTTTGTATTCCTCATGTTACCAAATCATCTGGTTTTCCTCTTGCAGTATCTCTTGAATTTGTGTCTCCCTCTCCATCCTCACCAACACTCCTCTGGTCCTGGTCTCCATCCTCACCTCCTTTCCTCCAGTGCCAGTCTCCATCCTCATCTCCTCTCCTCCAGTGCCAGTCTCCATCCTCACTGCCTCTCCTCTGGTCTCACTCTCTATCCTCATCTCCTCTCCTCTGGTCTCACTCTCTATCCTCATCTCCTCTCCTCTGGTCTCACTCTCTATCCTCATCTCCTCTCCTCTGGTCTCACTCTCTATCCTCATCTCCTCTCCTCTGCTCTCACTCTCCATCCTCACCTCCTCTCCTCCAGTGCCAGTCTCTATCCTCACCTTCTCTGCTTCAGTTCTAGTCTCCATCCTCACCTCCTCTCCCCTGGTCCTTGTCTCCATCCTCACCTCCTCTCCTCTTGTCCTGGTCTTCATCTTCACCACCTCTCCTCTGGTCCTGGTCTCCAACCTCACCTCATCTCCTTTGGTCCTGGTCTCCATCTTCTCTCTTTTGATCCTGGTCTTTATTCTTATCTTCTCTCCTCCAGTCCCAGAATCCATTTTTATCATTTCTCTTCAGGTCCCTGTTTCCATCCTCACCTCCTCTTCTCTGGTCGTGGTCTCCATCCTCACCTTCTCTCCTCCAGTCCTGGTCTCCAGCCTCACCTCCTCTCCCCAGGTCCTGATCTCCAACCTCACCTCCTCTCCCCTGGTCCCAGTCTCCATCCTCACCTTCTCTCTCTGGTCTCACTCTCCATCCTCACCTTCTCTCCTCTAGGTCTCCATTCTTAATGCCATTCCTCTGGTTCTGATCCTTGGGACCCCTTCACTGGAGCACTGGCCTGATCTTGTACAGATCTCTTTTCTTTCTGTCTTTCTCCACTTCCCCAACCTGTCTTTCAAGGTACTACTGGGTTAACCTCCCTCGAGCATATCTGATCATCTCACCACCTGCTAAAAGAGCTCAGAGCCTCCTACCCCCTTCCATTGGCTGCAGAAGTTGTGAGGTGCTCTGAAGTGTTTTTATACCACAGCCCCTGGTTTGTTGTTGAAAGGGATGAATCAGACCCCACTTTATTTTTTAAAATTTTCTAGTGATTCCAGAGGAAATAGCTGCAAAACCACTAAATGATACCTTATTTTCCAAGACTTATAACTGAGGATTTGGTTTAGTTCAAACTTATCCTAAGTGCTTCCTTTATGCCTGGCTAGTTTGAACTAAACCGAATCCTCTGTTAAAAGTCCTAGAATATAAGGTATCATTTAGCGGTTTCACAGCCATTTCCTCTGGAATCACTTGGAAGTTTTTTTAAAAAATGTGGTCAGATTCATCCCCCCTAGCAACGAACTAGGGTTTGTGGCATGAAAACACTTCAGAGCCCCCTACAACTTCTGGTCCAGTCCAGACTCTGTTCTTGTTTAGTTTGAAAGTAAACACAAATGTAATGAAAAGAGACGGCTCAGCCTTCACTCAGGGAACCAACCTAAATATAACCATAGAACTCAGCAGCACGATGGCTCATTACAGCAGCAGTTAGACACACTGCAGGACAAAACATATCTGCTGAAAAACAACTAAAATTAGAATGCTATCGTTTAGCCTAAGAGCTGGAGTCACGAGATATTCAAGAACAAGGTTTCAGATCACCACAAGAAGGTGAGGAGGAGGAAGGCACGCAGCGTGTTGCACGGTCAGCAGTAGAGACTATCTGGTCTTATCCAATCTAAAAGCTGTTTTGCCTTTTTAGAATGTCAGGGGTTAGTGAGCCTTACTTACTGACAAGCTCAGGTTACCAGGAGAACTGGGAGGGCAGAAATGTTCTGAGGATTGGGGGCAGTTGACATTCTTTCAAAAAGTCTACCAACGATGCTCAACAGGTTTAGGCTTCAGGACTGCACACATCTGTGCGTGATTCACAGCACCTGTAGCTAACATGCAGTGAGCACCAACATGTGCCAGGAATTAAACCGAGCACTTCACCTATATTAACTCACTTAGGCTTCCCTCACCAAATGTCTATTGAGAGTGCATGTATTACATACCCATCACTGTTTTAGGAACTGGAAAGATGGCAACGAATGAGGTAAGCACAGTACCAACCTCTTGGGGTTTACAAAATAGTATGGAAGAAGATATTAAACAAGAGTGACAAATGTGACAATTACACATAAGAGGGACAGGGTGTTTAAGCAGACAGTCAAGTCCCTCGCCTAGTCTAGGGTTAAGGGAAGGCTCCCAGATGCAGGAACAAACCCCAGGGCTGAGGAGATGTCATTTACAGGAAGAGTTTCCAGGAGAGGAAGCAGCACGCTAGAGACTAGCTTCCCAGGAAGGAGTTCTTTCACTGCAGGGGCTGCTCCAGCGTGGATGCATGAGATTCCCTTGGGGGATTGAAGACCTGAGATAGTAGAAAGATACCCAGACTGGATGTGTCACTGGGAGTGTGTCTTTCTTGGGATCGTTTGGAAGTGCTGGGAAGGAGTATGGAGGTGCATACGAAAGAAGGGTGAGGCTGTAGTGACGTTTCCCAAGCTCAAGAATCCCTGGGTCCCACCTTGCCTTATCAACCAAACAGAATCAGATGTTTGAGATCCTGGGTTTCTTTCTTTCCTCTTTATTCATCCCTCCCTCCCACCCCACTCCTTAAAAAGGACTCAGAGCCACATCTAGCTAAGAAGGATTAGACACAGAACAGAACCACATGGGTGTGTTGTTTGCATTTTTGTATATATTAACAGAAATGTATTACTGAGCACACACAGTCCTCACTCCATTTTGTAGGTTTTGTTTTCGTGTTTTCAAGAAAGCTGTTCTGTTGACACTATGAAGTCATAAGTAGGAGAGCCTATAGAAGGTAACAAAGCAATAACTACCTGAATGTGGTAATTGCCGCAAAGGTTTTGGTGACCATTGTGGTCACTGGATGCTGGCTTATCCCAGTGTTGTTCTTTCAGTGTGTGCCTGACGAAGGTTGCAATAAAACAGCCTGGATATACTGATCTACTGCTAATGTGAGAGAAGAATTTTGCCCTGTAGAATATACTGGTATCAAGGAGTAAATTTATATATATACACACGCACACGCACACGTATGTATATATGAGATATATGAGTAACACTAACATTAAATTTTTATTAGGTTTATGTCTGTATCTATGCCTAATTGATCATTTGGGTATGCATTAATAATCTCTCTCACAATGGATAATGATATTAACTATTAGGAAATAGATTAGATATTAGCTATCAGGAAACCCTGACTGAATTAACATGGCTGTGATAAACGTTATTGGATTGACAATGACCAAGAAGCAAAATGCCTGAACTGTTACGTGTAATGGTATCTAAAATGGAGCTCTAAGTCCTCCTAAATGGACAGGTAATGGCTCTAAAACTTCTGCAGTGGCTGTGAAACAAAGCCAGGATATGCACTATTTAAAAGCCTCTTAACTTCATCCAACAGGGATTTCTTACACTGCCCACTTTCTCTTCAGTTCCTCTATTTCTCTTCTTCATTCTCAGAGAATTAAGATACACCATGCAGTCGGAAGTCTTTTTGTTCTTACTGTCACAGTGGAATTAAAGTAAAAAGATTTTTTTTTTTTGGAAACAAAGTTCTTTTCCTTTGAAAAAGTATGCTAACAGGTATAAAGAGAATATGATTTTGTAGCTTGAAAGAGAAGAGATGTGTTTATTCTTGTGTTGATGGGCCTGAAAGCTATTGTCGAGACATAAGTGAGGACTTTGAACTCAAGATTTAAGGTTTTGAAAAGGTTCTAACGTGAGGAGTCTACTGACATTATAGAACAACAAATGGAAGCTTTCTATTCAGAAAATTGGATTTCTATTGTACTGCCTAACTGGCTTTAAGTATAATAAACAAGATAGAGGCTTCAGATATAGAGAAATTGCTGAAGAATAAGGAAAAAATAATTTAAAGTCAATGGTGGTAAAAGTTATTTATCTTAAATGGTTATATGCTACATGTATAATTTTCTCAGGCATAAAATCCACTATTTTATGATTTTTTTTGCAAAGTGAGGACTTTTTCTACTATTAGATATCATTTGCTACTGTGGTATCAGGAAAAAAGGAAACATTTCTGCTTCTTCTTCTAAAACCAGAAACACCCAACAAAAGGCAAAAGCAAACAAAATTCTAAAAAATATTTTTGACATATGCTTTAAATGTTAATAGCCTTAATATACAAATGGCTATCACAACCCAATAGAGGATTGAATCTTCCAATAAAAAAATGGGCAAGGCACATAAACAGACAATGCAAAAATTAATACATAAAAATGAACATTTACTATTCTAGAATGTTCAACTTGTGAAACCCAGAAAATTTGAGACAAGTCTCAGTGAATTTAGGAAGTTTATTTTGCCAAGGCTGAAGACGCGCCCGTGACACAGCCTCAGGACGTCCTGACGACATGTGCCAAGGTGGTCGGGACACAGCTTGGTTTTATACATTTTAGGGAGACATGAGACATCAATCAATATATGTAAGAAGTACATTGGTTTGGTCTGGAAACGTAGGACAACTGAAAGCAAAAGCAGGAAGACTGAAAGCAAAAGCAGGAAGACTAAAAGCGGAAGCGCGGAGGGAGCTTCCAGGTCACAGAGAGGTGAGACACGAAGTTTCAGATTAGCCTCTCCGAAGGAGGCAAATCCGATCTGCATCTATCTCAGTGAGCAGAGGGGTGACTTTGATAGAATGGGAGGCAGGTTTGCCCTAAGCGGTTTCCAGCTCGACTTTTCCTGAGTGATTTTGGGGGCCCAAGATATTTTTCCTTTCACAAACTTGATTGGTAATTTAACAAAACACAACTCTGTAATTTTTAAGATCATGTGAACACAAAGTTGTTGAAAATTTAACACTGTCAGTGTGGAAACAGATTTGAGGAAAGAGGTGCCCTCATAGACACCATGTTGTAAACGATTCCAACCTTTCTACAGAGCAGTTTGGTAATAAACCTAAAAGCCATACAAATGCATACAATGGCTAACCCAGCAGTTTCACTTCCGGATTGTTAGTCCAAGGATTTAGGCAAATGTGCTCAAAGCATTGTAGGAAAGAATGCTAAGTCCAGTATTATCGATAATCAGAAACAATCTAAATGTTCCAAGAACAATGAATTGTTTAAGTAAACTATAGTATATCCACACAATGAAAAATTATAAAATTATTAGTCATCTGATAGAAAAAAATAGCTTCAAATAGGAAAATCTTTAAGATACACGTGAGTAAAGAAGAAGATTATAAAGCATATTGCACTCTGATCTCATTTTATAAAATAGAATGTAAACCAAATAAATACTAGAAACTTGTGTACTGAGATGCTAACAGAAGGGAATATCTTTTCCACAGGCATATGTAGGCACAAGATTTTGTTCCACTAAAAGATAAGCACTTTTAAAAACTGCTTTCTAAAAAATTATCAATATACTCTGCATACTTTTCTTTTGTTATTACATATTTTTCTTCATGATTGTAACTTTGTGTTTTAATAAATCAGAATTCAATCCCTTTCTCATTGTTCTTTCTCAATATTCTCCTGATTATTTTTAACCCTTTATTTTTTGAGACAAACTTTAAGATAATTAGGTGAAATTGAAAATGTGCTTGGCCCTTTGGTAAAATTAGAGAATAATTTGGCAGACAATTGCCATCTTTACTACTCAATCTTTCCATTAGGAACATGATATCTCTTCAATTTTCTTGTCTTTAAGTTCCCTGGAAATGTTTTACAATATTTTTTCACATAGATCGTGCATAATTTTGTTAGATATACTCAAAGAAATTCTATATTTTGTTGTTATTTGTGTAAAATTATTTATTCCCAACATTCTTTCTAAAGGTTATTGATAATATACACATAAAAGTATATGACTTTTGTATACTTACTTTGTTAATGGGCTTATTTAATTCCCTTACTGGATCTAATTGTTTTTGAGTGAATTAAATTGGATTTTATATGTAATGATATTACCAAAAATACTGTTAAATTTGTGTTTGCTTTCTAATATTTTTCTCTCCTTTTTTGGTCACGTGACAGAGGCTAGAATTTCTAAAAGAAAATATAGGATTATAGTGCTGAGAGCAGGCATGTTAGTTTTTTCTTATCATTCTTATGTATTTTAGAATCTTATTTTATTTAGTGGGTAAAATATATATAACACAAAATATGGCATTTACTCCCCTACTTTTTTTTTCTGAGACAGGGTTTACTCTGTCACCCTACCTGGAGTGCAGTGGCGTGATCACAGCTCACTGTAACCTAATCCACCTGGGCTTAAGTGATCCTGTCACCTCAGCCTCCTGAGCAGCTGGAACTACAGGCACGCACCACCACGCCTAGCTAATTTTTTAATATTTGTAGAGATGGGGTCTCATTATGTTGCCCAAGCTAGTCTCGAACTTCTGGGTTCAAGTGATCTGCCCTCCTTGGCCTTCCAAAGTGTTGGGATTTACAGGCATGAGCCACCATGCCTTTTAACCTTTTTTAAGTGTACAATGTAGTGGCATTAATTACATTTACAATGTTGTGCAAGTCTCACCATTATCTTTTTCCAAAAATTTGTCATCACCCACAACACTGTAGCCATTAAGCAAAGATTCCCCATGCCCCTGCTCTAGTCCCTGATAATCTACTTTTTGTCTTTATGAATTTGTCTATTATAGCATCTTATAGAATTTTATTATTTTTTCTGAAGTTAAAATATTTAATATTTGATGTTTTGGGCCCATTATAGCATTAGTTGAATTAGATTACAATGGATATAAATTTTGCTAGTTCAGGAGTGCTAACCATATAATTTTCTATTTTATAGAGTAGAATGAATTCAAAATATATTTTCAAACCAAATTTAGATTTCAAAATGGTAGAAATTTTTCTCCTTCCATAACAGAGCTCAATTGCTATATAAGTAAATATGACACAGCCTGATTTATCATATTCCTAGGCAATTAAAGTATGATCGATTTAGATCAGCTATTATGGACATGCAGTAAGCCTATAATAAGGATTACATTTTTTTTCTTTAATTCATTGTTTTCAAGTTTCTCCTACCTGAAGTAAATGTCATACAAAAAATATTGATTTTTCTCTCAACACATATGGAATATGTAAAATATATAAATACCATAGCATGCCATTTAAGTATCTTTATGCAAAAGTCAGATTTTCCATCACAGTTTTGCCATTACAAGTGGCTGACTCTTTTTCAATTTTTCAATAGACCAAATATATTCTTTCATGACTGTGGAATATAATTTAGTATTTGGTGAAAGTGTTTGGCCATTCTCTCCATGACATACTTTGTTTTAAATGTAGATACATGATTAATGCTATTTGTTTGAGTAAATGAAAGTATTCAGTTACCAAAATGGTCTCCATGACGCAGTCCCTAGCATGATCTATTTGACACTCCTCATATTCCAGACACAGAGAATGAAACCTGAAGCCTCATGTCATCCAACATACTCCTTTTTAGCCTTGTTGCCCAGGTTGGGCCTGCACTTGCTTACACACGTATGAGCACGTCTCACAGCAACTGAGAGCAAACCAATCAACACCATGGCACTGTCAGAGGAGGGGCAGGTTTGTGTCTTTAGAGCACCCTGCTCCTCTGTACCTAAATTGCTGTCTCAGTTCATCTGCAAAGATTGGGGTGAAAACTGAAAGGGTGACCAAAGGAAGGAGTTAGCACCATTTTCAGAGTAAAAACCAAGACAATGCTGCATTATGTACCACTGCTTCTAAGAATGACTGCTACGTCTCTTCTGGTTGAGAAAAGGTGTCTACATTTCCACAGGGTTCAGACAGTAGAAGTAGTGGAGTGTAAAGGAAGATACAATGCGCACAGGCTCTTCACAAAAGAAGACAAGAGATGTGCACAAAATACAAGATGGGTAAACAGACCAATTTCCAAGAAGGAGTTTGAAAACTACACACTGCTAAACCTGACATCAATAACTGGTGTGATTCTAGGACTGATTATTTAAGCAGGTGATTCGGGAGCTCCTAGGAAAACAGTAGTTGTTACCAGGAGTCAGAGTGAGCTCTCTGGAATAAGGCCAGCCAAGCTAACCTCACGTATTCTAATACGCTTCCTCATAAAGGAGATAATAAATAAACTGTATCAGCAAAGCATCTGGCAAGGCCTCTATGGTTTTCCTTGTAGGGAAGATACAGGAATGGTTGAAAAATTAGGCTTTTTCTTTCTTTCTTTCTTTCTTTTTGTTTTAAACTCTGTGAACAATTGTATCCAAGTAATATGCACTAATGATTTGCTACCAGCCTGTATAGCCCTGAGTGGGATACCTCATGTATCTATATTTGGCTGAGTCCAGTTTCCATCTAAAGTTTTTACTGTAACTTGGATAAATATTATAGAATTCAAATCTATCAATGTTTTTGATGACCCCAATTTAGAAGTCTGCAGAGATATGACCATGAAGGAAAACCAAGGATATAAAAATAATCTATTCTTATTGCCACCTTGATTTGGCACCATGCTAAATGTTCTATTTGTATAATCTCATTACTCCTTACAATGTCCCTGGGCAATCAGTTTTCTAATGCCCTGGGACAGTTAAAAGAGTTAGGTGGCCTGAGCCCACACAGCTGGTTAGTAGCAAGCTGGGATCCGGTCTGCACTCAGCATGCTTAGGCTCCTCACCCTCCTGGCATACCCACAGGCATGGGATACTGGTGTACAGCAGACTTGGTGTGTGCTGGCGAGAAATGTTCAAAGCTGTACAGCAAACATAGAATCTAGCATGGACTTTCAGCAGGCAGTCGAGACACCTGCTGTGTCCTGTGCTTTGGTGGCTTAAGGAATAAGCCACTACTAGTAGTGATGGAGTGGGGTTCCATGGCACCTTCTGAAGAGCAAGGGGGCCCTGCAGTAGTGCTATTTCTGACTACAGCTCAGCCCCCACACGGGAGGAGAAGGAAGATTCTCAGTCTGAGGCTCTAGCCCGGGTGACTAAAAAATGTTGCCATAATTTAGGCAGAGAATGATGATGATAATGATAACAATGACAATGATAACATTTATAACCTTATGTATTAGCTCATTTAATCACTGAAATAGCCCAATAAATTGGATGTCATTATCCACCCCCCCCTTTTTGTTTTGAGACAAAGTTTCGCTCTTGTTGCCCAGACTGGAGCGCAGTGGCTCAATCTCAGCTCACTGCAACCTCCGCCTCCCAGGTTCAAGCGATTGTCCTGCCTCAGTCTCCCGAGTAGCTGGGATTACAGGCACCCGCCACTATGCCTGGCTAATTTTGGTGTGTTTTTAGTAGAGATGGGGTTTCACCATGTTGATCAGGCTGGTTTTGAACTTCTGACCTCAGGCAATCCACCCGCCTCGGCCTCCCAAAGTGCTGGGATTACAGGTGTGAGCCACCGCACCCGGCTGTATTGCCCCAATGTTATAAGTTAGGCCCCTGAGTCTCCAGGTAGTTAACTTGTATGATAGCAGTTATGCAGGAGAGTCGGAATTTTGATTAGGTAGTCTGACTTCAGAGCTTTTGCCCCTCAACATCACATTACGCTAGAAGAGTGATAGAATTGGTTTGTTCATTTATTTATTTGAGAGTGGAAAAGGGACAGTAAATGCATTTAGCCGGTTCTCTCTTTTAACGTACTGTGCCTTGCTGGCAGGGACAGCTAAGCTGTCCATTCCCTCCATCTCTGCCGCCTCCATCGTGGGTGCTGGATCACCCTTCCTCATTCCCCTGTTCATACAGGGCGAGGCCTGATGTTGATTCCTTCCTCTGGCGAGTGACCAGGCGAACTTTACTGTCTAAGACAATTTGAAACCACTTTCTTTCTGTATCTGGTAGCCAAAAAAATCCTAAGTCAGACACCTCTTTTCAATATTTTTTAAACAGATTAGACTTGTTTTTCCAAAACTAAAAAACATTACTTTTAAAATAATTATGATCACATTCAGAATAAGTTACTTGGAAAATGTCAAAATAAGTAAAATTTTCAGATCATGAGTAAAGGGTCATGCATTGCAAGTGTACTTGCTCCTTTCTTAGTAAATAGAAGTCTCAGAGTAATTTTTGTATTGTGATACGGATTCTCATATTTCATTCTTACTTGGTGCTGTTTTTCCCCACTGGGTGTTCCTTAACAGAGTATTTTGCTTGGTAAAATGTTCTCGCTCAGGTTTCTTCCACTGTGTCTGTGCACGCCTGCCCTTTACTGCCAGATGACCTCACCTTGTTAGAGCTCTCCTAATGAAGCCACCGTGTTATGGTCCGTCGATTTGTAAATCAGTGATATTTCCATAATTCTTTGCAACCAGGGTCACCTCTCCTCCCAGTAGGCCATTTCACAAAAGTATGTTGCTGCTCATAATAGAATCACATGAGGGAATGTAGATGAATCAACAGAAACGTACTCTCACCACTTAAATAATTCTTCTGATAAATGGAAAGCACTATATCATTATACCCTTCATTTGTTGTTTCATATGAGAGAGTCTTACACGACAGTTTTTATAGAATATAGAGTACAGTGGCAGGCCCAAATGGCCACTTCATGCTTTTGATTATGGCACCTATACAGATTTCAGTATAGACAGCAGTTATGTACCTTATTATATTAATCTTGCAAATATTTTGATGCATCTCTTGTGTACTAGCCAGGACATTAGATGCTGTGGGGATATATTACTTTCTAACATTATGTTCTAAGTGACATAAGAGAGGAGCTATAAAGTTATGTTGGGGAGGGAAGGCAGACTGGAGATAGGATGGGAGTTGAGGGTAGGGAGTAGAGAGGAGAATCAGAAGCGGCGTTACAGAACAATTCATATTGGAGCTGGGCTTCGAAGGTCACTTAATGTTTAGGCATCTGGGGATGTGAGAATGGCATTCTGAAAAATGAGCAAAGACACAGAATTAGAAAAGTGCAAGGCAAGTTCTACCACACAGTCGGTTTGGCTAGAGCGCAGGGTGTATGAAGGGAAATAGTAAGAAATAAAGTCAAAAACATAATTTTCAGCCAGATAGTGGGAATCCTTGAAAGTCATGCCAAAGAATTTCAAGTAGGCCAACTATGGAGGGGAGTCTGCCCTTGAAATTTGGAAGTGCACCTGATAAGGTTTGTGAGTTGAAAGCTTTTTCCCTAAGAGCTAAGGTGTGTGGCCTGGGGCAGCAGAAAGCAGGTAAACTGACTTGGAGAGAGAGTTCTGGGCTGGAAGAGCAGGTGGAAAATTGGAAGAGGGGATCTTGGATGGGAGGGCCTTGCAGAGGGTGTAAGCAGGTAAGCTCTGCCTTAGCTGACCTCTAAGAATTACACACATGGGGAGATTCCCAGTCGTCCCAGATGGTGAGCAAAAGCTGGAAGATGAAAAAACTGAAAATGAAAGAACTTCAGCTGTTGTCCACCACAGGGGAGACAAGGTTTGCAGTCTGTGTCCGATTAATTTTCTGCCAGAATTAGAATCAACACTCTTCAGAGGAACATAACAGAATCCAGGGGCTCTAAAATGTATTCATAATGCCCTTACAGGATTGCACATTGTGGATGTGCAATTAAGGTTGGGTGGGCCCTAGACTATGTCTGGCCAATGAATAGTGAGTAGAAGTGATATGTGCCCCTTCCAGGGTGGACCTTCTGAGCTCTTGTTTCCTGTGGTACTGAACCAGTAACAACTATCCGGCTGGGTCCCTAAGCAATGACAATGAACAGAACTTTGCTGCTAACCTGCAACAGACAGGTTGCACAGGTTAGAAATCTATATTTTTAATGTTTTAAGTAATTTATTGTTTTAAGTCCCTAAGATTTTTGGGATTGGTTGTTATTGAAGTGTAACCTAGTTTATTCTGATTGATAAAATTCCCTGTATCAGATTAAGGGAATTCCTTTCTATTCTCAGTTTGTTTTAAAAACATGAATGAATGTTAAATGTTATCAAATGTTTTTTCACCATTTATTAATCATTTTTTAATTCATTAATGTTTTCAGTTCGCTTGATTGATTTTTCTAGTGTTAAGCCAGTCTTATACTCCTGAAATAAAACCAATTTTGTCATGAGGTATTATCATTTTTTATATATTGATGGATTCTATTTGTTAGTTATATTGTTTAACAAATTTTCATTGATGTTCATGAGTGAGATTGTCCTGGAAGTTTCCTTTCTTATAATATCCATGAATATTGGTATCAAGGTTATGCTAGCTTTATGAAATGAGTTGAAGTAGTGTGTATTCTCCAGTTTTATTGTCTGGAAAAATTTGTACAAAATGATAATTATTTTTTTCTGTAGCCATTTGGTACAACTAACCAGTGAAGAAGCTATGAGAGCCTTGAGTTATTGTTGTGTGGGGGATTTTAATTACTGACTTAATTTCTTCATTTGTTATATTAGTGTTTGTATTTTAACTTATTTTCTATTTTTCGGTGTCAGTTTTGGTAAGTTATATTTTCCACCTTGATCATTTCATGAAAAATTCAAAGTTTTAGGGATGAGTTGTTCTTAATATCCTATCATGATGTTTTCAATGTCTGTAGGATTTGTGTGACATTTCCTTTTTTTATTTCTGATATTGGTTATTTCTGTCTTCTCTCATTTTAAATTTATTTATATATATACTTTTTGAGACAGGGTCTCACTCTGTGACCCAGGTTGGAGTGCAGTGCCCAATCATAGCTCACTGTAACATTGAACTCCTGGGCTCATGCGATCCTCCCACTTCAGCCTCCCACTGTAGTAGCTGGGACTACAGGCAGCATCACCACATCTGGCTAATTCATTTTTTTATTCTAAGTTTGCCAAATATTTATCAATGTTATTAGTAATTTCAAGGAACCAACCAACATTTGGTTTTTGGTTCCTTTAATCGTATGGTTGTTTTCTGTATGTATTTTAATTTATTTTTGATTTTATTTTTTGTAGGTACATAGTAGGTGCATATATTTATGGGTTACAATATGTACTTTGCTACAGACCTGCAATGTGTAATAATCACATCAGGGTAAATGAGGTATTCATCACTTCTAGCATTTATTCTTTGCGTTACTAATAATCCAGTTATGCTCTTTTAGTTATTTAGAAATGAATGATTAAATCATTTTCAACTATAGTCACCCTGTTTTGCTAGCAAATACTAGGCCGTACTATTTCTAACCATTCTTTGTACCTTCTAACCATCCCCACTTACTCCCCTCGCATCTGGTAACCATCCTTTTACTCTCTATCTCCATGAGTTAAATTGTTTTAATTTTAAGCACCCCAAAATAAGTAAGAACATGTGAAGTTTGTCTTTTTGCACCTGGCTTATTTAACTTTACATAATGACCTCCAGTTCCATCTATGTTGTTGCAAATGACAGGATCTCATTCTTTTTTATGACTAAGTAGCACTCCATTGTGTATATGCACCATATTTTTCTTACCCATTCATCTGTTGATGGACACATAGGTTGCTTCCAAGTCCTCGTTATTGTGAATAGTGCTGCAATAAACATGGGAGTGCAGATATTTCTTTGATATACTGATTTCCTTTCTTTTGAGTATATACCTAGGAGCAGGCTTGCTGGATTGCATGGTAGCTCTCTTCTAGTTTTTTGAGGAACCTCCAAATTGTCTTCCATAGTGGTTGTACTAACATACATTCTCACCAACAGCATATGAGGGTTGCCTTTACCTCACCAACATTTTTATTGCCCCTGTTTTGGATAAAAGCCATTTCAACTGCGATAAGATATCTCATTGTAGTTTTGATTTGCATTTATCTAATGATCAGTTATGTCGAGCACCTTTTCATATGCCTATTCGCCATTTGTATGTCTTCTCTTGAGAAATGACTAGTCAGATCTTTTGCTTATTTTAAAATTGGATTATTAGATTTTTTTCGTATACAGTTGTTTGAGCTCCTTATATATTCTAGCTGTTAATCCCTTGTCAGATGGATAGTGTGCAATTATTTTCTCCCATTCTGTGGGATGTCTCTTCACTTTGTTGATTGTTTCCTTTGCTATGCAAAAGGTTTATCACTTGATGCGATCCCATTTGTCCATTTTTGCTTTGGTTGCCTGTGCTTGTAGGGTATTGTTCAAGAAATTTTTGCCCAGACCAATGTTCTGGAGATTTTCCCCAATGTTTTCTTGTAGTAGTTTCATAGTTTGAGGTCTTAGATTTAAGTTTTTAATCTATTTTGATTTGATTTTTGTATATGGTGAGAAATGGGGGTCTAGTTTCACTCTTGTGTATATGGATATTCAGGTTTTCCAGCATCATTTATTGAAGAGATTTTCTTCTCCTAGTGTATGTTCTTGGCACCTTTGTAAAAAATAAGTTCACTGTAGATGTATGGACTTATTTCTGGCTTCTCTCTTCTCTATTCTATTCCACTGGTCTGTGCTTCTGTTTTTTATGCCATACAGCATGCTGTATGGTTACTGTAGTACAATTTGAAGTCAGATAATGTGATTCCTCCCGCTTTATTCTTTTTGCTTAGGATAGCTTTGGCAGTTCTGCGTCTTTTGTGGTTCCATATAAAATTTAAAATTTTTTTCTATTTCCATGAAGAATGTCATCGGCATTTTTATAGAGATTGCATTGAATCTGTAGATTGCTTTGGCTAGTATGGACATTTTAACAACATCGATTTTTCCAATTCATGAACATAAAATATCTTTCCATTTTTTGGTGTCCTCTTCAATTTCTTCCATCAATGTTTTTAGTTTTCATTGTAGAGATCTTTCACTTCTTTGGTTAAGTTAATTCTTAGGTACTTAGTTTTATCTGTGGCTATTGTAAATGGGACTTCTTTGTAAAATTTTTCAGTTTGTTCACTGTTGGCATATAGAAATGCTAATGATTTTTGTTTGTTGATTTCGTATCCTGCTACTTTGCTGAATTTGTTTATTAGGTCTAGTAGTTTTTTGGTGGAGTCTAGGTTTTTCAAAATATAAGATGATATCATCTGCAAACAAGGATAATTTGACTTCTTCTTTTCCCATTTGGATCCCCTTTATCTCTTTCTCTTGTCTGATTGCCCTAGTTAAGACTTCCAGTACTACATTAAATAACAGTGGTGAAAGTGGGTACTCTGTCTTGTTTCTGATCTTAGGAGGAAAGGCTTTCAGTTTTTCTCTGTTCAGTGTGATACTAGCTGTGAGTCTGTCATACATGGCTTTTATTATGTTGAGGTATATTCCTTTGATAGCCAGTTTTCTGAGGGGTTTGCATCATGAGGGATGTTAAACATTTGTTTTTCTTTTTCACAAATTGAAAGGATCATATGCTTTTTGTCCTTCATTCATATGTTGATGATGTTGACATGTTGTATAACATTGATTGCTTTGCATATATTGTAACATCCTTGCATCCCTGGGATAAATCTCACTTGGTCATTTGGAATGATCTTTTTAATGTGTTGTTGAATTCAGTTAGCTAGTATTTTGTTGAGGATTTTCCATCAATATTTGTTAGTGATATTAGCCTGGGTTTTCTTTCTTTCTTTTTTTTTTTTAGTGTGTCTTTGTCTGGTTTTGGTATCAGGATAATACTGGCCTTGTAGAATGAGCTTGGAAATATTCTCTTCTCCTCTATCTTTTTGGGAATAGTTTGAATAGGATTGGTATTAGTTCTTCTTTAAATGTCTAGTAGAATTCAAGAGTGAAGCCATTGAATCCTGGGATTTTCTTTGCTGGGAGACTTTTTATTATGCTTTGTCTGTGTTACTTGTTATTGGTCTATTTGGGTTTTGGATTTCTTTATGGCTCAACCTAGGTAGGTTTTTATGTGTTTACGAATTTATCAATTTCTTCTAGGTTTTCCAATTTATTGGCATATAGTTGCTTATAGTACCCACTAATGATCCTTTTGAATTTCAGAGGTATCAGTTGTAATGTTTCCTTTTTTATCTCTGATTTTATTTATTTGGGTCTTTCTTTTTTTCTAACTTAGATCTGGTCTTTATTATTTCTTTTCTCCTATTAATTTTGGGTTTGGTTTACTCTTACTTTTCTAGTTCTTTAAGATGCATTGTCAGGTTATTTAATTGAAGCTTTTCTTCTTTGATGTAGCCACTTACAGCTATACATTTCCCTCTTAGTCATGTTTTTGCTGTATCTCATAGGTTCTGGTATGTTGTGTATCCATTATCATTTGTTTCAAGAAAATGTTCAATTTCCTTCTTAATTTCTTTAGTGATCCATAGGTCATTCAGGAGCATATTGTTTAATTTCCATGCATTTGTATAATTTCCAAAGTTCCTCTTATTGATTTCTAGTTTTAGTCCATTGTAGTTCAAGAAGATGCTTGATATTATTTGAATTTTTTTGAATGTTTTAAGAGTTGTTTTGTGACCTAACATATGGTCTATCCTTGAGAATGATTCATATGCTGAGGAAAAGAATGTATACTCTGAAGCCATTGGATGAAATGCTCCATAAATATCTACTAGATTCAGTTGGTCTATAGTGCAGATTAAGTCAATGTTTCTTTGTTGATTTTCTGTCTGGAAGATCTGTCCAATGCAGAAAGTGGGGTGTTGAAGTGTCCATATTGTACTGTAGTCTGTCTCTCTCTTTAGCTCTAATAATATTTGCTTTACATATCTGGGTGCTCCAGTGTTGGATGTTTAAATATTTACAATTGTTATATCCTCTTGCTGAATTGACCCCTTTATCATTATATAGTTACCTTCTTTGTCTCTTCTCACAGTTTATAACTTGAAATCTATTTTGTCCGATATAGGTATAGCACCTTCTGCTCTTTTATGGTTTCCATTGGCATGGAATACCTTTTTCTGTTTCTTTATTTTCAGTCTACGTGTGTCTTCATAGGTGAAGTGTGTTTTCTGTAGGCAACAGATCATTGGGTCTTGTGGGGTTTTTTGTTTGTTTGTTTGTTTTTTAATCCATCCAGCCACTCTGTGTCTTTTTTTTTTTTCCCTGAGATGGAGTCTTCGCTCTGTTGCCCAGGCTAGAATGCAGTGGCATGATTTCGGCTCACTGCAAGCTCTACCTCCTGAGTTCATGCCATTTTCCTGCCTCAGCCTCCCAAGTAGCTGGGACAACAGGCACCCATGACCACGCCTGGCTAATTTTTTTGGTGAAGTACTCCCTCTATCATTTCTTGTAGTACAGGTCTGGTGTTGATGAAATCCCTCAGCTTCTGTTTTTCAGGGAAAGTCTTTATTTCTCACTCATGTTTGAAGGATAATTTTGCTAAATATATTCCAGGTTAAAAGTTTTTTCCTTCAACACTGTAAGTATGTCATGGCTTGTAAGATTTTTACTGAATAATCTACCGCCAGATGTATTAGGGCTCCATTGAATGTTATTTGTTTATTTTCTCTTGCTGCTTTTAGGATCCTTTCTTTATCCTTAACCTTTGGGAGTTTAATTATTAAATGTCTTGAGGTAGTCTTCTTTGGCTTAAATCTGATTGGTGTTTTATAACCTTCTTGTACTTGGATATTAATATCTTTCTCTAGATTTGGGGAGTTCTCCGTTATTATCCCTTTGCATAAACTTTCTACCCCATCTCTTTCTCTACCTTCTTTTTAAGGCCAATAACTCTTAGATTTTCTCCTTTGGGGCTATTTTCCAGATCCTGTAAGTGTGCTTCATTATTTTACATTCTCTTTTCTTTTGTCTCTTCTGACTATGTATTTTCCAGTATCTTGTCTTCAAGTTCACAAATTCTTTCTTCAACATGATCAATTCTGATATTAAAAGATTCTGATGCATTCTTCAGTATGTCATTGCATTTTTCAACTCCAAAATTTCTGCTTGGTTCTTTTTATTTTGATCTCTTTGTTAAATTTATCTAATAGAATCCTAAATTTCTTCTCCGTGTCATCTTGAATATCTTTGAATTTCCTCAACACAGCTATTTTGAATTCCTTGTCTGAAAAATCAGATATCTCTATTTCTGCAGGATTGTTACCTGGTATCTAACCTAGGGTTTTTGTTTTTTGTTTTTTGTTTTTTTTTGTGAGGTCATGTTTTCCTGGATGGTCTTGATCCTTGATGTGTGGGCATTGAAAAGTTAGGTATTGTGGTCTTCACAGTCTGGGCTTATTTGTACCTATCCTGCTTTGGAAGGCTTTTCAGATATTTGAAAAGACTTGGGTATTGTTGTCTAAGCTGTATCTGCATTGGGGGCACTGCAAGCCCAGTAATGCTGAGATTCTTGCAGACTCATAGAGGTACTGCCTTGTTGGTCAATTAGTGAGTCTGATTCCAGGCTATGCTCTTAGCCAGTATATTACCTGTTGATCTATAAGCAGGAAAAAGAAAGTCTGAAATGCTAGCAAAGGGAAAATTTACTTTTACTGAATAAGTCAAAAAAATAGTAAGTCAGGAAGCCAAAAAGAGACTGCTAGATACCCCCCACCCCAAACAAAGAAAAGCCCTACAAATCTATAATAAATATTCACAGACAGATAAGAGAATAAACATAAAAGAATCAAATAGTATAAAAAAGGAACTATCAGAGGAAAGGAAAGTTAAAATAACTAAAGTGAAATATTCACAATTTTGGAAGATAGAGTCAAGGACATTTCCCAGGAAATAGAACTAAGAGACAGAGTAGGAAAATACGAACAGAAAGACAAAGAACTAAGAGAATCCACTGGGAGGCATTATAGATGACTGGCTGGAATTACATCAGAAAACCAAGAGAAGTCAGAGAGAAGATACTGTTAAAGAAGTAACACATAAAAAGTTTTTAGTGCAGAAAGACATAGGTCTCTAAATTGAAATTTCCTAGGAAAATTGATTAAAAAAACCACAAAGTATATCCAAATAAAATTTCATATCACCAGAGATAAAGATTCAAAAATGTTCAGAGATTGGAGACCAATAGATCACAGGCAAATGACTAAAAATTCAGATGCATCAAGATTTTCAAAGCAACACAAGACTCTGGAGGCGATGGAGACATGACCTCCCTGTTATGAATGAAAAGTGTTTTCAACAAAGCAAACTCATAATCAAGTTTGATGATAGAATTTTCAGATATGCAAGAACTAAAAAATATACCTTTCATATGCTTCCAGGAAATTACTAGAAGATGTGCACTGTAACAATGATGAGGAAAACAAGACAAAGAGCTAAGGAAAGAGGTTGAACTTAAAAGAGGAGTAACAGGAAGTGTCAGGCCAAGATAACATGTGGTCCAGACTGAAGCAGATGGATGGATGGAGGGTGGAGGAGTGAATGTCTCCAGAAAGGGAAATAAAATTAATTTCCGATGAAATCAGATAAATCTGGGTTATTTAATGTTCTGCACATTTGGAAAATAATATTCTTTTGATAGACTTTGTAATACTTGAAGAAAATTAGGAAGTATATAAAAATCAAGCATGCAAAATGAGAGGCAATTATCAATGCTGAGAAAAACAAGTTGTATAAGAAAAGTAATCATAGCAGATGTGGGACTTGCAGTGAACAGTATTTATGTGATCATAAATTAGGGG
This sequence comes from Macaca thibetana thibetana, assembly GCF_024542745.1. Lineage (NCBI taxonomy): Eukaryota > Metazoa > Chordata > Mammalia > Primates > Cercopithecidae > Macaca > Macaca thibetana. The sequence goes on along the minus strand of NC_065581.1, from coordinate 161,157,055 downwards.
GGAAGAAGGTATGTTTGTGGAGGGGAGTTAAATTCTAATCAATGTGAGGTGACTGGCAGTCCCTGCTAAAACCAGTCTTTCAAAGGAGTTTCCAAATCAAGACTTTTCCCTGTGACTAGTGAATTATTTCTCCCAATCCTTTGTGGAAACAACAGATTATTTGGTTTTCCTTTTGTCCTCTTGTTGTATTTTTATTATTTTTAAAGTTACCTTGGCTGTCTTTAAAAAAAGATTGCCTTACTGAAAGTGTTTTTTCTTTCACTTATACCTCGTATGACATACCATCTATTTTAATCCATTAACGGTTACACTTAAGGCCTAAAATCTTGAAGTTGTGTTTCTCTAATCATGCACATTATGAACAATGCAGCATCTCCTGATCCCACATACAAGGGAGAAAATTATCATTCATCTCTTCCCCTCCCACCCATGTCCCACACCTGGCTCTCGTGTCCAGGACTCTTTGGTAGGGCCTGGGGCATCCAAGCATCCCCTGTGCCCTGGCAGGCCTTGCCTCAGCCCGGTGCATCAGCATCGACCATGGGCTCGTTAGAAATGCAGCATCTCAGGTCCGTTCGCATCTACTGATCTGGAGCCTACATTTTACAAGGTCCGCAGATGCACACTGAAGGCTTGGAAGCAGTGCTTTAGATGGCAGGCTGTTCACTTGGGGTTGGTAAAGACACTAGATCTTAAAGTCAAAGGTCAGGCAGTGGAGGAAGGACAGGCCTTTTTAGCTCTCAGTCAAGAAGTCTACCTTCCTTCCAGGGGTGAAAACGTTGAGTAGCAGCAGCTGATTCTTTCTCAAATGTGATGTCATAGTTTGCAGTACACAGAGGGCCATGACTATTAAATTTTTATTGTGAATATTTTAATCATTACAAATTGATCCTCTTTATACACTTGAAAACTCTTTACATTGAATTTTACTTTTCTAAAATTAAAATCACTACTGCTCTCTTTTTTATTTATTCCAATATATCTTTGAACATATTTAAGTATTATTTTGTGTTTTAGAGCGTTTACGTACACATTTTGTTTTTTCAGTTTTAAAGATAATTTTCATAGCTAATCTATTATTGGATGTTACATTCTTCATCCTATTTTGTGCTTTTGGTTCTTAGCCTTTCCTTGCTGTCTACTCAGCTTTTGTCCTTTTGATAGACAGACTCTGTTTAACTACCTCTATCTTCTGCATTGACTTTGAAGGTTTAGACTCCAGTTTTCCTAGAATTTTAAAGAGTCATTACTGCAAAATTGTGATTCAACACTTCATGTGGCTTTGAAACTCTTTTCCATCCACTATTTAGACATAACTCTAAGTTTAGAGCTGACTGCTTTTCACACTACACTGTCGTCACTTGGGGACTCTCACTGTACTTTACTTGCTGTGAGCTGGAGCACATCCCCAGTCACCTTCTGGATGAAGGACAGAGGGGTACTGCAGTCACTGCATCCATAGTGTTTTTATTCACATGACTGGGGTAAAATCATGCCCAAGATGTTTCTCTCCCAATTCTCTAAAAAGTGCTCTGTTGTCTGGAATTTACTCTTGCAAAAAATCTTAGCCTCAGTTAGTATTATTTCTTGGTGTACAGCTTTTTCCCCTTTCCAGACATTTGAAGGATTTTTCTTTATGTTATAATTCAAACTTTTTGGCAAATTGTGCGTCCACCTGAGTCTGTTTTCATTGATGCTCTTTAGATTGCCGCGAGTATTTTCTACCCGCATAATGAGAGATAATTTTCCCTCCCAGAACATCCTTTGAATCACCTCTGCCATTATGGTTGCTGTTGCTGTTGCTCTGATAGTTCCTCTTGGGAACACATAACTTTTAACTCTTTTGCGTCCTATGTCCTCCAATTTAATATCTTTTCTGGCCTTATTTTTATACACTTGTCTTTTCTGAGAGAGCTCCTTGAGGTTGCATTTATAATTGATCTTGTGCAGTTGATTATTCTCTATACTTCTATGGAGATTTTAGTTCGACTACAGCATTTTCAGTTTGCCTTGTCCTGTTCAAAATGGACTTCTATTTATTTGAGTCTAATCTCCTCTTCTGGATTTCTGCTTCTGTTTCTCGGAGGCCACGTCTTCCTGAATCCTGAGGATGTCGAACAAGTTTCTACAAGTTTCTTCTGGTTCTTATGCCAAATGCTGTTGAGGTATTCTTTTCCTCTGATTGTGCACGATACTTGCTTCCCTGTGTGTAGAGATTTTTCCCATGGCCCCCTGGGGCTGCAGTGTTGATAATGTTCTCGCTTTTATTGAGGAGAGAGATTCTCAGACAGAGTTTGCCGGTTGCTCTTGGCCCCTCTCTGCCCTCTTGACCGCTATTTTGGAAGAATTCCCTTCTGAATTTCATATGTGGAGATTCCAGACACTGCCTCCTGGTATTGCTCTGACAGATTGAGAAGGATTTATCTTTTCCTTACTGGATGGGGTAAATGTGAATCTGCAATCCCCGATCCAGACAAGTAAGAGGGCTGCTGTTTTCTCATCCTCCCCTACGAGGTTTTGCTGCTGCTCCCAGCAATCAATGCTCCATCATCAACCCTGAGTACTTTATGTCAGTATGATTTTGGAGTTTCTGACCCCAACTAACTCAAGATGGAAATCAGAAAGGTGGGAGGGACAAGGGAGCAGCAGTAGTTGTACCAGAAAACAACATCAGTGAAACAGGTATCCGAGACCCACCGTGTGGGTTATTCCAGAACTTGGGGGTTTGAACCAAGCAGCAGTAGGAGAAAAAAATGGTGAATTCTTGTTTGTTATCATATTAGAAAGCCCAGAGCCACTATATGTGTCAGTTTCTCATTTCAGTATTATCAGCCTTCTAATTTGTTGAAATCAACCCAGGTTCCAGAAATACAAGGGCAGCGAATCCTAGCTCACTGCTTCACAGTGAGTTTATACATTTGCTTTGTTTTCATAGATATTAGTTAGAATTAAAAAACAAAAACAAAAAAAAAAAAAACCTTCTACTCTGCTTGCTGGTAATGGTGAGGTTAATTTTTGCCCCTGGATAGAGTCAAAATTATACTGGGTATGGTGTGAAGATAAAATACACAGAGATGTTTTCTGTTATGTCAGTTATGTACATCAGCCCATTTCTAGATCAACTAGCCTGCTTCTGGAATTCCCCCTGAAAGATTTTCTTTATGCACATATTATTTTTCACACTGTGCTGGAACTGTGCATGATCTTACATAAGAAATCAACGTTTCTTCCTGAGAAAAGTCTGGCTTTTAGTGACATAAACAGATTGAGAAGGAAGGAGCAGTTAGACTCAGGATCGGTATCGAGTAGCAGAAGTGCTGAAAGCCACACAGTGGCATCAACCAAGATAAAACTGTCATCGCTTCCGGAACCCTAAATCATCAAATTCATATCTAGTTAATTTTCCCTGACAAATCGTGTTTACTGAGCTCTTGATAACGTTTTCACTTATCAGCAGATGACCTCTAACATGTGTGTACTGTAAATTTAGTCACCTCACTCCTCTCTTAACTCATTTATGTATCTTCAAAATACAGATCAAAGAGAGTTGAAAATCACTTCACCTTGGCCTGCAAAACTCCAGTGTGGTATGCTTTAATTGCAGACAGCATAATGAAAATATTACTCAGCAATTCCTTTTCTGCCTGTCAGTGTCTTCCAGTGGGCTCTGAGGGAGAGACCCCGAGAAGGCAGTGATCCCAACATGAAGCATTGATTAAATAAAGAAAAAAAAAAAGAAGATATGTCTGAATATTGCTGCTATTCTGCCAGAGGAAAAGAACACACAGTTCCTGTGGAGAATATTCTGGGCCTTTCTTGTTTATCAGAGAAAACTACATACCATCCTTTAGAAATGTAGCAGTTCAAGTGGAATTTAATGTACTCAAAAATGTGACCCATCTGAGAGAAGAAACTACTTTTGGAAAAGGTTTTAATGTGGCTCAGGACACTACACCCTCCCTGACAGCCTTTAAAGAGCCTCCCTTCCTGAAGCTGTGGATGAGGGAAGCAAGCTGATATTTAATAAGTTCCTTTTCAGGGTCTCTTTTCTCTCCGTGTTACTTTCACATCAGGTAGCACCGTCCTTTGGTTTGGTTTCACTCTGTCTGTCTTGGTGGAAATGTGGTGTGGTCAGTCACAGATCTCTACGGAGACCTCAAAGATCTGAGGGAGAATTTCAGAGTTGATTGATGCAAGCAGTAAGAGCAGAACTGTGGAAAGCTAGCATTTTGATCACGATACATTCGAATGAATGGCAGGTGACCATGGATAAGATTAAATAATCCAGACTCTGGGAGATGACCCTACGTTGAGCTAATTTGTTCTTGTTCTGATGAAACCACGTGGGAAGAGCTCACCTGAGCCGGTGGGGGTGGGGTTCCCCAACCTAGAAGACTAGCTAAGCGTCCTGTCAATCATTTTGGGAAGCTGTCCATCCTGGAGTGGAAGATGAGGTGGAACTTGGGGTGGGGGGAGCAGGGGCCCCTCATCTCTCAAAGCCATGGGCAGTTGGGCCTGGATCCAGGGGGTAAAAGTGCCTGGAGCAGCTCTGACTGAGAAAAAGGTAGGGTCTCCCTCACCTGCAGAATGAGTGTTCAGAGGAGGCACTTATTGTCTGCTTTTAATTAGTGGTAGCAATAGCAGCAGTAGCAATGCGGGACAGGTGGGCAATTCTGGGGTTGGGGAGGGGGTGTGCTGGTGAGTGTTAGAGGGGTCAGGCCTGCCACCTTGACTTGAGGAGAGGCCATCCTCTTCCTGAGCTTGTCCACCACGGTAGCTCTATTGGCAGCAAGGTAAGAATGGACACAAGAGTGTTCTGGAGCCCTGGAAGGCTGTCTCCTGGGACAACCTCAGGTGCTTTAGACAACTAGTCCAAGGGGCCATGCAACTATGTGAGTAAGGTGCATGCAGAAAGGAAGGACAATCTCATTTCACAGACAGACAAAGCCAATCACAGGGCTACCACAGAGTCACCACCTTACCTATTGTAGATTAAAAGTTTCAGGTATTTAAAAACATACTTCTTTTCACCTACGCAGCTGGGCTTCCCTTCCTTAAAATTATGAATCCGACTACCTCAAATGTACTCAACATAACTGTGTTTATAATTTAAAAATTAGAGATGCCACTTAGAAAAAAAAGACTTGGAAGTTAGCAGCAGCAGGTAAAGACCTCTGGATGCATAAGTTAATGCTTATGTCATTACCATGAGACATTGTAAATTAGCACAAGCCCCATGGAATTTGTTTTTTTATGTGGCTAAGCCATAGTGAAATACTGATGATGGGATATATTTTTGGAGATTTGGGTTGTCTGGCCTCCTAAGTCAATTTATGAAAATTCCTGCAAAACCTGGGGACCACCTCAGTCTGTTGTGTTTTATTGCTTAATTAGCAAGTTGTCAAAAAGCAACATCGTATAAACTGAGTGATGCTTTTTCACCTGTTCACTTACTTTTTATCGGGATAATGAGCTGTGGAAGGACAGGTAGGATCTTGTTCCCACCGTGTTCCAGCATGTCGTGGATTCCTTGCCGAGCAAAAAACTCATAGGGAAATGTCATTTCACAAAGCCCATCAAAAAACAGAGGCAGATAATGATGGTAATCCAGCTTCTCAATTTCTACCTGAAAGCAGAGAGAGAAGAAACGCCATGTGAAAACAGCATTCGGGCAGAGCAAGGCAGACGAGCTGTGTAGCTGTCACCCACTCCTGAGGGGCACGCTCTTAGAACTTCAGGAAGACTTTCTTAACCCATCCACCCAACGACCTGAAGTATGTCTTGGTGTCCTGAATCAATTAGCAATGAGGTTAAAGTCATGGAACTTTAGATCTTAACAGTCAAATCTCCCATCCACATATAATACACGTTGAGAGCATATTAACAATTTGCTGCCTTTTTGTTAATTTGTTACCATTTGGCTCAAGTATATTGAACAGGATTCAAGAAGCCTCTGGAATGTTTGCTGAAAAGATCCACGTAAAAATAAAATGAAAGAAAAACAGCTGAAAAGATTGGTGCCCAAGGTTATAAAAAGAAAGCCACAGAAGTGCACATTGATACGTTCCTGGGAGGCATGCCTTCTTTGGGGCAAACAGGAGAGTAGGAGGTCAAACCTGATTCCTGGCTTGTTCACTGGAGCCTGGATGACAAGTAGAACATTCAGGCCATCAGGAAGAAATGGAGAGGACAAAGAGTGGGCTGAACTTGGGACCACTGTCACCTCAAAGTTAAAATGTCCCAACCTCCCTTCGCCTGCTTCTTCTGGGAGCAGAGACAAATCTCTTTCCCACATCTCCATCCATCACCCTCAGAGTCCCTCCATGTTCCCCTGTCCGGACCTTGGCAATAGCATCCAGCAGCACCAGGGACTGGGAACTAAAATTCTGGGGTTGAGAAAAGAGATCGTGAGTCGGGAATCATCTACCTGCAGAAGATTCAGTCTTGCTCGAGTCCTCCACTGTCTAGGGTACTTGTGGCCTGAGCTACTGCCAGCAAGGCGTCAGAGCTGAAGGTGAGAGTGTACATGGAAAGGAGCCCACAGACTCAGACTGCAGGTGTAACACATGTACACAGAGCAAGGGATGGGGCCTTCCCAGCAAGAGGTGGTAATTTCCTTGGTTTTTAAATCCTTATGAATGCACCCAGCTTCTAGTTACCACCTTCGAATCAAGTGAGGAGACCATCGAGACCTTTGAGAAACTCCCTTTTACATTAGTAGGAGATTAACAATTTTTTTCATTGATAAATTACATGTATATATATTCCCTATGTAGAGACAAATTATACATATATTTATTCCCTTTATATATTCCATACATTATATATATATTAATACATATTTATGGGATAAAAAGAGATATTCCGATTTTGTAACCAAAAATTGGAATACCACTTAGTGGGAGATTTTTGTACCTTCCAGCTCTCTCTCAGCATTCTAGAGTTTCACGCCACATGCCTGCCTACCCCTGGATGTGGGTAACTGGTAACGAACCCGTCATGTTCCTGAGTGTTTACTGTGGGTCGGGGTGAATCAAATTTCCTACAGGTCCCCAAGCAGGAAGGGCAAGGAAGTAAGCAGGTAAGAGGTGACGTCCAGATCCTCTGTTGGAACTGGAGCATAGAAAACAAATCCCTAATGTAGGTTTATACAGACATCAGTTTTACTTTATTTTCCTTTTATATTTATAAAATTTACTTTATTCAGCATACATTTATGGAATATATATTTTTCTCAGAGATTTATGTGCATTTGGAAATGTTTTAAAACATTATTTTGTACAATTTGAAATAATAATTTTTTTCTTAGGTCCTAAAGGCCCAACGTTGTCATGGATAATTTTACCTTGTATACTAATTTCACAATAAAAATGTCATCTATACTATATTTTTAAAACATTTTGGTATGTTTTGCTAATTCTTTTAGCTTATTGTCACACTTTTACAAGTGTTTCTTGTAAGTACAAAATTAAATTTTGTATTTTACTATGGCTTAAGATGGTTGTATTTTAATACATTAAGTCATTTACATTTATGGCCTCATTTAACTTCTGTCATCTTATTTTTTTGTCTCCAGTTGTTGTTTTTTATTTACTTTTTTCTTTGTATTTTGCAGTTTTGTTATGTACACTATGTTCTATTTACTTTTTTGTGATGACTTTAAAGCTAAAATATCCTGTTCAAACATTTTGTTGCAGCTATCTTAAACATTTCCAAACTTATATTTATCTTAGTGAGAGATAAATAAAGTTAAAAGTCTTCTACTAAGACTGTTGACATGTCTGTTTTTTCCTTGGAATTCTATTTTTTCTTTATATGTTTTGGGGCAACAATACTAATATCAACAACAGCAACAATAATAACACCAATGTTTGTGATGCCAGACACTGTTGTGAACACTGTGCTAGTTCATTTGATCCTCAAGCAACTGGAAGACGTAGGCATTATTAATATCCTAATTTTCAATATGAGCAAACTGAAGCAGAGATTTAATAACTTGCCTAAGGTCTGCAGCTAGTCAGTGCTGGAGTTCGGTTTCAAGCCCAAGCAGTCTGGCTTTACGACATGGCACTGCCTGTCAGGCTTCGTTGTTTGGCACATTGAGGTTCAGCATTATTATAACCTCCTGGTGAATTGTTCAATCTACCCTTATGTCCTTATCCTCTTTATCATTATTGATGCAGTTTGTCTGAGTCTAATATAATATTATTATTGCTATAACTGGTTAATTCATCACATCTTTTCTATCCTTTTGCTTTCTTCTTTCCTCTGACATTAGATTTTAAGTGTCTCTCTGAAGTAACTTACAGATTTGTTTTTCCCACTTTTCTTTTTTATAATGTGCTTTCAAACAACAAATACTGAGTACCTGCATAATTCTTATTCTCAAAATTTTGAAAAACAAAAGTTATGAGAAAAGAGAAAAAAGAAGGAGCAATTGAAAGACAAAAGTCAAATGAAAGATTGAGTGAGTGAGAGAGATTGAGAAAGAACAAAATTATCTCTGCATCTTCATATCCTCCAATATCACTGACCACAGCAGTTCTTTCCTACAAAAAATTATCTTCTCATTAGTTCTTTTTTTTAACTTTTTTTTTTTTTTTTTTTTTTTTTTTTTTTTGAGATGGAGTTTTGCTCTTGCTGCCCAGGCTGGGGTACAATGGTGCAATCTCGGCTCACTGCAACCTCCGCCTTCCGGGTTCAAGCGATTCTCCTGCCTCAGCCTCCTGGGCAGCTGAGATTACAGATACACCACCACACCCAGTTAATTTCATATTTTTTTAAGCAGAGATTTTTTTTTTATTATTATTAGAGATCACCTGGCCTTAGGTGATCCACCCACCTCGGCCTTCCAAAGTGATGGGATTACAGGCATGAGCCACCACAGCCAGTCTTCATTAGTTCTTTTTATGACCTGTTTGCACATTATTTGGAAATATCTGTCATTGCAAATATGTTGCCTTAAATTAGAACAACAGGTAGGGATCCACCACCTCGTCTCACTGCCACCAGAGACACAGATATGGCTTTTGTTCAACTGCCTCTGGAACTGCGTGAGGAGCTGCTGGATTCTATGGTGCCCAACAGGCAGCTCTCACCTAACGGACTAAGAGCTGCAGGACTTGTGGATGGCAGTTCCAAGGTGAATGTACATAATCCTGCTTGGAAGGCTGCCACTCTGATTGATGAAGAGTCAAGGAAATTCTTTTTCTTTTGAGCTGTTTATAGCTTAGAGGTTGGGTAAAATACAATTTTGTGAGCAAAATTTACCCTTCTCTCTACCTGAGTTACCCTAAATTTAGAAATCGTTTGTGAGTATTTTTATCTGATAGCAATAGAGTTATATGCATAAGTTCAGTAGGAATCTGTTTTCTTCTCTAACGGCATAATTGGAGACACTGGTTATTTTACCAAGGCATTGACCGGAATGGTATATTTTCAGAATTGACCAGACTGAAGAATGGAGGTTGACTTTATATAGTCTTTCTAGGAAAGACTGGCTGAGTACCTTGTCTAAATGATTCTCTTACAAGGTTCCTGACCTGTGGTAAGTAAAGAATGTCATTTACTAACAGGCCTGGGAACCTTAAGTTATTTTGGGACCTCAAGAAGAGAGGAATTTGTATAGGTATTATAAGCACAGTCTGATGGTGAATCCTTGGCTTGCCTCCTAGCCTTGAGGCTTTTAAAAAGCAGAATCCACAATTTCTCATAAAAGTTCCAGCAAAGCCAACTTAAAAAGAGCCTACCAGTCTGAATAACATATTGAGACTCGATCTCTACAAAAAATAAAAAATTAACCAGAGTGGTGGCACACACCTGTGGTCCCAGTTACTTGGGGGGCTGAGATGGAAGGATTGTTTGAGCTCAGGAGGTCAAGGCTGCAGTAAGCCAAGATTGTGCTACTGCCTAGGTGACAGAGTGAGACTCTGTCTGAAAACAGAAAAAATAAAAATAAAAAAAAGCAGATCAGATCAGGTTGATCACTATTCTTGCCATATTTTATGCAAATAACCAGGCCAAGTATAATGAGACCAAAATTTATTTTGAAAATAAATTGGTCCTATTATGATTTATCCTTGGCAGAAATGGGGAAACTAGAGACCAAAAAATTTGGATACTAGCCCTCACCATTGTTTTTGAGTTTTTATAATTTACCTATAATTCGGGCTAAATCCCAAATTATTTTCTGTCTGCAAGTCTAAGGAGGAACCGGGTTTTAATTTTCTTCATGATACTTTTAGTTGGCTCTTTAATGGAATAGGTACTTTTTTGTTGTTGTTCCGGGAAACAAATTCTCTTTTGACTGTAATCCTTGAGTGCAAATTATTAATGTTATGTATCTCGTGCTGTTTTACTCTTGAGAAAACCGAAGTCATGGTATTCTGAAGACTAGAGGTGCTTCAACAGCCTGTGAACCTCCTTCATTAGGAATTGCACTAGGCCTGATCTATTTTCCATTGCCAAAGCACTGCTGCTAAAGCTTGACAATATCAAGCACTCTCTCTAAGGCTCAGGGATGATCATGGAAGAGGACGGCATGAGAGATGTAAGAGCCGCGTTAGAGGGGTGGAGAGTAGAAGCCAAAGGAACTCCATCCTGGGTGCTCATCTGCCATGTTGGCTTCTGATTAACCTCAGTTCCGGGAATGCCTCTGAGATTTCCAGTTTATTCCGCCTTGTGTAAGAGCACCTACTTACCATAAATCCCACCATGAGGGCAAATTCCTGGCCATTCTTTCTGAAGTGTATGTACCCCTCCGCGAGAGCACATAAGTCCTGTGTCCCAGGGAGCGGGGGTGGGGGGGGCAGGGGGCGGTAATGGTGCAGGATCCACCATCTCATCTCATCACTGCCAGGGACACAGACATGGCTTCTGTTTTAAGTCCCTATTAAAAGTTTCTTTGTAAGCAACTAGATTTGTATGTCTCTTTCTTTAGCCTCTCAGCTTCCTCCAACTTAGGTGTAGGTTGGCACAGACCTGCCCACAGTGAAACAATGGCTGAATAATGTTCTATTCAATGCACTTAACATATTTTGTTTCTCCATTAACTCATTGATGGACATTTGGGTTGCTTCTGCCATTTGGTTATTGTGAATAATGCTGCTATGAATATTACTGGACAAGTTTTTGTTTGAACACCTGGTTTCAATTCCTTTGAATATATACCTAGGAGTTCAAATGCTGTGTTGTATGGGAGTTGCACGTTTAGTTTTAGAAGAAACTGCCAAACTGCTTTCCAGAATAGCTGTACCATTTTATATTCCCACCAGCCATGTGTGAGGGCTCCAATGACTCCACATTCTCGCCAACACTTGTTATTTTCTGTAGTTTTGATGATGGCCATGCTAATGTGTGTGAAATGGTATTTCCTGTGGTTTAGATTTTCATTTTCCTAATGGGTAGGATGTGGAGCATCTGATACATGACACAACATGAATGAATCTTGAAAACATTTTCCTAAGCGAAGGAGGCCAGTCACAAAAGACCACATACTGTACGATCCCATTTCTATGAAATGTTCGGAATAGACAAATCCAACAGACAGAAAGTGGCTGCTTAAGAGCTGGGGGAAAGGATACTGGGAAATAGCTGCTTATTGGGCATGGGGTTTCCGTGTGGGGTGATTAAGACATTCTGGAACTAGATGGTGGTCGTGGTCACACATTATGAGTGTACTTAATGCCACTGAAGTGGACACTTACAAATGGTGAAAATGGTAAGTTTTATGTGTATTTTACAATGATAAAAATGCCAAAGAAAAAATAAAACAATAAAAAACAAACAACAACAAAATAATAGAATAACAATTTGCCATTATATTTTGAGACACATACTTTTTTTAACACGGTAGATATAGTACTACTTGCTACAGGATGATTTTTTGTTTGTAAATTCCTTTTACATATCTTCCAGGGTTCCTTTTTGTTATGATAATTTTGTTTTCAGTTGATGAATTTGGCCTAGGCTTTGGTAATCCCTCATATATTACAGTTATCATCAGGCACTTGTTTGCATGTATGTGTGTACGTGTGTATATATGTGAATGCATGTGTGTGCATGTATGTATATGTGTGCGTGTGTATGTGCATGTGTGTGCATGTGTGTGTGCATGCCTGGATATGTGTGCATGTGTGTGTCTTAATAATATATCTGACTTCTCTTTAAGTACTTTTTCTGAAAAGTCACTGCTCCATTTCCACACTGTCCCCAGTCCCCTCTCCATTTCCACACTGTCCCCAGTCCCCACTCCATTTCCACACTGTCTCCAGTCCCCTCTCCATTTCCACACCGCCCCCAGTCCCCTCTCCATTTCCACATTGTCCCCAGTCCCCTCTCCATTTCCACACTGTCCCCAGTCACGTCTCCATTTCCACAGTGTCCCCAGTCCCCTCTCCATGTTCACACCGTCTCCAGTCCCTACTCCATTTCCACACCGTCCCCAGTCCCCTCTCCATTTCCACAGTGTCCCCAGTCCCCTCTCCATGTTCACATCGTCCCCAGTCCCCACTCCATGTCCACACTGTCTCCAGTCCCCTCTCCATTTCCACACCATCGCCAGTCCCTTCTCCATTTCCACACCGTCCCCAGTCCCCTCTCCATTTCCACGCCGTCCCCAGTCCCTGCTCCATTTCCACACTGTCCCCAGTCCCCTCTCCATTTCCACACTGTCCCCAGTCCCCACTCCATTTCCACACTGTCTCCAGTCCCCTCTCCATTTCCACACCGCCCCCAGTCCCCTCTCCATTTCCACACTGTCCCCAGTCACCTCTCCATTTCCACAGTGTCCCCAGTCCCCTCTCCATGTTCACACCGTCCCCAGTCCCTACTCCATTTCCACACCGTCCCCAGTCCCCTCTCCATTTCCACAGTGTCCCCAGTCCCCTCTCCATGTTCACACCGTCCCCAGTCCCCACTCCATGTCCACACTGTCTCCAGTCCCCTCTCCATTTCCACACCATTGCCAGTCCCTTCTCCATTTCCACACCGTCCCCAGTCCCCTCTCCATTTCCAGGCCGTCCCCAGTCCCTGCTCCATTTCCACACTGTCTCCAGTCCCCGCTCCATTTCCACATTATTCTTCATAGTAAAGTTTTTAAAGAGAATTCTTTAGCATCACTGTTCTTGCTTTCTCATTCCCGTTCCCTCTTTAACCCACTCCCCCACCATTTCACTGAAGTTGCTTTTATCAAGGTCACCGGTGACTTTCTTTGTGTCTAATCCTCGAATCCCCTTTCTGTTCTCAGCACAACACAATTGACCTGGTCAAGTTGTACCCCCAACACTGGGAGGTCACCCTAATTCCCTCCCTCCAATCCCTGGCCTGGCCTGATCATACTGCTTCTGAGACAGCCAGGTGGGAGGCAGTCCTAGGAGAGGCTCCACCCTCTCCATCTGGCCAGCCCACTGGGAGGAGCCACACAAGTTCATACCATTTGCAGCAGGAGGAGCCTGGCCCCTCCTCTTTCTGTGTGGAAACTGGGATGCGAATGGCCGGTGGGAAGCGCCCTATCAGGGACTCTGGCTTAGCGAGAGTCCCTGTTTCCCCCTTTTCTTCCCTTTTCACCCAGCAAAACCCTGTCTTACTCATTCAAATTCAAATTTTCTGTGAGCATGAATTTTCGTGGCCATGGGACAAAAAACCCTGTCTTCAGCCGAACTGAGGAAAAGTCCCGCAGCAGTTCCTCCTTAGAGGCTCTTCGAATGCACCTGTCTTAGCCCAGGCTGCCATAACGAAATACCATGGACAAGGTGGCTTGAAAGACAGACATTTATTTTCTCACAGTTCTGGAGGCTGGAAGTTGGAGATCAGGGTGTCAGCATAGTCCGGTTCTGTGGAGGGAGGGATCTCCTCCTAGCTTGTAGACAGTCACCTTCTCAAAATGTCCTCACAGGGCCTTTCCTCTGTGTGCATGCAGAGAGCTCGCTGGTCTGTCTTTCTCTTCTTATAAAGACAATAGTCCTATTGGGTTAAGGCCCCACCGTTATGATCTCACTTAACCTTTATTACCTCCATACAGGCCCCATCCCCAAATACAGTCACATTGGGATTTGCCCTTCAACATAATGAATTGGAGGGGAGCGGTGGGGCACGATTCAGTCCACTGCACACCGTTCTCCTCTCCAGACCTCTCACTGGCAACTCCTTTCATCTCAATTTCAGTTCTGTGAGGCCGTCCTACTATTGTCTATCACCCTGTTTGATTTTTGTAGCCTCATCATTTATTCATTACAGTTTCTTAAGTTCTTTTTTTTTAGGGAGCTTGTCATTGCCTAGAAGAGTGCTGGGCACACAATAGGTGGGTGTTCAGTAGGCATGTATTGAATTTTAATTCTGACCTTTTGAATCTGCCCTATGTTAACTTCCTTGAGAGGGCTGCCCTGCTAAGGAACAATGACCAGATGTTGAGTGGCTGTGCCTAGGCTAGAGGGAGGGCAGCTGAACCGAGGGTCGGCTGTTTAACACTGACTCTGTAGCATGAAGGAGTATGTAAGTTTCTATGAATGTATGTATTCTACAACTTTATGTATTCTGTAAATAAAATACTATTTTTCTCTTATTAGCATTGCAGTGATTACTTACCTTTCAGGAATTTTATGACTATTATAACAGACAAGATGGGCTTCCTGATGCTTGTGTTTTCCCTCATTTCACTAGAAATCATTTAGGGTTTAATTGGCTCTTCTGAGTTTTTTTGTAGTTTTAAAATTGATATCTAATAGTTGTACATTTAAAAAATTCCTTTTACTTTTAAAACTTTGGCAACATTTCTGTTTTTTACAATATCATCAAATGCAAACATATTAAAATCTATCCATATAAATAGCAATAAGAGGTTCTTATTTTTTAAAAAATGCTGACAATAATTTAAGATAAAAGCCAAAATTTGAAGAAGAGATAAATGAGGAAATCCCTTATCTATATGTTATGTGTTTGTTTATCACACTGTGACTGCTGTTCCTAAGAGTTCTTGTCAATTGCTGGCTCCTTTTGTTAATTTGGATTCACAAATAGTCATTTTTAAGGTTATTTGACAATAAACCTTATTTCGGTTAAGGTATTTCAGTAAATTTTTCATTCTTAGGATAACTGGTTTATTTACCATAAAATAGTAGTTTTTTAATCTGGGAATTTTTCTTTAAAGTTTAAGAAATCCAGAATTAAAAGAAAATTGCTTGCAGATGGACAAAGAACAAGGACTGTTTTAGACATATCAGTTAAAATTATATGTTAATACCTGGATTTATGACTACATTGATATTAGCTCCCAAAACATGAAGCATCTTTACTCATAAACTATATCTTTAAAATTCACATTTTATAACTTTTTAAAGGTCACATAGTACCTACTATGTGACCTTTAAATCTTACAGTGACCTTTGGTCAGAAGCAACAAAATTCTGACTTGAACTTGCCTGTTAAATATTTATCCCCATAACAAATGTGTAAGGTACTAATGCTATACTGAAACATCAGAAACACAGTGAGGTTGTATTAGTCTGTTTTCACGCTACTATAAAGAAACACCTGAGGCTGGGTAATTTATAAATGAAAGAGGTTTAATTGACTCACATTTTTGCATGGCTGGGGAGGCCTCAGGAAACTTATAATCATGGTGGAAGGCCAAGGAGAATTCACTCACTATCAGAAGAACAGCATGGGGGAATCACTCCCACAATCCAATGACCTCCTATCAGGTTCCTCCCTGGACATGTGGGGATTACAACTCGAGATGAGATTTGAGTGGGGGCACAAAGCCAAACCGTATCAGAGGTTAATGACTTTCATGGAAAATACTCAAATCAGAGACTTGCTCTTATGTTTTCCATATCCTTGCTTCTATTAGCAATTAAAATTTCATTGAAAATATCTGTTCTTATGACTGCTGTTATAATTACCAAGGATCTTGCTCAGAAACACAAATTAATCTGAAAAGTATAATTATCTTTTAATATATTATGACCTCCTTTGGACTTATTGTGATGTTTCTAAAATAAAGACTTAACAGTGTTTCTCAACCCTTGAGGCAGCTATTGAGTTATTGCAAGAGGTCTTACAAATTAGATAGGCATTAATCACTGTCTACAGAAAATATAGATAATATATTTTACAAGTAGACGTACTGTTATTTTTCAAATGTGTGTGAATGCAGTTGTGATGAATAACAGAAAATAATTTCTCGTCATATTTTTCAATGATACTGAATATACAACGAAAATCATGTAATATATCACGAGATTTTTAATGCTAAAATTAAGACTTCTTAACATGAAAAATGCTCTTAAGGGCAAATTTCAGGCAAGATGGCAGACAAGACTGAAATGGATCCATCAACTGCTACAGACTTAAAAAAAAATATGCCCAACGCAAAGCTGAGCTCAGGAAATCCTCAGATGCTAGAGATAAAGATGATATCCAGTTGCAGAAGTGAGTTCCAGGTGATGCCAGGAGACCCCAGGAAGTATCAGATTATCACAAAACTGGGAATAAGGTTTTAATGTCTTCAGAAAAACAGAGCATTTGGTGAGAGAAGGGAACTAATCCGAGACTCCCACATACAACCAGGACACTTGAAGGGCTGCCTCACCTGTGAAAAAGAAACTGGAAAATCTCTTCAAATCTGTTTGTGGAAACAGAAAGAGAGCCTGGTGTTTGACAAAGCTCTCGGTGGGACAAACCTCCTCTGAGAAATGGAAACCTAGGAAATAAAAAGCCCAGAAATTAAGGGAAAAAATTAGTCTCAGATGATGAAAAGGAAACCCTTGGGGCCCGGGCAAAAGCAAATGCAAAAACATGAATACTTGCACAATCTCATACATGGGATGCCACAGAAAATGCAATCCCTAATATAGATGAGCTCGCAATGAAAAATTATCCACCACTGCGGCAATGCAGTCACCAAAAGGAAGACTCAACAGACCAATGAGCATGGACATGAGCTCTGGAGGTAACAACTGGAAACAGAAGAATAAAATCTCAAGATAAATAATTTAAATATGGAAAAATATTTCACTTAAAAATACAACTTTTAGAAAAAATATAGTATCATTAACTTAAAAATTCAGTAGCTAGGTTGAACAATAAATTCATCACAAATGAAAGGAGAATTAGAGATCTGGATCACAGAGCTGGAAGATGAACACAGAGGCAGCACAGAGAGATAAAGCAATGGAAAAGATCACAGGGAGTCCCAAGACCCATGATGCTCCCTCGAGTGACTCACAGGAGATCCAGAGGAAAGGACAGATCATGGGGAAAGGCAATATTTGAAGCAATAATGACTGGGAATTTTTCATAATTAAGAAAGATGTAAATATTCAGAGGGAAAATGCAGATCTAGACACTTTTCAGAAACACTGTGAAACTCCAAAGTCAAGGAAAAGATTAAAATCAACTAGAAACAAAAGATAGTTTACAATAAAAGATCCAAATTAGACTGAAATTACATTTCTCATTAATAGAGGTCAGAGAAAAGGGTAAAAGATGTTCAACATGCTCAAAGAACAAAAATTATTCATCTAAAATACAACTTAGTAAAATCACCAATCAAAAATAAAGACAAGTCAAATGTATTTGATTAAGACTGAAGAGTATTTTTTTAACCCCTGGATCATCAAGTTTACCAAAGGATAAAATTTATTAAAAAGTAAGTTGAACACAGGACAAAGAGATGAGATGAAAGAGCTAATAGTAGATAAATTGCTGAATGAATTAAGACTAAATAAGCAGTGAGTATCACGAGTTTTTAAAATCATCAATATGGTGGGTTTACAAAGCAGGGCTAAGATACCAGAAAGGAATAGCAAGGAAGATGAGAGGAAGGTAATCTGGGTCAAAGCTAATATCTCTGCCTTGAAAGAGATGAGGATAAAGTTATTGATACCCTTTAGACTTATCAAATAATTAAGTATATTAAAGTTTAAGAATACCTATTCTGAAAACTAAAATGAACTTCCAAGAGAATAGAGAAGAGGGAATGAAAAAACTGTATCAGCTTTCTCTTGAAGGCTGGTTAAACATCCTCCTGTTCCCAGGAAAAAATATGGAGAGAAAAACTTACATAGAATGGATCCAAATATGTAAGTAATAATAAAAAGTGTTTGTAAAATAAATTCTCTTATTAAAAGAGATTATCATAAAAGGGAAAATATCCTTCACTTCTGAATTAGTTTATAAGGTGCACACTCAAAATATAATGACAATGAAAGGTGGAAAATAAAGGTGAAGTAAAAAAAAAAGTTTCTTGTAGGATACATTCCTGGAAGAGGACTGTTTTATCAATGGGTATACACATAGGTCATTTTGATACATATTGCCAAGTCGTGCTTCACAGAGATGCCACCAAATTACATTTCTATAAAAAATAAATGACTACCTGTTTTTCTAATGTCTATCCAAAGAGAATGCTATCAAAGTTTGATTCTTAACAACATTACAGTTAAAAATGGTATTTCTGGGTTGTTTTATTTCTCTATGAGAATAATTACCTTTTAAAGCTATTTTTGAAAGTTATCTGTATATCCTTTTCTGAGAATTGTATTTTCCTGTCTTTTGCCATTTTTTCTCTACTGAGGCATTGACCTATTTCAAAAGAGTTATTTTATATTAGGGAGATTAGTCTTGAGTGTGACAGGAGTTTCGATTTCTTCTTTTGCCATGACAATTTTAAAATGTTTTTAGAATTCATTAATCTTTTATAGATGCTGATTTTTGAGTCATCATTAGAAAGATTTCCCCCATTTTGTGGCATAAAGAAGAGAAACAATCAAAAAAGAACATTCATAATGGTTTATTCTCATACTTTTATGATTTATTTTCTTTACATTTACATCATTAGTCTATTTGTAACTTTTCCTGGTGTAAAATGTAAGGTAAGCTTCCAACTGTGGATTTTTTTTTAGGTCATATCCAGTTGTCTTATTGTATTTATTGACTAGTTCTCCAGTGATTGGAGGTTTCACCTTATCATAAATTTCTATTTTTTGACTTTTCATTCTGTTTCCCTGGCTTGTCTTCCTTATTTGTGAACAGTACCGTTTTGATCTGATTATCACAACTGTTTAAATGATTTTAATATTTGGTAGGCTGGTCCTTTCACATTACTTTCCTAGGTTTATTATTATTATTACCATAATTTGTTTACTTTTTCATTTAAAGTTTAGACACAAATTTTAGATGTAAGTTTTACTCTATGGACCTACATAGAACCTTGCATTCAACAATTAGATAAAACACATTCTTTACAAGCATATAAGGACTATTTTGAAAAACTGAATAAGCACTAAGCCACAAAACAAGTCTTAAGAAACTCCAAAATGGCGATGTCATACATGTCACATTTTCTACAGAAAGTTAAATAAAATAACAAATCATTAACTAAAAGATAACTTTTAATACCCCACATATTTGGAAATTTAAGAACACTTTAAAATCACTTAGCGATCAAAGAGAAAACCATTATAGAAAGAACAACACATTAAGAATTGAATCCCAATGAAATTACTTAACCTCCAAATAGTAGAAAAATTCCCCCTTCTACGGACTCTTTTTGAGAATAGAAAAGAGGAAAAGCTACATAGCTGACTGTCTGAGGCCAACATAACCTTAACACTGAAACCATAGAGTTCAGTCTCACTGAAATCCAAACAAAGAGGCACATTGAATGATGGCCAAATAGGCCGTATCACAGAAATGCCAGAATTTTTTAACATCATGTTTATATTTTCAGATTAAAGGAAGACAAGATAATGTTAATAGATGCAGGTAAAACTTTTGATAACATTTCTTCACTAAAAAATAAAAACGCTTAGCAGAAACCTGTAGCAGATCCCATACTTCACGGTGAAACTTGGATTATTCCCATTTTGGTCAGAAAGGAGATAAGAAGACAGTTACTATATTTATTCAACCCTGGACTGGAGGTTCTAGCTAATGTGGTAAGACAAGAAAAGTATATGCAAAGATTGGAAAGGGAAAAACAAAACTGTTCATATTTGCGGATGATATGGCTGTCTACATAGCACACCCTGAAAGTCTACAGACATGCTCAATTAATAAAAGCTCTGTAAAAAAATTGTTGCATAAAAAAATCAATGCACTAAAAATAATAGCATTTCCATACATGATTAAAAACTACTTCAAAAATATTTCTTAAAAGTTCACAATAACAAGAGATGAAGTAAAACAAACACTTGAAGATAAGAAAATTAACAATATGTAAGGCCTTAGGAGACAATTACAAAAGATTATTGACAAATACAGACAGAGGACAGAAATAATCTTCTATGAATAAATGCATATATTGATTTTGCTTATGGTTGGGTAGACTGAAACTTAGAAAGGTGATGATTCTGCCCAAATTAATCATCATCTCTATGGCTGGCTGCTTTACTACAAATGCTGATGGCTCTGTCTAGCTGGAAGATATTAATTACTGAGTAACAAATCTGGATTTGAGAATGGAGAATCAAATTATTTTATGGAATAACCTTATTTTAAGTTTCTGTCAAAAAGGCTAAAAGACAGCTAAAGGTCAGTTGTAAGCAGATCTCAAATTTATGCACACTTAACCTTTATTATCCAGGAATTGTATGTTCCCGACGGTAACAGTCAAAGAATGATACTTCCAAGTGTAATAAATAAGAAAGAAATAATCCCTTGCTTCATGGCTTTGAAAATTCCCACTCACTCTCTTGTCATAAAGTTAAAGGAATTTCCTAAAACTTGAAAACCTGCATTTATTTTAACCATAGGGAGATAAAAAGGAGTAAAATACACATTGAAATACATTGTCAAAGCTTCTCTTTCCTTGATCACATATCTGTATAATGCTAAAAATAGTATACCTTGGTCAGAGGTAGAGGGAGAATAACTGCACTTTGGGATAACAGGTGTTCATAAATAACGATGCAAGAAATATATGATAGGCCTGAAAAGTCTTGGCAGAGTTTTAGAAATTGAGACTGTTAGAAACAGATTATTTGTGGCTTTCACCACTGGTAGTAATTGTAAGACATGGCCTTATTTTACAAAAACTCTCCTTGAATAAGGTAATGTACTGCGAATTTTAATACACTCAACCAAATAAGTAGAATTAAATAGGTCAGGAAAGGATTAATTCAGGTGAAGTTAATGCCAGGAAGCAATTTTAAGAAGAAATTGTTATGATAGTGGCACTACTGTCTCTTACATGAGCATATAATTTTCTATGTATATATTTTGCAGAGATTAGTTCCAATTTGTTAAAGCTCTTTATACTGAGGATGCTTTATATTTCTTAATCAAATGTCGCTAAAGCAAAAAATATATATACTGAATAGCTACAATAGTTATAGCATTGTGCAGAATGTTAGGGAGAGATGGGGCTAGTCAGTGGGTAGGAAAAAAAAAAAGGAAAGTGTGTTAGAGAAATACGACTTATTTCCTTGGATTCATATTTTAGTATGATCAGCTTGTTGAAAGAATGAATCAATGACACTCTCTCTTCGTGGAGAGCAGCCTGGGTGTGCAATCAGGCACCCCCAGGTTCAAAGCCATCGCTGGGATGTAGTGAAATCCACCAGTTTTCAAATGCTGTGACTGCTGGAAACGTAACAGAGCTCCTCTGGGCATTAGTTCATCATTTGCAAAATGATACCTAATTCCTGAGGTTATTATAAGGATGAAATGATATCATTTAGCATGTGCTAAATGATATTAATTCCCTTTCTATTCTCTGAAGAGGAAATAATACAATCACCAAAAGTTAAGTAAGATTTCAAGTGATTAAGTACCAAATGAAGGGTACATACTAAGGCTATGTGGAAAAAAGCTCCGGTTAAGAGAAAGGAGAGATCATTTTGGGCTGGAGTCAGGAAAATGTTTCACTGGGGTGGGGGGACTTTGATAAGCCCTGTGGGATGAGGAGGGGTGAGCGTTCTGGGCAAAGGATATCCCCTGATGATGGCACAGAGGTGAGCACAGGATAGTCAAGATAACAGCGACTTGTTAGGGTTAAGGTAGCCTGAGTTGGAATGAAGTGGCAGGTAATATCAGGGAGCCAGGAGGGAGCCCTCTCTGAAGGCTGAGTCTGGACTGGACACTTCAGGCAACAAGGAAAATAGAGATGATTCAATAACCATTTGGTAAGTATAGTCTGAAGTGGAGGCTGGCCTGGGAAGATCAAGGTACAGGAGTGAACATCTTGGGGTAGAATCATCAGTTTGGGCCAGGCACAGTGGCTCAAGCCTGTAATCCCAGCACTTTGGGAGGCTGAGGCAGATGGATCATGAGGTCAAGAGATCGAGACCATCCTGGTCAACATGGTGAAACCCTGTCTCTACTAAAAATATAAAAATTAGCTGGGCATGGTGGCGCACGCCTGTAGTCCCAGCTACTCGGGAGGCTGAGGCTGAGGCAGGAGAATAGCTTGAACTTGAGAGGCAGAAGTTGCAGTGAACAGAGATCATGCCACTGCACTCCCGTCTGGGGGACAGAGGGAGACACCATCTCAAAAAAAAAAAAAAAGCCAGGTGTGGTAGCTCACATCTGTAATCCCAGCACTTTGGGAGACTGAGGCAGGCGGATCACGAGGTCAGGAGATCGAGACCATCCTGGCTAATATGGTGAAACCCCGTCTCTACTAAAAATACAAAAAATTAGCCGGGCCTGGTGGCTGGTGCCTGTAGTCCCAGCTACTTGGGACGCTGAGGCAAGAGAATGGCGTGAACCCGGGAGGCGGAGTTTGCAGTGAGCCGAGATCGCGCCACCTGCACTGCAGCCTGGGCGACAGAGTGAGACTCTGTCCCCACACACAAAAATAATAATAATAATAATAATCAGAATAATCAGTTCGAGACTATGGCAGAAGTTCAAGTATGAAGCCACAGGGGCCTGAATGGTGGTATTGACCTATAAGGCAGGCTGAAAATGGCAGAAGAAGGAATTATATGTGAAGAAATAATGGAAGAATACTTTCCAGAACTGGCTGACGAACTGAACATGGAGAATAACATGATGGAATATGTGTTACGGCTAGGTTTCCAGCATTTGGGACAGTAAAACGACATGGACATTGTCGGAATCAGAGAGCTTGTGCAGAGGCCAGGATTACAGGCCGTAGGTTCAGTTTGAGATGCAGATCATGAGGCCTCTAGGTGGATGTGTCCGAAGATTTAAGACACATGTTCTGGGTTTTGGAAGAGAGTCAGAAATAGTGAGGCACATTGCAGAGTCATTTGGATAAAGACATAGGTAGCATGAGCGTGTAAAGCAAGGAGGTCCTTGACGGAAACTTTGAGGGCTGTCCTCAGTTAGAGAACAGGAAGAGGAAGACCTGGGAGTCAGGGAGCTCGGAGAACTATGCAAGATAACAGGGTGCTCACAAGCTTTGCATTAAGAAAAAATAAGGGTTGGATGTTCAGTTTGCCTATAATATGGGAAACAGATGACTTTTTTTTTTTTTGAGACAGGGTCTCACTCTGTCACCCAGGCTGGAGTGGAGTGGCACGATCACAGTTCACTGCAGCCTTGGCTCCTGGGTTCATGTGATCCTCCCACCTCAGCCTCCTGAGTAGCTGGGAATACAGGTGCATATTCCCAGGCCAGTCTGATTTTTTAATTTTTTGGTAGAGATGGGTTCTCCCTGTTTCTTCCCCCAGGCTGGTCTCTAATTCCTGGGCTCAAGCGATCCTCCTGCCTTGGCCTTCCAAAGTGTTGGAATTACAGGCATGAGTCATAGCACCTGGCTGATAATTATTAAAAATACAAAAACCTGATAGAGTATATGCAATCAGGTCCATACATTGTGAAACACAAGTTGTGATGCTAGTTGTTCTGTGTCAATATAAAAATTCTTTTAAAAATGTGATGGAAGTATTTACAAAGGAACTTGAACTAGCTTATGAAGACAGACTTATCACCATCACTTACAAAGACC
Organism: Macaca thibetana thibetana; assembly: GCF_024542745.1. Lineage (NCBI taxonomy): Eukaryota > Metazoa > Chordata > Mammalia > Primates > Cercopithecidae > Macaca > Macaca thibetana. The sequence continues at coordinate 161,133,138 of NC_065581.1, read as the reverse complement.
ACGCTCCTCTCTCACAAACACTCTAGTCCCACAGGCTATGCATGTGCTGGCACACCCTCAGGTCTGTGAGTCCTACTTTTTATGAGTTCAACACGGGGAGAGCAGGAGGCGGGTCATGAGCAGGTGAGGAGCCCTGGGAAGACCGTGTTGTTAAAAATGTCATCATGGATTTATCCATTAAGGTTTTATTTCATTTCTTTTTAGAAACAAAATACCTTTTGGAACATTTCAGCTTACAAGCTGCTTGTATCTTGCGGTGTAACTATAATTAGATAATCTGGTTGCTCCTCTCCAACGAATGAAAGAATTCAACTGTTTAACTGGGTAAAGTGAAAAGAAAGAAGAGGTAATTTTGGTGCCTGGAGTATCTCAAGGAGGTAGGCGTGGAGGGAGGAGCCATTGTGAAGGTTTTGGGGAGATGCCAGCAACTCTGCTGCCCGTCTTTTGGTGTGTGTAGGGAAGGTGCCAAGGTGTCTTGTGGGTTCTCAGGAAGGGGGAGATACCTGGAGGGTGGCAAGGGCACTGGCTCGGCCTTCACTCCTCTGTGACCAGCAGAGGAGCACAAGGGAGTCACCCAGCCCCTCTGGGCTTCCGCCTTCTCACCTGTAGATAGGGCAACAAGCACACCCACCTCACAGGAATAGAGAAAGCTAGGAACAGGGCTTGGGTCACAGGAGGGAATCAATGAATGTAAGCCATGAACGACTGCAAAGAAACCCTCTGTTATTCCTATTATTTGGGTTATGTGTTTACAAACTGCAATTTTCAGTTAAGTTTCTCTGTATTCATGATATTCTTTATTTTTTATTTATTTATTTTTTTTTTGAGATGGAGTCTCTCTCTGTCACCCAGGCTGGAGTGCAGTGGCATGATCTCAGCTCACTGCAACCTCCACTTCCTGGGTTCAAGCGATTCTCCTGCCTCAGCCCCCCGAGTAGTTGACTACAGGCACACCATCATGCCCACCTAATTTTTGCATTTTTGGTAGAGATGGGGTTTTGCCATGTTGGCCAGGTTGGTCTCGAACTCCTGACCTCAAAATGATCTGCCCACACTGGCATCCCAAAGTGCTGGGTTTACAGGCATGAGCCACTGTACCTGGCCCACTATATTCTTTAAATTTTACTATGCATGGAAAAAATTCCTTTTGATATGCCAACATTTTCTTTCTTAAACTCTTGTGGTGCTGTCATTTTGTTTAAAATGATTGAAGAACAGAAGTCATTCGTGAAGGACACAGCACACACAGCCCAGAGAGCTCACAGGTTAAAACCGGGCACAGAGCAATGTCTGCCAGCCATTCAGGGGACTTCAAAATAGGTCAGAACATCTTTCCAGAAAATGACATCATCTTTTTGGGTTTGGATATGACAATAAATTTAGGGGATAAGAACATAAAAGACTGGAAACTTCTTTTGTATTACAACACAGACTTCTCAATGCATTTTGCATACACACAAGTCCATGTTTATGCAATGACTGTAGATAAATAAATATATATATGCTAATTAAATAACAGGATGTAAAATTTATTGATAATCACATTTATCAACTAAACCTTGACAAGTTTTTAAAGAAAAATTATTATCTGTGTAGTAGAATCTCTGCTTTCATAGTTTACCCATAGGCGACTCATCTAAGTGTGCCTTTTTTTTTTGTTTTACAGCAAACACAGTAATCAAGTTATTTAGACATTTTAGATTGTATACCAATGACATAGAAAAATGTACAGCCAGTCCACTGGGTTGTCATTTTGGAAACAAACATCTCAAGTCATAATAATAAAGCAGAATTTTTAAAAGTTACTAGGTTTTCTTTATTTGCCATAAGAAAGACTGAACTTCTTAGTATGTAGTTTGAAGAGTATTTTCTTTAACTCATTGAAGCCTACAGAGAAAATTCAAACCCACAGAGAATGAGAGGGTCATTCTCCAGCTTCTCATTAGACAATTTGTGGAAATGGTATCTCTCTTCTCTCGGTGACCCCTGACTTCTCCATGACTGCTGGAGAAGACCAAGTATCTCTGTTTAGGATGCTCTTTTCTGCTCTTTCCAGTGCTAAATTTCTAGCATCACCAATTCCCCTTGCTCCTGGCTCTCTGAACTTTGTGCCCTGATGCCCTTTGTTGTGATCTTGCATGGTCACTTACATAGAGACTGCTATGCCACCACGTTCCAGCCACAATATGTGTGGCCAGGCACAGTGGCTCACGCCTGTAATCCCAGCACTTTGGGAAGTTGAGGTGGGTGGATCACCTGAGGTCAGGAGTTTGAGACCAGCCTGACCAACATGGAGAAATCCCATCTCTACTAAAAATACAAAATTAGCCAGGTGTGGTGTCACATGCCTGTTATCTCAGCTACTCAGGAGGTTGAGGCAGGAGAATCACTTGAACCTGGGAGGCGGAGGTTGCAGTGAGCTGAGATCGCACCATTGCTCTCCAGCCTGGGCAACAAAAGCAAAACTCCACCTCAAAAAAAAAAAAAAAAAAAAAAAAAGAATATGTTTGCTTGTCTGTGAGGACAGGGACAGTGCTTGATTTGCTACTTAAAATCACCTGCCTCCTCTGAGTCTTAATCAAGCTGCTGAATATGTGAATTATTCTGTCTTCATTTGGGAGTTAATAAAATACTCAAGTATATGGTTGCTGAATACCCATTTCATTGCACAATGAACACGGTCAATGCATTAGTCTGTTCTTATACTGCTATAAAATGCTACTTGAGACTGGGTAATTTATGAAGGAAGGAGGTTTAATTGACTCACAGTTCCACATAACTGAGGAGGCTTCAGGAAACCTACAATCATGGCAGAAGGCTAAGGGGAAGCAAGGTGTGTCTTACATGGTGGCAGGAGAGAGAAAGCACAGAGGAAACTGCCACTTTTAAACCATTAAATCTCGTGAGAACTCCCTCATTATCATGAGAACAGCATGGGAGAAACTGGTCCCATAATCCAGTCACCTCCTCCCTCAAGGTATGGGGATTATAATTTGAGATAAGATTTGGGTGAGGACACAGAGTCAAACCATATTATTCTGCCCTTTGCCCCTCCCAAATCTCATGTCCTTTTCACATTTCAAAACTAATCACACCTTATCAACAGTCCCCTAAACTCTTAACTAAATTCCAGCATTAACTCAAAAGTCCAAGTCCAAAGTCTCATCTGAAAAAAGGCAAGTACCTTCCACCTATGAGCCCATAAGATAAAAACAACCTAGTTACTTTTAAGATAAAATGGGGGTACAAGCATTGGGTAAATGTTCCCATTCCACATAGGAGAAATTGGCCAAAACAAAGGAGCCACAGGCCCATGTGAGTCTGAAAACTGGCTGGGCAGTCATTAAATTTTAAAGCTCCAAAATCTCCTTTGACTCCATGTTTTACATCCAGGGCATGCTGATGAAAGAGGTTGACTGCCATGGCCATAGGCAGCTCCACCTCTGTGGCTCTGCAGGGTACAGTTCCTGTGTCTGCTTTCACGGGCTTACCTTGAGTGGCTGTGGCTTTTCCAGGCACATGGCACAAGCTGTCAGTTGATCTATTTTTCTGGTGTCTGGAGAACAGTGGTCCTCTCCTCACAATTCCACTAGGCAGTACCCCAGTGGGGACTCTGTATGCGGGCTCCAACGCCACATTTCCCTTCTGTACTGCCTTAGCAGAAGTTCTCCATGAGGGCTCTGCCCCTGCAGCAGACTTCTGCCTGGACATCCAGATGTTTCCATACAGCCTTTGATATCTAGGCAGAGGCTCCCAAACCTCAACTCTTGTCTTCTGTGCACCTGCAGGCCCAAAACCATGTGGAAACTGCCAATGCTTGGGGCTTGCACACTTTGAGGCAATGGCCTGATCTGTACCTTGTCACCTTTTAGCCACAGCTGGAGCTGGAGTAGGTGGGATGCAGGGTGCCATATCCTGGGGCTGCTCAGAGCAGCGGGGCCCTAGGCTCAGCCCACAAAACTATTTTTCCCTCCTAGACCTCCAGGCCCGTGATGGGAAGGGCTGCCATGAAGATCTCTGACATGTCCTGGAGATATTTTCCCCATTGTCTTGGCTATTAACATTTGGCGTCTCATTACTTATGCAAATTTCTGCAGCCAGCTTGAGTTCCTCTCCAGAAAATGGGTTGTTCTTTTCTACTACATGGTCAGGCTGCAAATTTTCCAAACTTTTATGCTCTGGTTCCCTTTTAAACATAAGTTCCAATTTCAAACCATCTCTTTGTGAACACGTATAACTGAATGCTTTCAGAAAAAGCCAGGCCACATCTTGAATGCTTTGCTGCTTACAAATTTCTTCTGCCAGATACCCTAAATCATCTCTCTCTCAAGTTCAAAGTTCCACAGATCTCAAGGGCAGGGGCAAAATGCTGCCAGTCTCTCTGCTAAAGCATAGCAAGAGTGACCTTTGCTTCAGTTCCCAATAAATTCTTCATCTCCATCTGTGACCACCTCAACCTGGACTTCATTGTCCGTATCCCTATCAGCATTTTGGTTAAAACCATTCAACAAGTCTCTAGGAAGTTCCAGACTTTCCCACATTTTCCTGTCTTCTTCTGAGTCCTCCAAACTGTTTGAACCTCTGACTCTTCCCCAGTTCCAAAGTCACTTCCATATTTTCAGATTATCTTTACAGCAGTACTCCACTCTGCTGGTACCAATTTTCTGCATTAGTTTATTCTCACACTGCTATAAAAGATACTACCGGAGACTGGGTGATTTATGAAGGAAAGAGGTTTAATTGACTCACAGTTCTGCATCACTGGGGAGGCCTCAGGAAACTTACAATCATGGTGGAAGCTGAAGGGGGAGCAAGGCACATCTTACATGGCAGCAGGAGAGAGAGAGTGCAGGGGAAACTGCCACTTTTAAACCATCAAATCTCGTGAGAACTCCTTAACTATCATGAGAATAGCACAGGGTGAACTGCCCTCATGATCCAATCATCTTCCACCAAGTCCCTCCCTCGTCACATATGGATAACAGTTTGAGTTGAGATTTGAGTGGGGACACAGATCCAAACCATATCAGTTAACTAAAATACCTTATATGCAAACTCATAAAATATTTCATTTCTATTCAGAACTAGTAGTATGATAAGCACCTGAAACACACAATTTTATGGAATTGTAAACTTAAAGTCATGTAACTGTGTTCCATGTGTTTCCTATTCCCATGGGATATGCCTTTGCACCTAGCTCAGAGAGCCCTTCCTGTCCTCTCTAGGGAGAATTAGACCATCTGTAACAGCAGTGTCTGTTGCGTATAGATCTATGAGGGCATTTATTATGCTTATGTATTTGTTTATATTCTGTCACCCTCACTAACTTGTGAGCCCTGGATGGTATATTCCATCCATTCTTTTTTGCTCTATAACATTTCATACCAATTCATGAGATGGAGGCCATCTCATATTTGTTGAATTAATTAACCAATGAGCCAGTTTTCAAATGACCTCTGGAGAGCAGTCTCTCTCCTCTCTGGCTCATTCTTCAGGTTGCAGCCAGACTCTCCTTTCTAAAAATACTTTGTCCATGTCACTTATCTGCCAAAGGCCCTTCACTGGCTGTGTGCAGGGTCTATCCTGAATGTTTCACTGTGTTGTACTCCGTTTTCCAGAATCTGTCCCTGTTTTCTTACCAGCTTCACATTCTAACATTTCATCCTCACATCTTAAGTTCTAAATGCACCAAATATTTGCTATATGTGTCCCGCTTTTCTGTATGCCTGGAGTAATTTTCCAGTTTTTCCATTTTGATACTCATCTTTTTATTCTTTATGAAATCATACTGCATCCTTTCCACATAATAGTAGTTAAGAGCATACATGTTGGAGCCTGAGTCCAAATCCTGTCCCAGCCTCTGCCACAAATTAGTGATATGACCTTGGGCAAGTCACCTCAGTCTCCTCATTAAAATGGAAATGATAACAGTTTATACGTCAGCTGCCTATGGTAAATAATGTATTCGTTAATTCATGTAAACCATCTAGAACACTGCCTGGTACTTGTTAATCATTATTATTGCCACTTTACTATAAAAGCATTAGAAGCAGTATATTATAATTACATGAATAATCATTAAGTGGGTACCCACATATTTACCTATTCAGTAAATCTTCCCTTGTCTTCCTAGTTGGAGTAGGGAAGCCGGAGGGAGTGCCTCCCAGACAGGAAGGGGCAGCAGAGGCAGAAGAGACAGGGGGAGTGGAGAGCAAGTGGCCAGCGGTACAGTCCCAGACCCTCTCCTCCAGGGTGGAAACTGTGTGTGTGTGTGTGTGTGTGTGTGTGTGTGTGCATGCGTGTGTGTGTGTGAGCATGCATTTGTGTGCTGCAGGCAACCAGAGAGGACTGAGGGAAATCCTGGGGTGCCCGAGTATGTTGCGAGAGGATAGTTGTTCCCTGATGTACTTTGTTTCTCAGGGCATGGGCCAAGGAAGTTTCAGGTCACAGCAGAGCCTGTGAGTGACCAGCTCAAAGCCAGGGAAAGGATGGTAGATGCAGCTCAGGAGCACTGGTGTGAGACGAGCTTTGGGGGTCAGCCAGCAGCCACACACCCAAAATAGTCAGCAGGTGCCATGAATGCTAAAAGAACAGACCAAAGACAGGTTCCAACCATGGCAACCTCAAGAATGGATACAACGGGGAGGCCCACAGCCAAGGGCCGGGTGAGAGGACCTCGGAGCTCAGCTGAACATTTGTAGGAGTGAGAAGAGAGGACAACATGAGGCAGATTGCAGACACTCTGCTCTGCATCAGAAGCCAACTAAGCTTCTGCTGACACCCAGCTGATGCCAGCTGGGGAGAAAAGGGCGTAAGGGAAGTGAAGCCCTGAGACAGGAGGGGCTTCAGATGCCTCCTTCTCTTCTGCCACTCCCAGATCTCATGAGTGGAGATGCAATCTCCAAAGCAAGAAGAGAACAGCTACAGATGACAAAGAGGGCTACAGTGTTTGCACATTGAGGCATTTGTTCCCAACACCACATATAGGCACACATACACACATGCACGCACACACACACTTGTTTACAATTCACCTCTCTCGTTAGGTCTCTTTCTTTGTTTCTGCTTTATATCTGGCCCAAAACTTAGCATGGCTCAGGGTCTGTCACAGAGACCTGGATGGATGGATGGACGGATGGATGGATGGATAAATGAATGAGTAAATAAATTGTTCTTTAGTTAATTCACTCCACCCTCTCTGGATCAAATGTCCTCTGTTTTACTGTGTGGAAATTTCTGCAAAACACGTCAAGCAAGTGTTGGTTTCAGACCTCCTGGCTTTAGTCATCTGGGGTAACAAGTCATTTTGTGTGACTTTAAATCCTTCATTTCAATCCCCTTTTGATTCTCAAGTGAGAACCAGCATCCCATTTAGGGTAAAATGACTCGCCCAAAGGCAGGAAGAGATTGAATTGCCCACTCATCAATCCTAACTTATTTAGGCTCATTGTTCTTTGCCAACTGAAAGGGGCCTTTGATTTCATTTAGGCCCCTGCACTTTCAGTTCATGAAATGTGTCAAACAAGGCGCAGCTTATTAGGTTTATTAGATCTGGCCTCATTCCAGGGTTATGTGTTATGATCCACAATACGCAGCCTAGCAGTTTCCAGAGTGCGGCTCTTAGTCAGTTTCAGTACTGTCTGTACTCACAGTGCAGCTCTGTATAAGTCCTGGAACTATGGAAAAAAAGAGAGCTAAATAATTCTCTAATGCTAATTTCTGATAGCCTATATAGTTTTAACATAGAGAGAGATAAAATAATTTTTAAAAATCCACAAAATAAGTTTGCATGCTTCAAGTGGTTAAACCTTCCATCTTGCAACATACTATTAGCATTAGCAATTAATTTTAGCTGATCAGTTCAGCAGATCTGAGCAGATTGACTTAGCAAATTAAAATATTAGTCATGTCATTACATTTTGATTAGAAATAAGGCAATACCAAAAGTTATTAAAGTTAAAATCGTCAATGAGAGTAGAAGCCAAGTATTTCCTTTCATTGTTCCCAGTGGTGTGCTGGCAAATGTGGAACTGTCAGAGGCATTTGAGCCACAGCAACTCCATCTTGAATAGGATCTGGGTAAAACGGGGCTGAGATCTACTGGGCTGGGCATTCCCAGGCAGTTAAGCTATTCTTTTTTTTTTTTTTTTTTGAAACGGAGTCTCACTCTTGTCACCCAGGCTGGAGTGCAATGGCATGATCTCGGCTCACCTCCACCTCCCGGGTTCAAGTGATTCTCCTGCCTCAGCCTCCCAAGTAGCTGGGATTACAGGTGCACACCACGATGCCTGGCTAATTTTTGTATTATTATTATTATTTTTTTGACAAGGAGTCTCACTCTGTCGCCCAGGCTGGAGTGCAGTGGCACGATCTTGGCTCACTGCAACTTCTGCCTCCCAAGTTCAAGCGATTCTCCTGCCTCAGACTCCCAAGTAGCTGGATTACAGGCACCCGCCACCACTCCTGGCTAATTTTTGTATTTTCAGTAGAGATGGAGTTTCACCATGTTGGCCAGGCTGGTCTCCATCTCCTGACCTCGTGATGTGCCCACCTTGGCCTCCCAAAGTGCTGAGATTATAGGCATAAGCCACCGTGCCTGGCCTAATTTTTATATTTTTGGTAGAGACAGGGTTTCACCATGTTGGCCAGGCTGATCTGGAACTCCTGACCTTAGGTGATCTGCCTGCCACAGCCTCCCAAAGTGCTGAGATGACAGGCATGAGTCACCATGCCCAGCCCAGTTAAGGCATTTTAAGTCACGGGATGAGATAGGAGGTCAGCACAAGATACAGGTCATAAAGACCTTGCTGATAAAACAGACTGCAGTAAAGAAGCCAGCTAAAACCCACCAAAATCAAGATGGCAATGATAGTGACCTCTGGTCATCCTCACTGCTACACTCCCACCAGCACCATGACAGTTTACAAGTGCCATGGCAACATCAGGAAGTTACCCTATATGGTTTGAAAAGGGGGAGGCATGAATAATCCACCCCTTCTTAGCATATCATCAAGAAATAAACATAAAAATGGGCAACCAACAGTCCTCGCAGCTGCTCTGTCTATGGAGTAGCGATTCTTTATTCCTTCACTTTCTTTTTTTTTTTTTTTTGAGACGGAGTCTCGCTCTGCCGCCCCGCCCAGGCTGGAGTGCAGTGGCCGGATCTCAGCTCACTGCAAGCTCCGCCTCCCGGGTTCACGCCATTCTCCTGCCTCAGCCTCCCGAGTAGCTGGGACTACAGGCGCCGCCACCTCGCCTGGCTAGTTTTTTGTATTTTTAAAGTAGAGACGGGGTTTCACCGTGTCAGCCAGGATGGTCTCGATCTCCTGACCTCGTGATCCGCCCGTCTCGGCCTCCCAAAGTGCTGGGATTACAGGCTTGAGCCTAATAAAAAACTTGCTTTTGCTTTGCACTGTGGACTCACCCTGAATTCTTTCTTGCACGAGGTCCAAGAACCCTCTCTTGGGGTCGGGATCGGGACCTTTTTCCTGTAACATTTTTCTGGCGACCACAAAGAGACTATAGTGCAGAAACCCCAACCCAAAGACTAACTAGGTAAGTGGTGGTGTCTGGTAACGTCTCTCTGGAGAACGTGGAAGGGACGATGCTGAGGAGATCCCCCAATCCAAAGGAAAGAGACTGTGGCACTGATTAGCCCCCTTCGGGTAAGTGGGGTGCATATACCCGGGTAAAGTATGGGATTGACTTAGAGGCCCAACTTAGGGGAGTTAGAGTCTCTCTTAGGACAGAGTGGGTTAGAAGTCCCTCTTAATAAAAGGCAAGGACGCTTGACCAACCTTGGGTTAGAAGCCCAATTTAGGGGGGTTAGAGTGCCTTCTAAGATTTAGGGGTTTAGAGGTCCCTCTTGGTAAAGTCCCTCTCATTAAAGTCCCTCTCAGCTATGAACGGGTTTGGTACTACAAGATATTAACTGCTATTCTCTTTGGAATAATCTGCCTTGCTCTTTGCTAATAGCTGTGAGTGACAGAATTAGGCATGTACAGAATTGTGGGACATGGGGAACTTTTTCTTCCCTAAAAGGGGAAACTTGAGAGCTGATGGGACTGCTGGAAAAGATCCCTTTGCTACTGACAAGCAGCCGCCTGAACTTTTCAACGTTGCTGCAATGGGTGGGTCTTTCTCTGGCCTCCCTGAGCGCCTTGCCTTCCCACCCTGCTGCAGGCAATGCTTTTCTGCTCTTTCTCTGTCTGTGAAAACTGGTTGAATGAATAGTAAAAATCACTGTTTATCTCCTCTGTAAAGTTTTGATTAATGGAAAAAAGGATCTGTGAGGCTAGTCTTAAGGTGTAGCCAATCTCGTGTGCTTTGTGTGTCTTTCTGTATTGTTCTGTCATAATGAGGGGTCCCTTAGGATAGAACACGGGCTTAGGATACCTGTAAGACTGCTGTTCAAGGTGTCCCAGCAAACTGGTCAGTTATAAACTTTGTTACAGGTCCCTGAAAAAACATTGCATGAGGTTTCCCTCTTGTCTCCTATGTCCTTGGGAGCTTGACCTTGTAACCATGTGGCTATGCTTTCTCTTTTCACAATGGTGGCCTGGGTTCAGGATTCAATTCCTGGCTTGGAAAATGAGTCCTCTATCTTTTGTCTTTCTATGTATTTATATATGTTATGTTTATGATGTTTACATGTGAAAGAGCTTTAATTAATTAGTTTAATAATAAGTGCTTACATCAAATATTTTCTCAGAAAAGTAAAAAGTGTAATGCCTTTTATTTCATTCATGTGACTTAATCTTTGGGAAATAGAGTTTTAAAGATTATTCGTAAAATAAAAAATCTTCAGAAATATAAATATTTGGTCTAAATTATGCAGGTTAGATATTAAGTTTACTAAATGCTTTAAGGTTATATACTGCTTCTTTGACTTTTGAAAACTGTTCAATTTATTTTGGAGCATTAGATTCTAGGTAAGGCCTGGGACACGTAAAGTTAAACGCTGGAGAGAGTCAGACCTTATCTGCACTTCTGTCTGGGTCCTAGGCCCCACATCTACTACATAATTAAAATTGCTTACTAACAAGATTTTTCATCAAAAGTGAAAGTCGCTAAGACTTAACAGTGTAACATGTATTTGAGACTACTGAAGAAACAGTTCTATATACAAGATGTGTAAGAAAAGTGAAATGTGTTTTTTGGTAAAAGATTATAAAAAGGCATGGAAATGTAAATTTTCTGGCCTAAAGGGTTAATGGATTGTTTTAAGTTAAGATGAAGCTGAAGGCTTAAGAAGTTATGGAAGGTTTGTGAAAAATTAATTGTAAGAGATTCTGTATTGACTAAAGTGGCATTATTCAGTTTTTCCATAAACTAAACATTGGAATAAAAGCATAACAGGTTTTTCTCAGAGCAAAAACCTGCTTATGATTTGCTCTTTAACAAAAATTTGTAAAGGGTTATAAAAGGTTTTTTTTTTTTTTTTTTTTTTTTGGTTTTTTTTTTTTTTTTTTTTGAGACGGAGTCTCGCGCTGTCACCCAGGCTGGAGTGCAGTGGCCGGATCTCAGCTCACTGCAAGCTCTGCCTCCCGGGTTCACGCCATTCTCCTGCCTCCGCCTCCCAAGTAGCTGGGACTACAGGCATCCGCCACCTCGGCCGGCTAGTTTTTTGTATTTTTTAGTAGAGATGGGGTTTCACCGTGTTAACCAGGATGGTCTCGATCTCCTGACCTCGTGATCCGCCCGTCTCGGCCTCCCAAAGTGCTGGGATTACAGGCTTGAGCCACCGCGCCCGGCCTTATAAAAGGTTTATAAGAATTTTACCTTATGGTCAAACTGAGTAAGATTGGGTACATTTATCTATAAGATTTACTAAGAATTGGGTCTGACATCAATAATGCACTAATGCAACAGTGACATTTGGCTTATTTGGTATAAAAGTCATACAGGAAGCACTGTCAAATATAAAATGATGTTTGGTTTTCTTTGGGTTGTATTTGTATAAATATGTTATTGGTATGTGTTGTAAAATTATAAAAAACTCCTATAATTCTGATATGACTTAGTGTACATTATCAGTAATAATTATAATTGTGTTGAATTATTGTATGCCACAAAGGTAACCAAATTTTTTCGTTAATCGTGTTTTTGACTGTGGCTGTCCTAACATGTTTTGTCATCCATAAACAATTGTCTTATTTTGATCCTCTTCCAAAGGTGGTTTATAATCAGCTATATGGCTTTGACAGGTGCTCTTGAATGCAAGTTTCTGATAACTTTGGAAATTATGGCATTAGAAATAGAGGAAAAACTTTCAGAACTCTCATAGAGAGCTGAAATGTTCATGAATATCAAACAGAAGTTAACTGCATGGACTAAACTAATGAAAGTCTAAAGTAATCTTTTTTAACTTTTTGCTTAAAATGCTGCTGATCCTTTGTTTTGTTTTTCAGAGTCAAGAAAACTTTTAAGCTATTTATAGCTTTTTAACAATTAAGTAAACTATACTCCTGTAAACAAAATCTAGAACATATTAGTTTCTCTCTGTCTGATTTCTCCAGAATTTGGAAACTATTTTTGAATATTCTTAATTTATGGCAATACAGTTATTTGCATAAGTCCAATAAGAATCCATTTTCTTTTGCAACAGGACACAATTTGAGAAACTGGTTATTTTACCAATACTTTGAGTGGAATAGTGTGCTTTCCTTTAAGAAGTCAAACTTGACTTGTAGAGCCAATAAAAGCTGCTTGGAAAACTGGCTGCATACCTTGTCTATTATACAGTCCCTGTACAATGTTTCTGACCTGTGGTAAGTAAAGAATGTCACTTTCTAACAGGTCCAGGAGCCCCAAGTTATCTTGGGACCTCAGAAAAAGGAATTTACCCAACTCATAGGTATTTGAGGGTACAAACCCATGGCTGGGCTCAGCTTTAAAAAAGTCTTATCTAAGATTTCTTCTATGGAACAGAGTTCCATCAAAGCCAATTTAAAAAGAGCTTATGTAAAAAATAGTTTTTCTTGCTGTACTTTATACAATAATCAGGCCAAGTATAATAAAGCAAATCCATCTTGCTATGAGTTGTCTTTAGTAAAAATGTGAAACTGCAAACAAAAACGTTATGTTGTAAGAACTATAGTACACTTGTTATTAGATTCTAGTCTCATCAGTTGTTTTTAAATTTGTTTTTGCAATTTAGGCTAACCCTGCTTATTCCTGCAAACCAACCAGTAATGTCTGACTGCTGCTCAGAAGAAACAAGAGGGATGGGTAATGTAAAAGTCTAAATCAGTGTTCTACTTCTGGGCATGTACTGGAGTCATCTAGCAACCCCCTATCAGCTTGGTTCCAACAGTTGCCTAGTTCATGAAAAGCCTTCTAATTTAGTTTACTTGGGATAATTTTACTTTTTTGGCATTATTGATGTGGAATATATTGCTGCTGTACTCTTTGAGTAAAATGCAGAATAAGCTTACTCAACGTTTTCTTAAACTCAGTATTTATTAATCTTCCAGATATCACCTCTTATTGGAACTCAAGAGTCATGAATGGCCCTTGCCATACTGATGCTTTCTGACTGAGCTCATCTCTACCCTGAACACAAGAGACCCTAGTAATTAGGCAGGAATATCATTGCCCCTATTCAGCTTGAAGAATCTACTGGTCTGCATTCCCAGATGGTTAAGGCATTCTAAGTCACAGGATGAGACAGGAGGTTAGCACAAGATACAAGTCATAAGGACCTGGATGATAAAACAGTTTTCAGTAAAGAAGCCGGCTAAAACCTACCAAAACCAAGATGGAGATGAGACTGACCTCTGGTCATCCTCACTGCTCCAATTCCCACCAGTGCCATGACAGCTTACAAATGCCATGTCAACATCAGGAAGTTACCCTATATGGTCTGAAAGGGGAAGGCATGAATAATCCACCCCTTGTATACCATATAATCAAGGAATACCCATAAAAATGGGCAACCAGCAGCCCTTGGGCCTACTCTGTCTATGGAGTAGCCATTCTTTTATTCCTGTACTTTCTTAATAAACTTGCTTTTGCTTTGCACTGTGGACTCATCCTGAATTCTTTCTTATGTGAGATCCATGAACTCTCTCTTGGGGTCTGGACAGGGACCCCTTTCCTGTAACATAACAACTGGCTCTGGGAAGGGGAGCTCTGATTAGCAGTAGCTGCTGATTTTTGTAGTATAAATTTCAAGCCTCCAACTTGAAATTACTAGGAAGAGATGTGTCAATCAGCGCTCATAAGCTGGAAGAAACTTTATGTTGGAACTTACTGTATCTTGATAGAATTTTGGCTAATTCTGTACATCTAGAGAAATCTATTTCTCATATAAAAATGTATGCATATATATATATATAAAATAGAAGTGGATTGGCCTTGCTCATCCACAAAGTGGGTGAAATTCTCCTGCCTGCCTGCCTGGGTAAGGTACAGGTATAGTTTCATATGCCAGTGATGCCCTTGTGACTCTGATGGTATATTTCACATCAGAACAAGACTTTATCTCCTTCACTCAATGGAGCAAAAAGAACAGAATATAAAAGGAAATATAGAAATACAAAACAAGAAATAGATAAAAAGGTTTATTTCATTGATGTTAATTGGAACTAATTTTCCTCCTAATTGTATGAAGTTTCTGGTATCTGTCATTTATATGCCCCTTTTTTCCTTTCACCTTTTCTTGTTCACAATTACTTTTCTCCTGCTCCTCATTTACTCCTGGAAGGCCTGAAGCTATGCCCAACAAGTACCTATGCGGTTGTATTAATCAGCTTGTTCAGCAGCAAGAATCAGGAAGTCCCAGGCTAGAGCAGCTCTACAGCTGGTTGGATGACTGAGTGGTTCAGCAATGCATCAAGTACTCTCTGCTCCCAGCCATCCCTCATGTAGTCTGCAGAGGGTCTGGCGCTCCCCTTCCAATCACAGAATGGTTGCAGGGGCTCTGGGAATCACAACTAGACATGACAACATCCAGAAGCAGAAAAAAGGACAAAACTTTCCTTTTGTCTCAAGAGGTAGGAAAGCTTCTCAGAAACAATCCCTCTCCTTTTCACCATTGAATCAAAAGTTCCTTCCAAATCAATACAATCCACGTGACTGGCAATGCAGATATGTTTAGTACAACACTATCTTCATCCTCTGGGGGGAAGGAAGAGGTGCGCTGGGTAAGGCCCTTGAACGTATCTGCCACAGATGGTAACCTAGAGCAATTAAAAAGGCAGCCAGGCCATGAGATGCTCAGAGAGGCTGGTTTGAAGCTGTTGGGGTTCATCTCCTATGGCTGCTGTAACAACTTACCCCAGACTTAGTATCTTAAAACAACACAAGTGTATTTGATAATTCTGAAATCAGAAGTCTGAGATGTGTCTTGCAGGCTGACATCAAGGTGGTGGCAGAGCTACAGTGGTTCAGGCTGGTTCTGGTTTTGGAGGTTTAGGGGAGAATCTGTCTCCTCACCTTTTCAACCTCCAGGAGCTGCCTGCATTCCTTGGGGCCTGTCCCCTTGCTCCATCTGCAAAGCATACCACTCAACCTCTGCCTCCATCATTACATCTCCTCTCTCTCACTGAGACCTCCTTCCCTCCTCTTTGTAAGGACTAGAGATTGTGCTCCCGTTGAGCCCATGTGGCTAATCCAGGCTAATCTCCCCATCTCAAGACCTGTTAACATAATCACGTCTGCCATGTCCCTTTTCCTGTGTAGGACGACACGTTCACAGGTTCCAGGATTAGGAAGTGAATGTGTTTGGGGGGCATTTTCCTGCCCTCCCCAGTTGGGGGCTGTAAAATGATACTTCCAACAAATTTATAAGAAAATTGTTATATTACTTTAAAAGCAAGGCTTGGGATTGGAGTGACAAAACTAGGCACAAGAAAAATAATTGAAATCGTTGAGATTAGCCTGCACACAGCCCTGATAAGATTTAGAGTTTCATATTAAGTAAAACACTACCAATGTCTTTATAATATTGATGTCATTTTTGATCATTTAAACTTTATATATGAAAAACCTAACATTTAAATATTTGTTTTTTAAAATATATTTTTCATATTTCGGTGAATCATATTTGATGTGTATTTGTATGGAGCCAGTTTTACTCATTAGCAGAACAGAAAGCAGTGGTGCCACCTGAGATCCAGAAGTAAGCCCTTGTGGCCAGCTATCTCTGTCCCACAGAGCTGCATGATCTTAAGCGATGACTGTGTTAGAACCTGAATTTGACACTGCCCTCTACCCATCCATGGAGGTGTAAAATGATCAAAATTTAACTTTGGAAGGTGTGAGTTATGCTCTGGAATGCCCAAAGAGCGCCATTAGGTACCTGGAGAACTTCTGTAATTTTGATGCAGCAGATTTTAAGCATTAAAAAAAAAAAAAAAAAAAAAAAAAAAGACACAGAGCCTACAATAGATGATCTATAGGATAGATTTCTTTCAGTCATGTAGGATTTAACTTTTTTATACTTATAATTTCCTGGCTTATTAGAATGGGTTAGGGACTAGATAGCTGTTTATAACACTTACTTCCATTTCATTTGAGGTTCACCCAAATGAACCACCTCTACCGGCCTCTTTTGGGGTTAGTATGCATGACCATGTAACTGGCATCTAGAGCACCGTGGGAGGCAGGAAGTGACTCACGACTTCTCTCAAGGCTGGCATGCCCTTTCCCTTCCCTGGCTTATGCAGCACTGCACAGAGATCTGGGAAATCAGTGCTGAAGGGGGTTGGGAGGGCAGTGTGGGAGAGTCCTGGCCCCTCATTACCACTGGAAAAGAGCTGCTCTTCAATCAGAAACACCCATTTTCATGGGTGCATGAATGAGAAATAGGCTCTGCTTATTCTATGTAGGTGAAGGAGCTGCACCCTGCTGGGTGCCAAGAGAACACCCGCTTCCTCCCCATTCTGTTGTATCATATCCTGACCGGCCATGAAAGCCACGACAGAGCCTTTATGGAAGCACTTCTGTATTGCTCTCTGCTGAACCTGACATGATGTCTTCTGGGGTTAAAGCCAGGCAGGCCCCTCTCTATCTGTGGGGTTGGGTTATTATATCCTGTAGCTCTGAGTGTAGGGGAGAATAGGGGGCTGGTGTTCTAAAACACCATAGTAAGATTTTTTTCTATTCATGTGAGGCTAAAAGTGTACATTGAGAATCACCTTGAAAATGCTCCCATAACATAGACAAAGGGACATTAAATGAATTCTAGAAATTCAGTTGACATTTGGAAACAGTGATTTTAAGAGAGAAATGTTTCCAGATTTTAGCCAATACTTTTCAATTTAGTTGCATCATTAAATATAGCACCATTTTCACTGTAATGAGCGCAATATTGTACAGAAATTAGATCTGCTCAGTATTAAAAGATGAAAAAATCAAGAGCGGTCAGACAAACCTTGAGGAAAAAAATGTTCTGCAAACCCCAGATAAATGCAGAATGCCTGCAAGCAGGGTTTGTCTGAAAAAATACACGCAACCAGAGTCACACTCTATTTCTAGCCCACATCAAAAGTAAATTTCTCATCCTCCAATTATGTACATTGTCATTCAAATCCAGAGTAGATGTTTAAAAGATGCAGGCACCTTTCAGCCATTCCTGGTGGGCCTATCATTTGTCTTGAGTGCTTCTTTTGCAGCAAGCACAGGAGGATGCTATTTTTATCCTTCCATATTCATATGGAGCATATCCACGTTGTTCATAGCTGATGAACAATAATCTGCCTACCCCAGGGCTTCCAATATGGATACAATCCCAAAAGACACCCTGACAACAAGACTTGTCCTGGGAAGAAGCTTCTGGATCACCCTAATTTGCTGTGGCATCTCTTCTGTAACCAGTCCCTCTGTGCCTGGGCACATGGCCCTTTTCTGAGGTTTCCAGCTATGAAATGCCTTATGTAGTCATTCGACAAAATATCTGCTAAGTGCTCCCATGTGCCACAAACTAGATGCTCTTGGCACAGGATGGGCATAATCCCTCCCTCAAGGACCTGACAGTAAAATGGAGAACACAAGTTAATAGATTCTTGCATGAGAGTGAGGTCTCATGGGGGAACCTGGGAGGTGACCTTAGGGGACTCCTCGATGTTTCTTCTACCAACATGTATTTAAGGACACAGCACTATAGTAACAGTAGGGGTCCGATGTGTTGTAAACATATTTTCTCACATTTCTTTTCTAATCTAGCATACACCTAGCTATTATGTATTTTCTTGCTTTTTATTATTAGAAATGCCATAGGTCAGTCTATAAAATTGTTCTACCAAAGCAATTTAATAATTAGAAAGGTCACATATATTCAATAGTCATGGTTAAACTGCACCAAAATAATCTTGGGGAAAATATAAATAAGTGTGAAATATGCAGGGAAGAAGAAAGATTTCCTTGACATTTGTCTGAATCAAAGGACATTGACTAGCTAAATGCATATAATTTTTCCCTCTGGATTCTAATTTCTAGATTCTCACACAAGGCTTTCAGTGAGATAAACTTTTATGTTGTTCCCTTTTATCAAATTGATTTCTTATAAAAGGCTGTAGTTAAATGGTTAATGAGGCTTTAGTTTAATGGGTACTATAGTCTTATAGTATAGGTTGAAGTGGGGTAATGTGATGTGCCCAACTTTGTTATTTTTACTTAGATTTGCTTTGGCTGTTCAGGCTCTGTTTTTGGTTCCCTATAAATTTTAGAATAGTTTAACTATAGCTTTAGCTAAATTTTATAGAATAGCTTTATTTTATTTATATTTATAGCTAAAGCTTTAGAATAGCTTTAACGAAAGCCTCATTAATTGCCTAAACTGGACATTCATCTGCATTTGCCAACCTTTGTGCTCTTAACTTGTGCACCTCTGTACATGGTCCTGGGCCCGCCCCTGGCTCCCAGCTCAGCTCTGAGGCTGCATGGAAAGAATCGCAGGCCCCAGAATCCTGATGGGAACCACAGCCCTGCAGCACCTTCTGGTTCTTTCCCATGCAAATCAAAGATAAGCCTTCAAACTTGAAATTCAAAAAGAAAATAAATCCTAACTATGCTGGGTTTAATACTTGCAGCCAATCTCCTTCTGCATTTGCCTCTCACAATTGCACAACAAGGTGGTTTGCTTGAAACAGTGGTTTGTACTAAACATCAAAGAATAGCCCACCTCCTTTGTTAGCTGATTTCTAGGTATTTCATTTTCTTCATGGTGACTGGAAGTGAGATTGTGCTCTTGATATTACTCTCAGCCTGGGTGTTGTTGGTATATGGAAATGCTACTGATTTTTGTACGTTGGTTTTGTATCCTGAAACTTTACTATAAAGTTGTTTATCAATTCTAGGGGCCTTTTAGCAGGAGTCTTTATGATTTTTTGTAGCAGTCTTCATGATGTTATTATTCAATAAACAATGCTGGGATAACCGGCTAGCTATATGCTAGCTAGAAGATTGAATCTGGACCCCTGTCTTTCATCAGCAAAGAGAGATAGTTTGACTTCTTCTTTTCCTATTTGGATGGCTTTTATTTCTTTGTCTTGCCTGATTGCTCTGCCTAGGACTTCCAACACTCTGTTGAATAGGATTTGTGAGAATGGGCACTCTTGTCTTGTTTACTTCTCAAGGAGAATGGTTTGAGCTTTTGCCCATGCAGTATGATGTGGGCTATGGGTTTGTCACAGATGGCTCTTATTATTTTGAGGGATGTTCCTTCAATGCCTAGTCTGTTGAAGGTTTTTATCATGGAGGGATGTCAGATTTTATTGAAAGCTTCTTCTGCATCTATTGAGATAAGCATATGGTTTTTGGTTTTGATTCTATTTATGTGCTGAATCACATTTATTGATTTGTATATGTTGAACCAGCCCTGCATCCCAGAAATAAAGCCTACTTCATCATGGTGTATTTTGGTGTGCCGCTGGATTCAATTTGCTAGTGTTGAGGAATTTTGTATCTATGTTCATGAGGGATATTGGTCTGATGTTTTCTTGAGGTGAAGGATCTCTACAAGGAGAACTACAAAACACTGCTGAGGTGACACAAATAAAAAAATCTCATGTTCATGGATTGGAGGAATCAATATTGTAAAAATGGCTATACTGCCCAAATCAATTTACAGTTCAATGATATTCCTATTAAACTCTGAATGTCATTCTTCACAGAATCAGAAAAAAATCTAAAATTCATATGGAACCAAGAAAGAGCCTGAATAGCCAAAGCACTTCTAAGCAAAAAGAATATAGGTGGAGACATCATATTGCCCAGCTTTAAACTATACTGTAAGCCTATAGTAACCATAACAGCATAGTACTGGTACAAAAATATACACATAGATCAATGGAACAGAATAGAGAACTCATAAATAAAGCTGCATACCCTACAACCATCTGATCTTTAACAAGGCCAATGAAAACAAGCAATGGGGAAAGGACTCCCTATTCAATAAATAATGCTGGGATAACCAGTTAGCCATATGCTAGCTAGAAGATTGAATCTGGACCCCGATCTTTCACCGTATACAAAAATCAATTCAAAATAGATTAAAGATTTAAATGTAAGATCTTAAACTATAAAATCCTGGAAGACAATCTAGGAAATACTCTTCTTGACACTGGCTGTGGCAAAGAACTTTTGGCTAAGTCCCCAAAAGCAAGTTCAACAAAAACAAAAATAGACAAGTAGTACCTAATAAAACTAAAGAGCTTTTGCACAGCAAAAGAAACTACCAATAGATTAAACAAGCAAACTACAGAATGGGAGAGAATATTTGTAAACCACGCATTCAACAAAATGCAGAATCTCTAGGGAACTTAAACAATTGAACAAGCAAAAAAGAAACAGCCCCATTAAAAAATGGGCAAAAACCATGAACAGACACTTCTCAAAAGAAGACATATAAGCAGCCAACAAACACAAAAAATTGGTCATCATCATTAGCCATCAGAGAAATGCAAATCAAAACCACAATGAGACACAATCTCACACAGTTGGAATGACAATTATTAAAAAGTCAAAAACAACAGATGTTGGTGAGGCTGCAGAGAAAAGTGAACACTTATACACTGTTGGTGGGAACGTAAATTAGTCTAGCCACTGGGAAAAGCAGTCTGGAGATTTCTCAAAGAACTTAAAGCAGAGCGATCATTTGACCCAACAATCCCATTCCTGTGTATATACACAAAATAAAATAAATCGTTCTGCCAAAAAAAAAACCCACATACACTCACATGCTCATCACTGCACTATTCACAATAACAAAGACATGGAGTCAACCCAGGTGCCCATCAACAGTGGAGTGGATAAAGAAAACATGGTACATATTCACTATGAAATACTACACAGCTATAATGAAGAATGAAATCACGTCCTTCGCAGCAATGTAAATAGAGCTGGAGGTCATTATCCTAAGGAAATTAACACAGGAACAGAAAACCAAATACTGCATGTTCTCACCGATAAGTGGGAGCTAAGCACTGAGAACACATGAACATGAACATGGAAACAAGAGACACTGAGGACTACTGGAGGGTGGAAGGAAGGGGGTGGGTTAAAAAACTATCCATCAGGTATTATGCTCACAGCCAGGGTGATGGGATTCCTACTCCAAACCCCAGCATCATACAATATTCTCATGTAATAAATCTGCATATGTACCACCTGCATCTAAAATAAAAATTGAAATTAAAAGAAAAAAAGACAATTGCCCAGGAAAAGGAGAATGGCTGGGAGAGCTAAATAGGCATGTTAACATTTGCATTTTCTGAAAATAAGATCTACACGCATTGCAATTCTCCAGTAAGTCAAAGTAAAAATATGAAAAAATAATTAGGAAAGGTTGCTGAGCATGGTAGCCCATCAGAACTGAGATACTCACAAAAATTGCTCCTTTCTGCTCTTAATAAGATGGAAATCTCAAAGGAAGAGAAGCAGGAAATTATTTAAGCCAATTCAATGTTAACATACTATAAATAAATCATGATCCAGGACAAATCAAAGGAAATTTCACTATTCCTAAATCTCAGACTTGCCACAGATTTTTAAAATGTTGAATACTGTGAAGAAAATGGCAAACAATCCACATAACTGTGGGTTCAGTGCTACAGTTAATTTCATTACATGTAATAACTGATGACTCACTGGAGCAGGTAATTAAAATTGGCGTGTTGCCTGCTTAGTTGGATTTCGGTGTTTCCTGGGACACTCCTGTTAGTGAGGAGCAAGTGCCTCAAAGCCACTCCCGGTCAGAACTCCAGATCCTCAGAAACCACATCCCCACCAAGGGGCCCCCGACTCTCACCAGGTGACTGCTTTTACCTCGGCAGCCTTCAGCAGTAAGAGAAGCACACATTTCAGACAGTGTGACTGTGACGTGGCAAGGAGCTCAGCCAGAGACACTGGATGTTCTCTTCCTACGCGGCAATTATTACATCATGTGTTTAGCTGTTTTTCGAGTACAATGAGGGCGGGGACTAAGGCTGCCTGATTCCTCAGGAAACTCCCAATTCAACAGGTAGTGTACATGATTGAGCACATAGTAGGTGCTTAATAAATCCCTGTTGAAAGTAGAAACGAGTCAGTGGGTTTCAGCCCCACCTTCCCTCAGATGGTCTGAGTGCATTCCCCCCATTGTGGCAGCAGCAGGTGTGTGTCTGGCTGGCCAAGTGAATGCGCGGGGCCGAAGGGCACCGGCAGCTTCGGGGACCGCCTCCCAGCAGGGGGTCCGTGGTCAGCTGTGCATCACTACTTTTGAAAAGTCAGAATTCTCAAAAGAAGAAATCAAATATTTGGGGATATTAAAATTGATCTTTATGACAGAATGTTATGATAAAATTATAAAAAGTAGACTCATTATTCTTATATTTAACTCAGAATAACAGGGAGCAGGCTCCCTTGAGGAAACGACAGCGCCTCCCTTGAGGCAGGAAGGGCATCCCAGGCAAAGGGCAGGGGCCCATGATGGAAACCACGGTGAATGGTGGCCTTGGGGAACTGCAGAATTCAGGGCAGCTGAAACTGGGGCTGAAGGTGGGGCAACAGCAAGAGATGAGGCTGGACTCCAGGGAAGGAGCCAGGGTCACGAGGGAGGCTGTCAGGAGCTTAGAGTTCATCAGAAAGGAAATGGAAAGATGCTAATCGTGAGAATAAGAAATGGGATCTGTTTCAAGAATGAACAATCAGGTTGCTGTGGGAGCCACTGGCTGGGTAGAGACAAGCCTGAAGCCTGAGACTCCAGCCCAGCATTGCTCAGTTAGGAAGGTGGCTTAACCTTACAGGGTCAGTAGGGTGGGAAGGCACAGACATTCAAGAGACATTTCAGAGACAGAAGGCAATGGTTGAAATAAAGGATTTAAACGTGAGAGGGAGGAAGCATGCACGGCCAAGGACAACTCCTGGCTTCTATCTTGGGTACCGTGCGCATAGTGCTGTCGATCAACTCAGATGGCGGCCATCATGGGAGAGGGCAGCTCTGTGAGAGGCAGGCGGAGTGGGAACTGTGAGGTTATGATTGCATCGTGGACACACTGAGCTTTGCAGTGGCTACTGTGCACACAGAAGTGCAGTGCTGGTGCCCAGGAGGTGTCTGGAGGTGTGAGTTTGGAACTTGGGAGAGCATCTGGGCTAAACTGATGGGTCATCATGGAGAGTGTTTGGGGAAGAAAGAAGAGGTCTAAGGCCCATCCACTGGGCTCCACCTGCACAGGACGGGCAGGCAGAGGGACACAGCCTCAGAAGAGCAAGGCAGGGAGGAGATCGCATCATGAAGCCACGGAGGGAGGTGCAGGCAGAGGGGTGTTGAGGCCGTGGGGTAGCAACCAGGCATTGGAGACAACAGCAAGAGTTAATTGTAGACATTTTGCTGATTGATGGTAGCAGGGCTGTTAGAGGTACGGGGCAATAAAGAGCAGGCTACAGCTCTTCCTTCCAAATGTGACATTTTTAGAACAGTTATAACACTGAGCTCAGACTGCAAAGTATCAGTGGAGAGCGATGGATCTTTCAGAATGAAACACACAGAAGGGAGGAAAAAAAAGATTGTCTGGGTGATCTGTTATTCCTTAGTAAATAAAAGCGAAAATATGACAAAATTAAGAAAGATTGCTGTGCGGCATCGCAGGGAAATAGCAGCGCCGTGATGCAAACGCTGCTGCTGGACTCAGGCAGCCGCTCTGTGGAATACTCACCGTTCAAACTGGTCTGGGTCCCTTTCTGCTTGTTTGCAATCAAAAGAACTTTTAACAAAGCATAACAGCTTTTGCTTCTTACTTGCAGAAATCAGGTTGGGAGGGGTCTATGCATGTTTGGTTTTATTTTATTTTTATTGTTTTTATGAGGGTGGCAAAGAATGGAGGATAGTTCAAGAGCAATTCTAAGTTTGTTTATTTTTTAATAACTGGTTCAAAACTCCATATGTCATAGGACTTTTTCCTCTGTTTCCTGTAACTGACAAGGTGACCGGTGTATTCACATAAGAAATACTCTCACATTCATAAACAAGTTGTGCTAATTATCAAAACTGTTTTAATTAAGTTCTGTAACAGCTGGCCTGTGCTCTTGGCAGTCAGCCTTAAGATCACACCATTCATGGACTGGTAGAGACTGAAAGTATTATGTTTTCTTTACATTGTTATCCTGACAGTTTAAATGAAGGGCAACTTGTCTGTTAGTAATTATTTCCTGTAATTAGGATCTTCTAAAGATTCCTGTTTTTGCCAATACAAAGACATCTCACCAAAGACATGGGAAATGACTGTGGTCTTCACTTTGCTTTAGTTGAAGAGGCTGAGGTTTCATTTATCTTGGAAAAATTAAGACTTGATATTTGTTATCTGCTCCTTTTAGCCTGGGAGTCTGTGTCTGTAGGCAAAAGGGGGAGAATTAAGGAAATAAGAAAGTGGCATTGCTTTTTAATCTCTCCAAATACTCTCATTAATGCAGACAGGTAAAGTAACTAGGATAGCAAAACCAAAATCTATATACAAAAGAACTACATCAAAATTAGGTGCAAGGTACACTCATGGTCCTTAAAATATAAGGGAGTGGGGACAGACTTCTGACTACTAAGACCCATGTGGCCGCAGCAACAGTGCCAGAGGCAGCAGACGAGAGTAGCCAGCCATCTCCTGATCCCAGGATGGGAACGTAACCAACAGATGCCATATGTGAAGCTGGGAGAGGTTGTGCATGCTCCAGTTCACGGGTAGTGATGAGGTCTGAAAGGGATCTTGAGCCTAAAAACCCCCATTTCCCTTCTAGTACAAGTCTCTCCACTGAGGAAAGCAAAGGCATAAAATCCAAATCAAGCAGAGCTGCCCAGGTCCAAAGGAGTAAAAGATAGAGAAAAACCAGCTAAAAGGAGGGAAAGACAGAAGAGAAGGTAGATCATAGAAATATGAGGTCATTTTAAAAACCACTTTGTAGAGGCAATAGAAGAGGAGGCTCTAGAGCTGTGAACCAGAAAAGTTATCTTGACCAATCCTCCCTTCTAAAAGCACAGGCAGATAGAAAAAGATTGTTGTCAAATCCCTTACAAAATTATTATTTTAAAAAGGAGAGAGTAAGAAACATCATAATGACCCAATAAGAGACCCATAATGTCTCTACAGACAATAAAAGTCTGGTAGCAAGATATGCCCCTCAATAGAAGAACTTGCAAGATAATGCTTCAAAACAAGATAACATATATTTTAAATGATAAAAGACATTAAAAACATAGAACTTAACAAAAGAACTTAAAATGCAAAATAAATATCAGGAAGTGATGCCTAAATTGGAAGGAACAAAAGACAAAGTAATCACAACAGATAACAGTTTAAGAAGCACAGGAGACAAAAAGGAGGATTTTTTTAAAAAATTGAAAATCAACAGAGTGATGAAGTGTTTTAGAGAAAATGACAGACGAAGATAGGAAGAAGAGACTCAACATGCATATATCTCCAAATAAGAAGCTCAAAGCAATGGAACAGAATAGTGCTGACATATTAAATTCAAGACAACTCCCTCCCCAAAAGACTGGACACTACGTACTAAAAGGGTTGGCTGTATTACTGGAAAATTTAATCCTGAAAGACCAACACTAGGGCATATTTTAGTAAAGTTACTGACCTTCGATGAAAATAAAAATAAAATCTGGGCAAAATTACCAATTCACTTATAAAGGTTGTCATCAGGCTTTTTGACAATAATACTTTCTACCAGAAGAAACTGGGCAACTCGAGGAAAAAAAAGGCAGGCCAAAGATTTTATACCCAGCCATAATAACTTTCCAATATGAAGTCACAAACAAATTGTTAACAAACAACTTAACAAATGAGGGAATACTGGTCTCATGAAAACTTCTTGAGAAATCTACTAGAGAAAAATATTAAGAAAACCAAAATATCTGGAGAGGCATTGCCTTAAGCATTGGTGGTCAAGGTTAGGTATATATTACTTATGAAACTGGGAAGAAGTGATAGTTACAAAGAAGCAAGGAGGCTGTAATGCTTTGGTAGTGTAGCTACAGTAGTAAAAATGAGGGATAGGAAAGTAGGAAAACATGTTAAAAGTAGAAGGTTTGCTGATTGCATTATGCCAACTAAATAAAAGTAAGGAATATTACTCCAAATCAGATGTGGTAGGAGGAGGGAAGGGGGAACATTTAGCATTCCTAAAAGTGTGCAGAAAATGCTAACATTTTTCTAAGAGAAAGGGATAAAAATAAACACACATGCACACACAGTGACACACACACACTGGCCCTCTCAAGAATGTGTTTGACTGGAGTAAATGGATGCCATGTAGAGCAAATCATGGAAAGGTGCCTGAATTTGAGTCTCTTGCATACACTGAATATAGTGTCACATAAAAATGCAGAGGCAAATCGAGATTTCAAAAGTGAATGTGAAAAAAGAAAAACTCTCACTAATAAAATATTTATTAGGTTGAATAGAAAAAGAGAAAATAAAATGTAAAAATGTAAAATGTAAGAATTTTTAAGAGTAGTAACTCTCTGAATTACATATCGTCCTCTGCTTCAGAAGAATATCTCTGCATTTATGTCCATCTCTGTCCATCTGTCTGTCTGTCTGTCACTCTCTCTCAATCAAGATTATATCAACTTTCTGCAACAACTGCCTAGATACAATGTATTTTCATTTTTTTCCTATTTCTCTGCATTTAAATTTCATACTCACATGGAAGGGATCTAGAGTATGCCTTACTTATGAGAGACAAGTGTGGAAATATTAATAGTTTTTTCTCTCTTTTGGTTAATTTGCTCTTAACCTCCTGTTAATAGCAACTATGAATTGAAGAAGGCTGCAAAAGAGATTCTTAATATTTTTGTGACTTTGTAAAAGGGTACTTCACAATGACCTATGTTATCACCAACTCTTAGAATCTGTGGATTTTGTAAATGATGTTGCTAATAGCTTTGTTAGCGCATAATATAAGTGCAGTAAAAATTTGATTATACACTCTGAAGTCAATATTTCCTTTCCTTGGAGCTGTATCTCCCCCCATGTTTACATATATCTCTACGTACACATTTTCATGCATGTAATTATGTACAAAATAGCTCAGTCATGACTTGTGATTAGCTTATTCTTTTATACAATGCTTTCCATCTTATTTTACAGTTTATTCAAGTGATGAGCTTGATAGAGTCTATCTAAGGAAAAGTTAACTCAAAGTAGCCATTCAAAGAAAGAACACAGCTCTGCTTCATGAATGTGTTTCTAGATAATACAAATTTTAAATATATTTTAGGATTACATATATTTTCTGATTTTAATTGTGTATATTACATTTTACATGAAACAATATGAAATATATTTTGACCTTATCTTACTAATTTTATGAAGCACTCTCCAAATATTTGAATTTAATAGAAGAGAAAAAGACAGACCTAAATATGTGAAATTAGTTCACATTACCCAGTATATATAAAAATATTAAAACTTATAATAATGTCAAATTCCAATACATTGGACTCCTAAATTTTACATTTGTTGAAATCAAACTCAATAACTACTGTACAGTTCAATGACAAAAACTTTGCTATTCTAGTTTCCCTGTCAAATATATGAAAGATGAAAATGCTGTCATCCTGTAACTTTCGTATGTTGCATATAATAAAAAAAACTCACTAGCTCATTTAGATTCATTTCGACCCCATATGCATCTTTGGAACCATTAATTAATCGGAAGCCAGACAAAATATTTTTTCAAGGATTATACAAAACTATTATCATTACAAAACTACTTGCAGTTCTATAAACAGATCTGTCATCAATTTTCTAAATTAAGTGACTGAACCTAGTGGCAGATCTGAGGAATAAAAAAAAAAAAATCTTGACTCTGGAATTTTTCCTTTCCTCAGTGATTTCTTAATCTGCTAAAATTAAACACACAGAATTTTTGTATTTTCCCCAGAGTAGAACTTTCCCAATCCCCCCACTTTCCCCTTATACCCCCACTTCACACATTGCACTGGGAAGCAAATTATATCTTGCCCATCCCTCTTTAAAAATCTTTTAAAAAGCTAGTCAGGCAGGGAGAATCCAACTCACACTGTCACATTTGAAACAGGTAATACAAGTTAACTGTTCAGAAAGACCATTGTGCCCCTTGAAATGCAATGCTAGCCTGGTGATAGGCTGCCTGCCACTGGCTTTGAGAACACCTCATCTTGTCTCCAGACCTTCCTAGATTATCACCTAATGCTTGCAAGAAAATGATGTTCATCATTTATATCTTATTTACTTAATAAGAGGGGAAGACAGAAATTCAGAGAAAAAGAAAATAAACACAAGATATTACATAGGTCATACCCTCTCTCTTTGCTTCCAATCCAGCCAAGTAAATGTTCATAAATTAAACTTATTATGATTTTAATAACAATTAAAATGTAATTGCTAGTCACTCAAATACATTGAAGATAACACTCCTTTAAAATAGTGCCTACGCGACAGACAGAAATAAAAGGCATCCAAATAGGGAAGGAAGTCAAACTGTCGCTTTTTGTGGACGACATGATTCTATATCTTGAAAACCCTAAAGACACTACTAAAAAGCTTCTGGAACTGATAAACTACTTAAGCAGAGTTTCAGGATACAAAATCAATGTATAAAAATCAGCAGCATTTCTGTACACCAATAACATTCAAACTGAAAGCAAAATCAAGAATACAATCCCATTTACAATAGCCACATGCAGAAAATACCTAGGAATACATCTGACCAAGGAGGTGCAAGATCTCTACAAGCAGAACTACAAAACACTGCTAGAAAAATGATAGATGACACAAATAAATGAAAAACATTCTGTGCTCATGGATTAGAAGAATTGATATCATTAAAATGACCATACTGTCTAAAGCAATCCCCAGATTCAACGCTATTCCTATCAAACTACAAGTGTCATTTTTCACAGAATTGGGAAAAAAAACTATTCTAAAATTCATATAGAACCAGAAATGAGGCCGAATAGCCAAAGCAATCCTAAACAAACAAACAAACAAAAAACCCAGAGGCATCCCATTATCTGACTTCAAACTATACTACAAGGCTATAGTAACAAAAACAGCATGCTATTAGTACAAACCTGGACACACAGACCAATGGAACAGAATAGAGAACCAAGAAATAAAACCACACACCTACAGCCATCTAATCTTTGACAAAGTTGACAAAAATAAGCAACAAATAGAGGACTTCCTATTTAATAAATAGTGCTGGGATAGCTTGCTAGCCATATGCAGAAGAATAAAACTGGATCCTTACTTTTCACTACATAAAAAAATTGACTCAAGATGAATTGAAGATTTAAATATAGAACCTCAAGCTATAAGAATCCTAGAAGAAAATGTAGGAAATGCCATTTTGGAAATGGGCCTTGGGAAAGAATTTATGACTAAGTCCTCAAAAGCAATTGCAAAAAAAACCAAAATTGACAAATGGATCTAATTAAACTAAGGAGCTTCTGCACAGCAAAAGAAACTATCAACAGAGTAAACAGACAACCTACAGAATGGAAGAAGATATTTGCAAACTATGAATCTGACAAAGGTCTAGTATTTAGAACCTAAAAGGAACTTAAACAATTAGGCAAAAAACTAGTAAACCCATTAAAAATGGGTAAAATACATGAACAGGCACTTCTCAAAAGAAGATACACAAGCAGCCAACAAACCTGAAAAAATGCTCCTGTCAGTAATTATCAGAGAAATGCAAATCAAAACTACGAGATACCATCTCACACCACTCAGAATGGCTATTATTAAAAAGTAAAAAAACAATAGATGTTGGCAAGACTGCAGGAAAGGGAACACTTACACGCTATTGGTGAGAATGTAAATTAGTTCAGCCACTGTGGAAAACTGTTTGGAGATTTTTCAAAGAATTGAAACAGAACTGCCATTCAACCAAGCAATCCCATTACCGGGTATATATCCAAAAGAAAACAAATCATTCTACCAAAAAGACACATGTACTCACATGGTTATTGCAGCACTATTCACAATAGCAAAGACATGGAATCAACCTAGTTGTCCATCAGTGGTGAATTGGATAAAGAAAATGTGGTACATATACACCACAGACTACTATGCAGCCACAAAAAAGAAGGAAATCATGTCCTTTGCAGCAACATGTATGCAGTTGGAGACCACTATCTTAAGCAAATTAATGCACAAACAGAAAACTAAACACTGCATATTCTCACTTGTTAAAAATATTTGAGAGGGATGTTTTTCAAAATATTAAAAAATTTTAAGGAAGATGTTCCTATGTGGCATATATTACAAAATTTAACGAGTGCTATGACTAACAGTGACAAAAATGGTTCAAGTAATTTTATCACATCTTACAATTTTTTATCAGGTATGCTTCTGTCATGTTATTTTGAAATTAACCAAAAGCCAAGATTTGGTGAAGTAAAAAAAAAAAACCTCAAAAATAATTTTAAAGCAATTATATTTGTCAATTCCATAAAGTAAAATTATTTTTACCCTTAATGAATATTTTTCATTTTATCAGCAATTATTTAAAAGTGAATATGTAAAATACATTATCTTGATTTATAATTTTTAAATAGTGTGAAAAGTCAGATGTGATGGATTTTTATATTAATGCAGCACCCAAAACACTTGTTTCCATGCCCACGTGTTTCTTCCAGAGTCTAAAGTTCAGATGTGCACAGCTCCCCAAAATCTGAGTTCCTTCCACTGCATGAACTCAGTGATCATTTTTAGAAGGACGTCTGAAATATATCTGAGGGTAACTTCCGAAGGGAAAGACCAACCACATTGTCTAATAGAGCATAATTTACTTCTAAGGTCATCAGGAGTACAGGTAATACTGACTATTGGTATCCTTAATCATGTTGTTGTTGCAATACAAATGTTCTTTATATGCCACAGTGAAATTATTATGCAAGTTCTAATGACAGCAAAACTTTTACACTCCATTGGTGCTAACTTATGAGCATGGCTACAAAAAACAAACAAACAAAAAACTTTAACTCAAATTACCGTCCAAGTTTTTGTCTAAGGTGGCCATCCTTATCCAAAGGAACTCTAATGTAAATCACAAACACAAACCACACATATAATTTTAAATTTTCTCATAGCCAAAGTAAAAAGAAAAAACAAACAGGAAAAATTAATATTAATAATACAATTTAACTTAATATATCCAAAATGTTACCATTTCAACATTATCAATATAAATATTATTAATGAGATATTTTGCATTATTTCATTTGAAGCCTTCAAAATCTTGTGTGTATTTTACAATTTGAGCTAAGCTCATGTCAAGTGCTTATTAACCATGTGTAGATATTGGCTCCTGTTTTGGAAGTTCAGCTATAGAGAGTTACACAGACCGTGAAAGATTTGGATCATTAAATGAACATTTACTGAGCACTTGCTCTATACCTGGCACTGTGTTGTGCATTTAAAAGGGTGCAAACATGAAGCAGAGATGGTGCCTGCACTCAAGTGTTTACACTTCTGTCAGGGAAATGAATGGGTAGTCACATAACTAGAAAATGATAATCATACTGTTTCAGTCCCTTCTTCCAGTAAAGTTAGCACAGTATAGGGTGTAAATCGGTACACAGCCTGGCACAACTCCAGAGGGTGCGTGAACATTGAATGTAGCCGCTGAAGCTAGGTTCTGCCCGGTCGGTCAGATAGATGACAATGAGAATGCGCCTGCCAGAGCTACGTATCACAGCAGCCCTGGTGTGCAACAGATTCAGATCTGTTGCTTAAAATAATATATACACTTATGGGTATATTAGTGGTCAGTTTCCATATTGAATTTCCTTCTTTCTTGCTAGCTTTTCTTTGTGTTCCTTGCTATTTGCTGATCTTGGCTGTTCAGGTCACTTTTCCAAATCTGTTCACTTCAAGATGTCATTGAAGTGAATGACTTACTTACTGAATGGTAAAAAGCAAGACTTTTTCTTCTGGCTTTGCAGATGCTGAGTTTCCCCCCGAATGAATCTGAAATGTCATAATGACAATTGCATTCATATTTCTGTTTTTGGCTATTGGAAAAACATACATAACTAAATCTCTTTTGGATCTTAGGATTAGAATAAAAGGGGTACAGTATGTTAATTAGGACAACAAATCTTAGGCATGTAAATACTAAGAAGTGTAAGAACTTGCTCCATGTCATCATGAAACACATCTATTTGTGGATGTTAGGGTGTAACTCTTTTCCTACCCCTGGTGTTTCCGTCCATGTGACAGGAGCTCAGTGTGACACCTGTTCTTTCAGGAGGCATCCAGAAGAAGGCACTGTGATCACAGGAGATGACAGCTTCATGCCTGCCATTGCCCCTGAAGACCTTCCAGTGGGACAAGAAGTGGGGGTAGAAGACAGTGACATGGATGCTTCTGACCCCGTGTAGGCTCAGGCTAACGTGTATGTTTGTGTCTTTGTTTTTAGCAACAACATTTAAAAAGTAAAAAGAAATAAAATATTTTAAAGATAAAAAGCTTATAGAATAAGAATACAAAGAAAAAATATTTTGTACAGCTGTGTGATGTGTTTGTGTTTTAAGCTGTTATTACTAAAGAGTCCAAAGTTAAAAAAATTGGAAAGTTTTTAAAGTCAAAACTTGCAGTGAGCTAAGGTTAATTTATCACTGAAGAAAACTATTTTGTATAAATGGAGTGTAGCCTGAGTACACAGTGTCTATCAGGTCTCCAGTACTGTACAGTGATACCCTAGGCCCTCACGTTCACTCACCACTCTCACTGACTCACTCAGAGCCACTTCCAGTCCTGTAAGCCCTGTGGCATATGCCCTATATAGGTGTACCATTTTTTATCTTTTATACTACATTTTTACTGTACCTTTTCTATGTTCAGATACACAAATACTTACCATTGTGTTACAATTGCCTACATATTCAGGATGATCACTTGCTGTAGAGGTTTGTTTCCTGGGGACAATAGGCTACACCATAGGGCCTAGGTGTGTAGTGGGGTCGTCCCGTCCAGGTGTGTGTAAGTGCACTACCTGCACAGTGACAAAATCATCTAACAACACATTTCTCAGAGTGTATCCCAGTCATTAAGCATCACGTGACTACAGCAGAAGGAAGGGCTCCACTCCTGGTAAGTCTTCCATGACAGGAAGCCCACTCTCCCAGCCCCGTTTCTTCCTCTTCTCTCCCCCTTACTCACTGCTTTCCAGGGGAGGTGAGCTAATTCACCTGATTGATAAATCTGGCACAGCTTCCCCCTTTTCCACCTGAGAGCACCTGTGTGCAGAAAAGAGTTTTCTCTGCTCCTCCGGACCACACATCTCATTGGGCAGACCCTCCTGAGGGAGCCTGGCCCTGGCTCAGCAACCCTGCACTGCCTGCCCCCCTGAGTAACTGTGGAGGGTCCCGCACTCGGTCACTGGGTCCCACAACCTCTCGGGTTATTGTTTACTTTTGTCTCCTCCAGTTGGAATGCAGGCTCCAGGAGAACGCACCTTTATATCTGTGTCATTCCCTGGGGTCTCCTTCTGCCCAGCACCGTGCCTCATACATTGAGTGTTTCTCGTTGAGTGACTGAATTTGCAATTTATTCAGAATCCTGGTGGATGCTATTTATGAAGCTCCCAGAGACCCACGCATTGAAGATAAAACATAGCAAGATTCATCTAACAATGATTGAAAGGGTGTCATTTGGCAGACTCTGGCTGCATGATGAAATAAAGGTAGAATAACAGTTGCTAGGACTACAGGAGGAGGAGGGCTAAATGAGGCGGGGCAGGCAGGGCCCGTCTATGAAGGAGTCAGGGGCTGCACTGATGGATGAGTAGGATTGGACATGAAGTGGGAGCTAATTGCATTTAGGCCCATTCTCCTACTCGCTCCCCACAGGTAGTATCATTTATATGTCAGCACACTAATAAAAGTCATCAGCATGACGTCCTCAATTCTCCCTGGTGCTTCTGAGGGAATGCGATACAAAATTTTTAAAAAAATGGATTTTGCTTTGTAAAATGCTACATAAATCAGAATCTAGTGTTTTGCTTTATTTATCTCTGCAAAACAACAATTAAAGAACCGTTCATATCATCTAGCATAGCAAGACAGATTTGATTATAGTGGATCACTTTACAGTCCTTTGGTTCTCAAATTTACTTTATGGGCTCTGTACTATTGCATGTTGCTAAGGGAATCTCAGCTTTATCTTTACTAGATGAAATACTATTGGGACCTTAGATCTTCAAAATGATTTTGAATCTAAAACATTAACAAGGCCACAAAGTTTAGTATCAATTCTCATTTCATTTGCATCTGAACATTTTAATGTTTTCTGCCTACACAGGACCAGATATAGACACACAAACACAAACATATAAATGTATGAAGATATGAGTATTTAATCAATGAAAGGAATTCAAATCTCACAAAAAATGAAGTTTTATAACAACAATAAAGCTTATATTTAAAGTTTTTCAGCAGCCTTTTAAGTGTAAGTTTAAAATTCCATTGCCAGCTTCAGAAGTGTAAGATTCACACAGCTTCCAGAGGTGTAAATAACTCCATCCCAGCTGGTTAATCACCAATAGAATATGCCACTACACACCTAATTAGCTTATTGTTAATCACTGTAAGGATGCAGTAGTGGCTACCTGTGCTAATAATTTTTCATAATTTGGATTGTCAAAGAAATCATGTTTAGATTAAAAATCCTGGAAAGGATCTACACAGGAAAGTAAACAAAATCTTTTTCTAAAGACCACGGGAAGATCTATACTGTCTTTATCGCTATTGAAATCATTAAGTGTAATGAACCACGTTAATGTAACGTTGAATTTGAGATGCTAACAGGACAAATGGAAGTGATGGGAAGTTTTATATTTTCAATTCTGAGCTCTCTTTCCTTTAATATGGCATACTTTTATTTTATGGAATAATATATAGAGTGAAAGGTTTGCACAGGATGAAAAACTTTGAGCTATTTTAGACTTTATTCTAACTCTGCCACTCATTATTTATGGTCACATGAAATCTCAATGCGTGACCTGTTTTATTAATGAATTAGCCTCAATAAGGTGTAAAGAATTAAGTCAATGGCTTAGATTTTGCCGGTTATCTGGATTTTGTTGTTGTTGTCACATGGATCCAGTATATTAGTCATACACATTTTAGTCTGTTTCATAGAATTTACTGAAGGAACCAGCATTATATTCGGAGTAATTTTGCCCAGTACCTAAAGAAAAATAATCAAAGCCTATTGGATCTGGAAAGGATCTTAGAAAGCAAATTGTCATCTCCCTTTTGTAGCAACCGATAAAGAAACAGAAACCAGCTCAGGTAATGTCCTTAGCTTAAGCCTAAACAACTCATGGCTGAAAGAGCTAAAGCTCATTGAAGTTTCACCACAGGAGGCCAGGAGTGCTAAGCTTCAATCACAGGAGATGCCAACATTTATCCTCAGGACATGACATGTATGGGTGTTCTGTTTAGTAGATTAGAAGCTCCTTTCACATTACCCAATTCAAACATTCCTCAGGTCCCAGGTCAGAACCTAAGAGCCTTCACAAAGTGAAAGGAACACAAGGTCCTCTTACCATGTGAGGTGCTGAGCCGCTATCTCAGATGGCGAGGATAAAGTTCCTGGTGACCTAGGCTCTTGTAGAAAGCTTTTCATTGGGCGTGATTAAATTGCTTTGGCCAAATTTTCTTAAAACTTGACACAAACGATCATTTGTCTAATGATTACTCTGTGGGCTTCTCAAATTGGAGAAAGGAAGGGATCTCCTCCTGAGAGGATTTGATATAGATGACCCTCTGTTCACTCTAGGAGTTTAGAGAATCTGGAAAACACATGCTGGTCACAAGAAGATCCCACATGGACTTGGACGTGTGCCTCGTGTGTAAATTCATTGTCAATTAGCTGTGATTTTACTGGGGAAATTCTGTTGTTAGGTTGGCTTTTATTTCAGAAGACATTATGGCTAGAAAATACGTGCTGAGAAAGTGTCTCACAGAAGTCCCTGTGGCGATCCGTCTTTGAGGGGCTGAGCAATACTCCCTTGTGTCTTAGTGTGTTCGTGAGAGAGAGTGAGTATGAGTGTGCATTTGTGTTAGGGGGGACGATGGAAAAACTTGGACTCTAAATGGATAAAATAACATTGAGGGCAGCTCAAGGAACAGCTTAAAATTTAGCAAAGTCCCTTTACTTTCTCTAATGTGCTTCTGGAGTTTGTAAATCCAGTACAACAACAGTAAGAATATTCTAAGTAGTGCCCAGGTGGGTCAGATAATTGACATTTAGGAAGTCTTGAGAGAGGGGATTTAAAATGAAACCAAGTACGCAGTGGAAGTCTCTGCTGAGGTCAGACTGTGAGGATGCCGCTCTTCTATGCCCTGGGACCAAAATGCCCAGTGCCCAGTGAGACGGCCGCTCTGTTCTAGCTGGGCAGACTGGGAAGTACTCGCAGGAAAATCCAGTTCCATTTAGAGCCCTGAGATCCCACCTCTGACCAAAATGGGGCAAGAGGGACCTGGTTAATTGTTATGCCTGAAACAACTAAAAAACAGGAAAAAGAGATAAAATAGTTTTTCAAGCCACTGGATATCAGACAATGGAAGCAGTCACCCCTAAGAAGCAGGACACAAATGAAGGAAGGGTGTCACTGCCCAGCTCACTGCCTGGAGAAAGTCTGCAGTCAGTGGAGCAAAAAGGGGATCCCAGCAGAGTCCAGTGGTCTCCCAAGCTGAGGAGACAGAGTAGGGTGTCTCACTTTCAAAAGGGAGCACAAAATAAAGACATTTCATACATACAAAGGAATTAGTAACCAGCCAATCTGCAGTTCAAGAAATCCGAAAGGAAGTTATTTAAGCAGAAGGAGAAGGGTAACAGATGAAAGTCTGGAGCTACACAAAGTCTGGAGCTACACAAAGGAATGAAGAGCATCAGAAATGGCAACTATATGGGCAAATAGAAAAATTTTTCTTATTGTTTAAGTCTCTAAAAGATAATTGATTGTTGAAAGCAAAAATGATAATGTATTGTAGGGTCTATAATATATAGAAGTAAAAGCTATGATATAGCACAAAGGTTAAGAGGGAAAATGGAAAAATGTTACATGTTATTATACTATATATAAAATGGTATAATCTCTTTTGACGTTCTAGTGTGGTAAGTTAAAAATATGTACTGCAAACTTTAAGACAATCACTAAGATTACACAACAAAAATTTGAAACAAATACATGAAATACAAGGCAATCATAAAAAATACTTAACCCAACAGAAGATTTTAACAAAGGAAAAACACGGAACCAGGACACATGGGACAAATAAAAATACAAAATAACACATTTATAAAACAACCACATCATAATCATAATAGAAGCAACTAATCAAAAGGCAGACATCGCCAGATTGTATAAAAGAGAAGCCAAAATTATAAGCTGCCTCCAAGAAACATACTTTAAATATACAGGCACATATAGGTTAAATTAAAAAATGAAAAAGATAAAACAGTGCTAACATTATTGAAAAGAAAGCTGGAATGACTAAATTAACGTCAACAGAGTAGTTTTCAGAGTACAGAAATTTACCAGGAATAAAAAAGTCATTTTATATTGATAAGGGGGTCAATTTATCAAGAGGACATAATAATTCTAAAGAGTTATGCACCTAATAACAGAGCTCCAAAATATATGAAGAAAAACTAATAGAACTGCAAAAAGAATCAGAAAATCTATAACTATAGTCAGATATTTCAATGCCATTCTCTCAATAACTGATACAACAACTATACAAAAAAAGTCAGTAAACATATAGAAAAATTGGACATTAGCTATCAATTGATCTAAATGATAATGTCAATTTGACATTTATAGAACACTATAACCCACAATGTCATACATGCATATTCTTTAAAGTACACCCAGAACATTTACCAAAATAGACCATATTTGTGTTCATAAGACTCAATAAGTGTAAAAGAATTTTGGATACCCCATTTACCCTGATGTGATTATTACACATTGTATGCCCATATCAAAATATCTCATGTAACCCATATATATATATATACACACACACACCCATATATATATATGAGGTTTTTTTAATACATGGGTTTTTATATATAATGTAAAACCATATATAGTTATATATGTTATATTTTATATATATAACTATGTTATATATACATATATAATTTCAGAGATTTCATTGCATAGTTTTCTAATATTTGAACATATAGACTAGGTACCCATAAAAATTAAAAATAAAGATATACAAATACATTTATAAACAAATAAATTTAATATAATTCAAGTTACACAAGGTAAGCTATCTGACCATATGAAATTGAATAAGCATTAGTAACAAGAAAATCCCTAAATATCTGGAAAATAAACAAAACCCATGTGTCAAAGAACAAATAAAAGGAAAAAATTTTAAGTATTTTAACTGAGTGAAGAGTAAACATATCAAAATTTGTGGGCCACCACTAAAGTAATAATTAGAAGGAAACACCACTAAAGTCCCTATTAGAAAAGAAGAAGAAAGGTCTGAAGTCAATGATCTCAGGTTCAACCTTAAGAAATGAGTAAAAGAATAGCAGATGCAAACCAAAGTAATCAGAACAAAGAAAATAATAAATATCTGAGTGGAAATTAGTAAAATATAAAACAGAAGAATAATAAGGAAAAATCAATGAAACCTAAAACTCTTTCTTTAAGAAGATAAATACTATTGATAAACCTCTGGCAAAAATGATCACAAAAAAGAGAAAAGACACAAATTACCACTTATGGGAATTAGACTGGTGTTACCACTACAGATTCCACATTAAAAGTATAATAACAGAAGTTATTAAGAACTTTATGACAATAAATACACCTTACATGAAATGGACAAATTTCTTGAAACAAACAAGCTATTCAAGCATAGTCAGAAAGAAATAGATGAACTGAATATCCCTATATACTCATTTAATTTTCAAATAAAGCTGGCATTGTTCCTCTTAATTTGAAGTAAGAAGACTGAAATAAGGATAAGGTAAGTAATTTGAGCAAGACCTTGTAGTTAGTAAATGACAGGATCAGATTTTGCCTCTACGTTTTCATCTCTATACTGCTGCTCTGAAGGAATGAATGAAAAAATAAGTATTTTCATTAGAAAACAGTTTAAATCCCATACATAGACTAAATTTGCAGACATATGTGTATACATGTGTGTATATATATATACACATCCTAGAATTTTGTATACATTTGATATGGTTAGGCTTTGTGTCCCCAACCCAAATCTCATCTTGAATTGTAATCCTCACAGTCCCCATAATCTCCACATGTCAAAGGAGAGACCAGGTGGGGGTAATTGAATCATGGGGGCGGTTTCCCCCATGCTGTTCTCCTGATAGTGAGTGCGTTCTCACGGTTTTATAAGGAGCTCTTCCCCCTTCCCTTGGCACTTCTCCTTCCTGCCGCCTTGTGAAGAAGGTGTCTTGCTTCCCCTTCATCTTCCACTAGGATTGTAAGTTTCTTGAGGCCACCCCAGGCATGTTAAACTGTGAGTTAAACTCTTTCCTTTATAAATTACCCAGTCTCAGGTGGTTTTTTATAACAGTATGAAAACAAACTAATACAATATTATAGTTAATATACTTTATATATTTATATATGTTCATATACATATTTGAAATGTATATTTACTATAGCTAATATTCTTTATATATAATAATATATATGTTCAAATATTAGAAAACTATGCAATGAAAGCTCTGAAATTTTAAAATATTTTCATGAGTTAGTTTGGAAAAGTAAAGACTAACTGTGGCTTAAATTATTGGAAGAGAATATTTTTGTAAATTCTAATTCAAGATCAATGAACTCTGAAAGAGATTGATATGGTCATTATCCTTTTAAGCACGAGTTAATGATCCAGTTGGAATGATTAGCCAACTGTTAAGCAAGTCCAAGTGTAAAGAGCATACATAGTGCAATCATGTGGACCTAATTTGAATCTCTGTTCTGCTCTTTTTAGCTGGGGGAGATTACTTAATCATTCTAAGCTTTGGTCATGTCATCTGTAAGAATGGGGGTGCAATGCTATCTTAAATAATTATTGAGAGGATTAAGGCTAATGTATTTAAAATCCCTAACCCAGTGGCAGGCAGAGAGAAGAAGGGCCATAAATAACAGATATTATTATCATTATTACTATTGTTGGTGTTGGACTTCATTTCCTTGTAAGCTCATCCTACTTCCAGTTGTTGATAAGCCAAAAAATTCCTGGGGAGAAGATGGGAACAGTTTAAGAATAATTAAAACTGAAAATGAAAAGAGAGAGAATAATTAAAACAAAACAATATTTGGCAAGAAGTGGATATAGAAAAAAGGGAAGTTTGAGTTGGAAATGTTTCCTTTCTCCTTTTATCTCCTGCTGTCTATAGTTTCCCAGATTTTTCCTTTTTTTTTTTTTTTCTGATTTGATTCTGGTATTGCAAACGGACTCAATTTCCTCTTCCCTTCCTCACAGATATTTGTAAAGCAAGGGTTTAACATTCAAATGCTTACAGGAATTATGTAAGTAAAGTGAATTATTGAAGCAAGCTTTATGGTATTCTTTCCCCACACACATGGTTCATTTGCATATTAATCAGCAAGAGATAATTACTCCATTTCCAAATGAAAATTTGCTCTCTTTCATTTTTTCTGATAACATGTACTTATCCAGGCAATCTGGGGCCATAGAAGTATTCATCTACTTTAAGAGAAACAATAATGCAAAAAAGATAATAAACATCGATTGGCATTAGACTGCCATGTTGGAGTTAGCAGCAACTGGTGAGAATGAAGAAAACTGGGCAAGACATGCCATCTAGAAGGGGTAGGTGTTACTTGACTACAGACATTCATTGACATATAAGAATATGGGTCCAGTGTTACCAGAAATTGCAGTATTCCAAAGAAGCCAGAAATTTGGACAGGAAAATTCTCAGTATTTGAAAGTCTCAAAAAATAATTGCACAGGTTTGTCAAACACATCTGAGGACAGCATCCAGCCTTTAGGACTCTGGGTTATGGTCCTGCTACGGTGGAGTCAAGGTTCTTTGAGGTCTGGCAGTCACTAATGGGTAGACCTATCTCAGAAATAGAGTTTGATGACAAGAAAACACTTTCACACACAAAAAGTAGCCATTTATAATCTCTTGATTATCTACAGTAATGTTTTCCTCTATTCAGTTATCAGTAAACAGAACTTCCACCAACTACTTAACCAAACTGCTTTGCAAAATGTGAAGACATTTCTTTCATCAACTAACTGATTAACTGATTCATTCATTTATTTGATGACTACTTTTTGGTTGTATATTATGATCAAGGCACTGTGGGCAACGCCAAGATAATTAAGATATAGTTGCTCTTTTCTTAATCATTTCTGTTCTTCTTTTTTTTAACCTGAAAAAGATAGTTTTGAAATTACTCTGTTGTTTGGTTCAAATGATTTTTCTTCACCTTCTATTTGTATATATGGCAGTAGAGGGCATTTTGAAGGTCAAGTGGAAGGAAGGCTTTAAAGATAAACAGATGAGTCTTACTGACAGTCAATCAAGAAACGGTGCTATAGGAAACTTTCTCTAGCAATGAACAAATGCTGTGATGGTCAGCAAATCGGAACTGATTCCTGAACGACCACAGTTACACGCAACACACAGGCACCAGTATTACTTTGTTGTCAACTAGAGAGGCCTAGAGTATGTTCTATAGATCAACCTAAGTAATACTTTAATGAAAAGTTCTTACGATTCTTACTTTCAAATAAATGTGTAGAATATTCTGTCATTCTGAAAAATTTGCCTTTACTCAGTTAGAGCAGACTGAGTAAAAAATGTTCTCAATACTTTTAATATTATAGCCGGGGTGATTTCATTTCATTTACAACTTGCTGCAGTGAAGAAAGCAGGTTCCCTAACTCTTTAAACACATTATTTTATGCATAATAGGGTAATTATATTAAATGGGTACACTATCAGTGGACTTCTTGGATGAGTGAATTTTCTGGGGCTAAACAAATGCCACATGTATATAGTAATGTTCTGTCTTGGCACATTAGGCTGGAATTTAATTACCTTGTATAAAAATCACAGCAAAATCTTATCAGCATAACTTTTTTATATTTTATTGTGTGAGTAAGTGAATGCTGTCTTCAGCTTAAGCCCCAAAACCCACAAACAAGATCATATAATGAAATCGAATTCTCCCAAGAACCACATACAGTGAAGACAATTCCCTAAAGTAGTAATTATACCATATAAATGAGAAAGAATATCATGTTCTTAGAAAAGCTGCTATTTCCAGTGTACAAGATAGAGACTGAGTCATATCAGAAGTTACCCACAGAGACCTGTGGTTTTCTCTTTCTCTGTTCTCTTTGATTTGGCCTGAAGGCTTTCAAACCTATTCTGCTTTCTGTTTACCGGCTGTCACTCCCACTTCATTATAAAGAACTCTTAGCTCACCCTGGTTCTTATGCGATGTTCTCTGGAGCTAGGACTGGGAGATACATAAATATGAAAGTTGTGTGTACAGTGGAGAGAGCAGGTTTATTGG
Source organism: Macaca thibetana thibetana (assembly GCF_024542745.1). Classification (NCBI taxonomy): domain Eukaryota; kingdom Metazoa; phylum Chordata; class Mammalia; order Primates; family Cercopithecidae; genus Macaca; species Macaca thibetana. The sequence continues at coordinate 161,090,103 of NC_065581.1, read as the reverse complement.
ATCCTAGAGCACTGATCCCCTGTGGCCGGTAGCACCACTCAAAATCTCTTTGGAGAATTGTGGTGTCTGCTATTCCCCTCATGGAGACCCATTTCCTCCTTGTTCAGATTTCATTAACTCTTTGGACAGTGCATCAAATAGGTTATTGAACAGTCTACAACCCACCCGTTTCAAAGTCTTCAGCTTACACTGCAGCGTCCAAAGGACTCAGCTGTGTGGTTGTGCCAAGGTCCTTGGGAGCCCATGCACACCTGTAACCCATCCCCAAGGCCTTGCATGTGCCACCATCTCTGCAGACAGGGCTCTTCCGGCCTTCCCGGGGCAGACTCTTGTCTCTCCTTCAAAATGATGACCATCAACTTCTCAGGAGGTTTTTGCTGGCAGCTTTTTGAGGCTGGGCTAAGAGCTCCCTCAGTATTCCAGGAGCCCCTACTACTCAGGCCAGACTTAGCTCATAGGTAATTTCACATTTTCCTGGCTCTCTCCTCCCTAAACCATAAACTCCCCAAGGGTAGAGACTGCATCATTCATTGTTGTGCTTTCCTTTTCTAACACAGAGCCTGCTGCATAGGAGTGTTGAATATCAACCCTCCGATAAATAAATGCTGTGTACTGCGATATGAAATGACGATCATGTGAATTACCATTTGCTGAGTTCCTACGGGGCCATGTGTGTCACACCCAGTCCTCATAGCACCCTGCGATGTACCCATTTTACACACGAAGCGACTTAAGATGCATGCCCAAGGCCACACACTGAGAGAATGCCAGAGCTAGAGTTTAAATCCAGATCAGTTTCTCTGCAAAGACTCCGAACATGATGCTAGAAGGATGCCACCACACTCTCTTTTGTTTGGAGCGACAGGGACGCCTTTGGAGCACACAGGGACCCACTGGTATGGGGAGTGTGATGGGAGTACAGTGAGGGTTCCCAGGCTCAGAAGCCCGGGAAGTGACCTCCACCAATGCCCTCAGAGGGGGACTTCTGGCAAGTCTGTCCAGTACGAAAACAGAGAAAACACAGCAAGAAGTTTTTGACCCTCCAAGTACCTTGCACCACAACCTGTGGGAGGGTACTATCTCAGGGACTAGGCACTGCCCACTGACCAATGAAGCCTGATTGCATTTAGAGACTGTCTTCCAGGTCTGCAAGAGGGAGGAAAAGTGAATCTGGCCTGGATGGCCTAGACTAAAATGACTCAGTTCACTGCTACCTTGGATGTGTAAACCAGGACAAGGATCTTAATGATCAGACTAATCTACAGAGAATCCTGCTGATGGCTCACTCTTTTGTAATCCATTGAAACGAATCCAACCATAGGATGTTACAAGTACATCCAGTTGGAGGTTTCTGGTACAATTACAAGCTGTAAAATTATTACCATTGTAGGCATTTGTGTTTGTAATTATGTTTCATAATTAATGTTCCAAAGTAATATGTTAGGTTCTCACCTCCATTTGCAGCTTTCTAAATGAAAGATTTCACACTAAAGACTGCAAAATACCAGGGCAGGCCATGAATCACCAGGATTAATGATACTTCACTCGGAAATTTTGAAAGGCTGAGGCTAAAGTAAAACTCACAAGAAAATGAGTCACGTATAGTGGATTAGACCTTGCCTGGGAAGAGCAGACTTCATGTAATAAATACAATTTTTATAATTAAAATGTTTTACTATGTAGAATGCTAATCCCCTTTAAGAAAGGAACTCTGTGTGTCACTAAAATGTTAAGGAAATATATAGAAGGCCAAGCCAGTCTTGTTCCTGAATTTTTGTGTGTGTGTTTAATCCAATTTAAATTGGTTGAGAGTCTGAAGAGTTAGGTGGGCAGTGACTATCCAATCTTGTATTGAGCTTCTACTATGAGCAGGGCTCTGGCACACACCTGTCTAATGCAGGCTGTGATTAAGGTACCTAAAACTCACAGGCCAATAAACAGCTTGCACATAACAGGTGCTGAAAAATGTCTGCTGAATTAGCAAAGGTAGGTTAAACAAATTGTACCATTCTATACACTCAGTGAGGACCAGAGCTAGGATTTGCATCCTGAGACGTAATAGTTCTAATGAGAGGAATGAAGATGCCCTGACTGCTTCCTACCAATAAGAATGGGGCCTCCAACAATCTCCTGATATCCTCTTATTTATGTTTATTTCTATCCATAATTATTTGGGTATTTCTAGTCATAATGTTTTTGGACTGATTGCACAAGTAATTTAAAATGTCATTTTTTTCATATTCTTTCTGCCAATATGAATGTCTGTCCAGTAGGGAATAGTGCGAATTCTTTCCTATTCAGATGTGAGAAACAGCAGACTGGTGCCGTGGCTGCTGGCCGTGCCCTGCAGCAGGAATGCAAAGTGCAGTTGGCAGCCAGGTCAATGGAAATTCCCACATCTAGGGCTTTGTCCACTAAGGAAAGAGTGATCGATCACTCAATAAGAGGGATTGTAATAACTGGCTAAACATTTTCGAAGAAAAGGGTTAGATTCCCTAATTGACTTCACATGTCAGAATCAATTCTAAATGACATTTGGTATCATATAACGTATAGGATGGAAATACAAACAATAAAACCATTTTTAACGTAATCTTGGGGTAAGAGGGACCTTTCTAAGCATGCTTCTAGAGCAGAAATAATAAAGTCAAAGTGGTCAGATTGGACTATGAAATTTTATTGCATATAAAAATATACCCACAATATGAGAGAAAACATTTCATATGCTTAACGAAGAATGAATCCTTATAAAGAAAAGAACACCATGCTAGAGGGAAGAATGGACAAAGACCGCTACATTCATCAACATGACATACTGAGTAGTTTATAAGCAACTTCTCTCTGAAAATTTTTGTTAAAGACGCAAAAACATTGCAGAGCAAAATAACAAATACTTGCTCACATTCATCCTTTACAAAGTAAGAGCCAGAAAGGAAGGGGAAGCAGGAAAGGCATGCCAGGTGATGGAGACCAGGGGCCTCCTGAAGGCATTCTCACTCCTGGAGATTCTGAGTTGCACGTGGCATGAGGACTGGAGATACGTCCTCAGATCCACACCAAGTACGAAGTGGGAGTTAAGATTCCTGCTTAAAGCGAGGACTCCTAGATGACAGCACCCTTAGGGAAAAGGTGGGTTAGAAAATCGTTCACCTGGGAAAGAGGTCACAATAATGTTAGTAACAACACTGACAGCCGGCATTTATTATGACGTACTACCAGTGGAACAGAGTTCCATGTGCTCCATATATTAACCCATTTTATCTTCACGATTCTTTATGGTAGGTACTATTATTATACCAGTCTAACGCCTGAGAAAACTAAAGCCAGAGAGGCATGTAACTTGTTTAAGGACATACTGTTATGAAACATACAATTCAGTCAGTCTGGCTCTGAGAAAGGAGGGGGTGTATCTCCCGGCAAGGAATTAGCATCCAGACTACAAAAAGAACTCCTCCAAGTCAATAAAACAAAGATAAACAACTCAAGAGAAATTGGGCATAATATTCAGGCAATTCACTGAAGAGAAGACATATAGTGTCAAGCTGATATAGGAAAAGATGTCCAATGTTACAAATACAGATTAAAAGTCTGACAATGTCAAGTATTGGCCAGCAAGAGGAACATGGGGACTCCCATTCCTGGCTGATTAGAATGGAAACTGAGGCTGGGCATGGTGGTTCACGCATGTAATCCCAGCACTTTGGGAGGCTGAGGCAGGTGGATCACGAGGTCAGGAGATCGAGGCCATCCTGGCTAACAAGGTGAAACCCCGTCTCTACTAAAAACAAGAAAAATTAGCTGGGTGTAGTGGCGGGCACCTGTAGTCCCAGTTACTTGGGAGACTGAGGCAGGAGAATGGTGTGAACCCGGGAGGCAGAGCTTGCAGTGAGCCGAGATCACACCACTGCACTCCAGCCTGGGCAACAGAGCAAGATTCCATCTCAAAAAAAAAATAATAATAAATAATAATAATAAATAAAATAAAAAAAAGGAATGGAAACTGAAATTAGCACTTTGAAGAATAATCTAGTGAGTTTATCTGAAGGTCTCTCCTCTTTCCCACTGCCTTGCTTTCAAGACCTGTGTCAAATCGTCACCTCTTTTATGAAGTCTGTTGTGGACCCTTGGGCCCACCTTGACCCTGAATTTTTCCAGTTTCCAGCATTATTCTGCTACTCATTAGAAGACATCATTCGCTGCTGTCTGTCACTAGTTTTCATCTGTTACTTAAGGGCCACGGTGATGTGGTTTTGTAATTTTTCATTCCTAGAATCTAAGAAGGAGCTAAATAAGTATTGCTGGTTTGACTATAAAAGGACTAATACAAGCAAATAAACCATATTTTGGCTTTCTCACTTTTTCATTAGCATATGTCAGACACATTCCGACAATCCAATTATAGTGAGCACAACATATCTTAGGGCAAACAAATCTTTAGTGTTTTTGCCTTATGTAGATTTGCTCTATATTTTCTTGAAATTAAAATTGAGCATGACATATTTTCTGAAGAAAAGAAAATGGATTACTGTACATTAATGTCAAGTTTTATCTTTATCAAACCAGTTTTAAAAACTATGTTCATTCACTGAACATCCCAAAATGACAAAGGCCTAAGGCTCTAATTGACTTTTGGTAAACATACGACTGAATCATTAAACTGTTTTAGTTTATTGTATAAAATCTAGGCACTAAGCAGTTATTAAGAGAGATAACATAATGTCTCCCTGCAGTTTAATGACCACCCATGACTTATGCTACTATAGGATTCTCCAATCTACACTTTAATCCTGATTACTCAGCATATATTCTTTCTATTTTTCTTAAAAACTCTAGTTTTAAGAGTAATGTGTGCTCTTGGTAGAAAAGAATTTGAAAGACAAAAGAAAGAGTAGAGTACCCGTAATGTTACCAACAAGAGTTGAGACAACTACTGTTAATACTTTGAAATGTGATTAGTCTAGACTTATTTATACAATATTGTACAAGGCCAAAGTCTTGCTGTGTGTATAAATTCCACATGCTATTTTTAAAATTTGGCATGAGTACTTCATTTTGTTAATATATTATTTTAAATTGCTATACAATATTCCATTGAATGGATTCCTCAAAATTTAATTAGCCATTCCCCTAGTTTGGTGGAATGTTTTGTTTTTCTCAATTTCTGTTTTCTCTAGCTCTAACCTAGAGTATCTTTGTGTATAATGATTTGGTGGGGGGTCTATTTTGGATCAAAGCACAAATGAATTTTCTACATCTGGTTTGAAGAACGTGAACATACTAAGTTACTTTTATCACCTCCATTATGGGACTTGAAAGTGATGATTTTATTGTATTTTTGTCAGTAATGACCACTTTTAAAACAACAGCTTTAAGATATTATTGACACATAAACATTGTATATATTTATGGTATACAGCTTAATGTCTTGATATATGTGTACATTGTAAAATGATCACAACAACCAACCTAATAAACGTGTCCATTATCTCACATAATTATCTCTATGTACGTGTGTGGTGTGTGTATGTATGCACACACACGTGAGTGGTGAGAAGATTTAATTTAAGATTTATTCTCTTAGCAAATTACAAGTATACAAATATGAAGTATTATAACTATCATCACCATACTGTACCTTAGATCTCCAGAAATTATTCTTCTTGCATAACTAAAACTTTGTGCCCTTTGACCAACATCACATGACCCAGCAATCAATCCCAATTCTGGGTATATATTCAAAGGAATTGAAATCAGGATTACAAAGAGATAGCTATCCTCCCATGTTCATCGTGGCATTATTCACAATAGCCAGGATATGGAAACAATCTAAACGTTCTTCAACAAATGGATGGATAAAGAATACGTAGTATATACACACAACAGGGTATTATTCAGGCTTAAAAATAAGGAAGTACTGAACACAGTCAGCCCTCCATATCTGTGTGTTTTCCATCTGTGGATTTAATCAACCAAGGATTGAAAATATTCATAAAAAATGGATTTGATGTGTCGGTACTGAATATGAACAGACATTAACATTTCCTAAACAACAGAGTATAACAATATTTACATAGCATTTACATTGTATTAGGTATTATAAGTAATCTTGAGATGGTTTAAAGTATACAGGAGGATGTGTGTAGGTTATGTGCAAATACCATATCATTTTATGTCAGGGACATGAGCATTCATGGCTTTTGGCATCTGAAAGAGGTCCTGGAACAAACCTTCCACCACTGCTGAGGTATGACTGTACTTTTATCTCCATCAGCTATTAAGATACATCTGTCCGATATCCTCAGGATCCTTCCAGATACACACATTCAATATCAAACTTAGGAAGTTTCCTCTTCTGACCTGTTTCTCCTTCTGCATTTGCTGTTGTGACCTAGAGGATCAACCTCTAACCAGCTGTAGAAGTCAGAGCTGTAGAGTCCTTTTTGGCTCAGGTCTTTCTTATCCTTGTGTCCCTGAGAACAATGTTCCACCTCAAATCTTAATCTGTACCCTTCTCTACATTCTCCCTGCCATTGCTTGGTTCTTATCTTGCCAGAGTAGTAGCATTGCATGTGTCTATTCTTGATTGGGCGATTTAAAAAGTGTAGTCAATTTTTTTCATCGCATAAGTAATACATGCTTAGAGAAATGTATTGAACATTGTAATGTAACAAAAACAAAAAAACAACAAAAAAAACCAATAGTTTCATCACACAGTAGCTCCCACCTATTTTCTCCCACACAATTTTGTAAAAATATTGTAATTAAACCATACTTATAGTTTTCTGTTTTGCTTTTTCTTTTACTATAGCCTGTTATTGCTCTCATATTATTAGGAACTCTTTGTAAACTTTTAAATTCACAGTATTTTCTTAATATTCCATTAAGAGATTGTACCATAGTTTATATAACCATTTCCTTCCTTGTTTGGCATTTTAATAAATACGTTGCACATAAAACTCTTTCAGTAGATTCAGTTGTTTCCTTAGTATAAACTCTCAGAAATGGGATTACCCCATTAAAGTCTATGAACATTTTAAAGCCTATCAATTTTCATTGAGTGTACATAGAATGGTTACATAATAGCTTTCTCTAGAACATAGCTGATCCTATCCCAAACAGCTTCTCTTTCCAAAACAGCTATGTGGCTGTGTTCATACCCAATAAATGAAATTCCTCAACTTGCTGTTCTAAGGCTTGTCCCATGCATATCCATATGTCCAGCTAAATCGCTACTGTCTCCTCAACTTAAGCGTCCTGGCTTTCACGTATGCTGAACCTGCACCTATTGCTGTCTCTACCTTGATTGACCCTTCTCCTCTTTATTCAGTTAAATCTCTGCTCCAATCCCACTCTGTGTCCCTAGTGAAATTCACAGTGTTCTTCCTCAATTTAAAAGTAATTGCTCCTGGACTCAGAGAGGAAGGTGGCAGATAGAAGACAGGGCTAACATGCAGCTCCCACTTGGATGGAGAGAAAAGCATGTGGAGACTCATACCATGGAGTTTTGCTCCAAGAACCACCTCAAGAATGTACCAGGAAAACCAAAAGAATTCACAGATCCCTTGAAAGAAATGACACGCCACTGCAAATTCCATGAGATGGGTGCAAAACTGGTGTTCTCTTGAATGTGCCACCACCTGGGTGGAGGCCAACCAACTCAGGACATTACAGCAACTCATGACATCATAACCCTGCTCCAAGGAAGGAGAAAACAACAGCTAATTCCACTGCCTGCAGAATCCTGGATAACCAGAGGTCCTGGGTCTGTCTGTGCGACAACTTCACTGCTAGCATAATCAGCATTTGAGAAAGCACACTAAACATATCTACAAACAAGGATTCTCACAGAGTCTATCTACTTCAATCCCCTGCCACCTCCACCAGAGCAGGTGCTGTGTATTAGTCTGTTCTCATGTTGCTAATAAAGACGTATCTAAGACTGGGTGATTTATAAAGAAAAAGAGGTTTAATGGACTCACAGTTCTACATGGCTGAGGAGGCTTCCTAATCATGGCAGAAGGTGAAGGAGGAGCAAAAGCATGTCTTACACGGCAGCAGGCAAGAGAGTGTGTGTAGGGAAACTGTCCTTTATAAAGCCATCAGATCTCGTGAGACTTATTCACTCTCATGAGAACAGTATGGGAAAAACCCACCCCCATGATTCAATTACCTCCCACCAGCTCCCTCCTATGACATGTGGAGATTATGGGAGCTACAATTCAAGATGAGATTTGGGTAGGGACACAGCCAAACCATATCATGCTGGTATCCATGGCTGGGAGACCTGAAGATTGCAGACATTTCCCAGCACCAGCCCAGACCCTGGTAGCTCCACAGAGTGGCTAGACCCAGAAGAGCAGTAACAGTCAGTGCAATCTGGTTCTCAGGAAGTCCCATCCTTAGGGGAAGCAGGAACACAACACATCAAGGGATCAACTCATGGGACAAAAGAACCTGAAGAGCAGCCTTGAGTTTCAGATTTTTCCACTGAAGTAGTCTACCCATAGAAGAAGAAATCAGAAAAGACATTCTGGTAATATGACAAAACAAGCTCTATAACATCACCAAAAGACCACACTAACTCTTCAGCAATTAATGCAAACCAAGAAGAAATATCTGGATTGTCAAATAAAAATTCAGAAGGTTTATTATTAAGCTACTCAAAGAGATACCAGTGAAAGCTGAAAACCAACTTTAAAAAATTGAAAAAAAAAATACAGGATAAGAATGAAAAATCCTCTAGGGAAACAGATATCATAAAGAAAAAAAATCACAACTTCTGGAAATAAAAGATACACTTAAAGAAATATGAAATGCACTGGAAATTGTCAACAATAGACTACAACAAGTAGAAAAAACAACTTCAGAGTTAAAAGAGGCTTTCGAATTAACCCAATCAGACAAAAACAAAGAAAAAAAATAAAGTCCTAACTATCATTATTTTTGTTGCATTTGCTTCAAGGTTCTTGGTCATGAAGTCTTTGCTTAAGCCAATGTTTAGAAGGGTTTTTCCGATATTATCTTCTAGAATTTTTATGGTTTCAGGTCTTAGATTTAAGTCTTTGATCTATCTTGAGTTGATTTTTGTATAAGGTGAGAGATGAGGACCCAGTTTCATTTTTCTACCTGATGGCTTGCCAATATTCCCAGCACCATTTGTTGAACAGGGTGTCCTTTCCCCAATTTATGTTTTTGTTTGCTTTGTTTAAGATCAGTAGGCTGTAAGTATTTGATTTTATTTCTGGGTTCTCTATTCTGTTCCATTGGTCTATGTGCCTTTTTTATACCAGTATCATGCTGTTTTGGTGACTATGGCCTTATAGTATAGTTTGAGGTTAAGTAATGTGATGCTTCAGATTTGTTCTTTTTGCTTAGTCCTGCTTTGGCTATGTAGGCTCTTTTTTGGTTCGATTTGAATTTTAGAATTTTTTTTCTAGTTCTGTAAAGAATGATGGTGGTATTTTGATGAAAATTTCATTGAATTTGTAAATTACTTTTGGCAGTATGGTCATTTTCACAATATTGATTCTATCCATCCATGAGCATGGGATGTGTTTCCATTTGTTTGTGTCATATATGATTTCTTTCAGCAGTGTTTTGTAGTTTTCCTTGTAGAGGTCTTTTATGTCTTTGGTTAGGTACATTCCTAAGTATTTTATTTTATTTTTTTGCAGCTATTGTGAAAGGGGTTGAGTTCTTGATTTGATTCTCAGCTTTGTCACTGTTGGTGTATAGCAGAGCTACTGACTTGTGTACATTAATTTTGCATCCTGAAACTTTGCTGAATTCATTTACCAGTTCTAGGAGCTTTTTGGATGAGTCTTTAGGGTTTTCTAGGTATACAATTATATCATCAGGAAACAGCAATAGTTTGACTCCCTCTTTACCAATCTGAATGCCCTTGATTTCTTTTTCTTGTCTTATTGCTCTGGCTAGGACTACCAGTACTATGTTGAATAGCAGTGGTGAAAGTGGACATCCTTGTCTTGTTCCAGTTCTCAGGTGGAAGCTTTCAAATTTTCCCCATTCAGTATACTATTGGCTGTGGGATTGTCTTACATGGCTTTTATTATGTTAAGGTCTGTCTGTTTTATGCTGATTTTGCTGAGGGTTTTAATCATAGAGGGATGCTGGATTTTGTCAAAAAGCTTTTTCTGCATCTATTGAGATGATCATGTGATTTTTATTTTTAATTCTGTTTATGTAGTTTATCACAGTTATTGACTTATGTATGTTAAACCATCCCTGCATCCCTGGTATGGAACCTGCTTGATCATGGTGAATGATCTTTTTCATACGCTGTTGGATTCATTTCACTAGTAGTTTGTTGAGGATTTTCATGTCTATGTTCAACAGGGATATTGGTCTGTAGTTTTCTTTTTTTTTAATGTCCTTCCTGGTTTTGGTATTAGGGTGATACTGGCCTCATAGAACAATTGAAATGAGGATTCCCTCTTCTCTGTCTTTTGGAATAGTGTCAATATGATTGATACGAATTCTTCTTTGTATGTCTGATAGAATTTAGCTGTAAATCCATCTGTTTCTGAACTTTTTTTGGTGGCAGTTTTTAAATGACCATTTGAATCTGACTGCTTGTTATTGGCCTGTTCAGAGATTCTATCCCTTCCTTAAGCTTCCGCATAGCAAACTAAATAATCAGCACAGTTAACAGACAAACCACAGAGTGGGAGAAAATCTTCACAATCTATACATCCAACAAAGGATGAATATTCAGAATCTACAAATAACTCAAACAAACCAGAAAGAAAAAAACAAAAAGTCCCATCAAAAAGTGGGCTAAGGACATGAATAGACAATTCTCAAAAGAAGATGCACAAATGGAAAACAAGCATATGAAAAAATGCTCAAAATCACTAATATTGTGGAAATGCAAATCAAAACCACAATACAATACCATCTCAGTCCTGCAAGAATGGACATAAGAAAAAAATAATAGATGTTGGCATGGATGTGGTGAAAAGGGAACACATTACACTGTTGGTGGGAATGTAAACTAGTACAACCACTATGATAAACAGTGTGGAGATTCCTTAAAGACTTAAAAGTAGATCTGCCATTTGATCCAGAAGTCCCACTACCAGGTATCTACCCAAAGGAAAAGAAGTTATTATACGAAAAAGATACTTGCACATGCATGTTTACAGCAGCACAATTTGCAATTGCAAAAATATGGAACCAGCCCATCCCATAAATCTAGGGGTGGATAAAGAAAATGTGGTATGTATATACCATGAAATACTACTCAGTCGTAAACAGGAATGAAATAATGGCATTCGCTGCAACCTGGATGGAATCGGAGACTATTATTCTAAGATAAGTAATTCAGGAATGAAAGACCAAGTATGGTATGTTCTCATTCAAATGTGAGAGGTAAGCTATGAGGATGCAAAGGCATAAGTATGATACACTGGACTTTGGAAACTCAGGGGAAATTGTAGGGGTGGTGAGGAATAAAAGACTACACATTGGACAATGTGAACACTGCTCAGGTGACAGGCGCACCAAAATCTCATAAATCACCACTAAAGAACTTATTCATGTAACCAAACACCATCTGTTTCCCAAAAACCTATTAAAATAAAAAAATTTTAAAAACTCCTAGAGAAAGGAGTGGAAAATGATATTCCATGCAAATGGAAACCGAAAGCAAGCAGGAGGAGCTATTCTTATGTCAGACAAAACAGACTTTAAGGCAACAACAGTTAAAAAAGACAGAGGGACATTATATAATGATAAAAGGATCTGTTCAACAGGAAAATATCATAATCCAAGATATATATATACCTAACACTGGAACTCCCAAATTTCTAACAATTATTACTAGACTTAAGAAATGAGATAGATGGCAACAACATAATAGTAGGAGACTTCAATACTCCATTGAATGCACTAGACAGGTCATCAAGACAGATAGTCAACAAAGAAACAGTGGACTTAAAACTATATCTTACAACAAATGGACTTAATGGATATTATAGAACATTCTACCCAACAACTGCAGAATATACACTCTATTCATCAGCACATGGAACATTCTCCAAGATAGACCATATGACACGCCACAAAACAAGCCTCAATACATTTAAGAAAATAGAAATTTATATCAAGTATCCTCTCGGATCACAGTGGAATAAAACTGGAAATTAACTCCAAAAGAAACCCTCAAACTCATATAAATACGTGGAAATTAAATAATCTGCTCCTGAATGATCTTTGGGTCAAAAATGAAATCAAGATTGAAATTTAAAAATTCTTTGAACTGAACGATAATAGTGACACAACTTGGGAAAACTACTGAGATACAGCAAAAGTGGTGCTAAGAGGAAAATTTCATAGCATGAAATACCTACATCACAAAGTCTAAATGAGCACAAATAGACAATTTAACATCACACCTCAAGGAACTAGAGAAATAAACACAAAAACCAAACCCAAACCCAGCGGAAGAAAAGAAATGGCAAAGGTCACAGCAGAACTACATGAAGTTGAAACAAAAAGAAAACAATACAAAAGATAAATGAAACAAAAAACTGGTTCTTTGAAAAGATGAACAAAACTGATAGACAATTCACAAGGTTAACCAAGAAAAGAAGACAGAAGATCCAGCTAAGCTCAATTGGAAACAAAATGGGAGATATACCAGAGAAATATAAAAGAAATATAAAATGGGAGACCAATACCAGAGAAATATAAAAGATTGTTTGAAGCTACTGCAGACACCTTTATCCACACAAATTGGAAAATCTGGAGGAGATGGATAAATTCCTGGAAATATACAACCCTCCTAGATTAAATCAAGAAGAAATAGAAACCGTGAACAGACCAATAACAAGTAACAATAGTAACAATATTGAAACACTAACGAAAAAAAAAATTGCCAACCAAAAACAAAAACAAAAAAAGTCCAGGACCAGATGGATTCACAGTTAAATTCTATCAGACATTCAAAAAAGAATTGGTACCAATCTTACTGGACGAAGCTGAGAATCAATTTGAGAACTTAACCCCTTTCACAACAGCTCCAAGATAAATAAAATAAAACACTTAGGAATATATCTCACCAAGTACATGAAAGATCTCTAAAAGAAAACTACAAAACACTGCTGAAAGAAATCATAGGTGACACAAACAAATGGAAACACATCCCATGTTCATGGATGGATAGAATCAATATTGTGAAAATGACCACACTGCCAAAAGTAATTTACAAATTCAACGAAATTCCCATCAAAATACCACCATCATTCTTTACAGAACTAGAAAAAATAATCCTAAAATTCATATGGAACCAAAAAAGAGCCCACATAGCCAAAGCAAGACTAAGCAAAAAGCACAAATCTGGAGGCATCACGTACCTGAATTCAAACTATATTATAAGGCCATAGTCACGAAAACAGCATGTATATGAGTGTGTGTGTGTGTATGTGTGTGTGTATATATATTTTCTATATTTTTGCCATTGTAAATATGTATATACTTTTTAAATATATAAAATATAAAAATATATATTTTAATATAATATATATATACACCATGGAATACTACTCAGCCATCAAAAGGAATGAAATAACGGCATTTGCAGCAACCTAGATAGAGTTGGAGAGTATTATTCCAAGTGAAGTAACTCAGGAATGGAAAACCAAACATTGTATGTTCTCACTGATAAGTGGGAGCCAAGCTATGAGGACACAAAGGCATGAGAATGATATAATGGACACTGGGGACTCAGGTGGAGGTTTGGGAGGGGGTAAGGGATAAAAGACTACACTTTGGGTACAGTGTACACTGTTCAGGTGATGGGTGCACCCAAATCTCAGAAATCACCACTAAAGAACTTTTCCATGCAACAACCACCACCTGTTCCCCAAAAATTATTGAAATTAAAAAAAAAAGTAATTGCTCCCATTCCTGCTTTATTTTATGATGACACTTAACTTGTAGCAATTACCACAGTTTCCTGTAGTGTAGTTTATTACAAATACATTTAATGAGATTCTTAAAGGCAGGGCCATATATTGCCAATATTTATATCAGGCAAATATGAAATATCTTCCACATAAGTGATGGAAGGTTGAGAACATCAGATCGCAAATAAGCAAATTATCCTTCTGCATTTAGCTTTGTCTCTGTAGGTTGGGTAGATAAAACAATATTTCCCTGTTGCTACTCCATAGGATGTTTCTTAAATGGAGAATATTAATGTAAAAACATGCTTGGAAATTCTAAGCAAAAGAGCAAACAAACAAATGCCCCAAACAAGAGTATTATTGTATTTCTCCAATTCTGCCATATTTATCTGCTTCTGAACCTTACTTAATCCTGATAGAAAAGCATCATGGTAGCACCTAATTATCATTTTTTCTTAATATACGGCAAGAAAGACATGAGATCTCAACTGCCCCTACTGAAAAGCCAGAGGAATGAACATTTTCATGTTTATTTTTAAGAGACTAGGTAAAACAATGGCGAACTGACTGAAGAGTATTAGGCATACATTTATGACCTGGGCCTAATGACATGAGATCTGTATGCAGTGTAATTAAAAACTTATGCTAGTCATTATTACACTGAAAATGTGTGTGTGTGCATGTGTGTGTGTTTCACATAATTGGATGAGAACTAGTACTGGGAAAACCTTGAACCTTCTTAAGAGTATGAATTAGCTGAACAAAGAAGCTAATATATCGACCATTTATTAAATGCCACCATTAAACCACGTATCTTTCTAAAACTCGCAGGCCTTTCTTCTTTCTAAATATAAACTTTTGCAGTTTAGTATTCATTTCTGTTAATTTCTAGGTTTCATTTTTTTTTATGGATTGAATATTATTTACCAACTTTAGGCCCTAAAAACTCTGAGGGAGAATTTTTAATACCTGTGAATTTATTTTATTTAAGTAAACTTCCAAATTATTACTAAATAGAAAGCACATTAAACCTTCATTAGTCTATCTTTAGTATCCTTTGCTGCATACATTATTTATTCTGATAGGAGAATAAGTCAAAAAGTGATTTTAGCTCGAAGTAAAGCTAAAAAAATCAGATAAATTATAAAATTATACCAACATTTCAAGTGTCTAAGAGATAAAAGTTCATCAAATAATTTAAACGTAATTTTAATGTATTAGCACCACTCAAAAGGGGGCTTCACAACATTGCCTGGGCAAGGATTTTTGGGATAAGATCTCCAAAATACAGACGACAAAAGCAAAAGTAGACAAATTCGATTACATTGAACTGAAAAGCTTCCGCACAGCCAAGGAAATACTCAACAAAGTGAAGAGACAACCTACAGAATGAGAGAAAATATGCACAAACGATGCATCTGACAAGGAGTTAATATCCAGAATATAAAGGAACTCAACACAGTGCAAGAAAGTAAATAATCCAATAAAGAAATGGGCAAAAGACCCGAATAGACTTCTTCAGAGAAGAAGACATACAAATGGCCAACAGGTATATGAAAAAATGCCCAACATGTCTAATAATCAGGGAAATGCAAGTCAAAACCACAATGAGATGTCACCTCACCCCAGGTGGAATGGAGTGGCAAGCTTAACAGAAGAGTAAAGGCATCTTGGACTGGCAAAGGGGGGTTGAATTAGCTTTAAAGCCTTAATTCTGAAATAAACATATTCATCCTAAGAAAGCAGGTGATTATAAAGACAGATTATTATCCAAACAATGAGAAAAAAGGACCTATATAACAAATATATGTTTTGCACTTATTTACAATTGCTTTTAATTAAATAATTAACTAGGAGACTGGTGAACAGGGATTCAGCAAACCTATACAATTCTATGCAATTTATGGATTTCAGAACTCATCTACCTTTATCCAGGAAAGGTGTTTCATCCAATTCTTCTAAGGATGAGTCACCCTTAAAAATGTTAAAAATCAATGTTCTAGAGGAAATTGCTTAGTTGAACAAAGCATTTCATTATTTGGTGAGTTTAAATTTTTATTATTTTTCTTTTCTTACTAAATAATATAGTCTGTATTTAATTTGTCATACTCTATTATAATCACTATTTTCCTTCAACTCTGGAGAATGTCATTTCCACTTCTCTTTGTCTAGAGTTTCTACAGTTTTTTTTAGAAGGGCAAGAATAAACTGCTGAATAAAATAAGTCTAACAACACAGTTATGTGAAGAAAAAGTTGATACCCTGCACATATCCCCTTCATCCATCCCCCTACAACTGGGAGTGTATTTGTTCATACAGTTTAATCCTCACATCATGTAGAATTATGTCTACAATGTGTGTGTGTGAGAGAGACAGACAGACAGAGAGAGACAGAGACAGAGACAGAGAGAGATGTATTTCTTTTTCTAAAATGAAACTGGTATTCTAAACAAAAGTACATGTTACCCTACACATTGTGTTTTTTGTTTTTAAACAGTGTCTTAAGGACACACAGTTTCACTCTAAGTCAGTAAATGCAAATTTAATCTGTTCTTTTAAATATCTGTAAAATATAATATTTTCTTATACAAATTTAGTATAATTTCTTCAGCCATATTCTAAGTAATGAACATTCATGCTGTTTATAGTTTTGGGGCTATTTAAACTATGCTGTTATAAATATCTTTTTCTTTTTTTTTTTTTTTTAATTGAGATGGAGTCTAGCTCTGTCACCCAGGCTGGAGTGCAGTGGTGCAATCTTGATTCACTGCAACCTCCGGCTCCCGGGTTCAAGGGATTCTCCTGCCTCAGCCTCCCAAGTAGCAGGGATTACAGGCGCCTGCCATCATGCCTGGCTAATTTTTGTATTTTTAGTAGAGATGAGGTTTCTCTAGGGTGGCCAGGCTGGTCTTGAACTCTTGACCTTAGATGATCTGCCTGCCTCGACCTCCCAAAGTGCTGGGATTACAGACATGAGCCACTGTACCTGGCCATAAACATCTTTATACATATGTCAGCGCTTTTATTTTTATAAGATTAAAAAATAAGGTAGGTTTGGGGTGTTTAAAAATAAGCAGATACTGAATTTTAATAAACTTAGTAATGTAACTCTTTTAAAAAGTTTTAACACTTCCTATTCCCATCTGCAGTATAACTGAGTAGCCCCATTGTGCTGTACTCATACCCAGAAATACTATTCTAAATATTTAATAATAAGCAAGGCAGGAACATTCAAGTGCCATGCATTAATCCTCTAATTACCGCTCTTGAAGTTGGAAGGGTTTGGTCACTCAGAGAAGGGTGGGATGGGGTTTGGGGAGAAAAAGTGGGCTTAGGGTGGCAAATATTTACAAAGTGGAACGTTAGTGTTTTATTGGTGATGCTTAGCTTACCAGGTAAATATCAACCCAGCCATTGCTAGGACTTATTGCTGTTTCTTTTTAATTTGAAAATTTAATAAAAGAAAATGGTATCTTGTTGATACATTTAATTTTCACTTTCTTAACTTTTAGTTTAGAAGAACAACTTTTAGGTGACAATCTATATTCATTTATCTATTACCTGTTAAGACTTTTCCATTTGTATTTATGCTATGTATCTTTTTATTGTCATTAGAAAGGAGCTTTATGTATGTTAGTGATATTATTTATCAAATGTTACAAATATTTTCTTTGGATCTATCCTTCATCTTGTATCTGTATTTAAAGTATTCTTAGTTGTTCAAAACTTTAAATATTTATATAATAAACAATTTACAATCTGTAATACCATTATATTTGTTTCTTACTTAATAAATATTTCTCATTTACTCAAGTCCTGCAATTTTCTTGCTATATTTTTCTTAGGGCTTGTATAGTTTTATTATTTTTGTGAATTTTTTCCCTGTTTTCATTTCCAATTGGTTATTAAAACTATAAAGAAAATTACTTTCATTTGGCGTATTTCTTTTCTATGCATCCACCCTACTACCATTTTTATTTGGTACTTCTAATAGTATTTAGCATTCAGAATATTTTGATTTTGTTGTTGTGTGATGTAATTATATAACAAAATAATTTTTTCTTCTTTTCAAAGTTTGTCATCCATTGCATGTCTTATTACATTAGTTAGATTCTCTAAAAGAAGTTAAACAATAAAAATGAAATCAGGCATATCTACCTCGTTCCAAATTTCAGTGGCAATGACTTGAATACTTAATCTGGATACCGCACTGCTGTTCCATCTCCACATCTATAAACCAGAGTTATCTTATTATCTTTCTGTACAGCCTGCTGTTCCTCCTGTGTCTCTTGACAGCACCACCTCCAAGTCATTCATTATAAAAACTTAGAGGGTATCTGCAACTACCTTTCTTCCCCGCTCAACTCCAGTCCATTATCCAGTCCTGCCAAAGATCTCGATCTCCTCCCCACCTTTCCATCTAGGATAGGGCCACTTCGTTCTGCCCTCATAATGGCTAGACTGTTCTACAACTGCCAGCATCATTCAGCTATAGTCCATTCTTCAAATTGTTTCCGAAGTTCTTTTGTTAAAACTCAAAATAGTTTTCCTTCTCTATTTCAAAATCTCAAATGGCTCTTTTAAATGTTCAGAATAAAATTTAAGTTTTAAAACATGATACTCAGTGCCTTCATTATTCTGAAACCAAACATCCCTCTTCACGTTGTCTTGTGTCTTGCTTCCATTTCTCACTACTCATGGCCTCCAGGTTTCAGGATTTCTCAAACACACATTTTATTCTGTTCATTTTCGTGTGTGTGTGTTTGCTTTTGCTCAGCCTTCCCTGCCCTGCCCACCTCCATGAATTTCTACTCTTATCTCAAATCCCATCTCACACCCAGCCCTTTCCAGCACATTCTGTCAATCGCCTCACTGGATGTGTAAATTCTGAGGGGACAGATTTGTAATTTTTCTTCTTTGTAACTTTTCATCTTTGTATTTTTATAGCGCAGTACTTGGTATGGTAGGACTGGAACAGTATTTGTGGAAGGAAGGAAAGAAGGAAGGAAGGAAGGAAGGAAGGAAGGAAGGAAGGAAGGAAGGAAGGAAGGAAGGGAAGAAGGGAGGGAGGGAGGGAGGAAAGGGGGGGAAAAGGGAGGGAGAGAGGAAGGACCTGCTAAAGATTTTATTTGAATTTTTTCTAAAACCAGAGCTAAATCAATTTAAAGTGTTGAGGTAATTAAAAATGATTTTGAATATATAAAAATTAAAGTTGTGGAGCAGAATTGGGTAACTAAGAGAAAAAATGATTATCCTGTATGTCAGCAAACTTATCTTCAGTGAAAAGTGGTTTAGAGAGAATTTAAAAAAAAAGGAAAATCTAACATAAAACATGACAAATGAACATAGCGCTTTGTGCTTTGTAAACACTTCATTGCATTAAAGTGTGAAACAAAACACAAAGAGCAGATATCCTATACAAGGAATTTGTGGTGAAGAGCAGATGATTAATTTTCTTGTAGCATTCTCTAGTACTCACTGCAATACCACTTTGTATTTTAAGACATGTTTTCGATTTGGCAAGTTGTAATACATACTAATCACTTGCCATATATCCGGGCTGGTTTATATTTACAATATTGTCTTTTAATTAGTACTGTCGATGATAATTAAGCTTAGATCATGGTAGCAATTTACATGATGGTGTCTGGGTCCCTTGCACCCCTTGAGTTACCATCTATTGGCTTATGTATTTTCAGCCTCCCAACCAACATGGACTTCCTGTCTGGATACCGTGGTAGGCATGGTCCAGACAAGAAGGCAGAGAGAACACAACAAAACAAGCTCAGATTATTGCAAGGATTCTCGTGAAATTTCTCCACATTCACATAGTTTTCATAAAGTTCTCAGCAAAAGTCAGAAAAGTCAGATCTTGAGTACCATAGAGAGAGCTCACTGCTGTAAGAGTTAGTCATAGCAAGCCGTGGCAAAAGAGCCATTGTTACCGAGCCTTAATTCACAGGACAGTGACTCCGACCACGGATTTGGAGAAGGATTGCCAGGTTTAAGTCCCACTCATCACTAATGAGTTATAAGAAAGGCAAGTGATGAATCTATGATTCAGTTTTATCATCTGTAACAGGGAGATATAATAATATCTCCCTGATAAGATTATTTGTGATTAAATATAAAGCTCTTAACAATACACTAAGCATCATGTGTGTTAGCAATTATTAATATCATCATCATTATTATTTAAGGAAACAGAATGCGTGTCAAAAGGAAACAGAAAAAAGGCAGAAAATTCTATGTAACAAATCATATTTTTCTTTGGGGAACCTATTCAGTAAATATTTTCAGTGGTATATAACGGACATATACCAGATCCCAGGAAAAGACTGGTTATAGGATGAGTCCTTTTAAATTAAGTAGGTGAGACCACAATTCTTAAAGCACTATAAAGAAATATAAGCAAGTAATTTGTGATGACAGTAACGTTAATTTTCAAGCACAAAATTTCGTATATTGGCTTTCTTAAAGTGGAATCTCATTGATACACTGCTGAATTTTGCCCGATTTACTTTGGCATTACATCTTAAATTTTTTACTCCTTATACGAAAAGTAATTCAAGATGGATTAGAGAATTAAATATTAGACCTAAAACCATAAAAACCCTAGAAGAAAACCTAGGTAATACCATTCAGGACATAGGCATGGGCAAGGACTTCATGTCTAAAACACCAAAAGCAATGGCAACAAAAGCCAACATTGACAAATGGGATCTAATTAAACTAAAGAGTTTCTGCACAGCAAAAGAAACTACCATCAGAGTGAACAGGCAACCTACAGAATGGGAGAAAATCTTTGCAATCTACTCATCAGACAAAGGGCTAATATCTAGAACCTATAAAGAACTCAATCAAATTTACAAGAAAAAAACAAACAACCCCATCAAAAAGTGGGCAAAGGATATGAACAGACACTTCTCAAAAGAAGACATTCATACAGCCAAGAGACACATGAAAAAATGCTCATCATCACTCGCCATCAGAGCAATGCAAATCAAAACCACAATGAGATACCATCTCACACCAGTTAGAATGGCAATCATTAAAAAATCAGGAAACAACAGGTGCTGGAGAGGATGTGGAGAAATAGGAACACTTTTACACTGTTGGTGGGGCTGTAAACTAGTTCAACCATTGTGGAAAACAGTGTGGCAAATCCTCAAGGATTTAGAACTAGAAATACCATTTGACCCAGCAATCCCATTACTGGGTATATACTCAGAGGATTATAAGTCATGCTTCTATAAAGACACATGCATACGTATGTTTATTGTGGCACTATTCACAATAGCAAAGACTTAGAATAAACCCAAATGTCCATCAGTGACAGACTGGATTAAGAAAATGTGGCTCATATACCATGGAATACTATGCAGCCATAAAAAAGGATGAGCTCATGTCCTTTGTAGGGACACGGATGCAGCTGGAAACCATCATTCTCAGCAAGCTATCGCAAGAACAGAAAACCAAACACCGCATGTTCTCACTCATGGGTAGGAATTGAACAATGAGATCACTTGGACACAGGAAGGGGAACATCACACACCAGGTTCTGTTGTGGGGAGTGGGGAGCGGGGAGGGATAGCATTAGGAGATATACCTAATGTAAATGACGAGTTGATGGATGCAGCACACCAACATGGCACGTGTATACATATGTAACAAACCTGCACGTTGTGCACGTGTACCCTAGAAGTTAAAGTATAATAATAAAAAAAAGCACATTCCTTTTTGGCTTTTTAAAAATGAAAATGGCTTGCTATTAATTATATTGCTGCACTACTTATGTTTATTACAGAGGTTGCATGTGGTGGCAGCCGCCCTCCATTTGCAATGAGAAAGGACAGTTATGTTGGAACTGAAATACCTGAGCAAGCTCCATCATAGACAGGCAACTTTCTTTTTTGCTTCAAGCTCTGGCAAGTCAGCAGGGCCCTTTTCTTCTATTTTATAATTTTTATGTTACTTGCAATAAATCCTTCTCTAGAACTTTCTACTAACACTTCAAATGAAAAAGGGTACCTGAGAAAATTTAGAAAATAATCACAAAGGAGTGTTTAAATACTGTGGGTAAATTTGTAGCTTTGGGGCTTGTTTCCTTTTCTTTATTTTTTTCTGAAATCTATTCTCTCCTGAAAGTAAGAAACTTAGGGTTCATTTAACCCCTTCTGTCTAAATAATGGGACCCCCATAGTTATTTTTATTGTTCTGCAAAAGATCTATATCTGTAATAGTGTGCGTACATCTACACACATACACACACACACACATACACGCACACACACACACTCTTAAGGTTTTATGCAAAGCAGGACAATTGAGTTTCTAGCACTTTTTTAGTTCTTGTTTATTGAAACAATGACTTACTACAACATAAATATGCTGAATAACCTTGAAAAAGGTAGAAAATTGTGGAATACCTAATTTGGGGAGAAAAAACTGGTCAAAGGGAATCTCAAGAAAGAAGACTTACAACTTTAAAGACAAAATGACATTTCAGTAAAAGAACTGCCTTGCTTGCTGCAGAGCAAGAGTGGGAGTCACCAACCTGACATTCCGTGCTAAAGCTGGGGGGTGAGTGGGAGCCCCTGAGAGAGGTCCTATCAGCAAGGGCTGCAGTCACAGCTGAAGGTGATCATGCATGAAATGGAGCCAGGTCTCACATTAGATGGAAGGATCGCATTACACTTGCAACAGACTTTCACATCGATTCTCTCATTTGGCTTTCAAGTCAGCAGTGTGAACTGGTTAGGGCAGATTGCCTTTGACTAATTTTACAGACAAGGGGCTGAGGCCAGAGAGGGCCAGTGACTCTTCTGCTGCCTCATGACTGGTCAGTGCTGGGTCCACGCTGAGGACTGATGTTGGTCTTTTGCTGTGTTTCAGCTAAGTCCCACTCAAAATCCATAGCAATCACCAACATCAGCATCACTTTACCATACTAGGAACAATGCTTAGCCGTCCATGTTCTACATTTTTTTCTTTACTGATGTTACAGTTTTAAAAGAAAGTTTCTCCATGACAGAAAACACTTGTAACCTATTTCTTATTCCTGACATCATAGCTTCTTCAAAAGTATGACATGGTGGATAAAACATCTTTAAAACCCACTTTATAACAGGGATTCCTAAATGCCATAATGAGCATTTAAATCTAAAGAATCATTATAGAAGCTATTATTTTTTCAGAATTCTCACCTATCAGAGCATGTTGTTTACTATTATAGGGTGTTAGACATACAAGACCAGTACACTGTGGAAAATGTAGAGCAGACAATTCTTCAGCCCTCCATATGATCAAAGTCTAAGATCCACTAAATGAGGAGCAGACAATTCTTCAGCCTTCCGTATGATCACAGTCTAAAATCCACTGAGTGAGCAGACAATTCTTCAGCCCTCTGATCACAGTCTAAAATCCATTGAATGAGGAGCAGACAATTCTTCAACCTTCCGTGTGATCACAGTCTAAAATCCATTGAATGTAGAGCAGACAATTCTTCAGCCCTCTGTATGATCACAGTCTAAAATCCACTGAATGTAGAGCAGACAATTCTTTAGCCCTTCGTATGATCATAGTCTATAATCCACTGAATGTAGAGCAGACAATTCTTTAGCCCTTCGTATGATCACAGTCTAAAATCCATTGAATAAGGAGCAGACAATTCTTCAGCCTTCCATATGATCACAGTCTAAAATCCACTGAATGTAGAGCAGACAATTCTTCAGCCCTCCATATGATCACAGTCCAAAATCCATTGAATGAGGAGCAGACAATTCTTCAGCCCTCCATATGATCACTGTCTAAAATCCATTGAAAGACAACTTAAGGTGTCCAGATTCACAGATGTGTTATGGAATCTTCTTGTCTTTCATTCTCGGAGACTCTTATGCTTTCACTTCAATGAGTGCTGTGCATGTGGAACTGGGGGATGAGGGGACTTCTACTGATATATCCAATCTGCAGGTGCCAGGGATGCACTGAGATCGTCTGTTCGGGTTATGATTTATAAGAGAGAGGAAGCTCGGTCAATGTGGTTGCAAGAATAGGTAATTCAACACTGTTCTTAATAGAGAGGGCACTGCTTATTCAGATCATAGTCGACTGTGAGGCTTTTGACCACGATAAAAAGAAACTGAAAGAAGAAAAATTCCAGAAGAATCTGTGAAGCAGACACAATCAGATGAAGTAGGCAATCTTTATAGACTTTGCTACATGTGCAAGTCAGACGGCAGAGGAATAACTGGCCTTAAGAAGCTTCAACCCTTGACTGGTCCATAGGAGTCATAGGATGTCTATTGTTTTATAATGAATCACTGCAGGGTAGAAAATATCTCAAACATCACTGAAGCCTATCTCTTCATCTTATAGATAAGGGAACCCAGGTCTTGAAGATTTGAGACTCGCCAGTCTTAAAACCTGTGACAGGCAGAGGTAGTGCTGCATGCTGGGTTTCAGATCTCTGACCCACTGTTCTGCCCCCTGCCATCTGACTGTCCTCATGTGGAGGTCAGAGCACTTGTGACCACATGCACCAGAGAGTTGAGAGAGGCTTTAGAGCCTGAGATCCAGGTGTCTCTTGAGAAAACTGTGAGCGCCATGGTGACAGAGTGGACGAAGAGACACAAGGAAGGAGGAGAAAAGGTGGCACCAAACAGATGCTGGCTCCTCTTCATAGGGGCCTGAAGGATGCAGGAACACTCGGGGAAGGGAAGAGCTGCTTCTGCAACCTAATGAAAGCTGTGGTCCAGCAGGAATTAATCACAGAGGCTCTTGTGCCTCCCCCTATCCTTAGGGGTATTTGTTAGGAAAGAATGGTTAGTTTGTGTCTTTCCCAATATTAAAAACCTTATTCCATAAGATTTACTTTGGAGACAGGTTGCTTTCCTTTTGACCCACATTTTCTAGGAAAATATTTACCCCATGTATGTGCACCTCTGAAATTTGAGGTGCGATTCTGGAGGTGGATGCACACGTTCCATGACTGTCCCAGAAGATGCGATGGTGAGGGCACCAGGGTCTCTGACACTGTAGTGGTTTTTGTTTCATGTTGTAGATAAATTCTTTGTGCTCAGACACTGACTGGTTTCCT
Source organism: Macaca thibetana thibetana (assembly GCF_024542745.1). Taxonomy (NCBI): domain Eukaryota; kingdom Metazoa; phylum Chordata; class Mammalia; order Primates; family Cercopithecidae; genus Macaca; species Macaca thibetana. Next base: position 161,065,077 of record NC_065581.1, on the reverse strand, counting down.
CCCAAGGTGTTTAGAAAGCTCTGTAAGTGCTCACTTACAGATCTTCATAATGCCGCTGTGGTTGTAAGAGGCTGACACATTTGATCAGTGCTGGCTCTTTATCTATAAAAAGTGACTTCGTGGATTACACAGGTTGACAATATGGTCCATGATCCATATTTTGTGAATGGAAGAACTGGAGCCCAGATACAGAAAATGACACAAGGCTCCACAAATCAATATCAGGGCCTCGGAACAGAGCTTAGCTCCTTTGACTCGTTGTCCGATTCTTTATTTTGCCACTTCCCTCTCTAAAACGCTTGTCAAGTGCAACTTGCAAATAAAAAGCCTTCATCCAGAATGCTCTGTGACACTGAAGAGAGTTCAGTCTTTACAACCTGAATTTGTGTTAAGGAAGCTGTCAATACAACGTGAAATTGCAAAACAGTCGTGGCAACTGGATCTAACCTATCTGTTTTAAGAACCAAGTAAAGATGTCCACATCTTGTTTTTAGCATGGGGATGTTAAAAATGGAATGTATTCACAAAACTCACGGCCACTGAAACAATTGTTCAGTTACAGTACAAGCCTGCCCCTTGCTGATTACTTCAGTCAGGATATATGGCTTAGGTGACAGGGGCAATGCCATTATGAAATTTTGTTTTATGTTGTAATTTTTACCTGTTTGGGATCTGAATTGTGATGAGAAGTATTTCATTCCTTTGATTTACAGTGTTGAGAGCAAGGAGTAATGGTAGGCAACTTTAATTTAGCTCTCTTAACAACTTTCAAGAGATAAAGGGTTGTGAAGATACAACGGGATGTTCTAGGATTGCTTCCAAAGTTGTTTTGAGCAGACAACTAATGAGAAGCATTTTCTTAATCTGATATCTATTTGGCATGACTCTTCTTGGGTGAGGAAGTGAGGAAGGGTAAAAGTGGGTGGGGGAAGAGAGGTTGGGAAACTATAAACATTATCGTGCTTGTTCACTACATAGGAAAGCAGCTGGTTTCTTCATCGATAGCTGGGATTCTTGCCAAATGAGAAGAGGGGGACCAGGTGGTCCCTGGCACGTTCAATGCCATCAGCTTCTGCAAGATGAGCTCTCCTATAGAACCTAAGCATATACCCACAGCAGCTCTGAATATCAATGCACTCCCCCAGACACTCTCCTCAGACTGTGCTCATTCTTCCCTTCAGGAAGAGACTCCTTAGCTCTATGTGGCATTTCAAGCCATTTTGGGGGACAGGTGGCATCTGCACAGCCTGGGGGATTTTAGAGCTGGAAGTTTGGTAATTATCTGCTCTCATTTCTTTTGCTGCAGGTGAGGAAACTGAGGTCAATTTCACCAACAATGGAACTCACACGAGAAGGCACTATTTGCATGTCATGGCAACAGGCAGAGTGAAAAAGCCACTGTCAAACTTCACATCCAACTAATTTTACAGAAATGTGCTAAGCATGAACCTCTAGTGCATCTGGCCTACCAGCACTTCTCATTTGACCATTCATTGACTCCAAGGTGCTATGTGTAAGCCAGCTTCCTGAGCTCAGAGAGCTCACATGCAACAAACATGCCGACAAACAATGGCAATTGGTGGCAAATGCATGAAAGGGGATACTTTTTGCTACATTAATAGCATCCACCATAATAAATTACAACTGAGAGGATAAAGCAGGGAGGGAAATGGTCTCAGTCAACTTTACAAAAGGAGTCAAGTAGAACCTCTTGAAGATAGTGACATTTAAGCTGAGACCTAAGTCATGGGAAAGAGTGAACAATGCCATGCCAGGTCCCTTCAGGAGGAAACAGTCAAGGTTTTAAGGAACGGAAAGAATATCACAATGGACAGAACTTGGGAGCAAGGGGCAGACGGGGCCAGGAAGAGAGCTCAGAGATTTAAAATACGTGCAATGGTAGGTCCTAGCACTGGAGTGATATGATCTGAGTGACATTTGAAGCTCACCTTTGCTTCTTGTGGCTATGGAAATAGTTGGGGGAGGTGGGTGGCAAGAGAGACAGGGGGAGCGACAAGGGGGTTGGTTGCAGTATTTACGGCAAGAGATGATGGGGTAGCAATGGACAGAAGACACGATGGGGTAGCAGTGGACAGGAGAGAGAGAGGGCAGGAATTTGAGGTATGTTTGGAGATGATAACATCAAAGGTTCTCACCAATCCCTTGGAACGGGAGGATGAGGTGAAATGGAGGAAATGGAAATGACTCTCAGTTTTCTGTCTTGAACCTGAGCAGTAATAAACAGCAGTCAGCAGTAAGTACCTTAATCTTGACATTCCTAAAATGAAAATCTACACCAAGTACTAGATAAGTGAATACAATTAGTTACTGGACCTCTATTAGTGTCTAACTTAAAATCAGGGAATAAGTAAGACAGGTAAGACTCCTGTTTTCTTTCTCTCTTTCTCTCTTTCTTTCTTTCTTTCTTTCTTTCTTTCTTTCTTTCTTTCTTTCTTTCTTTCTTTCTTTCTTTCTTTCTTTCTTTCTTTCTTTCTTCTTTCTTTCCTTTTTTTTTTTTTTTTTGGTGATGGAGTCTCGCTCTGTTCCCCAGGCTGGAGTGCAGTGGCACGATCTCGGCCCACTGCAACCTCCGCCTCCTGGGTTCAAGTGATTCTCTGGTCTCAGCCTCCTGAGTAGCTGGGATTAACAAGTGCCCGCCACCACGCCCAGCCAATTTTTGTATTTTTAGTACAGACAGGGTTTTGCCCTGTTGGCCAGGCTGGTCTTGAACTCCTGACCTTGTGATCCACCCGCCTCAGCCTCCCAAAGTGCTGGGATTACAGGAGTGAGCCACCGCGGCCGGACTATTAATTTGCTGTGAAGTTTTTGATGTATGCATGACTTCAGCCTCTCACTTTCTTTTCTCTGAATATTATATACCCATGTTCTATTATTTGATTGAAAGTCGGGTAATAATTTTTTTCCACCTACGTGGTTCCTTCATTACTAGGCTTCTGTCACGCTGGAACATCAGTAATTTTGACACGTCCAAGAAAGCAGGAAGTTAACTCAGAAATGTGTATCATTCTGACTGCGTTAAGTTTGGTTTGACAGTAAAACATATGCCTTTCAAAAGGAAGTTCTATCTTGTTCTTGCTTTGAGATTCCTGAAAGGATTGCACGATCTAACCACAAATGTCTTATTAACTCTCACAATACTTCAGTGAGAAAGACAGATACAGATTTTTTTTGTTTGACAATATTCTTGCAGAATGAGTTATATAACAATCCCATTATAATTTCATAAAATACATTTTAGGCTAATGTACACATGCATATCTTTACTTTTGAACAACCAATGCTGCTTTCTGAAGGTAAAACCAGATGTTTACTTTCATAATAACCTGGAGTAGTGATAGAGACCCAATTTATTTGGCGTTCTAACACAGTGGAAGAGAGAAACTCTCTGAGGGGTATAGAAACAGACATGTAACCCATCAGAGATTCATTCACCTACTTAATTAATTATGGCACTCTGGAATACAGCTTGGCAGAGGAAAAGATAGGTAGTGCATAACTCACTATGTAAATAATCCACAGTTTGATGTTAGCTGAACAAAAATATTCTTTAGGAATATTTGTGAATAGCATCCAATTTTTAAGGTGAGGAAATATAGAATATTTTAAAATATAAACAAAGATTTAGTTTTCAAAATTTGCATTTATATTTCATTCTGATTTTAATTTATGAATGTTCTATTTGATAGACTCATTTGTGAAGAACACAATTGTACTGTGAAGTAAAATCGCATTTTATGATGTAAAATAATATCATTAAAAAAGAGAAAGTTCAATCCCAGCACTTTGGGAGGCTGAGACGGGCGGATCACGAGGTCAGGAGATGGAGACCATCTGGCTAACACGGTGAAACCCCGTCTCTACTAAAAATATAAACAAATTAGACGGGCATAGTGGCGGGCGCCTGTAGTCCCAGCTACTCAGGAGGCTGAGGCAGGAGAATGGCATGAACCTGGGAGGCGGAGCTTGCAGTGAGCCGAGATCATGCCACTGCACTCCAGCCTGGGCCACTGGGTGAGACTCCATCTCCAAAAACAAAAAAAAAAGAGAAAGTTCAATAATGTTCTACAGAAATCTATTGATCAAAATTATAAATATAACTAAGATATGAAGACCACATAGTAGATGTGACATAGATTTCATATCTATTAAACTAAACCTTATGAAATTAGGTAGACAATCTACAGATTAGTTTAACTTTTAATAACACACTTTCAGATTTCTATAGGAAATGGCAGTGTAAGAATTCAGAAATCTGACATATCACAGATCAGACACATTTGATACCTGAAAGTTTTTTTTTTCAGTTTTAGTAATAAAATCGCTTCCAGATGTATTCTAGGAAAATATCTGCTTCTTCATTTCAAACCCCAAATAGAAAGCATCTGTTATTAAGACAAGCATTAATTTCTATAATAATACACATCATGTGCTACTTTTGAGCATTATCCAGTTTAAAACACTTAGTATGATAAAACGTGTAATAAGGGGGAAAAGGAAACCATAAATAATGTCAAGGTTAAGTGTAATTATTACAGAGGCTAGGTTTAACTTGCCCTGAAGCTGTAAGGTTTTATATTTATTTGTCTAATCACGGTGTAATATCCATATAATTTTGTTGTAATTACACAAATTTCTCTTCCTTATGAGCCAGAAAGAGACTATATTGCAATGAAGTGCCATTTGTCTTTAATTTACCAGTTTTCTTGCTAACTAAAGCAATTCACAAAACCTTACAAGGGGCCATCAAGCAACAAAATATTTAAAAATACAAGTCATTCCCTCCATTAAAATCTTTGTATCCAGCACTGTAGATTGATGGAGTGACTACTGTGTGTCAGCACTTAGGATACCATGTCAACAAAACAGAAATGACAGACCCCTGGGGATGATGACATCACACAAATGGTTATGAATAACCTACTTCCAAATGATAGATAAGCAAAATCCGATGAAGGGAAGGCACCAAGTGCCATGGGGCATGCAAGGTGATGCTGAACCTACTCTGGGTGACATGAGGCTTCTCTGATAAAGATGTCTTAGGAAATAAGATTAGTTACCTGTTTCTAGATCTTTATTTTCTTGCACCATACCCCTAATAAATTCCTTCTCAAGAGTGTCCAGGCAAGCATTTATTCGTTCAACAAATACGAAACATCTGCTTAACCAGGTCCTGTCTTTTCCTGTAGAGAAACAAATCTCCAAACCTACATCAACTCATCCTTCAACTTGCTTCACTCCTGAAACCATGCACATTGGTGTATTGGAGCTGCACGATATTACTTTCAGTTGATTTGGATGCATTCCCTCTCCCATCCCAAACCTTCTGCACAATCTCAAGCCCTCTAGTCCAGCTTTAGCCTCCTTATTCTCATCAGCTGCCTTTGCTTCCTACTTCAAAATACAATGAGAAGAAGAGGTCAGTGGGTGAAAACTGCCTTTGATTTTTTCTACCAAATTTACATCTTTATCTGAATCCAGGCTTGTCATTAGCTGTGGGTTTCCATGAATTCTGTCCCCTAAAGCATCACTGTAATCCATTGCTTACTCTTGTTCCCCTCATCAATTTCTCAGCCGAGATCCAATGGTCTGAATGTTTGTATTCCTTCAAACTTCACATGTTTAAATCTTAACCCCCTATGTGATGGTGTTAGGAAGTAGTGCCTTTGGGAGGTCATTAGGTCATGAGGATGAAGCCCTTCATGAATGGGATTAGTCCCCTTATAAAAGAGGCCCAAGAGAGATCCCTCGCCATTTCTACTATGTGAAGACAGACAGAAGGCCCTGTCTTGAACCCGAAAGTGGTCTTTGCTAGACACTGAATCTGACAGTGCCTTAACGCTGGATTTCCCAGACTCCAGAACTGTGAGAAATAAATTTCTATTGCTTATAAATATCTAGTTTACAGTATTTTTTATAGCAACCAAATGGACTAAGACAACAGGCATGCCTTACCTCTGACCTGAGACTTTAGTGACTTATTTTCTGGTGTCTCTGCCATCAGTCTTCTACTATCTATCCTTTATGACTCTAGCAAAGAGGTACTTGTAAATGCAATTATGTTCATATTATATTCCTGCTTTAACAATCCTTCTTGGCTCCCCATAGGGAAAAAGTATAATCACTGATGCAACCCTTCGTCCATGTGTCTACTTGCACCCCACCCAACTCCAGCTCTGAGTCCTTCAAGCGCTTCCATCTTCACAGCCACAGCCCCACTACGCATGCTTCCAGATAACAGCTCAGTGAGTTCCAATGTCCTACATCACTCTCTCTAGAGGAGACAACAGCAGATACATAAATACAGTACAAAGTGATGTCATTACATTTAGATGTTCAAAGCTCTTGGAGAATTTCCCAGAGGAAGCCTCCTTGAAAAGATGCCACCCTCCCCAAATACCAACTCCTGCTGTTTATCCTTCTAAACCCATAATTCTGACCCTGGGGGTCAGTGACTTAGTGGGTCACTTCCTAATCTTAGCTCAGGATTTTCCTTCAAAAACTGCCTTCTCGTTGCTCATTCCTTATGCTGGTGACCAGGTTACTTCTCTGCATGAGACATTGATCATGGTTTCCTTCTTCCAAGAGCTCACTTGGAGCCTCCTAATGCATTCATGTCCAGATTAAAGTTCTCTTCTAGATTGCTGTGTGCAGTTAACTTGTCTGGAAATTCTCAGATGTCCAGAACATCTGTTGATCATTCCAAGTCCTTCCTTCCAAATTTCATAGGCCATACCCCACTCCTGGAATGCTGGCCATCAGGACTTCAAATCTTCTCTTTCTTACTAAAGCAGTTTCTAAAATCACATCTCTTTAGTGAAAATGCCAATAATGAAGAAAAAAGGAGGACTTTATGATTTCATTAACTTGCCATTTTTATAATTGTTACTTTTCATAAAAATAGCTTAAAAAGTCATCAGAGTTTACTCTGCGATGAAAATTTTACTGAGCATTATCTCATTTTACCTTCAGAGAAGCTCATTTGTTTTGTAGATAAGACAAGTAAGCTTTAATGAGATTAAATAATTTGCCCTCAGTTATTTAGTTCGTAAATGGCAGAGTTGAAATGTGAAATCAGGCCTGACTCTACATTCAGGACCTTAACCGCTGTAATCCATTATCTGCTTCTGCTTTCACTGTGTTATATTCCAGCATTACTAGTACCCTGCTCAGCTTCTGTTGTGGTTGTTTATTCATTTTCAAACCAATTCACTAAACAAATATTTACTGATTTCCAGCTCCTCCTGGCCAGACATCTCACTAGTCTTTATGGGCTGACAAACATGTATTAGGCAAGAGTCTTCTGCCCAAGGGAATGACTCTCAAGGTTGAAATAGTGCTAGAAAGGTGACCGTTTCTGTGGCTTCAACCCATGAACTAACTGACATATTGCAATTGCAGTGAAATAGAATAGCAAACTTAAAATGCTGAAAATATGCAGGTCTGGATAGAGTTCTGTTGATATTGAACACCCTCCTGATACTAGTGAATTGGGAGGTCAGTAACAATTATTTTATATGTATAAAATTATTTCATACATATAACATTATAAATTTATAGAAGTATATGTAAAATGTATATATAAAAGTGCAATAAATTTATAATTGTAAATTTATACTTTTACATATAATTTTATATTTAAATACACGTTATATTTAAATAAATGTATAATTACAAATTTACACATTTTATTACACAGTAATGTGTAAATAAATACACATTATTTATTTATATTTATAGATATTTATATAGACACAAATATACTATATATTAAAATGCTAATTCTGGGTACTTCTGTTTTATTCTATGTCATTATGTACACAGGATTTTGAACTGAAAATTTCATATAATAAATTTGTGACCTATGAGAGTTTTATCAGCAACTTATAAATACATCACGTGACAAGAGATTAGAAATCCCACACTTTGATATTTGCTCGCTTGAGATGTGAACAGCTTTAATGTCTAATATAATCACATCTTGGAAAAATCTTTTGTTATATAGAGTTAGTCATTAACAACTACATTCCTTAAACAAAGGAAATCTTTTATACTTTAAATTACTCTACCTGTCTTCACCTGCCCAAACGAGCATCTTTGGTAGTTTTTATAAGAAATTAATTATGGAAAACCTTGCCTTCCTTTTCATAACTAAGTTTTTGGTTATTCCAATTTTTATCCTACACCTTCCTAGACATCTTCATTTTATTATAGCAAAACAAGTATCATTAGAACTAATATAGATCTATAAATGAAGAATGTAAAATAAAGCATTTTACGTATGGGAATACATGCCTCTGCTCACAGCTTAGATCACTCAAAGTGATCCTAGAGGTCTTCTAATCAAAGTCCTCTAATTATGAGATGAGGAACACAAGACCCAAGTTAATTTGCTTTCATAATAACCTGAACAGAGGCACGCTCATTGTCAGGAATGCAGTTCAGAGAAGCTGCTGTCTACCTTGTTCCTCAGTCACTATCTGTTGTCTTCCAACCTCCTAGCACACATTTGTAGCATGTGACCTGTCTTAGCTCAGGCTGCCAGAACAAAATTCCGTAGACTAGTGACTTAAACAACAGGCATTTACTTCTTACAGTTCTGGAGGCTGCAAAATCCAAGATCAAGATGCTGACAGATGTGGTTCCTGATAAGGGCTCTCTTCCTGGCTTGCTGACAGCTGCCTTCTCCCTTTGTCCACACTTGGTGGTAAGAGAGCTCAGGTCTCTCTTCTTCTTCCCATAAGAACACAAATCCCATCATGAGGGCCCCACTCTCATGACCTCAACTAAACCTAATTACCCCAAAATGTGCCACTTCCAAATGCTGTCACATTGGGGTGTGGGGCTTCAATGTGTGAACTGGGGGGGATTCAATTCAGCCCATAACATGGCCCAATCACATCAACTACACCTTCAGAGGAAACAGTGGAGTCAGCAACTTTCTCAGAAAAACAAATGCACTCATTCACTTTAGAAACGTTTATTACATGCTAATGACCGTTAGTCACTGGGAGCACAAGCATGAGTCTCTGCCTCGAGTGGGGCTTACAGTCTGGTAAAGAGCATTAGGCATTGAGATGGACGAAAATCCTTAACCTGGTACAGAGGCAGAGAGAAGAGTTTCCCAAGATAAGGTGGAGGCCCATAAGTGTCAGAGGGTTAAATGAGGTAGGGCCAGAAAAGGGTTCAGAGAAGATGGGGCACTTGACCTGAGCCTAGACAGAAGAGCAGACTGGTTTTCATCACACACACTAGAGAAAAAAAGGAAATTCAAGGAGGAACAAAAGTTTAAGCAATGATGCAAATGATGGTTGATTAAGGAATCACAAGAACTATATAGTTAGAGCACTAACCATTTGCTAAGGAGAAAGAGTGTGAGCAAAGACAGAGAGGTAGGTAGGGGCCAGCTCACAGATAGCCTCAGGTGCTCCAAGAAGGAAGAATCACTAAAGCATTTTACATATGGGAATACATGCCTCTGCTCACAGCTTAGATGCGTCATCCTGGCTTGGGGTATGGATCTGATTAGAAGGACACTAGACTAAAGGCAGGACTCTAGGGAAGCGGGTGGAAATGAAGATGGCGGAGGAGAAGGTGGACACTCGGGCTGACACATCGATTCCGGTCCTAAGTAACTTGGCAGAAGGTGGTGCCACCATTCAAATGGGGAAATGAGAAGATCAGATATCGAGTGGAGTGTGGGAGACTCACAGGTGGTGAAGAAAAAGGAGAGGATGAAGACTTGGGTGCTAGATGAGTTGCGTTTGTAATCCAGGTGCCTGGTCAACCACTGGATTACAAAGGTCATGATGCAGGAGGAGACGGATCTACAGCTCTGATAGAAATACAAGGTTGGAGTTATAGATAGACACATGATAGCAGAAACTCTAGACTGTGTTTAATTACAAGGTCAACTTCACCTGCCGTCATGCTGTGACACCCTTGGAGTGAGGCTGGATACTTTGCAATTACAAGTGAGATAATCAGGATTTGGGGGAATCTTATTCTTCCTCTAGAAAGCTTCCACAACAATCTTAACAGTCAGCATTTTCATGGAAACCCCTGAAACTGTGAAAGTAACAGGGATGATGCAATATATCTGTAAGGTTATGAGCAGTTTTCACATGGGCTACTGATGCAAACCTTGCAGTGACTTCCTTCTTGCCTCATTTGAGTACATCTATGTGCTGTGTCATAAATAGGTTCACAGGGCTATGAGTGACAGCAAAAAGTTCAGACAGCAAGGGAAGTATGCAATCCTTATCTGACCAAAAAGTTATTCTATCTCCCATGGCCACAGTATTTGATTCTGGCATGGGCACATGACCTAAACCAGGTTAATGCATTCCAGTCTTAACTTTGGCTCTTAACTATTGGGAAAGAGAAAATGTTTTCCTGATGGTGCTGTTAAACTAACTGAGAATGAAGCCAACACCAAAGAAAATACACCTGAACAATGAAAAAGAGGCTGAATGTTCATGACATTGTTTGTGTCTCTGGATCCAGCTGGGTCCGAAGCAATATCCTTTTAAGTTATGTTAGCCAATGCCCTCTCTTTCCTTTTAGTTCTACTTTTATTTTAGATATAAGGGGTACATGTGCAGATTTGCTACATGAATATATTGCATCCAGGTAGTGAATACAGTGTACCCAATAGGTAGTTTTTTAACCCACATGCTTCTCCCTTCCTCCCTCCTCTAGTAGTCTGCAGTATCAGTTGTCCCCAGGTTTACGTCCATGTGCACTCAATGTTTAGCTCTCACTTATAAGTGAGAATGTGCAATATTTGGTTTTCTGTTCCTGTGTTAATTTGCTTAGGATGATGGCCTCCAGCTGCATCCATGTTGCTGCAAAGGAAATAGTTTCATTCTTTTTATGGCTGTGTAGTATTCTGTGGTGTATATGTGCCACATTTTCTTTATCCAATCCATTGTTGATGGGCACCTAGGTTGATTTCTGTCTTTGGTATTGTCAATAGTGCAGCAATAAACAGATAAGTACATGTGTCTTTTTGTTATAATCACCTATTTTCCTTTGGGTACATACCCAGTAATGGGATTGCTGGGTCAAATGGTAGCTCTGGTTTAAGTTCTTTGAGAAATCTCCAAACTGCTTTCCACAGTGAATGAACTAATTTACATTCCCACCAACAGTGTATAAGCTTTCTTTTTTCTCCACAGCTTCACCAACATCCGTTGTTGTTTGACTTTTTAGTAATACCCATTCTGACAGGTATGAGGTGGTACCTCATTGTGGTTTGATTTGCATTTATCTGATGATTAGTGATGATGAGCATTTTTCATATGTTTGTTGGCTGCTTGTATGTCTTCTTTTGAGAAGTTCTGTTCATGTCCTTTGCCCACTTTTTAATGGGGTTATTTGTTTTATGCTCATTCAATTGTTTAAGTTCCTTATAGATTCTGGGTATTAGACCTTTGTTATGACTGAGTGCATATATACAGAGTTCTTTTGTCTGTCATACTGCTGAACATTCATATTTCCAAGACCCAACCACATTTCACCATCTGTACCATTTGCACCCTGGTCCAAGCCAGCACTATCTCTCTCCTGGATGAATGCACTTATGTCCCAAATGGCCTCCTTTTTCCTACACTTGCTCCTCTCCAATTTCTTCTCAACTCAGAAGCCCAAGGGATCCTTCAAATATATAAGTCAGATCATGTTATTCCAATGCTCAAACCCTAGACTGCCTCTCCTTATCACTCAGAGTAAAAGCCGAAGTCCTTATCATGGTCTGTATAGCCTAAAGCTTCTGGTCCCATGACCATGCTGGCCATTGCCCCAGCAGTGACTCCCTGCTGGGGACACTGACCTCCTTGCTCTTTGCAGAACATACCAGACCCACCCCTCCATGCACGGCGGGTCTCCTCCACAGAGTGCATCTGGTGGACCTTCCCCCGCTCCATGCACGGCAGGTCTCCCCACAGAGTGCATGTGGCAGACCTTCCCATCTCTCCATGCACAGCGGGCCCCCCTACAGAGTGCATCTGGTGGACCTTCCTCCTCTCCATGCACGGCAGGTCTCCCCACAGAGTGTGTCTGGCGGACCTTCCCACCTCTCCATGCACGGTGGGCCCCCCCACAGAGTGCGTCTGGTGGACCTTCATCTCTTTCAGGTCCTTACTTAAATGTCTCCTTCTCAGCAAGCTCACCCTGACCCCTCTAGTTATACAAGTTCCCATCCCCAGCCCTACTCCTTATCCCTCTTCCCAGATCCATCTTTTAACAATTACTGCCTTCCAATACACCAGCTATAATATCCATGTGTTGGCCAGGCATGGTGGCTAATGCCTGTAATCCCAGAGCTTTGGTAGGCTAAGGCAGGAGGATTGCTTGAGGGTAGGAGTTCAATACTAGCCTTATCAACATAATGAGAACCCCATCTCCACTAAAAAAAAAAAAAAAAAAAAAATTTGCCAGGCATGGTGGCACGCACCTGTAGTCTCAGCTACTCGGGAGGCTGAGGCAGGAGGATTGCTTGAGATAGGAGTTCTAGGCATCAGGGAGCCATGATTGCACCACTACATTCCAGCCTGGGTGATGGAGCGAGATTTCCTCTCTCTCTCACTATATATATATATTATATATGTTTTATATAGATATATAATTTATATATATATAATAATTTATATATATAAAACATATATATTATATATAATATATATTATAAAATTATATATACACACACACACACACACATGCATATGTGTACCCATTTTGTTTATTGTCTGCCTCCAAATACCTGAATCGAAGCTCCATATACAAAGGATCCTAAGTGTTTTGATTGCTGCTTTTTCCTTAGTGTGAAGTCAATGTCCAACATATTACAGATACTTGATAAATATTTGTTAAGTGAATAAATTAATGTTAAAAGCAAAACATACTTTTACACGTGGATAAATGGAACAGACGCTACTATGAAAATGGCCGCCATAGGTCATGTCATTAAGAGGACCTACCAAATATGATTGATTTAGAAGTCTAAAGGCATAAAAATATATCTGGTATGCTTAGGAATCTCAGTTTCCTTTTCAAGAACTGTATATAAGCCATTGTGTGCAACAGTCTGTCATACAAATGAGATAGGTTGTAAAAAAACCTTATCTGAGCTATTTTAAAAATGGGTTTTTAAATGAATATTTAAATATTAATATAGAATATGAATATTTGAAATTAATTCTTTTTCATAAAATAGAGTTAATCTGAAGGCTAGCAGAGTTTTCAAAACCTTTTGCCAGCTAGATTTGCAAAGCACTACCTCCAAAGCTCCAAATATTTCATAAGCCACACTGGCCTAATTAATGGCTCTTTGTTTTCAGTAATTTATTTTCTTTTGCTTAAAGTTCTAAAGGATGGCTAGGTGATGCATGTAGTCAAACATCTCATTATTCTCAGGATTTCAATAGCTTTCCCTTCTCACTAAAGCATAAGTATGTTTTATATCATTAGTGAAAAAATGTTAATACCTTTAAACAAGACATTCAAGTGTCATCGATAGAAATTCCGACTAAATTTCATCTCGCCTTGCTTCGCACCCAAAGTAATATACCTGGCCTGTTTCTCCAGCAAAGGGCTGGGAGTCTATGTCCAGCTTATTTCTATTTGTGTCTCTATGTACTGGGGTTGGGGCTGGATATAAGTCCTTCATGGAGTTTTAAAATTCAAGTTAGATTTCCTAACTAAGGTTAAATTCGAGCTCTGAGATTCTTAATTCTAAAAGGAAAACCTTTCCAAATGATCCTTTTTTATATGGATGTGGGATAATAAAAAGTAAACAGTTAAATAAAAATAAAACAAACAAAATGTTCCTTTGACCCAAGGGCTCTTCCAGGGACGTTGTCTATAGGCACTCAGAATGGTCCAGAATTTGACATACTGTCTTAGGCTTCCTACAAAACAGCTCTAGCAAAACTAGTCTGTCCCAAACGCCTTGTAAGAGAATTGACTACCTTTATGCCAAGAGGTCCGGAAAACACCAATAATCTGCACGTGGCAAGTGCCCAGGCAGACTTTGAGGGGTCCGTGCTGTGAGACTTAAAGTTCTTATGAGATTGTCCAAAACAAGAAAAGCATGCAGTAGGGCCTATGGTGGTTTCATGAGGGCTAAACGTGTTCAGGACAGGATCAAGCATGCTTTCCTTATCGAGGAGCAGAAAATCATTGTGAAAGTGTTGAAGGCATAAGCACAGAGTCAGAAAGCTACATAAAAAAATGACGCTTTTTTGAGTAATAAAAATTAAAAGACTTTTTAAAAAAAACCACACATGATAATAACAGATTCAACTACTGGAAAGAGTTGGAGCCATTTTTCTTTACAACCAATAACCCAATGAGTATTTTTTTCTTTTTCTTTCTTTCTTTTTTTTTTTGAGACGGAGTCTCACTCTGTTGCCCAGGCTGTAGTGCAGTGGTGCGATCTTGGCTCACTGTAGCCTCCACCTCTTGGGTTCAAGCGATTCTCCTGCCTCAGCCTCCAATGTAGTTGGGATTACAGGTGTACACCATCACTCCTGGCTAATTTTTTGTATTTTTACTAGAGATGGGGTTTCACCATGTTGGCCAGGCTGGTCTCGAACTCCTGACCTCAGGTAATCTGCCCACCCCGGCCTCCCAAAGTGCTGGGATTACAGACGTGAGCCACCAGGCCTGGCCACATGACTTTTACATGAAGTGACATTTGTCATTGAAAATTGAGAAGACAGGGTGAGAAGTTACTGAACCTTCTCAAACTCTGAGCAAAAGCTTTTTTGTTTTGTTTTGTTTTGTTACTGTACATGCATCGTATTTCAGCCACACGAAATATTTAGAATGGCTTGTATGTGCTACCTAAGATTTTACCAACATTCCTAACATTATTTTTGTGGTCCTAGGAAGGAGCAGAGCTCCGTCCCTAATCTCATGGCCATGGCAGCCAATGATGGGGAGACAAAGCTGGGGACGTTTGGACCTTGGCCTACATTGGGAATGCTTCAAAGTCAGATGCCTCATGCCCTCAAGCTTCCACTCCATAGCCAAAATTCCTCTTCCTCATCCAAACCCACACAGAGAATAAACGATTCATCACAGCTTAAAGGGTTTCCCTTTCCACAAGAGTACTTTTAGACTATCAACCAACTGAAATTATTCAATATATTTTCAAATTTGAGGATATTAGTTACCAGGTAAAAAGAATTAGTGTCTTTATCTGCAGTTTCCTAACATTTCTGAAATCCAATCACAGAGGCTGACGCCTAATCCTTCTTCAAATGTCATGGCTCAGGCTGGGTCACGCTTGGAAACGAACAACGCAACTCTACCAGTGTCATTGATGAGACTTTTTGAGAATGTCTGACTACTGCCCTACCCATACTCTAATTATAACTAAAACCAAACTGCTTTGATGACCCCCAATTATTTCTTGCGTGCACCTCTGAGCCTGGGGCCTCCGAACACAGTGAGATCAGCTCACCTGCGCCTGGCCACAGGCACTGCTGGGCGCCTGACACTGACCCCTTGGATTCCCGATCTCTTGCTTCCCTAACTATTGAGATCTTTTTGCCATTTTCCACTCTTGCTTTCTGAACCCTCCTCTTGCTTCTGGGAGCTGACATACAGGCCCTCTTTCCACTCTGTGTGTTCAGTACAGCGTCAGGTCCTTCCCACCTCCCAGTTGCAGCCTATGTCCACGTGAGCCTACTGCCACCTACGCAACAGCTCAGGTTTTCTCATCCGTGCCTCAGTAAGCAGCATGTTAAATGCCCTATATCCACAAGCAAAGAAAGAGGAAATGTAACAGAGTACATTTTTACACGGTACTAAAACTAATTAAACTTTTGTTAGAAGCAGAGACTTTGATAATCATATCAGGAAGAGAGTGCTGACTGTGTGCAAGACATTACATTAAGTATTTCATTTGGATATAGTAGTTTAACCCCTTCAGCTTTATGAGATGAGGCTCATGACTCTCATTTCATTTTGAGATTGTCCAAAACAAAAAAACATGACAGCAGGGCCTATGGTGGTTCCATGAGCGCTAAATGTGTTCAGCACAGGCTCAGGTGTGCTTTCCTTATCGAGGAGCCGAAAATCGTTTTAAAGTGTTGCAGGCATAAGCACTTCAAAAGTGTTGAAACTGTGAAAGTGTTGAAGCATGAGCTGGGCCCCACACATCCATTTTCCAGGTGAGGACGCTGAGACCAGGAAGGCTAAGCCCAAATTCATTTTCTAGTGAGTCGCAGACACGAGGCTGGAGCTCAAGTCTGTCTCACTCTACTGCCTACCTCTAAATCACTAGTTCTTATGTTTGCTTGTTTTTTTTAAACCGTTACTGACAAAAAGGTAAGTATTTGTGCTTCTAAAAAGATCAGGTGAGATTTACCCACTACCCACATTAAAAATGCAGTAAACGTCATGAATGATACAAAGAAACACACTCCAACTTGAACACCCCAGAAAACTGATTCAGGTTACACTGTGTCCCTCCCCTTCAGAAAAAGCTAAGTTGAACTCTCAACCCCCAGCGCCTTGTGATGTAAGCTTATTTGCAGATGTAGTCAAGTTGACTGGAGGTCATTAGACAGGTCCTAACCTAGTATGACTGATGTCCTTCCAAACAGAGGAGGTTGGAACACAGAGACACACCCAGGGGAGGGCTGTGCAAGGAGACACAGGGAGAAGGCCATGCGGCTGCAGGAGTGATGCTGCCTCAAGCCAAGGACTGACTGAGACCACCAGGAGCTGGAAGAGGAGAGGAGGGATTCTGCCCTGCAGGGTTCAGCAGGAGCACGGTCCTGCCAACACTCTAATCTCAGCCTTCTGGCCTCCAGAGCTTTGAGACAATCAATTTCTGCTGTTTTGAGCCTCCCTTTCTGTGGTACTGTGTCACAGCAGCCCTGGGAAACAAATACAATAACACTGACCTGACCAACATTATATGAACATCCTGGTAAAGCGGAGCAAAGCTGCTGACCGTGGTGAAGCTGATTAACGGTAATTTGGCAACTTAAACTACTTAAAAGGAAACTGTCACCGTAGACTAACAGCAAAACCTGCTGACAAAAGAAAATAATCTCCACCTTTTGGGGATCTTGATGCATCATGATGCAAGTCTGTGGCTGGTCTCTGGGGTTTCTGCCTTTCTCTAAAACCAAATGCTCTTGCTCTCTTTGAGCCTCAGTTTTGCACCAAGTAAATATTCCTGACTATTTAACTGGCATCGCCTTCCACTTGATCTTCCATCTTAATGTGAGACATGGTTGCTTTGGATAGTAGACTCGGTGCAAGCAACAGGGTATGTGCTTGCCCTGAGAAGCAAAGAGAAAACAGCAGGAGAAAAGCCTTCAGGCTCCTGTGCCTCCCACCATGTCCAAAGGCTCCTCTGCCCCCACCGCCATGTCCCCAGGCTCCTCCCACCTTCCAGTGGAGCCCAGCTGTCCACCCAGGCATGTGTACACATACAAGCCTGTTGTCAGCCCGAGAGAAAGAAGTCCAAAAAGGAAATGGAAGCAGTAGAAGGAAAGGACCTGGGGTGTGATTCAGGCTGGGCTCCACACATCCATTTCCAGTGCCAGACCTGGCCCTTGGACACCAAGACTGTAAACCCCCAGCTGCTGCCGACTAGGATCAGAAGGGCCTTCAACCTCCTTTCTGCCAAACAAAGAGAATATCAAAACATTGAGGCAGGATCAGTATCACCAATAAATCATATGCTATTTCTATGTCTCCCCCAAAAACATAAAAGGAACATTAAAACAGATTTTGGGCCAGGCACGGTGGCTCACGCCTATAATCCCAGCACTTTGGGAGGCTGAGGTGGGCAGATAATGAGGTCAGGAGTTCAAAATCAGCCTGGCCAACGTAGTGAAACCCCATCTCTACCAAAAATGCAAAAAATTAGCCGGGTGTGGTGACAGGCGCCTATAATCTCAGCTACTCAGGAGGCTGAGGCAGGAGAATTGCTTGAACCCGGAAGGCGGAGGTTGCAGTGAACCAAGACCACACCACTGCACTCCAGCCTGGGCAACAGAGAGAGACTCCATCTCAAAAAAACAAAACCAAACAACAACAAAAACCGATTTTGAAACCATGAGGGGAATTTGAAATGCTTCCCCTCTCTCCTGTTTATGAACCCCACCCACTTCACTCGGTCAGCCCACTCTCCCCTTTTGCTTTTTCTTGTTCCTTTTCTTTCTCTCTTGATCTCACTTGCCTGCAGCTTCCCTTCTTGTAAGTGTGAGCGACTACAGATAATGTCAAAATAACTTTTTCAAACCCAGGTACGTAACATGGAACACGGAGTAATGGTTGTCTATATAATATCTGATTTATGTCTAGTTACCCAGCAGTAGCAGATGCTGTTGGTCTGCAACTGGTTTGTCACGATGGATTAATTACCATCCTAAGCTCATTTTGTTAGTATTCTCAGCTACTAATATCAGGCTAATACTTAATTTATAAAAAGGTAAAACCAGTTATGACAGGAATAATCAACAATGATCTCTAAAAAGTACTATATGAACCAATGTACAGAGTGAAGAGAGAAAAAAATACACTTGCTCTAACACTGCATTTATTTGCTTACTCTTTTGTCTCCCTATACTCACCAAAAGCTACTTGACATGAGATTTTCATTTATCAGTACAGTTTCTTCAACCAGCACATGTCTAGTACACAGTAAGCCTCAAAACTTATTCACTTAATGAATGAATGCTAATAAGGTGGAGGAAAAAAAATCACTCCAAATTAATTAGTGGGAAGTGTAATTGCAGCTCTGGACACCAGAAATACTGATACAATGATAATAATGTTTTAGGCTAAAGGGTTGTACAATTATAGAAATACTGTTTAAATATTGTGAGCGACCAATTCTAAATTGAGAAACTTTAGGTTATTAAAAAAAAAAAAAAAGAAACTCACGATATTTTGTAACTGTTCTTCTAGTCTGTAAGTCTAAGTAAGGGAAGCTAAAGACAAATTTATATATATTACTCATGTTTTTCATGTTGAACACTAGGGTCAGGGATTTCAAAACACCTGCTTCATTATTTTGACAGCTAAATAACCAAAGCATCATTCTGTTTTCTGAAGCAGCTAAAAAATTAATTGGAAATACATTAAACTAGACAATTGCTTTGAGCTGTTTAGTAGCAATACATACAAACTGAAACATTAAATCAGTCTCTAAAGTGTTATATGATACTCTAACATACAATAAGAACACACACTTTGTAAAGATATTACTTTTAAATAAGCCTATCCACAGGCAAAACAATTATTTTACATTGTTTTATTTACTACTTAATTAGCAAATAAAAACCATGTGGAAAATATTGAGGTTATAGGTATTCAGTTATATAATAGAATTTTATAAAAATAGGCCAGGCGCAGTGGCTCACGCTTGTAATCCCAGCACTTTGGGAGGCCGAGGTGGGCGGATCACGAGGTCAGGAGATCGAGACCATCCTGGCTAACACGATGAAACCCCATCTCTACTAAAAAAAATACAAAAAATTAGCAGGGCGTGGTGGTGGGCGCCTGTAGTCCCAGCTACTCGGGAGGCTGAGGCAGGAGAATGGCATGAACCCAGGAGGCGGCGCTTGCAGTGAGCCGAGATTGTGCCACTGCACCCCAGCCTGGACGACAGAGCAAGACCCTGTCTCAAAAAATATATATAAAATAAAATAAAAATTGGTATTCTACATTAATATTCCCTCTTGATAGTTAATAGATTTTTAAAAGGCAGTATTGATAAGTTCATATAGTATTTTTCATTTCTGCTTTTCTGCCTGCTTTTTTGCAAAACCAAACCACAGCCTAAATGTACACTCTAAAGTCTACAGAGTTAGAGAAAAAGTGAATTTACATTTAAGAACAGAATATGCCACTGTTCTTTCCTGTGTAATCATGGATGCTTAACATTTGCTAGTGGAACAATAAGAGAGAGAAAAGGGGGCTGGGAGAAAGTGTGGGAGGGATTGGGAGAGAGAGCAGGAGGACAGCAAGCTCTGTCAGTCAAGTACTATGGCAGTTCTAGACAGTTCCAAGGAAAAATCTCTGCTATTTGATATGTTAGCTTGACAGTCAGTCAGAGAATAATCTCAAGGTCATATGAACCCTAACATTTTTGGAAGCAATTAATCTTACATTTTCTACTTTTACTAGATAAAATGTATTGCTTTGTTCAGGTTGCCTTTCAGAAAAAAAGGTTTATTTTATTTAATAATCATTAGATAACAGTATTATCTTCTAAGTTTTCTTCCAGAGACTGGTCTACATACATTAAAAGAAGTTTTCTATGTCATTTAAATAACCGAATTAATAAGCTTGAACATTGCAAGTAGCTGTTGTTCAGTTAAAGCTCAATAAAAACTTTAAAATATTAAATAATACAGATTGCTAAAGCTACACCTTTTATATATTTCTGTTTGAACTCCTCCTCAACTACGGTTACTACAGAGCCTAAAAGTCAATGAACATGATTGATTAAATATAGGTTATAAGGAGAGTGAAATTTTAATGCAGTTACGACACTTGTGATTCTTTAAATTAAAGCAATACACTCCCCTGAATTCCCAGGTTTCACCACTCAAAATATTTTAAAAACAGCTAAATAGTAGGTAGATAAAAGCAATGAATTTTTGTATGCCAAAGAATGCACACAGACTACAGCCATGGGGATTTTTAAAAAATATATTTGAAATACAGATATTTCTTATCATTGCTAGAGACAAATTATTTAGCAAGAAAAATTCACATATTTATCAGTAGATATAATACCATATCGCATGCAAAAACATCGAAGCTAGAGGTAGCCCAAGAGAAGAAAATAAATCATTTAGTGCCATTTGAGCTGTACAGCCTGATTCAATCACGAGCCCAGGAGCAGAGCTGGAAGCCATTCTCTACCTCCTCCCAGACTAAGGATGGTACATGCTACTTACCATGGCCTTTTCATGTAACTGAGCCCTCACTAAACGGGGCTATCTCCTTTAAAGATGCGATACAGTTTAGTGTGGTCGTTAGTTCAATTCGGGGACTCTCCTGAGCCGAGACTATCAATCATGCCAAACTGTGGAATTATTCACACAGTTCAGGATTCTGGACTGCCGCTCACGAGAGACTGAAGAGATACGATCAAGCTCATTTAATTTAGACTCGAGGCTGGACGTGCACTTCACTCCCTGTGGAACAGCACTATTTACCTATTGAACCTCCCAATTCCTTAGGCGTTGTTAAAGTGGTTTCTGATGGAAGATTCTTTTAGGATATTTTACACGAAAGACGAAAGGGTTATAATACGAAAATTTCGTAATCTGTGTACAACAAGGGGTTCCTAAGTTTGCATACCTAGGTGCCAAAAGGCAAAAAACTAGACGTAAATAGGTTCAAACTGTTTCATGATCTACAACAATAGCGTGCTGTGTGATTTTTTTAGTCACATTTTTCCTTTAGCACTGTCTTATAATAAGAGACTGCGTAAGCAACTAAATACATAATTTCTCACAATAAACGGAGGGAAGAGCTAATTTACTAGAAGATGAGTCTCTCTCTTTCATGACTGAGAAATAAAGATAAAGGATCATTACCCCTGTCATTTCAGGTTCAGCTACGTGGGAACTATTGACATTTTTGTTTAAGGACAAATCTCATTTCTGTGCTTGAGAAATGCACAGAGCATTTCTCTCCTAAGATTAAGCAGCAGAAACCTGGAAAGCAGAAGAGAATTCTTGGAGGCACAAGCAGAGCTGATGGGTTAAGACCAGGAAAGCTATGTTGGCTGCTAGAGGAAGCTCCCAGCTCTCTTGCGAGTGCTCCCCTCCCTGGTAAGACTACAACGACAGCAGACAGCTAAACAGACTGGCCCTTTAAAAATCCATCAGCTGAAAGAAATACTGAATTACCATCCCTGGAATGTTTGCACCCCTGTAACTGATGAAATCTTTAAAATAAGAAGAATTTAAAATATAAATCATTAAAGTGTGGCCCCAGCTGATAGACAAAACGGACTCTGCATGGCCAACTGAGGTGCTCAAAGTAAAAACAGAAACAGGCAGCAAAGCTGTGAGAGGGAGTGGTCAGGTACTCTGTTTTCAGAAAGATGTTGTGGACGCATCACAGGACTTCCCTTTCTACGGTGAAGCCAAACCAGTTCCTATGTTTGGTGATAAAATAGACTGCGGCTGGGAACCTCCCCGCCAACCGTTGTTTGAAAGAAATATCTGACAGAGAATTCTGGTTTGGGGCTTGGAGGCCAATCAGTCAGAGCTCTCTGCCTGTGCCAATCTGGGCTCAGCTGTATCAACCAATTAGGGCTCAGCTATATTGATCAATCATAGCTCAGCTGTGCTGACCAATGAGAACTAAGCGAGTTTCAATCCTTCATTTGCATAAATAGACCTGATAGGAAACCTGGGAGGGAACTTTTGCTATAAAGCCCAAATCCTTTCTTTATGCTCTAGAACACCACTGCATTACAACAAAAGCTGTGTCTCCCCAGTTTGCAAACTGTTCACTGGAATAAAGTTGCTTTCCTCCTACTTCCTTTTCAGAGAACTTCTGTTCATGAAACAAATAATCCCAATTTATAGGGAAAATACACACCCACAAACCATCTATGTTACATACAAGATTCAATTTCACCTAAAGAGGGTAAAATCCTTCATCTCATATTCAGAGACAAATTAAACATTCCATCTGTTTTAAATTTTTTATATTAATTAAAAAGCTGTACTGCAGTCCCCAATCTTTGTTCACTTGTTTCACTAATTTACTAGAACAAGCTTATATTCATCAACTGCTTTATCTTGCCCACTCTGTCTAGGTTTTTCTTTTTAACTATCAGCCCTACACCGAAAGAGCTTTTCCAGTGTTTATATTGAATTTTTCCCATATACATTTTACAAGTTTAAAAAATCAGTTTGTGGCCGGGCGTAGTGGCTCAAGCCTGTAATCCCAGCACTTTGGAAGGCCGAGACGGGCGGATCACGAGGTCAGGAGATCGAGACCATCCTGGCTAATATGGTGAAACCCTGCCTCTACTAAAAAAAATTACAAAAAACTAGCCGGGCGAGGTGGCGGGCGCCTGTAGTCCCAGCAGCTCGGGAGGCTGAGGCAGGAGAATGGCGTGAACCCGGGAGGCGGAGCTTGCAGTGAGCCGAGACCGCGCCACCGCACTCCAGCCTGGGTGGCAGAGCGAGACTCTGTCTCAAAAAAAAAAAAAAAAAAAATCAGTTTGTATTGAATTGAGGAATAATTAGATATTTGTAGTATTTTTCCTTTAATTCATTTACCAAGAAAAATAGACTTGAAAGGATTACTGTGCTTTAAATACTGAAACAAATTTTGAATCATGAACATATATCCAAAACCATATTTTAATTTGGAGAAGAGAAGGCATGCAATTCACTGTACAAAATATGATCTGTTTAACTACTTTTAATAATTACTGTATCATATCAGTAAAAGTTAATACATAAAAATTAAAATGTTCAAAGAAAAAATGGAAACAAAAACTTTAACTTAGAAAAACATAACTTTTTTCACAAGGATTCATAATGTGATTTCTTAATTTTTTAAAAAACACTAAAAATTATTTAAAAACAGGTGTAAAATACATAACATTGCAAAATCAAAACCTCTTTCAAGATCAAAGTTGATCAGAGTTTTTATGTTTCATCTAATACAATTTCCCTTAAAGACATTTGCCACTCTTTCAGTTCCACATCCCAGGAGAGAGGCCCAGAAACCATGCAGACAGCATCTGTAAAAGGCTAAAAATCTAAGCAGAAATTAAGACATTTTAGTACCTGGTAAACACCTGCCAGTTCAGCCCTCTTCAGAGCTGGGCCCTAGGAGTAAGAGAAATTGGAAATACAACAACCCTCACAAAACTTAAATCACAGCCTGCAATAATCTGACTTAGTTTCTGCCCTCACTCTATTTTTCATTCAAAAGTATGTATCACTGGGGAAATATAATGCCATTAAATTTTTTCATACACAGTTTATTTTCTTTTTAAAACTTGATACATAATATGTGTACCTACTTATCAGGTACTTGTGATATTTTGCTGCATGCATAGAATGTGTAATGACCAAGATAGGGTATTTGTAGTATCTAGCACCTCAGACATTTATCATTTCTATGAGTTGAGAGCATTTCAACTCCTCTCTTAGCTCCTTTGAGAATACACAATACATTGTTATTAACTATAGTCACCCTACTCTGCTATTGAACATTACAATGTATTCCTCCTATGTAATTGTATGGACCCATTAACCAACCCCTTAATTCCTGCCCAACTACCTGCATATCCTTCCCAGTCTCTGGTGTCTATAATTCTACTCTTTACCTCCATAAAACCAACATTTTTTAAGCTCCCACATATGAGGGAGAACATGCACTATTAATTCTTCTGTGTCTGGCTTATTTCACTTAACATAATGACCTCCTAGTCCCTTCATGTTGCTGCAAATGACATGATTTCATTATTTTCAAGGCTGAATAGTATTCCATTGTATTCCATGTATACATGCTACCTTTTTAAATGCATTCATACATTGAAGAATAATTATGTTGATGTATAGCTGTTGTGAGTAGTGCTGCAAAAAACATGGGGTGCATATATCTTTTTGATATACTGATTTTCTTTTTTTGTTTTTTGGATAAACACCCAGTAGTAAAATTGCCGTATCATATGGTAATTTTATTTTTAAAATTTTGAGACACTTCCATACTGTTTTCCATACTGGCTGTAATAATTTACATTCCCACATGCTCACTGGCATTTATTTTTTGACATTTTAATAATGGTATTTTTTACTGGAGTAAGATGAAATTTTTACTGTGGTTTTGATTTGCCTTTCCCCAATACTTAGTGATGTTGAGCATTTTTGTATATGTCTTGGCCATTTGTTTGTCTTTTTTTGAGGAATGTTCATTTGGATTTTTTGCCCATTTTAAAATTGGATTATTAGGGTTTTTCTGCTGTTGACTTGTTTGAGTTTCTTGCATGCTCTGAATACTAGTCCGTTATGAATCGTTTGCAAATATTTTCTCTCATGTTCAAGGCTGTCTCTTCATTCTGTTGATTGTTTCCTTTGCTGTGTAGAAGCTTTTCAGTTTGATATAGTCCAATTTGTCTATTTTTTTTTTTTACCTTTGGTTTTAAGGTCTTAGCCATAAAATCTTTTCCTAGACCAGTCTCCTGAAGCATTCCCCTTCTGTTGTCTTCTAGTTTTTAGTTTCAGGTCTTACATTTAAGTGTTCAATTCATACTGGATTCGTTTTTATATATGGTGAGAAGTAAGAGTCTAGTTTCACCCTTCTGAACAGTTTTCCCAGCACAATTTGATGAGGAGTGTGTTTTCCCCCCATGTGTGTTATTGGCACCTATGTAAAAAATCAGTTGGTTGTAAACATATAGATTTATTTCTGCATTCTCTATTATGTTCCACTGGTCTATGCATCTGTGTTTATATCAATACCATCCTGTTCTGGTTACTAAAGCTTTGTAGTTTATTTTGAAGTCAGGTAGTGTGATGTCTCCAGCTTGGTTCTTTTTGCTCAGTATTGCTATGGCTATTCAGGCTGTTTTTCAGTTCTGTACATGTTTTATAATTATATTTTCTATTTCTGTGAAAAATGACATTGGTATTTTGATAGGGATTTCATTCAATTTGTAGATTGCTTTGGGTAATAACATCATTTTAACAATATTAATTATTTCAATCCATGAGCATGGGTGACTTTTATTTGTGTCCTGTTTACTTTTTTAAATCAGTGTTATGTAGTTTTCTTTGTAGAGGTGTTTCACCTCCTTGATTAAATTTATCTCTAGGTATTTTGTTTATTTATTTTTGTAGCTATTGTAAATGGATTACCTTCTTGATTTATTTCTCAGTTAGTTTATTATTGGTGAATAGAAACACTACTGATGTTTGTAAGTTGATTTTGTATCCTGCAACTTTGCTGAATTTATTGTCAGATCTAGGAGATTTTTGGTGGAATCTTTGTGTGTGTGTGTGTGTGTGTGTGTGTGTGTGTGTGTGTGTGTGTGTGTATTCATGTCATCTGTAAAAAGGGATAATTTGGCTTCTTCCCCTATTTGGATGTCTTTTATTTCTTTTGTTCCATCTTTGTCTGGTTTTGGAATAAAGGTAATGCTGGCTTCATAGAATGAGTTAAGGAGAATTCTCTCCTCTTTGGTTTTTTTGGAACAGTTTGAGAATTGGTGTTAGTTCTTCTTTGTAGATTTTGCAGAATGTGGCAGTAAAGCCTCAGGTGTGGAACTTTTCTTTGTTGGGAGACTTTTTATTACTGTTTCAATCTAATCTTATTACCAGCCTGTTCAGGTTTTATATTTCTGATTCAATTTTTGTAGCCTGTATGTGTCCAGAAATTTTTCTATTTCCTCTAGGTTTTCCAGTTTGTAAGTGTATAATCATTCCTAATAGTTTCTGATGACCTTTTGCATTTTAGTGGTATCAGTTGTAATGTCTCCATTTTCATTTCTGGTTTTATTTATTTGGGGTTTTTCTTTTCTTTTTTTTTTTTTTTTTCTTGGTTACCCTAGCTAGTGGTTTATTGATTTTGTTGATCTTTTAAAACAATGTTTTGATGATCCTTTGTATTTTTTTGTCTCTGTTTCATTTAGTTCTGCTCTGTCCTTCATTATTTCTTTCCTTCTACTAGTTTGGGGTTTGGCTTGTTCTTGACTTTCTAGTTCCTCGAGATGCATCATTAGATTGTTTCTTTGAAATCTTTCTACTTTTTTGACACAGGCGTTTATTGCTATAAACTTTCCTTTCAACAGTGCTTTTGCTGTATCCCATAGCTTTTGGTATGTTGCATTTTGACTTTGATTTGTTTCAAGATAGTTTTTAATTTCTTCCTTAACTTCTTCCATGACTCAGTGGTCATTCAGGAGCATGTTGTTTAATTTCCACATGTTCGAATAGTTTCCATTGTTATTGATTTCTAGTTCATCATTACTGATTTCTAGTTTGATTTCATTGTGGTCTAAGAAAATACTTGACATGATTTCAATTTTTAAAAAATTTGTCAAGACTTGTTTTGAGGTCTAATACATGAACTATCCTGGAGAATGTTCCATGTGCTGATGAGAAGAATGTGTATTCGGCAACTGTTGGTTGAAATATTCTATAAATACCCAAGGTCCCTTTGGTCTAAATGCAGTTTAAATTCAGTGTTTCTCTGTTGATTTTCTGTCTATACAATTTGTCTGGTGCTGAGTCTGGGTGTTGAAGCCCTCAACTATTATTGTATCGGACTCTATCTCTCCCTTTAAAACTAATACTTGCTTTACATATCTGAGTGTTCTGGTGGTGGGTGCACATATGTTTAAAATTGTTACCCCTCTTGCTGAATTGATCCCTTTATTATTATATAATAACCTTCATTTTTGCTGTTTTTTATTTAAAGCTTATTTTATCTGATATAAGTATAGCTACTCCTGCCCATTTTTGGTTTCCATTTGCATGGAATATTTTTTTCCATCACTTACTGACAGTCTATATGTGTCTTTACAGGTGAGATTAGTTTCTTGTAGGCAACATATAGTTGGGTTATGTATTTTATCCCTTCAGTAAGTCTATAACTTTTAAGTGAAAAGTTTAATCAGTTTACATTCAAGGTTATCATTGATATGTGAAAGTTTATTGCTGTCACTTTATTAATTGATTTCTGCTTGTTTTCTATATCTTTTTTTTCTCCGTTAATGTTTAGCGTTGTGGTTTGTTGGTTTTCTGTAGTGGTAATATTTGAATCCTCTATTTATGTGTTTGCTTTACCCATAGGTTTTACACTTTCTATTTGGGGTCAGTAAATGTCTTTCATCTGTATGTCTAAATATCTTTCTAAACTTGGGAAGTTTTCAGCTAATAGTTGGCTACATAGGTTTTCTATCCCTTTTTTTGTTTGTTTTATCTTCACCTTCTGGGACACCAAAAATTCAAATATTTGGACACTTTTGGTGTCTTATATGTCACAAAGGCCTTGTTCGTTCTTTTTTATCCTTTTTCCTTTATTTTTGTCTTACTAGGTTATCTCAAAAGACCTGTCTCCAGATTTTGAAATTCTTTCTTCTGTTTGATCTAGTCTACTGTTAAAGCTTTCAAACATATTTTAAAATTTCATTCAATAAATTGTTCAGTTCTAGAATTTCTGGTTTGATTCTTTTTATAATATCTGTCTCTTTGGTAAGTTTCTTATTCATATCCTGAATTGCTTTTCTGATTTATATGTATTATTTATCTGTGTTCTTTCACATCTCACTGAATTCCTTTCAAATAACTATTTTGAATTCTTTTCCCAGGATTTCATAAATTTTGTTTTCTTCGGAATGTGTTGCTAGAAAATTACTGTATTTCTTTTGAGGTGTCATAGTTCCCCACTTTTTTATGTTTCTTGTGTCCTTACATTGATATGTGCACATCTGACACAACGGTCACTTCTCCAATTGTTTGAATTTTCTTGCTAGGGGAGGACTTTTTCCTCAAGATGTACCTATGATGTTGGTTTGGTACTGCACTTTGGCTTTGATTCTGGATATATGCAGTAGGATAGTTTCTGTATGATTTATTTGGCTGTAAACAGCATCGGTTGTATCTGTAATTTCCTCAGTGGCTTAGGGTAGTTATTACTAGAAGCTATGGTGAAGTTTTGCTAAGATAAGGATGACAGTTAGGCCAGTCCACAGGCCCCAGTGGTGGCAGTGGTGGGCCAAGCATGCCCATCCTCAGCCTCAGGGTAGGCTATGCTGGTACCAGTGCTAGTGGGTCCAGGCAGGCATATTCTCGGGCCTCCAGGTGGCTTTCTCTGGTGTCAGCAGTGGGCTGGGCAGGTGGGTGGGTCCTCGGGCACCTGGATGGCAGATGTGGTGTGGGCAATGGCACTAGTAGTAGCTTGACAATGCTCTAGTTTCCAAGTGGTCCATGCTAGTGTTTGTGGTGGCTGCAATGAGCTGGGTGGGCCAGTCCTCAGGCCCACAGGTAGCACATGTTGGTGGGTGCCAGCTGCGGTGGTAGTGGCAGGTTGGGTAAGCCTGTCCTTAGGTCCCTGGGGGAGCTGCTCAGGTGCTAATGGTGCACAGGGCAGGATAATCCCCAGGTCACCAGACGGTGAGCTCAGGCACTGGATGTGCTGGAGCCAAGTCAAGTGAGTCTGTCCTCAGGCTCCCCGGGTGATGCCTGCAGGCACTGGCTGCGGTAGGCAGTGACAGGGTGATCCCCAGGCCCCCAGTGAAATGCTTGGGTTGGGGCACCAGCGGCTGCACTGCGGCCCTGCTACTGAGGAGGGCAGGGCTGCTTTTTCAGTGGCAGCAGCCATAGGCAGGCAGCTGGGGAGAATGCACTTCAGCATACTGCCCTGGTGGTGGTGGCAGGCAGGGTGGCTTGTCCTCAGGGCACTTATAAATGCACAACAGCCCACTGTTGCTGGTGGTGAGAGTGCTGCTGAGGGCTGGTGCTTTGGCCCTGGTAACAGCAGCCAGCAGTGGTGGCAGCTACGGATGGGGGATATCAATGGGGCTCAGGGATGTAAAGATGTGGGGCCATGGGTCCCCAGAACAGGATGCATTCTGCTGGGGGCTGGTCTCTCAAAATGACACTTTGTTGTAGCCACTTAAGACATAGGGGCGTGTGTGGGATCCAGCATGAACTCTCTCTCAAGCAATGCTGTCACAGAGATTCCAGGCAGCTCCCCGTGTTAGTCTCAGAGCCTGCAGGGGTTGAGTCACTAGGATTGCAGAAGTCCATAGTGGAAACGTGGTCAGCCGGGGGTCTCTCACTTACTCTTTCCCTGCACTTGGGAGCCTCTCTGGGCTCCTGGCCAATCCTAGCTGAGCTGGCCGCCTTGCTTCTCTCTTCTTTTTTGCCTTAGGTGTGTCCTGTCACTTCTTTGTTGAATTCCAGTGTCTTTCTTAGATAATCTATTCAAAGTTTGATTATCTACTCACCATTTTGGTTCTTCTTTGTGGAGGAGGCAAGTGCCAGATACCTCCAGTTAGCCGTCTTGAAGCCCCCTCCATACATGATTTCTGGCACTGAATCAATCAAATATTACAAGTCATGCCAGAAGCCAAAACCAAATGACTGAAAGCCAAGAAAACAACTGGACATTTCAGAGTAATCAACAGGCGAATGAGGTGTCATTATAACATATGGGCTTCAATTTAGGACAAATGTGTTCAAAAAGAGGAAAATGTGAAGAGTTCCCGTCCAGTTCCAAAGAACTGGAACTTATAGAAAGAATCAAATGCAAATTCTAGAATGGAAAAACACTATAATATTTTGAAATCAGGGATTTAATATATAGGTTTCGGAGCTGGTTATCCACAGTGAATAGGGGAATAAAGAACTCGATGAAGTGTCAGTACAAAATACTCAGATAAATGCAGAGAAAAAAAAATAGAACGAAAAGTAAACATAGTAGGAGATGCATGAAGCAGAATGAAAGGTCTACTAAACTTTGTTATTTGAATCCCTGAAGAAGAGAGATCGGGGACAGGAAGTCATATTGAAAGCAATACTATTGATAATTTTCACAAACTGAAAATAATCCTCCCTCCCCTGGGTCTTATTCAGGATGCGGAGAGAATAAGTCTACTCTAACCCTGATTAAAGAAACTTGCCTAAGATTTTGATCATGTTAAAGAAACTATGACTTCAAAATTCCATAGAGGTTTCTTTTGGTGAGAAATGTTAGACAAGGACTTTTAGACTGTTTATCTAGCAAAGCTTCAATTTTGGTTCTGCAAAGGTGGCTTAGATTCTAGTCTGAGGTAAGGGTTGAATAGCTCAAGTGCTTGACATGGAAAAGAATAGCAGCTTCGGATTTGAATCTGGCAGCTTGAGTGAGTGAGTGGACATTTATTATAGAAAGGCAGGAATTTTTATAGCTGGGTAGAGCAAAGCTCAAACTCGTAATGGACGCAACTGGCTTTTTTTTTCTTTTAAAGTTCAAACTGATAATTTTTATGGAGTTTAACAATCATCTCTAACATGGTTTTTTGATTCCTGTTTATTCTTTTCAGCCACTACATTTTAATTTTTTTTAAGTTTTTAATTGACAAATTATACTTGTATATGTTTATGGGGTACAATGTCATGAAATATGCCCACAATGTAGAATGATTAAATAAAGCTAATTAACATAAAAAAAGAAAGTGTGTGGGGAGAGTGTGGAATAGTCAGAGAGGCTTCAAGGAGGCATAGCAGGCAAAACCAACAGCAACAATGACAATAAAGTCACCCAGAAACTCCTGCCGGGAAAATGCAAGTGAATTGTGAGGGCATTGCTGTCTCAGATTTCATTTTACTCTGATTTGATTTCTTTTCACTGTGATGTGCTTTACTCGCCACGCCTTTCCCCAAACCTCCAGTGAAAGTGTGTGGCATGTAGGATCTTGTACTCGTAGTACTTTGAGGCATGAAAGAATCCAGGGCAGCACGTGGCACATGTGGAAGGGGATGTCATGTGCTGGATACAAGAGGCAAAGGAAGGACTGAGAATCCAACAGAACAGGGAGTCACAGGGAGGGAGCCAGAAGAAATGAAATAACATCCTAAAAATCCTTGGGACTACTGGAGAGAGGAAGGAGGAAAACAAGCCACTCAATCTCTCACAGTCCATGGGATGAGGGCTTGAGTTTCTCTTTAATATTAGAGAAGAGGGTAACCCCAAAAGGCTGGAAGCTGTGGGGACACTGGGTGGAAGATACTGGATTTTGTGTATGCATGATCACAAACACACACACTCACACACACATGCACAAACACACATATATACAAACACACACACGCCAGGAAGAAAAACACAGTGACTACATTCATTAAGGACGTGTACATTTGTCCATGTAATTTCATTTAAAAGCAAATTCTGAGCTCTGACACATTCATTATATCCTGTGCTGTAGTTTCTGATAGTCCAGTAAAAACTCATTTCTCCAGCGTTACGAATGTACAGTAATGACCCTGCGTGCCAATAGGACAAAAAACTGTTGTTGTCATCTTCCTTCATAACATTTCACCCGTCCAATAATAAAACATCCACAAAATCAAACCCGAAGCAGAAAAAGCAACTGTCACATGCCCCTGCTGCTGGTGAGAAACAAGGCCTGCTGACAGCGGCAGCCGGTCCAGGCACGGAGCAGAGCGGGAGACCTTCACATGAGACTTTCAAGTCTTATGAAAAACAGATCCATTTCTGCTGCCATCTGATTCATAGGGAAACATTCCACTTACTCCATTTGCTTTATTCTGGACTCAAATAGGGAGGACCGAGAGAGACAAAGAGAGATAAAGAGACACACAGAGACAAAGACAGAGAGACAGAAACATCACACACAGAAAGAGGAAGAAGAGAAAGAAGACACATACACAGAGAGAGAGAGAGAGAGAAAGAGAGAGAGGAGAAATGGGCAGGAGGGAGAAACAGAGAGAGAGAGGGGGAGAGAGAGAGAGAACATAAAGAACCATCCACTAATGACAGTCAGATATAAAGAGTAGGAAACAAAATAGAAGTCAGAGAGCCAAGGAGAAGGGGGTCCTCAATCTCCGCCTCGCCTAGAAAGAGTGTGGGGCACTAAGTTTGAGTTCTGTCTTAAGTTTTTCTTCTAAACCTGCCTCTACTTCTCACTTGTTGCCTGATCTCGAGCATGTCAGGGCACCCCTCTGAACTTTAGCATGAATATCTATAAAATGAGATATTTGAAAAAGTTGCTCTTGATATTTTTTATGGCTATACTAGTCCATGGCTCCTGATCCATGATCCAGAAAAAGTATAGAAATCTATTATACCGAGTGTTTATTTGCAGTTAGCATTAGCAACAAACTTAAATAATGGGTTTGGCTTAGCTTCATTTGAGAAAATACTTTGACATTCTAGGTTTGATTTGCTTCAATAATTTTAGAAAATATAATTACCAGTATGAGCTAATTTATTGCATGGTTCTTAATTTAAGAAAAAGACTGACAGCAGGCACTAAATAAATTTTGCAAATTAGCAACTTAAATGAAATTATGAATTTAAAATATTGCTTAAATTGAAGTAAAATAAAAGCCCAGCACCAAAGGCAGTGTTCAACAATATAACAGATAACATTCATTACCAGAACATGCTAGAATCAGCTAAGCCTCACACACACACACACACACACACACACACACACGCGCGCGCGTGCGCGTCAAATACAGGAGATGTAAAATTAATGGAAAAGGAATAAGGAGGACAAAGAATGGGAGAAAGGAGGAAGAAAGATAGGAAAGATGAGATGAAAGAAATAGAGAAGAGCAAGAAGAATAAGGAATAAAGAAAAACACCAAAAAGAAGAAAGCTTCATTACCTGTGCTTTTCTCTCCCTTGCACTAATCTTTGAGTCCTCACCAGGTTGGCTCTGGGCCCAAATGAGGTACTGGATGTAAATGGCTGCAACAGCCCTTTAATTTAATTAAGTCTCAGCTATTTATCTTTGTTTTTATTGCATTTGCTTTTGGGTTCTTGGTCATGAAATCCTTGCCTAAGTCAATGTCAGAAGGGTTTTTCCAATGTTATCTTCTAGGATTTTTATAGCTTCAGGTCTTAGATTTAAGTCCTTGATCCATGTTGAGTTGATTTTTGCATAAGATGAGAGATAAGAATCCAGTTTCATTCTTCTACATGTGGCTGGCCAATTATCATTTTTTGAATAGGGAGTCCTTTCCCCACTTTATGCTTTTGTTTGCTTTTTTGAAGATCAGTTGACTGTAAGTATTTGGATTTATTTCTGGGTTCTCTATTCGGTTCCATTGGTCTATATGTCCATTTTTATACCAGTACCATGCTGTTTGGTGACTATTGCCTAACTGGTACATAATTAAACTAAAGAGCTTTTGCACGGCACAAGGAACAGTCAACAGAGTAAACAGACAACCCACAGAGTGGGAGAAAATCTTCACAATCTATACATCTGACAAAAGACTAATATGCAGAATCTACAAAGAACTCAAATGAATTAGCAAGAAAAAAAAACAAACAATTCCAACAAAAAGTGAGCTAAGGACATAAACAAACAATTCTCAAAAAAAGATATACAAATGGCAAACAAACATATGAAAAAGTGCTCAGCATCACTAATGATCAGGGAAATGCAAATCAAAACCACTATGTAATACCAACTTATTCCTGCAAGAATGGCCATAATAAAAAAAAATAAAAAAATAATAGATGTTGGGATGGACGCGGTGAACAGGGAACACTTCTACACTGCTGGTGAGAATGTAAACTAGTACAACCACTTTGGAAAACAGTGTGGCAGTTCCTTAAAGAACTAAAAGTAGAATTACCATTTGATACAACAATCCCACTACTGGGCATCTACCCAGAGGAAAAGAAGTCATTATATGAAAAAGATACTTGCACATACATGTTTATAGCAGCACAATTCCGAATTGTAAAACCATGGAACCAACCCAAATGCCCATCAATCAACAAGTGGATGAAGAAACTGTGGTATATATTTACAATGGAATACTACTCAGCCATAAAAAAGGAATAAATTAATGGCATTTGCAGCAACCTGGATGAGATTGGGGACTATTATTCTATGTGAAGTAACTCAAGAATGGAAAACCAAACATTGTGTGCTCTCATTCATAAGTAGGGGTTAAGCTACGAGGATGCAAAAGCATAAGAATGACACAATGGACTTTGGAGACTCAGGGGAAAAGGGTGGGAAGGGGGTGAGGGACAAAAGTCTATAAATTGTGTGCAGTGTATACTGCTTGGGTGATGGGTGCACCAAAATCTCAAAAATCACCACTAAAAACTTACTCTTGTAACCAAATACCACCTTTTCCCCAGTAACCTATGGAAATAAAAAAAAATTTTTTTGAATGACTGCAAATAAACCCCAAAGCCCTAAGCAAGGGAGTGGTATTGCTGTTTTACACTTTTCTCAAGTTTTCACTTCCTAGATTTGAAGTCTTGGTCCAACCAAGACAACAGGATATGTTACTAAATGGTTAATATTGTTACAGGGATGCTACCACATTACACTATTTTGATGAAGATATGGTTGGTAAATATACCCACAAGCCTTACATTACAAAGGCTCTGGCTCATTTGAAACCTAGGGCAAAGACGACCATACTTAGAATGGAAACTTGGGGAGTGAGGTGTATGTCACTGATAGAATGACAGATCTCCTAATTCACTTTGCGCGTGTCACCCATCTAGAAAGTAACTTCCGAGGCGTAGATGTAAAGATGCTGCTCTCCGCCTGTGGACAAGCTGAGCTCTAGATAGGTGTCTCTTGGCCTCCACATGAGGGTCTTCTGCATCCTCCCACATTCTTTCAGTGTTGGGATCCCACAGGTTTTGTTCTTAGCACTCCCTTCTCTCTCTACACTGCACTGTCTAGCACAGCAGCCAGCAGCTACCTGTGGTTGTGTTTGAAATGTGGCTGATACCACATGTTGAGATAATACTTTAAATGTATCAGGCTAATTCATTAAAGTTAATTTTACCAATTTTATTTTACTTTTTAAAATGTGGCTACTAGAAGAATATAAAATAATATGTGGTTCATATTATATTTCTATTGAACAGTGTGCTCTTCACGGTTCAACTAGATTGTCTAAGCTCCACCTATGCCTTATCAGTTATTCTGACAAATGACATCAGCCCACACCTTTCTTTTGAACTTCAAATCAACTTATTCCTTTTCTACTCTGGCACTTTCAAACTCAGTGTATTTCAAATTCAACTCATTTATCTCGTTCTCACAAGAAAAGTATCTTTTTTCACAGGCTTCCCTTATTTAAGTCAGAAGGTGAAAGGATGGCCTTGACCTCTCTCTATTGAATGCTTAACCCAGTCGTATAGATGCATGATTTCTAAAATAGTTTAGAAATGCATATCTTAGTAAGACCATGAAAGTAAATAGATCTTTCAATAAACCAAACTAAAAAAAAAAAAAATTCTGAACAATTACAGATATATACTTTTCAAATGAATTATTTGCTTTTTATTTAATACCATGATAATTGTTAAAGCAGTCTATTAACAACAGAAGCAATATTTAGAACCCATGCTTAACATAGCAATATATAATATTAACTAATTAAAATATAATATTAAAATGGAAACAATAAATTGGCAAGGGATCATTTATCTTTTGGATACTATAGTAACATTTTCTACAATATAGTGTGCTTGGCAAGATTCAGTATCAGAATGTCCTGTCACTACCAATTCTGAGTATATTTTTAGGCACTGCAAGGCAATGCTTGCTCAATGGAATTGGCTACATCACCATATTAATAGCTTTGAGACACACAAAGCCTTACCAAAAAAAATCATGTTGAGTGAATAGCAAAGATTGTTTAAGTTAATACATTTATAAACAAAATTGAGCTTGAGATTCTACTTATGGCAAGTCTATGCAATTTTTCTGCATGTGTGGGCACTAGATAGAGTTTGGCTGTGTCCCCAACCAAATCTCATCTTGAATTGTAGCTCCCATGATTCCCATGTGCTGTGGGAGAGACCTGATGGGATATAATTGAATCATGGGATTGGTTCCCCCATACTGTTTTCATGGTACTGAGTAAGTCTCACAAGATCTGATGGTTTTATAAGGGGAAACCCCTTTTTTTGACTCTCATTCTTTCTCTTGCAGCTGTCAGGTAAGAAGTGCCTTTTGCCTTCTGCCATGATTGTGAGACTTCCCTAGGCATATGGAGCTGTAAGTCCATGAAACCTCCTTTTTTTTGTAAATTGCCCAGTATCAGGTATGTCTTTATCAGCAGCACAAAAATAGACTAACACAGCACTGGTAATGGCTTGATTTTGAAGAATAGTAATGCTGAAGTGTGCTTCATTTTGCTCCCAGTAGTCTTTGAACTTTAAGTTTAAATTTGGTAATATGTTATTCAATATATGATAACAAACATTAAGTTATACTATCAATTTTCAATGATCGCTAGTTTCTCAGAAAGAAATGTTCATGTTCACAAGAAACATGAAAAACAAGAAAACATGACAC
Source organism: Macaca thibetana thibetana (assembly GCF_024542745.1). Classification (NCBI taxonomy): domain Eukaryota; kingdom Metazoa; phylum Chordata; class Mammalia; order Primates; family Cercopithecidae; genus Macaca; species Macaca thibetana. Next base: position 161,028,017 of record NC_065581.1, on the reverse strand, counting down.
TTCAAAAGGAACACAATAATTCTCCAGTAACAGAGTGAAAAGAAAAGAAAATCTATGAAATGCCTGAAAAGAAATCCAAAATAATGATCTTAAGAAAACTCAACAGGTTACAGAAGAAATAAATCATGAAAATAATTCATTATCTAAATAAGAAATTTTAAAAAAGAAATAGATAGCATATAAAAGAACCAAACAAAAATCTTGTAACTGAAAAATATAATGAGGGAAATAAAAAAATACAATTGAGAACTTCAACAATGGACTAGATCAAGCAGAAAAAAAAGAATTTCTCAACTCAAAGACAGGTCTTTAAAATAACCTAGTCAAAAAAAAAAAAAAAGAGTAAAAGAGAATGAAGAGAGCCTATCTGACACGTGGGACATCACTACACCACTAAGTGAAAAATGTTTTGCATTTTGGGAGTTCCAGAAGAACAATAAATAGAAAAAGTCCTAGATAATTTATTTGATGAAATAATAGCTGAAATTTTCCCATGTTTAGAAAGATATTTAGACATACAGATACAGGAAGTTCAAATCCCAAATAGATTCAACCCAAAACGGTCCTCTCTAAGGAAAGTTATAGTTAAACTATCAAAAGTCAGACAATGAGAAAATTATAGAAACAGCAAGAGAAAAGCATCCAATCACATACAAGAGAATCCCCATCAGACTAAAAGCAGATTTCTCAGCAGAAACCATACAGGCCTGGAGAGAACAGGATGATATATTCAAAGTACTGAAAGAAAAAACAACTATCAGCCAAGAATATTATACCCAGCAAAGCTATTCTTCATAAATAAATGAAAAATAAAATATTTCCCAGACTAACAAAAACTGAGGGAAATTCATCACCACTAGACTAGCACTACAAGAGATGTTTAAGGGAGCCCTGCATCTGCGAATGAAAGGATGGTATCTACCATCATGGAAACACACAAAAATATAAAACGTATTGGCAGAGTTTTATACTCTGCCACAATACACAAATGAGAAAGAGATAGGAATCAAACATTAACACTACAGAAAACCACAAGACTGAAAAGATAAACAATAAAAAAGGAAGAAGGAAACAAAGGATATACAAAATAATCAGAAAACAATTAGCAAAATGAATACAATAACAACTTTGAATGTAAAGGGTTTAAATTCCCCACCTAAAAGATATAGACTGGCTACATGATAAACAAAACAAAACAAAAACCATAAAACAACTATATCCTGCTGACAAGAAATTTCACCTATAAGGAAACAGACTTTCTGAAAGAGAAGGGATGGTGCTATAGTCTAGATATTTGTCACCCTGAACCTCATATATAAATCTGATCCCCAATTTTAAAGGTGGAGCTTAATGGAAGGTGTTTGAGCCAGGGGGGCAGATCCCTCATGAAAGTTTAATGCCTGCCCCCCTCAACCAGGGAAGTCAGTTCTCATTCTGTCTCTCTTTTTTTTTTTTTTTTTTTTAAGACAGAGTCTCACCCTGTTAGCCAGATTGGAATGCAGTGACATGATCTTGGCTCACTGCAACCTCTGCCTCCTAGGCTGAAGCAATTCTCCTGCCTCAGCCTCCCAAGTATCTGGGATTACAGGTGTGTGCCACCATGCCCGGTTATTTTTTGTATTTTTAGTACAGACAGGGTTTCACCATGTTGGCCAGGCTGGTCTCGAACTCCTGACATCAGGTCATCTGCCCACCTCAGCCTCTCAAACTGCTGGGATTACAGGCGTGAGCCACCATGCCTGGCCGTGAGTTCTCATTCTTATTCATTTATGTGAAGGCTAGTTGTTAAAAACAGCTTAGCACCTCCCTTTCCCCTCTCTTGCTTCTCTCACGGTGTAACCTCTGCACACAGATGTTCTCCTTTGCCTTTCACCATGATGAAAGTAGCCTGAGGCCCTTGCCAGATGCCAAATCTTGAACTTTCTAGTAGAACCATAAACTAAATAAACCTTGTTTTGTTTTGTTTTCAAAATTACCCAGCCTTGGATATTTCTTTATGGTAATACTAAATGGACTAAGACAAATGGAAGAAAATATTCCACGCAAATGGAAACCAACAGTGTGCAGGAGTAGTGTAATTACATCAAACAAAATAGACTTTAAACTTTAAGTAAAAACAAAAAAAGGATACAGAAAGTCATTATATAATGATAAAATGATCAATTTAGCAAGATAATATAACAATGATAAATATTTATGCTCCCAACACCAAAACACCCACAAAAATAATGCAAATATTAGCTAGAGAGAGAGAGAGAGAGAAAAAAACCTCAGTATGATAAAAACTGGGGACTTCAATACCCCACTTTCAACTTTGGAAAAATCATCTAGACAGAAAATTCACCAAGAAACATTGGACTTAAACTGCACTACAGACCAAATGTACCTAACAGACAAGGCATTTCATCAACTGCAATATACACATTGTTCTCATCAGCACAAGGAACATTCTCCAGGATAAACCATATATTAGGCCACAAAACAAGTCTCAACACATCTCAAGAAATCAAAATCATATTGTTTTCTCAGATCACAATGTAATAAAACCAGAAATAATAATAAGAACTTTGAAAATACAAATGTATGGAGAGTAAACAATATGCTTAATGATGAATGGGTCTATGAAGAAATTGAGAAGTAGATTTTAAAAAGTCATGAAACTAGTGAAAATAAAAACACGATATATATACCAAATCATATGAGATACAGCAAACTCTGTACAAAGAGGAAAGTTTAGAGCTACAAACATCTAAATCAAAGTAGAAAGAATTCAAATAACACCTAATGATGTATCTCACAGAATTAGAAAAGCAAAAACAAAAAAAAACCCAAATTTTTAGAATGTTTATAAAGATGAGAGCAGAAGTAAACAAAGACGAAAATATTTTAGAAATTTGAAGACGTAAAAAGTTGTTTGTTAAAGATAAGCAAAATTGGCAAACCTTTAGCTAGACAAAGAAAAAAAGAGAGAAGACCTGAATAAAATTAGAAATGAAAAGGACACTTAACAACTATGATCAGAGACAAACAAATAATTAGAGATTATTATGAACAACTATACGACAACAAATTAGAAACCTAGAAAAAATGATAAGCTTCTGGACTCAAAAAACCTACTAAGACTGAACCATGAAGAAACAGAAAATTTCCATAAACCAATAATAAGTAACAAAATTGAAGCTATAATGAAAAGTCTATCAAGGAAAAGCCCAGGACCCAATTGCTTCAATGCTAAATTCTACCAAATGTTTAAAGAACTAATACCAATTATATTCAAACTCTTCAAAAAAAAGTTGTGTTTTCAGAAGCTTTATTGAAGTAAAATTAATATTTAAAAATGCACAATTAAAGTGTACAATTTGATAAGTTTTGACAGATGTATACACCCATGAAACACCATCACTTCAGTGAAAATAGTGAACATACTCATCAACCCCAAAAGTTTTCTCATGCTTCTTTATGATTCCTCTCTCATCTCTCCCAACTCCATGCTATCACTGTAAATGTAATAAATGTTTGTATTTTCTAGGGTTTTATATAAATAGAAATGTAAAATATGTATCCTTTTTGTTTGGTTTCTTTTATTAAACACTTTTTTAGATGTATCCATGCTGTTAAGTGTGTCAGTAATTCATGTCTTTTTATTGCTGAGTAGTAGTAGTCTATAGTATACATATATCATCATTTGCTTACCGAAGAACTTGTAGGTGAACATTTGGTTTATTTCCAGTTTGGGATATTTACATATAAAGCCCTTATCAACATTCATGTCAAAGTCATTGTATGAACATACATTTTCTTTCCTTCTGGATAAATGCCTAGAAGTGAAATGGTTACACATATGGCATTTGTATCTTTGACTTTTTGAGAAACTGGCAAACCGTTCTCTAAATTGGTTGTATCATTTTACATTCCCATCAACAGTGTATGAATGTTCCAGTTCCTCTACATCCTCACCAAGACATGACATAATAAGTCTTTTTCATTTTAGCCACTCTAATAGGTGTGTAGTGGTATCACTGTTATTTTAATTTTCATTACTAATGAACTAATCATGTGGCACTTGGCATATGTTTATTTGCTTTCTGTATATCCTTGGAGACAACTGATTTTTGACAAAAGTACAAAGGCAATCCGATGGAAGAAGGATAATCTTTTCAACAAATGGTGTTGAAACAACTGCATATCATATTAACTGCAAAACTTGATCCATATCTCATGGCATAAACAAAATTTAACTCAAAGTATTATGGACCTAAATGTAAAACATAAAACCATAAAACTTCTAGAAGAAAACCTAGGAAAAAAATTTTGTGAACTTGGGTTAGGCAAATATTTTTATATATGACATCAAAAGCATGATCCATGAAAGAATAAATTGATAAAACTGGACCTCATAAACATTTTAAAAATATCTTTTCTTTGAAAGGCACTGTTAAGAGAATAAAAACACGACTTGTGCGCTGGAAGAAAATATTTGCAAAGCATACATCTGATAAAGAAGTTGAATCCAGATATATAAAAAGAACTCTCATAAATCATAAATCAATAAGAAAACAATTCAATCAAAAATTGGTTAAAAAATTAAACAGGGAGTCTTCAAAAATTTTTTGTAGAAGAAAGAATACTTGCAAATTCTGTAAGGCTAGCATTACTCTGATACCAAAATCAAACAAGGACACAACAACAAAAAAAGAAAACTAGAGGCCAATATCATTGATGAGCATATATGCAAAAATTCTCAACAAAATACTAGCAAACTGAATCCAAAAGCACTTCAAAAAGATAATACACCATGATCAAGTGGCATTCATCCCAGGGATGCAAGGAGGTTTCCACATATACAACTCAATAAATGTGATACATCATATTAACAGTACCAAGAAAAAAACCATATAGATACTGAAAAAGCATTTGACAAAATTCAACATTCCTTTATGATAAAAACTTTCAACACACTGGTATAGAAGAATAAACTTTAAAATAACAAAGGCCACATATGAAAGACTCACAGCTAATATAATACTGAATGGGGAAAATTGAAAGCCTTTCCTGTACAACATGGAACAAGAAAGGGATGCCCAATTTTACTACTTTTATTCAACATAATAATGGAAGTCCTGGCTACAGCAATTAGGTAAGAGAAATAAACAAAGGCCATCCAAATTGGAAAGAAAGAAGTCAAATTAGTCCTGTTCAAAGATATCATATTATATATAGAAAAGCCTAAAGATTTACTGCAAAAAACCATTAGAACTAATAAACGAATTCAGTAGAGTTGCAGGATACAAAATCAACATACAAAAATCAGTCATAGTTATATATGTCAAAAGCAATCAGTCTGAAAAAGAAATCAAGAAAGTAATCCCTTCTACAAAAGTTACAAAGAATATAAAATATCTAGGAATCAATTTAACCAAAGGAGTGAAAGATCTGTACAAGGGAAACTATAAAACACTGATAAAAGGACTTGGAAAGGCCAGAAAAAAATAAAAAGATACTCCATGCTCATAAATTGGAAAAACTAATTTTGTTAAAGTTACCACCCAAGGCAACATACAAATTCAATGCAATCCTTATCAAAATACCAATGACATTCTTCACAGATATATATATTTTTTAAATCCTGAAGTTTATATGGAATCACAAAAGACCCAAAGTACCCAAAGAAATCTTGAGCTCAGAAAACACCCCAAAACAAAACAAAACTGGAGACATCACACTACCAGATTCAATATATATTACGAAGCTACAGCAACCAAATGAGCATGGTACTGGCATAAAAATGGACATATAGACCAATGAAACAGAATAGAGAACCCAGATATAAATCCATGCATTTACAGCCAACTCATTTTTGAAAAAGTTGCCAAGAACATACAATGGGAAAAGAACAGTCTCTTTAATACATGGTACTAGGAAAACTGGACATCTATACGCAGAAGAATGAAATTAGACCTCACCTCTCACCATCTACAAAAATCAAATAAAAATGGATTAAAGACTTAAATTTAAAATCTCAAACTGTGAAACCACCAGGAGAGATCATTGGGGAAAACGCTCTGGGACATTAGTCTAGGTAAGTGTCTTTTGTATAAGACCTCAGAAGCAAAGACAATCAAAGCAAAGATGGACAAATGGGATTATATCAAGCTAGAAAGCTTTTGCACGGCAAGGAAACAACAAAGTGAAGAGATAACCACAGAATGGGAGAAAATATTCACAAACTATCTATCTGACAAGCGATTAATAACCAGAATTATAAGGGACTCAACTCAATAGCAAAAAGTAAGTAATACAAGTTAAAAATGGGCAGCAGATCCAATAGACATTTCTCCAAAGAAGACTTACAAATAGCCAACGAGAAATGCAAATTCAAACCACAGTGAAACATCTCACCCCAGTTAAGTGCCTTTTTACCAAAAAGGAAATTATGTATGCCGGTGGGAATGTCGAGAACGGGGAACTCTTGTACACTATTGGTGGGAATGTAAATTAGTACAGCCAGTATGAAAAACTGTATGAAGTTTCCTCAAAATACTAAAAATAGAACTCCCATATGATCCAGCAATTCTTCTGCTGGGTATTTATCCCAAAGAAAGGGAATCAATATATTAAAGAGATACCTGTACTCTCATGTTTATTGGAGCACTATTCACAATAGGCAAAAAAATGGAATCAACCTAAGTGACCATCAGGGGATTACTGGATAAACAAAATGTAGCATATATACACCATGGAATATTATTCAGCATGAAATAGGATGAAATCCTGTCATTTGCAGCAACATGGATGGAACTCATGGTCATTATGTTAAGCAATATATGCCATGCACAGAAAGACAAATACCACACATTCTCACTTATATGTGGGAGCTAAAAAAAAAAAAAAAAAAAAGTGGATCTTACTAAGATAGAAAACAAATTGGTTAATACCAGAGGTTGGAAAGAGTGGGGAGCAGGGGGAGGAAATAAAAACAAGGTGATTAATGGCTATACGTTATACATATAGCCATATACAATATGATAGAAGAATAAGGCCTAGAGTTTGATAGATCTGTAGGGTGACTATAGTATACAACAATCTATTGCATATTTCCAAATAGCTAGGAAGAGAATAATTCAAATCTTTCTAGCATAAAGAAGAGATAAATCTTTAAGGTGATGGATATCACAGTCACACTGATTAGATCTTTACAAATTATATGAATGTATTGAATTATCACATGTACCCAGAAAATATGCACATCTATTATGCATCAATACAAAAAATTTAAAAATAGTTTCTTTGGAGAGTATTTTCATAATTAAAATTATGAAGAAAATTAGCTAGACTAGACAAAAATAGAGAAGACCCAGATAAATTTAAATCAGAAATGAAAAAGGAGACATAACAACTGAGACCACAGAAATACAAAGGATCATTAGGGACTATTATGAACAACTGTATGCCAACAAATTGGAACACCTAGAGAAAATGGATGAATTTCTGGGCACATATAACCTACCAAAATTGAACCAAGAAGAGCTAGAAAACCTTAACAGACCAATAATGAACAAAGATGTTGAAGCCATAATAAAAAGTCTCCCCCTAAAAAAGCCCAAATGGATTTACTGCCAGATTCTACCAAACTTTCAAAAAGACCAAACACAGACTTTTCTCAAATGATTCCAAAAAACTGAAGAGGAGAGAATTTTCCCAAACACATTCTATGAGGCTAGCATTACCTTCATACCAAAACCAGACAAAGACAACAAACAAGGGAAACTACAAGCCAATATTAGGAATGAACATAGGGAAATTCATCAATAAATTCATCAACAAAATACTGACAAATCATATCCAATAGCACATGAAAAACATAATATACCATGATCCAGTGGCATTCATCCCAGGGATCCAGGAATGTTTCATTTTTCTTGTTTGTTTGCTTTGCTTTGCTTTTTTTTTTTTTTTTAATTATTTTAAGTTCTAGGATACATGTGCAGAATGTGCAGGTTTGTTACATGGGTAAACATGTTCCATGGTGGTTTGCTGCACCTATCAACCCATTACCCATGTATTAAGCCCTGCGTGCATTAGCTATTTATCCTGATGCTCTCCCTCCCCATGACCCCTGACAGGCCCTGGTGTGTGTTGTTCCCCTCCCTATTTCCATGTGTTCTCATTGTTCAGCTCGAATTAATGAGAGAGAATATTTGGTGTTTGGTTTTCTGTTCCTGTGTTAGTTTACTGAGGATGATGGCTTCCAGCTCCATCCATGTCCCTGCAGAAGACACAATCACACTTTTTATGGCTGCATAGTATTCCATGGTGTATATGTACCACATTTTCTTTATGCAGTCTATCATTGATGGGCATTTGGGTTGATTCCATGTCTTTGCTATTGTGAATAGTGCTGCAATAAACATACATGTGCATGTATCTTTATAATATAATTATTTATATTCCTTTGGGTATACACCCAGCAATGGGATTGCTGGGTCAAATGATACTTCTGGTTCTAGGTCCTTGAGGAAACGCCACACAGTCTTCCACAGTAGTTGAACTAATTTACATTCCCACCAACAGCATAAAAGTGTTCCTATTTCTCCACAGCCTCACCAGCATCTGTTGTTTCTTGACTTTTTAATAATTGCCATCCTGACTGGCGTGAGATGGTATCTCATTGTGGTTTTGATTTCCATTTCTCTAATGATCAGTGATGTTGAGCTTTTTGCATATGTTTGTTGGCTGCATAAATATCTTCTTTTGAGAAGCATTTGTTCATGTCCTTTGTCTACTTTTTGATGGAGTTGTTTGCTTTTTCTTGTAAATTTGTTTAAGTTCCTTGTAAATTCTGCATATTGGACCTTTGTCAGATGGGTAGATTGCAAAAATTTTCTCCCATTCTGCAGGTTGCCTGTTTGCTCTGGTGATAGTTTTTTTTTTTTTTTTTTTTTTTTTTTTTTTTTTTTTTTTTGCTCTGCAGAAGCTCTTTAGTTTAATTAGATACCATTTGTCAATTTTTGCTTTTGTTGCATTTGCTTTTGGTGATTTCATCATAAAATCTTTGTCCATACCTATGTCCTGAATGGTATTGCTTAGGTTTTCTTCTAGGGTTTTTATGGTTTTGGGTTTTACATTTAGGTCTTTAATCCATCTTGAGTTAATTTTTGTATAAGGTGAAAGGAAGGGATCCAGTTTCAGTTTTTTGCATACAGCTAGCCAGTTCTTCCACAGCATCACTTGTTAAATAGGGAATCCTTTCGCCATGGCTTGTTTTTGCCCAGGTTTGTCGAAGATCAGATGGTTGTAGATGTGTAGTCTTATTTCTGAGATCTCTATTCTGTTTCAATGGCCTATGCATCTGCTTTGGTACCAGTGCCATGTTGTTTTGGTTACTGCAGCCTTGCCTCCAGCTTTGTTCTTTTGCTTAGGATTGTCTTGGATATATGGGCTCTTCTCTGTTTCCATATGAATTTTAAAGTAGCTTTTTTCTAATTCTTTGAAGAATGTCAATGGTAGTTTTATGAGAATAGAATTGAATCTATAACTTACTTTGGGTAGTATGGCCATTTTCATGATATTGATTCTTCCTATTCATGAGGATGGAATATATTTGCATTTGTTTGTGTCCACTCCTATTTTCTTGAGCAGTGGCTTGTAGTTCTCCTTGAAGAGGTCCTTCACATCCCTTGCTAGCTGTATTCCTAGGTATTTTATTCTCCTCATAGCAGTTGTGAATGGGAGTTCATTCATGATTTGGCTCTCTGCTTGTCTATTGTTGGTGTATAGAAATTCTTGTGATTTTTGCACATTGAATTCTGTATCCTGACACTTTGCTGAAGTTGCTTATCAACTTAAGGCTCTTTTGGGCTGAGATGATGGGGTTCTCTAGATATAGGAGGATCATGTCTTCTGCAAATAGAGACAATTTATCTTCTCTCTTCCTATTTGAATACCCTTGATTTCTTTCTCTTGCCTAATTTCCCTGGCCAGAACTTCCAATACTATGTTGAATAGGAGTGGTGAGAGAAGGCATCCTTGTCTTGTTCCAGTTTTCAAAGGGAATGCTTCCAGCTTTTTTCCATTCAGTATGACATTGGCTGTGAGTTTGTCATAAATAGCTCTTATTATTTTGAGATATGTTCTATCAATACCTAGTTTATTGAGAGTTTTTAACATGAAAGGATGTTGAATTTTACTGAAGGACTTTGCATCTATTGAGGTAATTGTAGTTTTGTCACTGGTTCTGTTTATGTGATAGATTATGTTTATTGATTTGCTATGTTGAAATGTTGAACCAGCCTCGAATTCCAAGCATGAAGCTGACTTGATCATGGTAGATAAGCTTTTTGATGTGCTGCTGGATTCAGTTTGCCAGTACTTTATTGAGGATTTTTATATCAATGTTCATCAGGGATATTGGCCTGAAGGCTTCTATTTTTGTTGTGCCTCTGCCAGGGTTTTGTGTCAGGATGATATTGGCCTCATACAATGAGTTAGGGAGAAGTCCCTCCTTTTCAATTGTTCGGAATATTTTCAGAAGGAATAGTACCAGCTCCTCTTTGTACCTCTAGCAGAATTTGGCTGTGAATCCGTCTGGTCTTACACTTTTAATGGTTGGTAGGCTATGTATTACTGCCTCAATTTCAGAACTTGTTATTGGTCTATCTAAAGATTCTACTTCTTCCTGGTTTAGTCTTGGGAGGGTATATGTGTCCAGGAATTTATCCATTTCTTCTATATTTTCTAGTGTATTTGCATAGAGATGTTTATAGTATTCTCTGATTGTGGGTATTTTTGTGGGCTAGGTGGTGATATCTCCTTTATCATTTTTCATTGTGTCTATATGATTCTTCTCTCTTTTCCTCTTTATTAGTCTAGCTAGCAGTCTATCTATTTTGTTAATTATTTTCCAAAACCCAGCTCCTGCATTGACTGATTTTTTTGAAGGACTTTTCGTATCTCTATCTCCTTCAGTTCCACTCTGATCTTAGTTATTTCTTGTCTTCTGCTAGCTTTTGGATTTGTTTGCTCTTGCTTCTCTAGTTCTTTTAGTTGTGATGTTAGGGTATCAATAAGCAAGAATGTTTCAATACCACAAGTCAATAAATGTGATATATTAAATCAACAGAATGAAGGACAAAAACTGTATTATCATCCCAATAGACAACAGAAAAAAAGCATTTAATAAAATTCTATGTCTCTTCATGATAAATCTCTCAACAAATGGGGTATAGTAGGAATATACCTTTTTAAATTTTTTTTTTATTATTATACTTTAAGTCTAGGGTACATGTGCACAATGTGCAGGTTTGTTACATATGTATACATGTAGCATGTTGGTGTGCTGTACCCATTAACTCATCATTTACATTAGGTATATCTCCTAATGCTATGCCTCCCGCTGTCCCCTACCCACAATAGGCCCTGGTGTGTGATGTTCCCCTTCCTGTGTCCAAGTGATCTCATTGTTCAATTCCCTCCTATGAGTGAGGACATGTGGTGTTTGGTTTTCTGTTCTTGCGATAGTTTGCTGAGAATGATGGTTTCCAGCTTCATCCACGTCCCTACAAAGGACACAAACTCATCCTTTTTTTATGGCTGCATAGTATTCCATGGTGTATATGTGCCACATTTTCTTAATCCAGTCTGTCACTGATGGACATTTGGGTTGATTCCAAGTCTTTGCTATTGTGAATAGTGCTGCAATAAACCCATGTGTGCATATGTCTTTATAGCAGAATGATTTATCCTTTGGGTATACACCCAGTAATGGGATGGCTGAGTCAAATGGTATTTCTAGTTCTAGATCCTTGAGGAATCGCCACACTGTTTTCCACAATGGTTGAACTAGTTTACAGTCCCACCAACAGTGTAAAAGTGTTCCTATTTCTCCACATCCTCTCCAGCACCTGTTGTTTCCTGATTTTTTAATGATTGCCATTCTAACTGGTGTGAGATGGTATCTCATTGTGGCTTTGATTTGCATTTGGAATATATCTTAACACAATAAAGGCTATATGTGACAGATCCACAGTTAGCATCATTCTGAAAGGAAAAAAGAGAAATCTTTTCCATTAAGTGCTGGAACAAGACAAGGATGCCACTTTCACCACTCTACTCAATAGAGTACTGGAAGTCCTAGCCAGAGCAATTATGCAAGATAAAGAAATAAAGGACATTCAAATTGGAAAAGAGAAAGTCAAAATGTTCCTCTTTACAAAGAGCATGATCTTGTATGTAGAAAAACATTACAACTCTACCGAAAAATTCATAGAACTGATAAGGGAAATCAGTAAAGGTGCAGGATACAAATCCACATACAAACAACAGTAGTATTTCTATACACTTAGCAACAAACTAACTGAAAAAGAAACCAAGAAAGTAATCCTATTTATAATAGTTATACAAAAATAACATAATTAGGAATAAATTTAACCAGGAAGGTGAACAATCTCTATAATGAAAACTACAAAACACTGGTAGAAGAAATTGAGGAAGGACCCCCCCCCAAAAAAAGAAAAGATATCTCATGCTTATGAATGGGATGAATTCATATTGTAAAAATGACCATACAAATCAAAGTAATCTGCATATTCAATGTAATCTCTACCACTGGCATTCTTCACAGAACTAGCAAAATCAATCATAAAATTTATATGGAACCAAAAAAGTCCCCTAAGAGTCAAAAGTAATCCTGACCAAAACAAAAGAAAATAAAAATAAAACCATAGAGCTGGAGACCTCACACTACCTGACTTCAAAATATATTACAAACTGATGGTTACCAAAACAGCATGGTATTGGTGTGAAAACAGACACATAAACAAATGGAACAGAATAGAGAGCCCAGAAATAAACCCATGTATTTACAATCAACTAATTTTCAACAAAGATGTCAAGAACATACATTGGGGAAATGTATGTTTATTGAAGACACCTTCTTCAATAAATTGTGCTGGGAAAACTGGGTATCCATATGCAGAAGAAAGAAACTAGACCCCTCTCTCTCACCACATACCAAAGCCAATTCAAAGTGGATTAAAGACTTACATGTAAAACCTGAAACTATAAAACTACTAGAAGAAAACATAGGGAAAATGCTCTAAGAAAATGGCATAGCAAAGATTTTATGCCTAAAACCTTAAAAGCACAGATTACAAAAATAAAAATAGACAAATGGGACTATATCAAACTAAGGAAGCAGTCAATAGAGTGAAGAGACAATCTGCAGAATGGGTGAAAATATTTACAAATGATTCATCTGACAAGGGACTAACACCAGAATATGCAAGGAACTCAAACAAATCAATAGGAAAATAAACCCATCTGACGTTTTAAATGGGCAAAGGATCTGAATAAACATTCCTGAAGAAAAAGGCATACAAATGGCCAACAAGTATATTTTTTAAACGCTCAGCATCACTAATTATCAGGGAAATGCAAATCAAGACCACAGTGAGAGATCTCCCTCTGGTTAGAATGGCTATCATCAAAAAGTAAAAAAAATAACAAATGCTGGCAAGGATGTGGGAATGTAAATTAGTATAGCCATTATGAAAAACAGTATTGAGTCTTCTCAAAAACTAAAAACAGAATCACCACATGATCCGACATTCCCACTACTGAGTATTTAACCAAAGGAAAGGAAATCAGTATACTGAAAAGATATCTGCATCTCTATATTTATTGCAGCATTATTCACAGTAGCCAAGATATGAAATCAACCTGAATGTCCATCAGCAGATGAATATAAAAAAATGTGGTGCATATACACAACTGGATACTATTCAGCCATAAGAAAAAGAATAAAAATCCTATTATTCACAGCAACATGGATGAGCCTGGAGGACATTGTGCTAAGGGAAGTAAATCAGGCACAGAAAGATAAATATCATATGTTCTTATTCATACATAGGAGTTAAAAAAAATGAGCTCATGGAAGTAGAGAGTGAAATTGTGGTGACTAGAGGCTGGGAAGGCTGGTGGGCAGGGGGTGGGAAATAAGGATGGGTTGCTTAAGGGATACCAAATTATAGCTACATAGGAGGAATGTGTTCCAGTGCACTGCAGGGTGAATTCACAATAATTTACTTTATATTTACAAAAGGTAAAATAATTTGAATGTTCCTAACACGTGGAAATGATAAATGTCTGAGATGATGGAGATGCGAATTACTCTGGTTTGATCATTGTGTCAGAGTAGACAGACAGCTAGACATGAGCAGGAGGGGGAGCCCCTGAGGAAAGGGAGGTCTGGAGGATCCCACAACCCAGAGACCACCAGAAACAGGCATGCTAGATATGAGCAAGGTGGAGGGGGATTAACCTAGGCAGGAAGGAGCAATCCTTAAGATCCCTGAGGAACCACTCCCTCTGCAGTTAATCTACATGCTGATAAGGCAGAAGAGGACAAAGGAGGAAATTCCTAGGAAACCCTGGGTGCAATTCATATCCAACACCGGCCCGCACACGTGCACCAACTCATAGCATGGGCGGGTCCCACAAGCCTGCAGTGGGAACTAGGGGTGGAAAAGTGGGGACTTAAGGCAGGAGCCAGAAAGCTACACAAGGAAAAATGGCAGAGACTTAAGACAGCGGGGAACTTCAGGAAACACTCCAACGTCATCAAAACCCAATGCAGAACTCTTGGGGTGAGGGGTGTTTCTGGCTTTCAGCAATCTGCTCTGCCTCATCTTTCAGAGTGTACTGTGTCTCTAAATAAACTCTCTGCTTTCTATTTTCCTTCAATGAATTCTCTTTTTTGGCTAAATCGGTCACTTGGCAGACTTCTTTCTCCCAAATACGACTAAGAAACAGGATTCCCACATGTCTCAGTAATAATTACACATTGTATACACGTGTGGAAATATAACTCTGTATCCAATACATTTATACGATTATTACTTGTCAACTAAAAGTAAATGGGGGTAGGGGGAAGAATTTGCTTACTTTTCACATGGAGCTTTTCAAAGACACCAATGCCTGGGTCTTACCCCACAACAACAGTGAGCCTCTCTGGTGGTATAGCCCAAGTATCTCTATATTTCAAAGCTCCCTGGGTAATTTTGATAAACAAAAAGTGTCAAGAAGAGGGAGCAAAACACCCCCAGAGGTCAGAGAAATGGGGGAAGCCGGAAAACAAATCAGACAGCCTCCGGAGGAAACCAAGATGGATAAGGATATAGTGAGGTTTTCAATACTGACTCTCTTCTCACACTGACCACGGATATTGGAGGGAATCATGACCAGGATTTTCCCTACTGCCCTGCCTCACCACCTACAGGCCCTCACTGCTGCCCCCGGTCTCCTAGCAGGAGATGAGATTGTACAGGATCTGCCACCTCTTCCTTCCCCACTCTCTCTCTCCTGGGTCTATGTGACAAGGCTGGCTGATTCGGCTGCAAAGTTAAAAAAAAATTCTTTTAAGTTTCTCAAACAATATTTTGTGACAATAGTTTGTTTACATAAAAACACATTAACTTTCAAGTTTCGTTTGTAGTTCAGCTAATTATTGCAATTTGTTCCACTGCTTAGTTCAAAAGTCCCTGAGTAGAAATATATGTTTCAAATTATCCTCATAAACATAAAATATAATAGATACATTATTTTGGAAATTAACTGTTTTTATGAAAGCCTTAGGCAGATATAATACGAATAGCATTTATTTTCACATTTCCACCGAATTTAAAAATAATAGCATTTGTTCTCCCTATTATCTAGAATGAAAACAAGCTCCAATTTAAACATGGACGAATGAACTCTACCTTCTGTTCAGCCGCCTAAAAACACAATTTTGATAGCCAAATTAGTACTCTGCTGAAAGTGACACAGTGCCTTTATTTACTAGTATGTGATGGTGACCTGTATGTAGCTGATTGCTCAGTTAGAGAACTGTGCTTATGAGGCCAAGATACAATTTTTGCACCACGAAGTGTTAGATTGTTCTTTTCCACATGGCATACCCAGTCATCAGGTAAGGAAATGCAGATGGATTAATAAAAATCCACTGGACATGCTAGAAATAAAAAACCAAAAACATAATGATTTCATCCCTTACTCATCCATCCATAACTTCTCAAGTCCCATGGAAATCCCTGCCATCGCAGAGTTCTCGTATTAGACCAGAGAAGGAGGGGAGGCGCTGTGTCTATGGTAAACTGTGATGTGATTCGACGGAGAGCAATCTTCCAGCTGCTGCTATCAGCCCAATATAGTGCAGATGCCATAATACTGTATTTTTTTAAAATTTTCATAGCAATCCTATTGTTTCTTTTGTCAGACAAAAGCATTCAGGCTTTGGGGAGTTTAATTAATTGTGCAAAGTCCTAAAGATAGTAGATACAGAGCTCCTCTCTTCCTATCTCATTCCCTTCCTCCCTTCTTCCTTTGTTGCTTTTTTCCTTTCCTCCTCCCATTAGCTCTTCATTCTGTAAATAACAGTGAACACCTTGTATGTGCCAAGATCGATGCTTGGGAAGAGGGATGACGAGATTATGAGTGAAGAGGGAAAAGTGTCAAGAGCTGAGACTGGAAGAGTCTGCTGTGGCCAACCCTACATGGGGGTCAGTGGACCTGTTGTGCTCTGGGCATGGCAGAGAGATCATCTTTTTAGAAGATCTAGACATTCACAGATTATTTTCATAAAATACATATTTAAATCTTATATATATTTAGTATATTGACACTGTTATACAGCTATTTGTACTACTTACATCATGTAACACATTTTACATTTTAAATGTTTATCATTTTAAATGAATTTTAATGAGTCATATTCACTAGGATAATACATATACATGAGGTTACATTTTTCTATACAAACCTAATTTAGTAAAATTCAGCACAATGCTTTCATTCAATTAATATTGATTCATTCAACAACAACAGTACGTCGTGGAAGGACTCTCATTTTGAACTGGCAGCCTGACAATATCACAGACCCTTGTCTGTTATATCTGTATCTTTTCTTCCTCTTCCCAGGGCCACCATGGGTTGTTACTTGCTTCTAATAATTGTACTGGCCTCCTAGCTGGGAACCCTACTAGTTTCTATAATTAGATCTATTCATTTTGCATGGTGCTACAGGAAACTTTTTTCTGGAGCATGGCTCAAATCATTCGTAACAAGAACCTTTGATCCTTTTCTCTTTTGGGGCACTCACTCCCTACCTTTGCTCAGTACCAGGGAAATTAACACCCGACTTCATATCTGGACCTTGGACATCGGAGATCCCATACTGTTTCTTTGTAGTTCCTTCCCACAAATCACAGGCATGAACTCTTTAAACTCACAAAATATGTTCTTAATCAAAAAGATATTTGCTTTTCTAGAAGCATACAGTACTATTTTGTCTCCATGAACTTGTTCATGCTATGTTCTTCATCTAAAACATGCCTCCTAACCTGCTATTTGTTACAGCTTTATATTCTAGAAAGCTCATCTCAAATGGTATTTCTTTTGGTAGTGGGAGTGGTCTAGCTCTAACTCCTCTCTGCCTTTTGAGCTTCTGTAGGGCTTCATCCTCTCTAGGTCAAGCTGACCCAGTTACTTGTCCTAATCACTCCCTAGTCTCTCTCATCTCTGCAATGTCAGCCTTACACCCCAATCACTACAATATTTTTATTAAATATCAATCCGTTAATATTATGTAATTAATTGATATTAATTAATTTTAAATTTAATTAAATTTAATTTGATAAATTTAATTAATATTAAATAAAATTAAATAATTATTCATTATTACATCAAGTTAGACAACCTATGAACCCTGTACAATTGTTCTTTTTTAATACAAAAGGGGAACTTAGAATATGAGTTTATATTTGAAATAAAAAAAGAAGAGTTGACTTCCTAAGTCATTGGCCAAGCCTGCTTTGTGGTGGCATGCTTTTCCAAATTAATCAGCTGAACATTTTGTATTATATTCTTCAGTTGCTTAGTAATGAACTAATACATAAGTGTTGTAACTTCTTTTGAAAGATGATAGTCATTTCATTCTATCCTTTAAAATATCTCTCATTATCATACCAAGAAACACACACCCCCTTTCTTGAATACCTGTGTTCCTCCCCCAGAATATTGTTGTTATATTTTTCAGTTTTTGGAATCATTGTGCTGATGCCAGAAATACCAGAAAACGAAATTGCAGACTGGGCACAGCACAGCTTCCTGACTGCCAGCAATTGCTCTAACAAGCTAGATTCATGTCTCGTCCTCAAAATTGATGAGAACATAAAATTTCAGAAGTATTTTATTTTCAGTATATCATTATAAATTGGTTTGATATTCATTATTATAGTATAGATAATTATGAGTTCATTTGGTATTCATATGGACGTCACATGCACTTCCAGAGGCGTTACGCTGTAGTTTAGTATTAGTTAATGGTCACTAAAAATAAAGTGTTATCACAATTTCTAACAGAACACATTTTAAATGAATTTAATCCAGGAAGATTAATAGATAATACCTCTGACAATTAGCTTCCTTCTACAACGAGGAGAAAACTGATTTATAATTTATTGAATATTATTATCTTGAACATTCCAGTGGTCTAAAAATGCTATGTAGAATCTACTAACAAAATGACAAGGAAAAGTAATAATTTGTCTATGTCTTCAGAGGCTGGTCATTTTAGATAATTTAACTAGGTTAGACAAGCACATAGTTTGCACCTTGTAAACACATTCGCTGTTCACAGAATGGTACATTGGTCTAAAAATGACAAGAATGATTACATATACATGAGTGAAAGCCTATAAATATAAACATATTTCAATTTTTTCTTATTTTTCAGAAAATGTTAATTCTTTCAAAGCTCTTTTACTGAACAAATATCATAATGTGAGAGAGGTTAGGGCAGAGAGGAGATATACAGGAGTGGGTGGACAGGATGTGAATAATCAGAACTCTGGCGGTGCCACACTTAACAAAAGCCAGATGTCAACCTGGATTTTAAAACAAGAAGAAGAAAGATAGGTAAAGAAGAAAGATATAAATAATGCTTTCTCTGTTCAAAAAAGTGGCTGTGGGGTATGCATTCTGATTTAAAATTCTATCTGGCTACCTGAACCCAAATCTATCTCTTCTAACTTTTCTCTAAAATGGATATGGAGACAGCTGACTCCTGACTACAAAGCAGAGGTCCCAAGTGCTGACACTACTGACCCTTGAGAGCCCTACTCACTGAGGAAGGTGTTGTATTTTCCAGCCCAGAAGCAGGACTACTTCCTAAGAATGTAAATCTCCCAAATTTTTAGACAGAGTTAGAGATGGGTGGTGGCAAAATGCCCTAAGGATGGCCGTATTGCTGAGGCTGCAGACCACAGCAGCCACAGCTCGAGTTACCGTGAACTTCACTGCTGCAGGATAAATGCTCCATGTGCACTGATTCAGAATTTCTTCACATTACCTCACTGTATAGTTGAGACATTATTGTCCCAAATTTACCAAAGAAGACACTAAGACAGATTAAGTGAGTTTCTCAAAATAACATGGTTAATTGGAGGCAAGCCTTGAAGTCAGGCATACGTGTGACTAGAAGTGAGGCTACAGTGCAACTTGCAAGGCCCAGACTCCAAAATTAAAATACTCTAGGGAAGCGACAAAAAGAAATGCAATCTGGATGTTGCAACTTTGGGGAAAATTAGAAGACGGGACAGTCTGGGGAGAAGAAAGGATCCACCACTAGAAACTGTAAGTTTAGCTAGGAGTGCCAAACATTAACCACTGCTGATCTGAGAAAGAATGTGGCCACTGTATCTGTGCACAGGACACTGGGCCAGCTCCATTCATCCCTGGGTCTCTTGACAGACACTGACCCTTGTGAGATCTTGCTTTGTTTGAGGATAAGAAACAATTAAAAATAACACCTGGATCCAATAAAAAAGAACTACAAACAAGGAGAAGATAGCACCTGGAAGAGACTCAGAGACAGCACAGATTTATGAAATTCATCTAATTTTATGTTGCAGCACAAAAGTTCATGAAACTCAACTCTTTAACGAATCACAATAGAACATGGCTTCTATAAAATAGGATAATGTCATAAGGAAAGATGGTTAAAGAAAAAAAATGAAACAAAACAAAATGCAGAAGGAACTGCATAACATAAGAAATGTGAGATTTAGATTCCAGAAGGGAAGGAGAACATGATTAAAACAGAAAATATATTTGAAGAAATAAGGGACAAAAACTTTCCATGTTTAGTAGAAGTCATAAACAGATTCTAGAATCTCAACATATCACACAGAGGATCACTTCAAAGAAACCATGACCAAACACATCATAATCCAACTGCTGAAAGCCAAGAATAAAGAAGAAATACTTAAAACAGCTAGGAAAAAATACCTTACATCCAGAGAGATGATGATTCAAATGATAACAAATTTCTGTCCAGAAACTATGAAGTTCAGAAGACAGTAGAATAGCATCTTTAGAGTGCTCAGGGATAAGAACTGTCAACTTAGAATTCTATGTTCAATGAAAATATCCTTCAAGAATGAAGTCAAAATGACATTTCCAGATTAAAAAAAAATTAAGAAAATTGATTATTAGTATACCTGCTCTACCAGAAATGCTGAAGGCAGTTCTGCAGATGGAAGAAAAATGATACAAGAGGAAACCTGAACATCAAGATGAAGGATGAGCAATAGAAATGACTCATATCTGGGTAATGTAAAAACTGTGCTTTCCTCTTAAGTTCTTGAAATATGTATACTCATTAGCACTAAAATTATATCATCGTCTGTGAAGTTTTCAATGAATGCAGATATAGCCCATATCACAGCTATAACATAAAGGTAGGAGGTGACAAAGAGACCTCTATGGTTCCAAGGTTTCTACATTAGGTATCAAGTGGTACAATATTGGCTCCAAGGGTGATAGGTTAGGTATATATATTGTAATACATAAAGCAACCACAGAAACAATACAAAAGAATAGCTGATAGCTAAGAGATACCTTAACATGAAATATTAGCATATTCAAATAATCCTAAGAAGGCAGGAAAGAGAGAAAGAGAGAGGAACAGAGTAACAAAAACATATGGTACAAAGAGAAAACACATAATCAAATGACAGATCTAAATCCAACTATATAAAAATATCACAATAAGTATTAATAGCATGAAACAGAGACTGTCAAGCTGTAGTCTATAGACCACAAACGGCCAGTCTCCTGGTGTTTTTTATTATGCTTACAGTCTAGGAATAATTTTCTATTTCTAAATGGTTAAATTTTAAATGGTTATATAAATACCTACATAATATCCTAGAATTTGCCTCATGGGTTGCAAATCTGAACATATTTTCTCTGGCCTTTAAAAACGTTTTCCTACCCCGGTCTAAAAAACAAAAAAGATTATTTTAATATCGGCAGAAAAAATAATTTGATAAAATTAATACTCATTCATAATTTTTTAAAAATCTAGCAAATTAGGAATAGTAAGAAATTCCTCAAGTAGATAATGGTTATCTATGAAAAACTCAGCCAATATCACACTTAATGGTTAAAAATTGAATTACTTTCCCTTGAGACGGAGGACAAGGTGAAGATTCCCACTTTCATCAAGTCTATTAAACATTTTACTAAAGTTTAAAAAGTTAAACATAAGGCAAAAGGATCGGAAAGGATAAAGTAAAACTGTTCCTATTTCAGATATTTTATTGTTTATACAAAAATCTCAAGGAATCTATAGAATTACAACTGGAAATATACAAGCTGCAAGATGCAAGATTTTTACAAAATTATTTATATTCTTATATACTAGCTGAAAATACTGAAAAATAGAATTCTTAAAACATTTCATTTACATTAATGCCAAGTTATAAAATAGAAAGAAATTTAATAAAAGGTATTTATGACTCTGCATTAACAAATTACAAAACTTTGTTGAGAGAAACTAAAGACCTAAGTAATTGAAAGATATGCCAGAATCATGGATTAGAACTGGTAATTCTCCCCAAGTTGATCTACAGATTCAATGCGATACTAAACAAAATTCCAGCAGGTTTTCTTTTGGTAAAAATGGGCAAGTTGATTTTTTAAATTTAAGGTCAATGCAAAGGGCGTAGGAAAGCCCAAACAACTTAAAAAAAAAAAAAAAAAAAAGTAACAAAACTTTGAGACTTTACATACTCTACCTGATTTCAGGACTGGCTATAAAGCAGCAGTTTGAAGTTGGCAAAAAGTAAAGAAGTACAGCTCAGACTGTTCAGTCCACTTTGGACTGTTTATTCTATTCCATATACATACGGTCAATTTATTTGTGACAAATTATCAAGGCAATTGATGGGGAAAGAATAATCTTTCTAACAAATGATACTGTATCAACTTATATCTGTATGGAAAAAAACAGACAGTTTATACTTCATACCACATACACAAACTAACTAAAAATTGATCATAGGGCTAGATGTAAAACCTAAAATATAAAACCTTCACAAACAAACAAAGCATAGGAGATCTTGGAGGAGGCAAACATTTATTAGATTAGCATACCAAAAGTAAAAGCATAAAAGAAAAAAATGATAAGCTAGATTTCATCAAAATTAAATACATTTTCTCTTTCTTTCTTTTTTTTTTTAAACGGAGTTTTGCTCTGTCACCCAGGCTGGAGTGCAGTGGTGTGATCTCGGCTCACTGCAAGCTCTGCCTCCCGGGTTCACACCATTCTCCTGCCTCAGCCTCCCGAGTATCTGGGACGACAGGTGCCCGCCACCACGCCCGGCTAATTTTTTTTTCTATTTTTTAGTAGAGACGGGTTTCACCGTGTTAGCCAGGATAGTCTCGACCTCCTGACCTCGTGATCCGCTCGCCTTGGCTGCCCAAAAGGCTGGGACTACAGGTGTGAGCCACCGCACCCAGCCATACATTTTCTCTTTCAAAGAGCCTTAAGAAAATGAAAAAGCTAACCACCGACTGAGATTTGAAACACATAATTTTAGACAAAGCATGTTATTAAAATATATAAAGAATGCTTACAACTTAATAAGACAGTTCACCTAATAAAAACGGACAAAATATTTGAGCAGACACTTCGCAAAAGAAGATATATAAGCACACTAAAAAGTACATAAAAAGAAGATATGTAAGCACATTAAAAAGTATATAAAATATGCTCAATATTGTTAGTCATCAAGGACATGCTCAGTCACTACGTATCCATTAGACTGGCTGAAATTAAAAGGACTGACCATACCAAGTGGTCGGTGAGGATGTAGAGAAACTGGGACTCTCAAATGCTGCTAGTGGAAATGTAAAGTGATATAACGCACTTGGAAATTTACTTGACAATGTCTTAGAAAGGTAAATAAATAGCACTTACCATGCAACTCAGCCATTATACTCCTAAGTATTTCCCCAAGAGAAATGAAAACATTGTGTTCAGACAAAAAATTGTACATGAATGCTTTTAGCAGCTTTAGTTTTAAGATCCCTGAAACTGGAAACAGCTCAAATGTCTACTGACAAGTGAACAGAGACATCATGGTATATCTATACAATAAAACACTACTCAGCAATAAAAAAGAATGAACTACTGATATAGGCAACAAGAATGAACATCAAAATCATATGCTTAGTAACAGCAGCCACATACATCAGTACATGTCGTATGATGACATCCATGTATTAAGCTAGGTCAGTGGTTGCCTGGGGACGGAGGAAAGGCTTGGGGCCATGGAATGTTGATTATTGTGCTTCTTGAGATGGTTCATGGGCATATACAGAGGCCAATATTTAGCAGATTGCACACTTTAAATTGGTGTGATTTACTATATTTCATTTATACTTCAGTGAAGTTGTAAAAATCGTAATGTGAACACACAAATAAGCCTAAAGGCTTACATTGGAACAATAGGCATAAATGTTGATATTTTGCCATACTTCCTTAAAAGTTTTATATACATAAAATTTTATATGAAGTTGAAATATCCTTTGAGCTTATCCCCAGTGGTAGCTTTTCAATTCAATTTTTTTTTTGGATTTTACTACACATGTATTTATAAGAATATAATGTGTGGGCTGGGTGCAGTGGCTCACACCTGTAATCCCAGCACTTTGGGAAGCCAAGGCAAGTAGATCACGAGATCAGGAGATTGTGAGCATCCCGACCAATATGGTGAAACCCCGTCTCTACTAAAAAAACAAAAATTAGATGAGCATGGTGGCACGTGCCTCTAATCCCAGCTACTTGGGAGGCTGAGGCAGGAGAACTGCTTGAACCAGGGAGTCAGAGGTTGCAGTGAGCTGAGGTCGCACCACTGCACTCCAGCCTGGGTGATAGAGTGAGACTCCATCTCAAAAAAAGAAAAAAGAAAAAACAAAAAAAATATATATATATATATATAATGTGTGGCTTATGTGTTTAACATTTACATGAACGTATCATAGTGTATACAGGAAACTTCACTTACACTTACTACAGTGGCAGAAGTTACAAAGCTGCTACATGTTGGCAAGGACATGGTGATACAGCAATACTTGTGCACTGCTTCTGGGAGGTTAGAGGACCCTCATTCAAGTTAAGCATACACATGCACCTGAAGACCAACTGATTCTGCTACTGGATTTATACCCCTAAGAAGGCTTCAAGTTCATACGAGAACATATACAAAAAAGTGCCTTACTGCACTATTAGTGGCAGAAAGGAACTGGAGGCAACCTGGAAGTTGATCACAAGAAAACAGGATAGATATTTTTAAATGATAGAAATATACTAGGGACTACTCTAAAGCAGGCATTAACAACAGACAAAATATACTTCTATTAACTTGGATTGACCTTGTGGCTGGACATACTCGGTTTTCCTTTCCAGATGCTCTGTGCTCTCTGCTATGAGAAAGTAACCTGTATGGTCAATGCCAATGGACTCCAGTGTCTTCTAGCCTCCATTTTGTTTGGCCAGTGAGGGACTTTGGCAGAAGAGCGGAAGTAGAGAAGAGAGAATGAAAAGAGGAATTTGTTTCCCAGGCTTCCTCTCTGCCAGGTTTTCTCAATCATAGGTTACTCCTCTTCTGAAGGCAACTTTTTCTGCAGGACCTCCAGAGTCAAGGAATCTTTCCCTCCTATCATCCTTTTGGGCCTAGCACTGTCCAAAGCTCAGCTGCCACTAGCCCTAGGTCACAGCATCATCACTTGGTTTACCCCCTCCCCACACCTTTGAGAATCTTTGTAAATAAGCCCTCTTCGAATGATTATCCTGAATTTGAGTAGAGAGCAATTTGCCAATAACTAGTAAATCTAAAGATGGGCATTTTCTATAACACAGACCCTCTTATTTCTGGTTATATACCTAGAGAATTCTCATGCATGTGCCTCAGGGGAGATCTACAAAGTTGTTCACTGCATATGTATCTATATATCTATATCTATATTCTGTACGTATCCTAAACGCAGTAGCTATTTCACCCAATATATTTTTCAAAAACATTGGAGAAGATATTACCAATTAAATAACTTTAATTAAGTAAGTTCAGGCCATTGGCCCAGAACATTTCATTTAGTTTTAGTAATAGAAGGTAGAAAATCCGTAGTTTCTAAAGCTTGAGTAAGAATTATTTTTGGAAGAGGAGAAAATCTCACACACTTGTACTTTCAAAACACTTGAGGTAAAATTGTACATTCACCTGAGTGGTACAATCTTCCATCTATAAACAATAGAGCACAATTTATTGTGTTTGATCACATTATAATGCAGCTGTGCTTCATGCAAAGCAGAAATAAATGAATGTAAAATGAAGCTGTTTGCTTAAAATAACTTAGTTCTTGATTTTAATTGTCTAAGTTAATGAAAACAAATCGATATCGATGCAGATGTGCATCATGACTTAGAAATATCAAATCAAATATCAAATATCCGACTCAAAAATTGTCTAATAGTCTTCTAATGTTTCTCAGTATAACAGAGTTTGTTCAATTGTCCTTTAATACAAAGTCTACTTTCATGACTTTGGGATGGTAAAACGAGTTATATATAATCCTCAGAATCACTGTAGCCAGCAGTGTCTGTGGAGAGCCGCAAGGTGAGAAAGTTGTTTTAACTTTTGGTTTGATTCATTTTTCCTCCTTTCTAAGCGGGCTCTCAGAACTAATCTGCAGAGATAATTACGGGGAATGAACTGCTACTGCTTCCATGTTGCCCTCTTCGTGTTTTGGAGACCCCACTGCCTCTATTTAGGTAATTTGACAGACGGGAATGGAGAAGAGAATCCATTTAACTACATCCTGAACAAATTTATCCTGAATAAACTTCTGCCATTTTGAGCTATTTACAATTTGCAATGTATCTTGTTTTGTTTTGGGGAAAATTGCTAATATCTACACAAATAAAAAGGTTTAATATAATGGTTTGTGTTTTTTTTTAATTCAAATGAAAAATTGGCATTTATTTGTCAACTATCTATGTTCAGTTACCTAAAGGTATAAACAATATAGCTTACCAGTAGTGAGCACAATTATAGCAATATCTCAAAGCTACATGGTTCATGTTACAATCTTATACAGAAAATAATCATTAGGACACAAATTAGCTAAGGGAAGGAAAATATTTCCTTGTATCCTTCTTCCAGCCATTAAGAACAAATTGTCAAATCTCAGTGCAGCTGAAACTGTGAGGGCTTTAGCATCAGATAATCTTTCATTAGAATATTACCTCCCCATTTTAGAAGCTATGTGACCTTGAGGAAGTTATTTAAACATTCTGAGTCTCCATTCACTTACCTAAGAAATAAGAATAATTATGTTTATTACAGAGTTGGTGAAGATTAAAGAAGTAAACACTTAGCAAACTGGAAACTATTACCACTATCTTTTTATATGAGAAAACAGAGGCACACAAGCTTAGGTGCTTTGCCTACGGTTACACAACCGGTAAGTGAAGACGCAGGGATCTGAGCCCAGGCATTCTAGCTCTGAAGCTTACACTCATTTTAACACTACACATACTGACACTCAAGTGCTTCTTCATATGCCTGTTTGCAGAGAGCAAACAGGAAATGGCTCTAGTGTAAAACCAACCCAAATCTACTGATTTGTTCATGCATTCCTTCATTCATTGATCAACCATTCATTCAATCCCCATCATGTGCCAATCACTGTGCCAGGTATTGGGGGATAATTGATGGAGAATAATTCGGATAATTCGTGGCCCTTTCTCTAAAGAAGTTCTCTGTGTAATGGCCAATAACCCCACCATCAAATATTATAATGCAGCGTGACAAATGCTAATGATACTTGTGTGCCAGAGTACTGTGGACATGTAGCAGAGACGTATCTAAATCTCTCTGGGAAGGGGTAGGAAGTGGGGACAGGGAAATTTCAAGAAAGAAATGCTTAAGGATGATTTCTTTTTTTTTTTTTTTTTGAGACGGAGTCTCGCTCTTTCACCCAGGCTGGAGTGCAGTGGTAGAATTTTGGCTCACTGTAAGCTCCGCCTCTCGGGTTCACACCATTCTCCTGCCTCAGCCTTCCAAGTAGCTGGGACTCCAGGCACCCGCCACCATGCCCAGCTAATTTGTTGTATTTTTTTTTTTAAGTAGACGGGGTTTCACTGTGTTAGCCAGGATGGTCTTGATCTCTTGACCTCGTGATCCTCCCACCTCAGCCTCCCAAAGTGCTGGGATTACAGGTGTGAGCCACCGCGCCTGGCCAAGGATGATTTTTAAATGATGCATAAAGACAACGGTATGGAAGGACTTCCAGGCAGAAATAACTTGGGAAAAGCCTTTGTTATGAGAAAGAGTAAGGCTTGTGAAGTGGAAAGTAGTACCTGAAAGAGTAGGATCATTTGGAAGAATTACAAAGAGTTCATGTAGTTGGATTCAGCAGTGATAGGAGATGAGACTAAAGCAGGAAAAGGAAGAAGTTAGGTCAAGAGGATCATGTATTCTACAGAGTTTGCACTACATCTTGCCCTCTTGAGAGAAGAGTAGCATTTCGAGATTTTGTTCTAGAGAGGTTACTCTGGCAGCCGTGGACATGACTGCTTACTCTTGAGAAGAGCAGAGACATGGAATGACAGTCCAATAATTTCATATACCCACCCAGCTTCCATCTCCCCATGCTGTACTAATGGTGCCATGCTTCCTGTGGAGAATCCCTCCCACATCGTTAAGTCAGGCTGATGGCCTAGCCACTGCCACAGCCAAGCAGTGGGCACCTGACTCTGGTTAATCCAAGTATGCCATGCCCCTGTCCATAGTCATTGGATCCTGAAGGTTTATGCAACCCAAGACTGGATAATCAAAACTTATGTCAGCTCATTTCTGCCAGTTATTGGGAAAAATGACTTATCTCTACTGTGGTTGCAGAACCTGAAAAGAACAGAGACATGGAATGTCATGGAATGGCCTCTCTCTACTGTGGTTGTAGAATGTGGGTCTTCAGCTGCAAGGCCATATAATGTGCTACTTGATGGAGAGTCTACTGAATGATGGCATTATGATAAAATGGATTACAGCCTCTGGAATAGGTCATGCCTGAAGGCAGTACACTACTGGGCTTCTGTACGCGTGCCAGTGGATTTCCTGTTTTGTACTCAGGCTAGGCTGGGCTTCTTTAAGATGCAACCTAAAAGTCCTAAACATGATTATGACAATCCAGTTTTGCAGAAATGCATGCTTTTGAAATGAGAGATGTCCACTACTTAGTAGGTATGTATGTGAATTAAGACAACTTGTCTGAAGTTTGAGCTTGAAAATCAAACATTAATGTAGTCTTTTTATTGTTTCTGTATAAAGAGCTATAATGTATTCAATAGGAAAAGTCTGTAAAATTGGTATATGACTTTATCTAAGTATTAATATATGCCTATGACTTAACTCCAGCCCTTAAAATCATGAGACAGTGACATCTGGTGGTTACATACCCAAATTGCAGTTTCAATTTATTTGAGAGGCGTAAAACTCTCAATGCAGGAAATGTCACTTGGTGTCTTTTTGTTGCAGTATCGCAGCTCTTAAGTTTTCAAGGCATATGAGATTTCAGTCACTGAAATTATATGGCAAATACCTTGAAGATGGCAGTGTCATAAGTCTGGTCCTTAGGATTCAGCTACATAAACTCTGACAGATAGAGGGAACTCTCAACTCACTAGTTCACTATGAGAACAGACATACCCTGAAGACTTCAGGACTTGCTTTCAAAATATGTTTTATAGCTTCAATAGTATTTATGAGTCTAATTTCAAGTGTAAATGCATTTTTAAAAAAATAATATATATAAAATAATGTAGCTCTTGCTATGTGTGACTCTTAAAAAAGAGTCACAGGTCTTTATGTTATTTGAGGTTGTAGATTAAAATAAATGAAATCATTCTTTCCCCTATTAAGTTATGCTTGATGAAGTCACACCAGAAAATCCTGCCTGCTGAGGACTAGCCTCTAATGGATAAATGTGTAGGAAGCATTTTTCTGCTCTCTTCCCTTCCTCTTAACCAGAAGTCTTTTCAAATGATCCTAGGAATTAATTTTCAGATCATGTAAAAAATATTAGAAATGTCCAATTGGAAGAAAGAAAAATTATTTAATTTCAAATTTTCCTTATGAATGAGTTCAGATATCCACTTACTAAATAGATAAAATAGGCATGTATTGATACTATTTACAAATAAACTACTGAATCTAAGCCATTTTTAAACTATAGAACAGTGAGCAGCTGTATTTTAAAGCTGCAACATGTAAAGGCCAAAATTTCCATAAACAAGTTCATATTTTCCAGGACAAAATGTCTGGAATAAAAAAATATCTGATACATGCAAATCATTCATATAAAGAACTCACGGTATATGAACAAAATGCTTTTCAACAATGACACTTAGTTTGATTTAAGGCTTCTGCTTAAGATGCATTTCACAGAATATTAACTTTCAATGCCCTAGCAACCTTAGCTCCTTACACTGATGCAGCCCACATTTGAGTATAATTTGCTTTTCTCCATATTTAAATATTTTCCT
Organism: Macaca thibetana thibetana; assembly: GCF_024542745.1. Taxonomy (NCBI): domain Eukaryota; kingdom Metazoa; phylum Chordata; class Mammalia; order Primates; family Cercopithecidae; genus Macaca; species Macaca thibetana. The sequence continues at coordinate 160,998,073 of NC_065581.1, read as the reverse complement.
AAAACTCACTGGTTTTCATATGCACTATATTCCAGAAATTATTCCACATTTCCCATAACATGAACATCTCTCTGATATATGAGGTGTATGATCATTGTTTTCAGTGAAATTTTCTTTGAGGTATAGAGATTTGATGAAAGCTAGTAATGGATGTTGAGACTATTCTTCAGCAATATGTCAGTTCCCTAAAGCAATCCCACAGGCAGAGGCATAAAGATCTTCAATACTTGTAACTTCTTTCGAGATGCCTCTAGTATTGATGTACAGGTAAACACCATGGAAGAAAGAGCTGTCATCACCTGCACATGAAGAAGATCGTGAGAAAACTCCAACAAAGGCATATTCATCAGCGCTTGATATATGCCTGTCATGATCACCAATATTAAATTTTCTGTTAACATTGGTGATAACTATATTTCCCAAATGCACTTAACTCAGATTAGACGATTGTTTGAAATATGATCTGGCATTTAAAATTGTTTTGGAAGCACTATTCTCTACTGATTTTTTAGTTTTTTACCAACAAAAGAAAATTTCCTTTCAGTGTCAAGGTTATTTCTAAAACTCTAAAAATGCTCATCACAAGGAGAGACAAATACTATTACCTTTATAGAAGATTTTATTTCAGAGGAAGAGTGATTGACTTAAAGAAGAAAGAGCTTTGCATTAAACTGACATTTACATGTTTCCTATTTTGAAATACTTATTTTGGATCAAGGTAGACTTATACATAGTAACTATTTTAATTCCTTTTTTGGAACACACGAAAAACAACATTATTAAAATTCAAGATGAATATTTAATACATCTCTATGAGGAAGACGATAGTAAAAAATTTGAAAACCTTGCTGCAGTTGGAATCAATTTTTCCTCAGCTCTTTCCTCTTTTTTTTCTGTATCAAAATCTTAACAAATTCTAACTTCGATGGGAAAACTGTATAAACCAGGAATTGCAAAATGGCTCCTATGCTGCATTTTCTTCCTCTAGTCCTCATGGTTAGGGAGACCACAGGTTCTAATTTGCTGGGGACAGTCCTGGTTCATGCCTGCTGTCTCTGCATGAGGAATAACCGCCATTTCTCTCTCCTTTGGGCTGGTTTGGACATTAGATATATGCCTTACTCATACTAAACACTGCAAACCAATGTGGCTTCAGATAGAGTGCTTCCCACCAATCCATCACAGCTCAACATTAATTGGAAGCTAAATTAGGTGCATAACTATTTAAATAAAATGAAAGGGAAAGTGAAAAGATGGAATTGCTTATCACATTAAAGTGTTCTTTTTCCCTGTCTCCCTCTCTCCCTTTCCACAAAACTGTAGTAGAAACAGCTAAGTAGTAGACGTCAGAAGGTTTGGGTTTTGGTCTTCCTGACTATCTCTCTCGGCTTCAATTTCTTTATTTTTGAAATTAAAGGGTGGAATTAGATGAGCTGCGGGATTCTTTCCAACTCTCACTTTGTGACTGTAAATGTTGTCAGTCTGGTCAGCAAACAGAAAGGACTTCTCCCTTTTATAATTGGTAAGCTTATTTTAGTGGCAATAAGCTAAAGCACTATCTCATAATTATTATTACCTCCAGAAAGCATTCTTTCCATCTTCAGTTCCCTTCCCACCCCATTCACACAGATGACAGGTGACAGTACAGGCAGCTCTCCTGAGCCTTAAATGTTCATGGTGCTTCTTAAACATCTCCTCCCAAGCCTAATGCATCCTCATCTGAATGATCACCTTGCCTCTTGCAGACATTTCCTTCTCCAATCCTCCTGCGTCAGGCAATGAGGCTACCACCACCTTGTTGCTCCAATGTGGGCAAGGCTTACAGGGGACCAAGAGGCTTTTCCTGATGCCCAATTCATGAATTCCCCCTGTCTCTCTTCTCATGTCTGTCTCTGTCCCAGGCATTCTGCCCTTTCAACTCCATGTATAGTCCTTGCTCTTTCATTCCCATACTTCCCTTGGACTGGATCACTCTTCTCCTCCCAGCTAACTCGTCCCCACCTTTGGGGATCTCACCACAAATGCAATTCCTCAAAGAAGCCTAATCTTCACCCAAAGATAGCTGGCCACTCCCGCATTATTCTCATGCCATATCATCTCCTTACTCTTTTGTAAGCTTTTTTCACTTGTCATGTATCATTCAATGTTGCTTATTCCACTACACAGGTCAGGTACTGGGTTTCTCTTGCTCACTACTTTAATCTCAATGCCTAATGTTTCCACAAAGGTAAAATGCAGGCACTAAAATACTGGTGAAAAAAATGACCGAATGGATTTCTGAACATCATTTAACATGTAAGCTGCATCCTAACCTTAAGTATTAATAGGTTTTAAAAAGGTCTTCTTCATTCATCAAGAGTCTCAGTTGCTCAAGCAAGAGAGGGAATTCCAGGGTTGAGTTGGGCTGCAGCACAGCTGTATCCAGGCACCCGACACTGCTGCCAGGATGGCCTCCCTCGCTCCCCTGCTCCACATCCTCCCAAGTCAGCTGCATCCTCTAGCAGGCCCCTTCAACCAGCAGGGGTTGTTCCCCAACTTGAGAGAGAATGCCCACTGGTTTTCCTGAGTCTGTGTGAGTTTCACAGAAGGGCCCTGGGGGACTCACTGGCTGCAATGGTTACTTTTATGTGTTGCTGTGGCTGCGCCATGTTGCCCAGCTGTCTCGTCATTCATGTAGCTGTTTCTGTGAAGGTATTTTATAGATGTCATTAACACTTAAAATCAGTTGACTTTATGAAAAGGAAATTACCCTCCCTATATAGCCTTATCTGGCTGGGTGATAACCTTCGGAGGAAAAGCTGAGGTTCTGAAGAAGGAGGAAGGAATCCTGCTTCAAGGCTGTAACATAGAACCCTTGCCTGAGTTTCCTGCCTGTCAGTCTGCCCTGTGGATTTCAGACTCAAGAGTGCAGCATCAACACTTATTTCCAGGCTGCTGGCCTGCCCTGTGGATTTCAGACTCGCCAGCCCCTGCGATCACATAAGCCAGTTTCCTAAGATAAATCTCCCTATTATGTGTTATCCTATTGGTTCCGTTTCTCTGGAAAGTCCCAGCTGACACAGGGGCCCACCCTGAGGCAGGGTGAATGTAGTCTTTGGTTGACAAACCCATCACAATCACGTAAAGGGGTATCGGGGGACAGTTTCCCAAATAAAGAGAAGTAGGCAGACAAAAAAGTAAGAGACAATTATACGTATATATTCCCTGATACGGTTTGGCTGTGTCCCCACCCGAATCTCATCTTGAATTGCTCCCATAATTTCCACATGTTGAGGGAGGGACCCAGTGGGAGATAACTGAATTGTGGGGGCAGTTTCCCCCATACTGTTCTTGTGGTAGTGAATAAGTCTCATGAGATCTGATAGTTTTACAAGGGGAAACCCCTTTCACTTGTTCTCATCCTCTCTTGCCTGCCGCCATGTAAGACGTACATTTCACCTTCTGCCATGATTGTGAGGCCTCCCCCAGCCACATGGAACTGTGAGTCCATTAAGCCTCTTTTCTTTTATAAATTACCCAGTCTTGGGTATGTATTTATCAGCAGCGTGAAAATAGACTAATACATTCCTCAATATTAAAAACTTGGGTATTTAAATTATTAACATATTATTCTTTTCCTCCTAGAGAAAAATATATTCCCAAATATTCCCCATCCTCCTTTCCTGAAGCTTCTTGAAGACAAAGGGACAATTCTCACTTACACAGTCAGATGGTCAGGGGTTGGGTCTCATTCTAGTATTAACTACCTAAAACCTGACAATAAACTGTAGTACGGGAGAAAAATTCACCTTAATCTGATTCCAATTTTATCAGGACCTAGCTAACCTTTAGTTTTCCTTTAATTAAGAGGTAGCAACAATAAAACAGTCCAGCTTTGGATGTTTAAAACCCAGACGCAGTTCAGTCTAAGTGCTTTATTCCAACAGCTGGGAAGGATTAACAGTAAGGTATATTATTATAGCAGAAAAACAGAAGCTGTAAAAATGATCAAAGGATAAATATATTATCTTCTTGTCTTGGATTATGGTTGTTAAAATGCCTATGGAATTGAAGAAAAAAGCCCAAAGGGCAGCATTTGTTACAGGGTCAAATTGATAAAAGAAATACTTTATTTCCCTTTTGGGAGATTCAGAAGAAAATAATTTGGCCAAATACTAAACTATAGGATGATTTTTGTCTAAAAAATTGATCTGAAAACTCAAGCAAAACCAAACTACATTTTACCTTTGTTGTTAACAATTACAACATCTCTACCTGAAAACCATACAGTGAAGACAAAATTGACTTAAGTATTCTGTATACATCCTCTTGTTTTGCTTTTCTTTTGATATACTGTCAGAATAGCAAGCCCCGAGTGTTTTAATAAGATGGGATAATGGTCTATCAGTTCACTGGGCCTAACTACAAAGTGATAAATTAGAATTAGACATGTAAAACATTTTATTTCTTAAAAGTAAAAATATAATGTAGAATGTTATGCACTGTATGTATGCTTGAAATTTCTGCAGTCATTCATAGAAAGTTAACAATAGTATTTTAAGGCTACTTAAAGGTATATCATCAGCCATATATTTAAGACAAAACATTAAAAGGTTTACAAACCACTCGAATTACTCTTTAGAGCATCCCAATGGATTGCTTCCTACTTAACAGTTATTTTCTTCGTAAATGCAAAGCTATAATCACATGTAGAACTTTGATCATGGGTATGTACAATAAACATAATACATTTCTAAAATGTTCTAAAAATATCTTCAAAATTTCAGAACCCATACTTATTACATTTGCAAAGGCTGAAATATTTAGTATGCAATGTGTGAAACCATACAGTAAGAATCTTCTTGTCAAAACAAACAAAAAACGATTAAGAGGAAGCGATTTGCTATTGTAATCTGCATGTGTGCATGGACACACGCAGGCCACATTCCCATCAGGCAGTACGGGTGGGTGTTGTTCTTTACTATGCCCAACACAGCCAATATATCCAATAGGCATTTGTCACCAAGTAATGACCTTGGAAGGAACTGTAATTACCTTAGTGATCCTGCCATTGTGGCAAATAGTTTTTTGGTGCACTCTTTTATAATTATTTTCAGAGCTTTTAACTTGTTGTTTCAAATTAGTGGAGGTACATCTTTACCCACCAGGAATGGATTTAAGGTAAAAGTTTTTTTTTTTTTTTTTTTTTTTTTTTTTTTTTTGAGGCGGAGTCTCGCTCTGCCGCCCAGGCTGGAGTGCTGTGGCCGGATCTCAGCTCACCGCAAGCTCCGCCTCCCGGGTTCCCGCCATTCTCCTGCCTCAGTCTCCCGAGTAGCTGGGACTACAGGCGCCCGCCACCTCGCCCGGCTAGTTTTTTTTTTGTATTTTTTAGTAGAGACGGGGTTTCACCGTGTTAGCCAGGATGGTCTCGATCTCCTGACCTCGTGATCCGCCCGTCTCGGCCTCCCAAAGTGCTGGGATTACAGGCTTGAGCCACCGCGCCCGGCCAAGGTAAAAGTTTTTTAAACTGAAATCTAACAAATAAAGTGTTTAACAAATTTGCACAACTTCCTGTTACATGACTCTCCGGGAAATTCTAGAATAAGCACTTTAAAGACTCCCTGAGCAGAGGCGGTGCCACAGGATTTGAATACGTTTTTTGAGGTTGTTGATTTCTATCTCATTTTTAAATTTAAAAACTGTAAGTGTTTAGCTTACTCTTTGAAAACAAGTATTAGGATGCAGCTAAAGAATCGAGTCCATTTTCCTATTAACCTCACCTTTATCTATGGAACAGTACGTGCCTTAGAGAAAACCACTGCACCCAACTTGTAAAAGACAATCAGGATTGAAAGAAACCTTAAAAACCGCTTATTACAAGTAGCTATGAATCTCTTTACATCATCTCTTCCCAGAAGCCACTTGTCTATTTGTGAACAACTGTAGTGACTAAGAGGCTCATCACCTTCCCAAACGGCCATCACGTCTTTGAACACTCTACCTGGTAGGAAGTTCTTCCTTAAATTGCACCGGTATATAACTTGCTTTGGCTCCCGCTCTTAGTCGGTTCCATCTCCTAGAGCCGATGTAGCCCAGGGTAAAGCCCTCTTCTTCATGACAGTCCTCTAAATACTAGAAAATGGATGTCTTATCTCTTCTGGTCTTTTCTGTGCCAGGTTAAATTGTTTGTATTATATATCTGTGTATTATATATTCATTCATTTGATTAAAAATTAATGAGACTATAATACTCACCAAGGCTCTATTCTAATCATGAGAGATGCTGAAGCAAATAAGATAGATGGAATGCGTGGTTCAAGAATTCCAGTCAGGGCCGGGCGCGGTGGCTCAAGCCTGTAATCCCAGCACTTTGGGAGGCCGAGACGGGCGGATCACGAGGTCAGGAGATCGAGACCATCCTGGCTAATACGGTGAAACCCCATCTCTACTAAAAAATACAAAAAACTAGCCGGGCGCGGTGGCGGGCGCCTGTAGTCCCAGCTACTCGGGAGGCTGAGGCAGGAGAATGGCGGGAACCCGGGAGGCGGAGCTTGCAGTGAGCCGAGATCGCGCCACAGCACTCCAGCCTGGGCGGCAGAGCCAGACTCCGTCTCAAAAAATAAAAAAAAATAAAAAAAAAAAGAATTCCAGTCAGGGAGATGGAGCATGAGCAAGCAAAAAGATACTTTCACCTCATGATAAGTATTTTGAATAAAATAAACAAGGTAATAGAACTGAGGAAAATCAACGGTTTAAAAACAGGCTCTCAGGAGATGCAACATTTGAGCCAAACCCGGCGACTGAGAAGGAACCAGCCGCAGGAAAGGGGCTGGGGCAGAAAGAAAAAGCAAACAGCAAGTTCCGGAGGCAGCAGAGCGCTCGGCACGCTGGAGGGACGGCGGGGAGGCCGGTGTGTTTGGAGCATGAGGAATAAGACAGACGGCAGGCAGCTCGGGGGCCCTCACACCAGCCAAGGAGTGAGGAAGGAGGAAATGCAGAGAGAGAGAGATGCCATGGAAGCCAAAAAAAGTTTGAAGAAAGAGAGAACGGGCCATGGTTCCAAATGTTCTTCCTGCAGGTTCTAAGGTTGTTCACGTGAGACTATCTGAAGTATCCATAGACCCATATATTCTCACTGAAACTTAAGTTCACTGAAGACCGGAGTTGAGTCTTGCACGTTATCACGTCTCCTTGCAGGAATCGCCTAGGAATCATAGGTTGAAGAAGTGAGGGTAGAATGGGGAGGGATATGGAAAATTTGAGGCAAGAAGAGATGGAGTAAAATTGATGTCTCAGGGTGAGGGAACGTCAGCATCCGGAAGCAGAGGCCAGCCCTGCCAGGTCCTTCTGCCTGACATTCGTGAGCATTGTGAGTACGTATGTACGTGTTGGTTCCTTTACTGATCCTCCCTGGATACCAGAGCATCAGTTCTCGAGGGTGCATTGCCCTGTTCCCGCCTGACCATACGGAACTGGCTCTCTCTCCCCCCGGCCCTTCCCCAGAGCCAGGTCCTTTCTGCTCCCTGCAGCTCTCTGACCTTCCCCTCATCCTCTGCGTGCACAGTGGTAACGCGCAGACCCCAGGCCAGGAGTCCTGGCCTTCCCTCTTCCTTGCGCTCAGACCTGGAACAGGTTATTTCACTTCTAGCTTCAGTTTCCTCTCCTGTAAAATGGGGCTGATGAAAGTAAATACTTCAGTAAACATACGCAGCTTTTTATTATCCTCCCCGGGGCAACGAGGATTCACAATGTGAATATCTTAATATTCCTCGTACCCAGTGATTTCTTGCCATGCCGAGTGACTCATGCAGCTCAGGCCCTCATTACATTTCATCTGCATCTTGTCTTCTCAGTGTTTCCGGCTCTAAAGCTCTCAGCTTCGCCCTGGGTGGGAGAAAGACCTTCCTTACAGAGGGGACAGCAGGAGCCAGGAGAGAGGCGAAGAGAGGATGGAAGGACAGCTTCTGCCCAGTGCTTCCCGAATGCCTACGTGCACACGGTCCCCAGTGGAGGTGAATAAAACACAGAAGGTCCGGCATGGGCTTGGAGATCTTGCAATTTTGACAGCTCCTAGGTGGTGCCAAAGCGGTAGCCACACAGATTCTAGAAAGGTGAGGCATCTTCCGGGTCCCGGCTCATTCCTGGGAGGCTGCTTTTCCCCCGTGGTTTCTGGTTGTTTCCAAGCCTCATCTATGCCAGCTCTCCTGTCCTCACACTGCCTGGTGAGAGCCTACTGCATCTCCCGCTAACCTCCTCTTTCTTGCCTGGCACACCACCTGGCCACTACCAGCAAATTACCATTAATTTTCAAAAATTTACACAGGGCTGTGATAGCCAAAGAACTGCAAAACCACTCAGCACACAAACAGAAGTGTCTAGAGACTTACTGAAGCCCTCATCTCCCAGAGTGGGTGTACTACAATATAACCTGGAGAGCTCTGTGTCCTAGGATATAACCACTCTCGGAATTAGACAGGTGTTTATATTTAACACCTGGTGAAATTTAAACCCACTTTCTTTGGTTTGGGAATTATAAGGGTTCGTATTAGACATCAGTTAAATAATGTGTCTAGATACTAAATAATGAAATAGGGACATTACCCAAACTTCTATTTTTCCTGTAATATTTTATCAAGATTTGGTGGATTTAGGCAATCATTCCAAATCTCTGAAACAAAACAAAGTTTTATATCACAATTTTTAGTTCAAAATTACTTTAGGCATCAATAAAGTAAAATACAGATAATAATGATAATAGCTAATATTTATAGTGTGCTTCCTAAGTGACAGACACTCTTTAAGTCCTGTATTTGTGTGAACCCATTTAATTCTTACAATATCCCTCTGAGGTAGGTTCTATGATTATCCTCATTTGCAGATGAAGAAATAGACACAGAGAGATTAAGCAACTTGCCCAGGGTCACACAGCTGATAACAGACAGATCCAGGATTGAACTCAGGGAATCTTGTTCCAGAGCCTGTGCTCATAATCACCACAGCACTTCCATTTTGTGAAAATTTCTGAAAAGCTATATGTATTTAGGCATTATCTTTTCTTTACTACCATATTTTACCATAACAATATCCAGTCCTGTGGTGCATTCCAGTAGACAAGGTGTATTCTTACATGGAGTCTCACTTCAGTGTAAAGGCAGGTGTGTGCAGAGACTCAGGCTGCCCCAGTTTCTCAGGACACACTCAAGGGGTTCAACCTACGCTTGGGACTCTTCAGTGTTTCTTCCACTACAGCAGCCCACTCGGCAGAGAGGAGATTCCGCTTAGCACCATCTGTCTTCGTTATCTGCGAGCAGCTCCACACTGTGCTCACCGCTGAGGCTACACTGGTGAAGAACAGGTAGGCCCTAACCTGCAGCTGCCTACAGATCCGTGGTCCTACTTGCATCAGAAACCTAGTCTTAGGAGGGCAAAACTTCACCCCCTTTCCAGAACGTTCTGCATTGCCTCTCCTGGAGAGTTGGGAAAGTGTCTGTGAATGTAGACATGAACAGGGGAGCATGGAGCTAGCTTCACGGCTCTTCCTGCCTCTGCAGGTTCCTTCACATCAGGGTAACCACCTCGTTCTGGCTTCCAGAGGACTCCCCCATTGCAGCACGAAAGCCCTGAGTGCCCTGCCTTCCACGGAAGCACCAGCCTTGAAGATGCATCCCAGAATAGTCCAGGGCTAGACCCTTTCTGTGGCCTGAAGCTTACAGGACCAGAAGTCCGTGCATGCCACCAAACTACATACCCTACTCACTCACTAATACAGTACTGGTGCTCAGCGCGAAATGAAGAAATTTCCTGATAACAGACACACAGAATAGGTGAAGGTAAGACCCTAAATGACTACAGACCTCTCCAGCGCCTCAGTGTAACGTTACCGAGATGGCAACCAGAAGCGACTGTCAAATGAAACCACATCCTTTGCATTTAATGGAACCTAGGTGTGTAAATCTTGGTATGAACAGCTTTTCTCACGTATACACATTCAGGTCTGGATAAATTCACTTCTCCTGCCTGGAGGAATAAATCTCTGTACCAGCTGGGATCGCATGACCTCACCTATCGATGAGACCTCAGTCCTGGAAAGAATGCATCAGGCACAGGCACTTGATGAGTCAAATTCCTCAGGCCTGAGGCTTGCACAGTTAGGGGTGCTCTTTGAAAAAAGAATATGAAATGATGACTATCACTTTATAAAGGAAAAAGCAGTAAGATAATCCAGTCTTTCCAGAAACATAGTTGATCTAAATTTCTCTTTTAGTAGTGAAGTTTGAAAAAGTTACTTTCAGCTTCACAACTTGTTGTTGGTTATATCATGCACATTTTCAGAACCACTGATTTGGGGAATTCCAAATTTCTCTCCTATGCAGACGATAAGAACACCAGGCTTTTCAAGTTTTGTTACCCAGGAACTGATCTTAAATACTCTTTGAATTGCTGACACTCATTAACCCATTTATCATTAGTTCCCTGTTGTAGGGGCTCATTGGCAGATACCTATGACAGATTAGATTCTGTTCATTGGTGTCAGAACTTTATGTCAAGGAAGCAAGAAATTCAAATATTTTCCCAGTGGGTTCATATGCACTACTTCTCTTCATTAATTAAGTTGTCTAATAACCTGAAAGCCTATTCATTACTTCTATTTCAAATGTATTTCCTTCTCATAATAAATTATTGGTTTTGGAATGACGCATGTGCTGTTTGGACCTGCCAGATGGCTTCGAAACAAAATAATCAAATATACTAAGACCTTGTCCAATATATGAAAAGGCATCAGACATTCACCTTCACACACAGACCATGCGCTTACTAAATTGCTACCACAGGTTGTGTCATACAAAGGAAGAAATTCTGATACATGTTATTTTGTATAATTCACATGAAGAAATAAATGAACGCATGGATACATTTATAATATACCCTGAATTATTGATGAGAAACAACCTTCCTATCATAGTTTTCCCAGGTAGCCAATACATTTTATAATTGTTACACATCCAAGATTTTACCACGGATTTGCCTGACTCCATACATTTCCAATCTGGTTTCTCCTCTACCACCCTCATGGGTCTGCTGCCAGCACTGTGGGACGCGTTCTGATGGAGAAATGATTCCTGGATCTTCATGTAATAACTCCTGGTGAGTCGGCACAGTCCGCAGTAAGTGTGAACCACAAAATGTGTCACTCTAAACTCATACTCAGTGTCTTTCCAAATCAGTATCCCCCCAGCTAGATCCCGAAGCTGCCAAGCCCCACTCCAACTCCTCTAAACAGCAGGGGAATGTGCTGGAGGGAAGCCAGGGTAGAAAGAGGCAGCAGTAACAAAGGACTGTGGCCAAACGATCTCACGTTTGTGAATTTTACAAGAACACATGGCCATGTGACCACCTTGCCTAGGCCCCTCTCAGGGCTGAGGAATGGGTGGTGGCAATCAGTAACCCTTTCGACTTCATGATCAATCCATCTCTACATAGGCCTGATCTAAGGCTGCTGGGAGCAATCAAGTTTTTGATGACTATTTTTTAATACATTCTGTAGAATCTGTGTTGATCATGAACAATATTATTCTGTAAAAGAAGAAAAAAGCCTGGCTAAAACATTCAGCTATCTTCACAGTAAACACTACAAAGAAAAACATTACAAATAATACAAACTGTTCGACTTGGGCAAAGGGAGAAGCGAATTCACCGAGGAGGTGACTAGAACACACACCTGCAGTGTAAAGTAAATATTCTTAGAGCTTGTGGTATCCTGTGAGTAATAATCAGATAACTCCAATTAAGACTGCTGGATGCTCTCTATGCAGTTATTGCTAAGGTTTCAGACAGAAGTAAATTGCTGTTCATATCTAAAAAGTATTGCAGGTTTCATTTTCACATTGCACAGGTCTTAAACCAATATATTTGGAGGGATTAAGCAAACGACTCAACACTGACTTGTTTCGTGTTAGGCATTATTGTCAAGATCAGGCTGGGTGAAGAAAGCATGCTTTCATAAGAAATTATTAAAACATACAAAGAATTTAAGTCATAGCCCCATTTGATGCAAAGTAAAGATTAAGAAACGTTAGACCATTAGTTAACATTCCCTATATTTTGATAACCTTGAAATTCACAGAATGGAACAAAGGCCATGAACTTTGGGTGAAAGATCACAGATAGATAGTTATGCGGGGTAATTGTAGTATTTTGCTTTTATTATTAGGAATTATCACTCGAAATATACTATACATTCATTTGAAGTTGTATTTCTTTTTTTTTTTTTTTTTGAGTGAGAGAGTCTCACTCTGTTACCCAGACTAGGGTGCGGCGGCATGAACACTGCTCACTGCAGCCCTGACCTCCTGGGCCCAACACATCTTCCCGTCTCAGCCTCCAGAGTAGCTGAGACCACAGTCACAGGCCACCACACCTGGATAATTTTTTTTTTTTTGGTAGCTATGAGGATCTCGCCATGTTGCCCAGGCAGGTGAAGTTGTATTTTATAATTACCTAAAAGGTATAGTTTATTTGGTTTGATGGTATAGATTATTTATTTTTAATCTTCAATGTAGTGGAATGATACTTTTTTGGTGTTTTTGTCAGTATTATCATCTTTAGTGTTCTTAATGAACACTTTCATTATGTTTAATAAATGCCTTTAACAACAATAATATATGTTAACAAGAATCATGACAAATTTCTACCCAACTTCTTGTTACATTTTCTGATTCTGTTTCAATGAAAATGTTCTCTCTAAAAATGCACACTATGCAAAGCTGGCATAATTCCCTCCACAAGCGTGTTTCACACAGCAATGAACAGAAAGAGTTCCAAATCAACAAAAGGAAACCTAATTATAACACATTCATCCAGAGGCTCTACCATTTTTTTTTAATTGCATAATAACATGCAATCCATGTCTCCTTAGAATATCGAGAAGGCTTGTAGGCCACAGGCATTTGCCTGATTTTCATTTGCAGACAGATAGCCAGGCAGGCTCGGTGTGCACCCAAATAGAGCTCTTTTCCAAAACCCGACTGCCTTTTTCATTCCTCAGTGATTACAATCTCTTTCCCAATTTTGCATTATTTTTGGCCCCATATAATTTTGTGATCAAATAATGATACAATGATCAAATGATCAAATAATGATACAAAAGACCATTATATCTTCGTCAACTTGGTCTTACTTTTGCAACCAAACTATAATTTTTTAGAGAGCAAGGCATGTTTTATATTTATCGGCATTTTTCTGTCTGTCTAATGTGGAATCAGGTCATATAATCAAGAAATACTTGTTGGATTAAAGCCTGTAATTTGGCACTCCATGCAAATACTGTTTCAGATCATGGTTCTAGGCTTGAGGGAGGCTAATGTAGAAATATTCTCTAATTCATGGGCAGTTTCAGTCATGGGAAGGAGGGGCATCCCACTCCAGGTCTCAGACCATTCCCAGTCAGCATTTGTGCAAGGCCGAGCAACAGCAGCTCAGCAAAACTGGAATGAAAAAGGACGACGGCGCGCCCAGCTTGGGTCCCTTGCTGTGGTGTGTCTTTATTACTGCCATTCATTGTCATTTCTTCACGTCCCAAGGTAGGAATGACTGAGTGCATGATTGATTGTGCCACTGAGAGTGAGTCTGGGACAATGCTACCATCCCCGACAACTCTCGCCGGTGAGTGGGGGCTGACTTGCTTGCCTTCCAGGGCAATACCATTGATTACTTCAGTTGAAGTCAGGGGCAGATTCCATGCCATCTTTCTAACTGAGTGATTCCCATCATATCCATGACTGCCTGCAGGGTGAGGGTAAGCATGGGCGGCCCTGTTTTCGATCTGCATAGCCATCGGAGTGCTGCATAGTCTATCGGTGGTGTTGACTTCCATTCTCAAGAGAATCCATAAGGTGTAAGGGGAAAGGAAAGCACGTTTTGGGGAAGAAAAGCAACTTAGTACCTGACTCCCACACAAGGAGTGTGGGTCTGGGGCACACGTGGTGCCTCTGGAAACAGAGTGTTGGTTATAATTGCTGGCACCTCCAAGTTGGGCTTCCTTGATTGTTGGGACCGATGTGAATGCACTTTGACGATGATTACAATGTAGCCTCCTGATCTGCTGGTAAAACGCACTGTTTCCAGTTCAGTTTGAGTAACTGGGTGAAGTCCTTCTCGGTTTTGGAGAGACTGTTTGAGGGCCATCCATTTACCCTGCCCTGTCTGTCCACACTGCCAGTCGAGCCGAGGCTCTCCCCTGCTGTTTCTAAAAATTTCTTGGTAAGTTAAGGGTGATGGCAGTCCAGCTGTGTTCAGAGCTGCCTGGTGATGATATGAGAGCCCGCAGTCAGTTAAGGTGCTTGTAATATTTTGGGTGAGTGGCACCAAGTCGTTTTCCTTCACAAGGAAGACAGACACCAGGGATGACAGTAAAGGAAAAAGGTCATTAATAGCCTTCACCCCACTTACCTCCTAGTGGAAGTAGAGGGGTGTGGGCTGAGACTCCTGAGGCTGAGGTCGTTCTTCTCTCTGCACCGGAATAAAGTTAGTGTGCCCCATGTCAGTGGCTGGAACTTTACTTTGCTTCCAATGCCCCCTGCTCACTCCTGACTTTCCATCTGGACAGTCAGGTGCAAGAGGCACAGAGGATTTTAATAAAGTCTACAGAGACCTGTCATGGCCACCATTTTGGCCTGTGTGAAGTACTGTAGGGGGGTCGGGGGCAGAGCTCTCAGCCAGTGGTCCCTGTCCCAACTGTCTCAGTCCATGGCAATGCGGCATGAGCATCCAGGTGGCCACATCAGATTTAGACCAGAATGCGCTGGGCTGGCGGGGGTGCACCAACCAGGTGGGCCTGGGGGAGTTGTTAGGGTAAAGAGAGAAGCATCATGTCTGGGAATGATCAGGGAAGGTTATCAAATTTTCAAAATAGATCTAGATGATTCCTTGCCCCTTCATTCTGGTCATTACTCGAGAAGATGGTCCCTTTCTGGAACAGCCACATTCAGTGACCAACGTGTCTTAGTCAAGCATGTGACCAGGAGGAGACCAAAGTCAGATGTCTTTGACTTAGTTTTTGAAGAGACTGATCCAGTGCTTAACAATGCCTGGTGCCTGTGGATGGCAGCAGCGTGGAAGGTCATCTGTCCACTCCTGAGTGGTTTCCTTGACAGAAGGTGTTCCATTGTCAGACACCAAACAGAGAGTAAGAAACAAGTGGCCTGGTGGTGTGTCTGAAGTTGGCTGACCAGACTAGGACAGTAACAACATAACCTGGAACAGTGTCAGCCCTGAGTGGAGGTCAGAGGTCCAACGTAGTCAGTCTTCCAGGAGCAGGGGAGGGCCTTGCCCAGGGAAATGTGACCTCCTGAGATACCAACTGAAATAGAAGATAACCGGACTATAAAACACCTGCATGCAGTGAGTGGCAGCTCTGTGTCAGAAACAGGGTTTCCTTTGTGCTCATGTTGTGATGGTGGATGTGCTTCCATGGCCAGTGTGAAGGTAAATTCAGGCAGCGTGGTGGTTATGTGGCCAGTGCCATCTGGATCAGCAGCTCATTCTAGCTGGTCTCATCGAAACAGGTCCACACTGTGGGCATATACCTGAGTGACCCAGGTGGTCCCATCAGCTGCATGATTTGTTTCCATGGTCTATAGCCCTGCAAAGCGGTGCCTTTTATCTGCTTGTCTAGTTTTTTCAAGTGGCAAACCAAATAGCTAGGCCATTGGCAACAGCCTAAGAGTTGGGAAGAATGTAACAGGCATTACAAAGGGAAGTAGCAGTTATAGATGAGAATGGCCTTGAGCTCTGCCCACTGGGTGGAGAACCACGCCCGTCTTTGGCCCTGTCTCATTGGAGCTGAGATGGAACAGCTGGAGCAAGCCAGAGAGCACTCCCAGGTCTCAG
This sequence comes from Macaca thibetana thibetana, assembly GCF_024542745.1. Taxonomy (NCBI): domain Eukaryota; kingdom Metazoa; phylum Chordata; class Mammalia; order Primates; family Cercopithecidae; genus Macaca; species Macaca thibetana. The sequence goes on along the minus strand of NC_065581.1, from coordinate 160,982,206 downwards.
CTCATCCAAATCATCAGTAAACCAGGCCCAGGGATTTAGGGAACTTTGATGAATTGTGTGCTGTTCCCATCGAGCATCAGCTTTGCTTCAGGTGCATGAGTGAGGGATAAATTTCCTGCTCTTTAAAGCCAGCCCTTCCTAAGAGTTTTCCTTCTACTCAGTGCCTCAACTTCCCCTTCTCAAGATCACTTGGATAAGGGAAAACTGCTGTGTCTTCTCTACACTGACTGAGGTAGCATTGCAGTTGAAATGAAAAATGGACAGCTGCTAACTTTCCATGTAAAGTGCAGCGCTGCTGCGGTCAGACTGAGTGTGTTCCTGGATACACCATGTCCATTTCACAAGCAAGGCTTTCCAAGCTCTTCCCATCCTTTAGTCATTAAGCCTAAGCTGGCCCACTCCAAATGTGAGTGTCGGACCACATATGAGCATCACAAGGCTTTCCAGGCACTCAGCTTAGCAAGACCCCATCGTAAGCTGATGGCTGCTTTGCAAAAGGATGTAGCCAGGGGCCCAGTCAGGGAGCACAAGACCTCGAGGGGTGCAGCTGGGTGGAAGCTGCCTCCCTTTCTGGGCTCCCATCATTAAAACCGTCAGCCACAGAGACTTGAAGCTCAAGGGGGTCGTGAGGGTCACCAGGTCTCCAGGGTAGAGCATACCTCATTGCCTGCTGGACAGCTTTCAACAGTTTCCACCCTGGGGTCCTACCCCAGCACGCTGATTCACAGGATATGTGATATAAAGACCGAGGAGAATGCCCACGTGGGGCACATGCTGTTCCCATGACGCAAAGAGGCAGGTACAGTGCGGGGTCTCCTTTCTGGTAGGAGGTGGTGCAAAGAGACGGAAGTATTTCCTTCTCTGAGTGACCCTGAGGAGGGGAAGCTAAGGCACTGAGGGGGAGCAAAACCCTTAGGAGCGGCTGGCTCTAGAGCAGGAGGGCACTAGGCCAGTGAGGGCATGGAGGCCAGTTTGGGCCGGAAAACAGTTTCGATTGTGGTGAAGGTACACGAGAGTAGTTAAATGCTGATGGGAAGACACTAGAACAAACTTTTTTTTTTTTTTTTTTTTTTTTTTTAATGGAGCATTTGAAGACCTGGAGAAAAAACAGAACATTTTTCAATGCAGCTGGTCAGTATTTATTTAGGATTAGAACCCAAAGAGGATGGTTTCTTCATATCATTCCTTATATTAAAAAAAAGTATACATCCAAGAGGCAAAAACACATTTTATCACTTCAATCTTTCTCGCTTTAACTTGTTTTTGAGAAGCAGTAGAAAGGTAGAAAGAACCCATGGGAACGGTTCATCACTTGGATCTCAAAACTAGGCTGCATTTTAAGTTCAATAACAAATGGCAATTGATGGCAATAGTCTCTCAGAGTAATACGTTTTAATCTCCCAATTTAACTGGCCTGAGTTCTTAATAACTAGTCATTTCTTTCTAAATTACCTGCCAATTTTCCAGATGTGCTCAGACCTTTCTAATCGATTTGACATAGTTTATTTCAGGTTATAAGTTACACATCACCATTACAATGTCTGTTGACTCATTCAGCTCTTTTGCAGCAGGCAGTAACCTTCAGGAGATTGTGCTAAAATGTGTAGTAACTAAGCTCTACTGGTGCTTTATGCTGTACCTCAAAATAAGGTGGTTTCCAATATCCTCATTTAATGAGTATAAAGTATGTAAGTACGTATTGAAGAGTCTTGGAAGTAACTGAAATGGAAAATACCCAGACTATAAAACATTGGGTAGATGCTTATATAAGTAGAAGACACATATACAGATTTCTCTAAAATGCTAAAGTCAGCTAAAGACTGTTACTCATATTCAAAATACAAGTATATAAGAGAACACCATGCCACGCTGGATAATCACAGAAGACAGAATGTATTGGTTTACGCTGACTTTAAAAAGTCACTGGAGAACGTTGTTCTGACAAGGCTGATTTAGACAGTAAACAATGATCTGCTTCCATTATTGTAGAATGGATATCCCTGAGATCTAGGTTAACAAGCTATAAAGTACATTTTTATTGCTCTAAGCAGCAACTCAGAATAGTCTGAAGTAAAACACTTCTATTTTTAAACTACCATAACATTTAAAGCTGGGTTTTCAATTTGTCAAACTATCTTAAAAACTGAATATAATAGCCTGATTAGTGGCAAGAAGAATTCGAGGAAAGATTTTTTAATGGATCAATGATGTAGAAAATTTGGTATCATCTGAACAGACTTAATATAGAAAGTATATTATAGAATAACATACAGTTCTTCATGACTTTAACCACCTTGATGAATAACAGCCCAAAATATGCATCAAAAGCCTCAGAGTTATAATGGCTTACTGGGTAAGATGAATACTTGATCCAACCCAGTTTTCTCCCTCTCATAGTGTCAGGATCGTGTTGCTAAAATAATGCTCATTTTTTGACGATTTTACGCTTCTCTATCACAGAGGAATTGAGCCTAATGCCAGAAATTAGCTTAATCAGAGAGTTCCAAATCTGATCCCATGGCCGCATGACTGATACCCTGAAATATAAACCTATGCTCTCTTTCCTTGTGAATTCCTGTAAATCCTGACCTTCCTTCCTATTTGGTCAGCGGCTAGGTCTGGTTGCCTCAGGGAAGGGTTTTTCAGGAGAAAATGAGAGAAAAGAGTCTTGCCCTTTAAATTCCTGGCTATTGGGTTTTCCAAAGCGGAAGGTTGCCTAATGGGAGCCAGGGCCCGTATGAAAATGATTGCTACAGAAATGCTTCTGACCCTGGCAGGCCCAGGCAGGGGAGGACCAAGTGCGTCTTCAGAAAGAGACTCTGCTCTAATCGCCTTTTCTCTCCACCTCTCCTGTGAGCTGAGATCAAGGAGTGGAAGTGACATCAGCCTAAGAGCCAAAGGATCTGTAACCTCTGTCCTGGGAAAACCCAGAGAGAGAGAGAGACTCCAAATGTCCTGCCAGCCAGCAGGACTTGGCAGCAGTTGGAGTTGCAATGACTGTGCCTTATCTCCAAGCAGACAAGTCCAAGGTCTCTGAGAATTGCCAAGCCCCGGCAGCAGCCCAGTGATCCTATGGATGCAAGAGGAGGGCAGAGACTAGAGTTTCCTGGAGCTCCAGCAGGAGGCCTCATGCCTTAGGTTGGCACCACATGCAGAACGAGCCGCTGGACCCAAACGGACTTTTGTCTGGATGTGAGGGTTGCGGCCAAGGCTCCAGGATGCAAAGTGCTCATCTCAGTGATGGCCAGCACGGTCATCCCACAGATGAGGATGACACCCCGCAGCCCACCCTCACCACTACAGACACCCCCTAGATGAGGATGAGACCACCCCAGCTCACCCTTACCAGTATGGACACCCCCCAGATGAGGATCAGACCCCCCAGCCCACGCTCACCAGCATATGAGGACATGACGTTCATCTCCTCCTGAGGATGCTACAATAAGGCACCACCTTTGGAAGCAGACAGTAGCCCTTACCACACATTGAACCTGCTGGGAGCTTGATCTTGGACTTACCACCCCCAGAACTGGGAGAAATAAATGTTCATTGTTTATAAATTACCCAGTATTTTGTTATAGCAGCACAAGCAGACAAAGACAGTCACCAAGACTGAGGACTAAGCCTCACTCACCCTCAGGGTCTGGGTGCTGAGTCACCAAGACCAAAGACCAGTCTCTTACCCAGCCTTTGGGACTGGGCACTCTGCAAACCGGTCCGATGGCTCAACCTAACCCTAGGGAATGTATTTAAGGAGGGAGGCAGGGCGAGGTCAAAACTTTCTGGGATTATCTCAAGATTCAAGCTCAATTTAGATAAGAAACAAATAGTTATATTTCTTAAGACTTCATATTGCATCCTGAGATAATTTCACCCTGATATATTAGTTTTTTCACTCTGAATTTCGGTGGGAAGTTTAACAAGGACATGTCCACATAAGTATTACTATGGGAATACCTTAACGGTTACAGAAATCACATGCAATACAACACCAAAAACATCTATGGTCACATGAACCAAGGGAGCCCATCTGCAGAGCTGTACCCACTATTAATTTTTTCACTAAAATTCCAAAGAATACATTGGAAGTCACCCTTCCATTATCCACACAAACTGTCTTTCTCTTAACTTGCAAAGATGGAACTATCTAGGAGGAACTTGCTTCAGCCTGGCCATTGCTAAAGAACACATCCACAAGGTGGAAAGCAACCATTCAAACATAATTGGGGGCCAGGCGCAGTGGCTCATGCCTGTAATCCCAGGACTTTGGGAGGCCAAGGCAAACGGATCACCTGAGGTCGGGAGTTCAAGACCAGCCTGGCCTTATGGTGGTGAGCCCATGGGGGCGAGGCCTCATGGTCAAGACAGACATGGTGAAACCCCGTCTCTACTGAATATACAAAAAATTAGCTGGGTGTGGTGGTGTGTGCCTGTAATCCCAGTTACTCAGGAGGCTGAGGCAGGAGAATCGCTTGAATCTGGGAGGCAGAGGTTGCAGTGAGCTGAGATCACACCACTGTACTCCAGCCTGGGCAACAGAGTCAGACTCTGTCTCAAAAATAATAACAATAACTGGGGTTGCATAATTATTGTATGGATAACATTTATCTCTTTTCTCTTCAAAATTTAAATTTAAAAATTTAATGATATCTAGAATTTTGGGTTCTTGTTCCTGCATGTTTTCCTCCAGGAAAAAGCAAATGAATGTGTCTAATACTTGTAAGAGAGTAGACACTGACACTCTCCCTTAGATTTGTGTGACAAAAATAAGACCTCAAAATCAATTTCATCTCTGTGACATAAAAATAAATGGTTAAAACTTTAGAAAACAGCATAACTTGAAAACTGTAAAAAAAAATTCCTTCACTCCAAGAGCCGAATGGCTACAGAAAATGTTTTCTGATTCTATTCCTCATGTTGCTGCTGCCACACCAATGAGAGTCCCACTGGAGGGGTCAATGAACAGATAGATCTCTGAACTTTCCAGGAGACGCATGCCATGTGATTATATGAAGTCATGTAAGATTTCATCAAGCCCACAGGATACATAAGAATGAAACAGGTTTTTGAAAAGGAAAAACCGGAATAAATGAGTGGCCCAGGAGGAAAGAGACGGATGATGAGAAGGCCGAGGAGGAGAAGGACCCGGCTTTCCCAGCCCGAGAATGACTAGCCAGAGACACTGCAGGAGAGCCACAACAGAGACTTGTCCGGAAAGAGAAGTTAGAAAAGAACTTCCAAGGCCAGGCGCGATGGCTCATGCCTGTAATCCCAGCACTTTGGGAGGCCAAGGTGGGTAGATCATGAGGTCAGGAGTTCAAGATCAGCCTGGCCAAGATGGTGAAACCCTGTCTTTACTAAAAATATAAAAATTAGCTGGGCATGATAATCCCAGCTACTCAGGAGGCAAATAAATGTAATGTGTGATCTGGACTAGATTCTGAATCAGAAAGAACTTACAACTAATGAAAAGTTGGAAACATTTGAATTTAGAATGACCACCAAATAACAATATTGTAACAATATTAAATTTTCAGAATTTGATAAAGTAACTTTATGTAAAAGAATGTCCTTGGTTTTAGGAAATGCAGTCTAAGACAGGGATGAAGGATCATAATGTCTGCAAGTTATATTCTCAAATGATTCAGCAAACAGTAATAATTATTTTATATATATACACACACACGCGCAAGTCAACTCTCATTATTTGTGGTAAAGTCACCAGGAACACCGAATGAGCCAATACTGCTCCTCGGGGAAACACAGGGTTGGTTCCCACAAACCTCTGGTCACATTTTCATCAACGATCAATACATAATTCAGTTTTATACATGTTTCTGTTCAGAGACACCTTATTTAGGTCAGGCGCAGGGGCTCACGCCTGTAATTCCAGCACTTTGGGAGGCCGAGGCGGGCAGATCGCTTGAGGTCAGGCGTTCGAGACCAACATGGCCAACATGGTGAAACCTTATCTCTACCAAAAAATACAAAAATCAGCCAGGTGTTGTGGCACGCTCCTATAACCCCAGCTACTTGGGAGGCTGAGGCAGGAGAATCGCTTGAACCCAGGAGGCAGAGGTTGCAGTGAGCCAAAGTTGCGCCACTGCACTCTAGCCTGGGCAACACAGCAAGACTCTCTCTCAAAAAACAAATAATAATAATAACAATAAAAAGAAAGTTCCCAGAAAATAAAAAGGTTAGCCAAAAGGCGAAACTCTGCAGAGCATTGAAAGCAAACCATGTTTTGTTCATGGTTTACAATCCCTGCAGTGTTTTGTGCAATCTTGTACATAGAGGAACCTCTACGAGGGTATGAAGACCAAAATTTCATGCAGAAAATTATGGTATTATGATGATGGTGGCTTTTCTAATGGGCAAGTGACGTGGGTCACATTGAGCCCCCAACTTCACTTCTAAAGTGAAGCAGGGTGCTGAATAAATGTGTACTGAGAAACCCAGAGCACAGAACTTCTGTTCGTTTAAGTGTAAGTGGCATGGCACAATTTCAGTACATGACATGGGCTGGGTTCATGTTATGTTAATAGATGAGCTTGGGCCCCTGAAATCTTTGTTTGACCTTGCTGGAGTTTTAGTGCTGAGACTTTCAGGTTTAGAGATTTTTAGGTTTATCACTGGAGAGCTGGCAAAATACACATAAATGCCAACTACCACACACAGGCATACACGTATCACTCCACATAAGAGACGGTGACATGTTAACACTGTTATTTTATATATCAGGTTTACCATAAACACCATTGTGTTCAAATTTAGTACAAAACATTTACACCACGTACTGCTAGTAACTAAAATTCATGAAATAGTCATAAGTGGCTTGTTTAATTTGTAAAAAAAAATTGTTAGGAAATAATTTCATATTTACAAAAATAGTAGAGATAACATCCATATCCCATTCACCCTTTACCCAGATTTACCTACTGTTAACATTTGACCCAATTTGCTTTGTAATTGACTGTCTATATCTATCATTTATATTTGTGTGCATGTATGTATATATTTTTATGCAGACAAACCCTTGAACAACACAAATTTGAACTGCCCAGGTTCACTTATACATGGATTTTTTTCAATAAATATACTGGAAAATTTCTTGGTGATTTGTGACAGTTTGAAAAAACTTACAAATGAAACTTCTAGCCTAGAAATATTGGGGAAAGAAAATAACAAAAAGTGCAGGGCGCAGTGGCTCACTCCTGTAATCCCAGCACTTTGGGAGGCCAAGGCAGGCAGATCACTTGAGCCCAGGATTTCAAGGACAGTCTGGGCAACATGGCAAAACCCCATCTCTACAAAAATTAACCAGGTGTGGTGGCGTGCCTGTGGTCTCAGCTGCTTGGGGGACTTAGGCGGGAGGCTGAGGTGGGAGGATCGCTTGAGCCTGGGAGGTAGAGGCCTCGGTAAGCTACAATAGCGCATTATACTCCAGCTTGGGCGACAGAGTGAGACTCTGTCTCAAAATAACAAAACAAAAGTTAAATATGTTATGAATGCATATAATATATGTAGATAGCAGTCTATTTATGTGTTCATCACCTATTGTTATTGGTGAAACTTTCAGGCAACAGTAGGGTATTAGTAGTTAAATTTTGGGGGAGTCAAAAGTTCTATGTGGAATGTAGATTTCTGACTGTGTGCCTCTAAACCCTGCATTGTTCAAGGGTCACCTGCATGTGTGTATGTAGATATATATATATATATATATATATATATATATATATATATGCATGCACACACATACATACACACACAGTTTTTGAAAAATCATTTGATGGCTTCTGAACCACTTGACGTTTGCTCCTGCTGAATATAAATCATACGTACTGGACTTACCCCGAGACTGGAAAATATTTAAAAAACTGATAAAATGAAAGATGTGATTAAAAAGAGGGTAATAAATATAAAATCATTCTCTAAACTTGTTAACATTGTGAACACCGTGTCAATAAGCAGAGACTGAGTGATCCACGCCATGAGAGGAATGAAAGGGGAACTTACATTTATTGGACATTTGTAATGTGCCAGGTATTTGATACGCCATCAGCAAATATGTCTTCGTAATTCTGTGAACTCACACTTTTAAAATCTAATAAATTAATTAGAGGCCAGCTACATAGGCGGCAGGCCCCAACAAGCTGTGTCATGAGAGCTGAAAGGAAAACTCTTTCCTGGATATTTCATGTGCCAGACCGTTTACGTAACATCAGCAAATATGCCTTTATAATTATGTGAAATCACACTTAAAAAAAAAATCTAACAAATTAGTAGTCAGCTAAAAAAAAAAAAACAAAAAAAACAAAAAACACCAACCTGGTAGTGACAGAATGACCCAAAGAACTTTAATTCTGATTTTTAATCATATAAAAATTAGTTCCATTTAGTAAATAATAACCGAATGCAAATTGTCACTGCTCCAAGGCTGACGATGCAACAGGGAGGAGAACTCAAGGTGCTCCTGCCAGTGAAGGTCGCAGCCGGAGATCACAGCTCAAGCCGGGCTGAGGGTTTCCATCGTTTGCTAAGCACTCATACAAATGCTATTGCCCATCTTCAAAATGATCTAGTCAGGGTTTCTGAAGGTGTCTGAAGGTTTGGGAAATAACACTTCAGGGTAAGCCTGCTGAAGTAGGGAAGAGGCAAGTGAGCGCAATGGAAATAATTCATGAAGGTCAGAAAAGGCTCCCTGTCAGGTTAGTTTGAAATCCAAAGACATGTTGGTAGGATGGGGTTGGGGGATGCATAGAAATGACCTGGACAAGGCCCTGGATGCAGAGAATGGTTTTCTTCAGGTGTGATGTTCAGACTTGAGTCTCATCAGAACCCAGCTTGCCTACTCCTCAGGGTTCATACCCAGGAGGTGAGCTTTGTTCACTCAAGATAACAAACTTAAAGAGCCCCTGAGGTCTACACACCCTTCCTCTTATAATTTTCCCACATATCCAAGGCATTTTATAATTCTTACATCCAAGAATTTACCACAGACTTGCCACTGATTCCATCTATCTAAAGTGTTGGTAGAGAGAGCCCCTGGGTCTCTGTTCTTGGTGGAGAGCACCCTTGGGTCTCTGGTCTTGGCGGAGAGTGCCCCTGGGTCACTGGTCTTGGTAGAGATCACACCCTGGTATCTGTTCTTAGTGGAGAGTGCCCCAGGGTCTCTGTCCTTAGTGGAGAGTGCCCCAGGGTCTCTGTCCTTAGTGGAGAGTGCCCCAGGGTCTCTGTCCTTAGTGGAAGAGTGCCCCCCCACCCCAATATCTGGTCTTGGTGGAGAGGACCCTGGGGTCTCTGATCCTGGTGGAGAGAGGCCCCGGATCTCTGTTCTTGGTGGAGAGCATCCCCTGGTCTCTGGTCACGGTGGAGAGTGCCCCAGTCTCTGGTCTTGGTGGAGAGCACCCCAGGGTCTCTAACCTCGGTGGGGAGCGCCCCCTGGATCTCTGTTCTTTGTGGAGGGCAGCCCACTGTCTCTGGTCTTGGTGGAGAGTGCGCCCCCCCAACCCCCAGTCTCTGGTCTTGGTGAAGAGCTTCCCCGGGTCTCTGGTCTTGGTGAAGAGCTTCTCCGGGTCTCTGGTCTTGGTGGAGAATACCCTTAGGTCTCTGGTCTTGGTGGAGAGTACCCCCGGGTCTCTGGTCTTGGTGGAGAATATCCCTAGGTCTCTGGTCTTGGTGGAGAATATCCCTAGGTCTCTGGTCTTGGTGGAGAGCACCCCCGGGTCTCTGGTCTTAGTGAAGAATATCCCTAGGTCTCTGGTCTTGGTGGAGAGCACCCCGGGTCTCTGGTCTTGGTGGAGAGCACCCCGGGTCTCTGGTCTTGGTGGAGAGCACCCCGGGTCTCTGGTCTCGGTGGAGAATATCCCTAGGTCTCTGGTCTTGGTGGAGAGCACCCCCGGGTCTCTGGTCTTAGTGAAGAATATCCCTAGGTCTCTGGTCTTGGTGGAGAGCACCCCGGGTCTCTGGTCTTGGTGGAGAGCACCCCGGGTCTCTGGTCTCGGTGGAGAATATCCCTAGGTCTCTGGTCTTGGTGGAGAGCACCCCCGGGTCTCTGGTCCTGGTGGCGAGCACCCCGGGTCTCTGGTCCTGGTGGAGAGCACCCTGGGTCTCTGGTCTTGGTGGAGAGTGCCCCCGGGTGAAAAGTGCTCCCTGTGTTTCTTCAGCCACGTGAACAGCCACAAGTGCACCTCTTTGCAAATCTCTTGAACATGATGATTGGAAACACACTTTAATACCCTAGTCACATGCAGTTGCTGGAACATTGATACCCATCTCTCTGCCCTTCTAATTTAAATTTCCCACAGGACTTGGGTCATTAATACAGTTTTTCTAAAAATAAACATCTACCTTTTGCATGGGTATATGTAGGACTTAGGCATGAAACCTAGGCCTCATTTATAGCCCCAAAAGAAAACAGGTTCATTAAGGAGCAATCATCATTGAAAGTTTGCTCATTTTGAAGGCAACCATCAGGCAGCCCCTGAAGTAAGGCTCTCAGCCAAAACTGCCAGGTGGTTTAAAGTTTACAAACACTTCTAATAGGCAAAATCCAAAAAATAAAGTATATGCACTGAGGCTGGCTGAGGCTGTGGTCCACACACCGGCTCATTCAATCCAGTTTTATTCCCGGATACCATTGCCAGCATCACTGTTAGCAACTACCAAGACCAGGACAATGACATGCACACCTACAGAAGATCCTGACTATCTGTGTCTTTCCATAGATATAAATGTACAGACGGAGCACGGCTCTGTGCACACATCCAGCACATCTAATACAGTGCGGCTGCCAGGCCCTGAACGATGCACCCCTGGCACATGCTTTGCTACACAACGTGGATCTGGCTGGCATGAAATGTAGCCTTGCCCACATGCAGCCACAGTCAGATGAAAGCGATGTGTAGTTTTAGGGTATCTCGGAAGACGATTTCAGATAGGTGGAATGTATTTTTTACTGCTTATTTTTGTAATATGTATGAGGCGCAACAGTTTATAGAAATTTAAGATACGTTTTATTCTAAAAGGAATATAAATTTTCGTTTTATCTTTTCTAAAGCATTCTTGTTTAATAGTCATGGCTGATCTTACTATATATCACTTAGTGTTGCCTGAAACATACGAAGCATTATATTTTTCTATTTTTGTTCACAAATACACAGAACTTTGGCTGTATGCCACCTTCTACCTCAGATATTCAAAACACTACAAGGAACTCATTCTTCTGCAGTATACTGTGGGATAGACCCTGTTTTTTGTTGTTGTTGTTTCTTTGCTCTTTCTATAATAAACAGAAATACACGCTGGAGTTGCAATACTTCTAACAAAGGTCCTAAGGGAATCTATCAAAAACCAATGCCGCGTAAGTGGTCATTCTCTCACGTAGATTCCAGTGAGGGGCCTGGTGACATCATCCTCAAATTCCAAAGTAAGCAACAGTCTTTTATGTGACAGATGTTAAATAAATGTTTGCTGCATTGCAAAAACATTTCTTAGGGTTGCTACATTTTATATAGCGACAAGAAACCAAGCTGCAACTACAGGGCGGAAGATCAGGCCTTCCCTCTTCCCAGTACAGGCCTGCTGGCTGAAGTTCATTTGCACAGAAGCGGGTGTTGGAGGCAACCACTTCTCACAGGATCCCCATATACATGTCTGTTTTCTCCCCTGTGCTCAGCCTCTGTCTGGTTCCAAGGTGTGGTTTGACCTTGACACAGAAGCAAAAGGAGACTGCCCAGTACTCACCACATACCGGGTGCTCTGCTAATACCTAAAAAATATATCCCCTCACACATTCTCACAGATGCTTTTTGAGAGAGGTGTTTTGTAGATATATCAGGAAATCCTTATAAATATATCAGCCACTTCTCTTTGAAGAAGGAGTAACTCCTTCAAGTTCCCTGCCCTCTTCAATTCACTGGATGGCCCTGGAAGGCTGCTTGGGCACCCACAGTCTGCCTCATCTCCTGGAGGACTGAATCCTGCTCTCTGTCTTACTCACTGTCCTATATGCACAGCCAGCTCAGGGCCGGGCCCACAGCAGGTGTTCAATAAATATTTGTTGAAGGAATGAATTAATGAATGAAGCCTCCTATTTACCCTAACCACTGAGCAAAACCTTTGCTGGATTAACTTCTTACGTCCTACATTGGATTGATTTAAAAATCTGTATATGGTACATCTATATTAGTGTAGATGAACAGAAGAGATCAGTTTTAGCACCAACTATCCCCTGCCCCTCAATGATTCCTAAACACAGAGTCTGGGTATCGAGACAGAGACATGAATATCAGGCCAACTGGGCCAAAAGTCACATGGTGGCAATGTTACTTTTTGCCCAATAGATAATGAGCTTTTAAAACTGAATTTCTTGAGCAAAAAGGGGAGTTACATGGATAGTTTTACTGTGTTATCTTTTGTGCTATATTCTCCCTTCATTAAAGGATGATTCTACAGAACAGAGAACTATAGACTGTTAATGAAGGTTAAAATGGGCTATGTCTCTTCATGCACAATTGGAAATAAAGTATGGATTTTATAATATATTTTACATGAAGCTTGATATTGTTCTTCTGAATTGACAAAGAATTACATGGGGGGTTAATTTTTGAGGACCATCATATAAACTGAGAAGCTTTTTAAAGGCAAGGAAGGCATTTAGACTGTATTGAAGCACCCTGAGAGTCCTCCTTTGTAAGCAATTACAATACATATTACAAAAAAAGTAATGTTTAGTAAATAAAAATTTAAGTAGTACTGAAATTTTATTATTACATACAAAGAACCATTCTATAATAGCAACAATATTTTTAGAAGATAAACTAAGAAAAAAAGCAAGACATCTTTAAACTTGTCACCATAGTTATTCACTCCATTCAGATTTACAATAACGCGGGGCTTATGCACATACATTCATCTTAACATACTACGAATCACGGTAAACTACCACTGGCAGCAACATATTGGGGAAGTCAGAGGATTTTTAATTTGTCCCTTATGTGTCAGCTCTATTTCCAAACTCAAAGGCCAGAACAATTCCAAATTTCCCTAGTACTATTTTTTAAAAGCTTAATGTGTAACATGGGGTAGCCATCTGTTGTTCTGATCTCTTTTTGTTGGGGGAATGAGTGTCAGGTGGCTCTAGTTGGCCATCTTGCTGATGTCATTCTTCGAATCCAAGTAACTATTTCATTATACATAGAGATAGGCAAGTACAGATGAGAAAAAGATTCAGTCTATTCAATATTTGTAACAGCATCAAACACTCTAAAATAGTAAAATACATTTTATTTGTTAAAAAGTTTCTCATGATTATTTTATTCAAAGAAGAATTCATTATTAAGATGGCTACATCGGTGTGTTTTTTTACTTAGTGAAGAAACATTAAAAATTAAGTTTATAACAATTTTCTTATTCACATACATGACTTTTAAAAACTGTCGTTATAATTTAATATCTCATTTCCGTGTCATAATGTTAATTTTTAATTATGTTGTAAAAATGTGAATTGTGATATTGCATCTTACTTACAGTAATAGGAACAAACATTCAAAGTTATTATAATTCCCCTAATATAAAAAAGTCACAGAATTTTAATCTACTATTACTACTATGCTTTTTGCTCATACTATTTATAATTCACAGGTATATTTTAAATTTAGTATTCACATAGTTAAATGAAACTACCTCTCACCTTAGGTAAATCTCCAAAAATAATGTAAGAAATAATTCATAGCAGTCAACTTAGTTACCATGGTGATGGTTGCTATCTAACAGTTTGGGGATAGGAACTTGTTCATTGGTAACTATAATCTATAAAGGGAGACCATGAATCTTTACATTTTTAATGGAAAGCAAAATCCCTTCTGATACATTTTAGGCATATTGACTCTTCTGTGTGGGACAAGAAGAGGGATGCCATTTCTGAAACAAAGGACATAGCACCATGTCTTCCCTAAAACATTTCTATCAGATATAAAACATTTATTATATATTTGGTCCCAATAAGCCCACATCTGACTGAAGCCACCTGAAATTTTTTTCCTCTTATTAAACATTTTTTATTTTGGGAAATAGTTATTTTCCATTTTTTTCTTTTTTTCATTATTATACTTTAAGTTCTGGGATACATGTGCAGAACGTGCAGGTATGTTACATAGGTAGACATGTGCCATGGTGGTTTGCTGCACCCATCAACCCGTCATCTACATTAGGTATCTCTCCCAGTGTTATCCCTCCCCGGCCCCCCACTCCCAAAAGGCCCTGGTGTATGATGTTCCTCTCCCTGTGTCCATGAGTTCTCATTGTTCAACTCCCACTTATGAGTGAGAACATGTGGTGCTTGGTTTTCTGTTCCTGTGTTAGGTTTCTGACTTCATCCATGTCCCTGCAAAGGACATGAACTCATTCTTTTTTATGGCTGCATAGTATTCCACAGTATATTTGTGCCACATTTTCTTTATCCAGTCTATCACCGATGGGCAGTTGGGTTAGTTCCAAGTCTTTGCTATTGTAAATAGTGCTGCAATAAACTTACATGTGCATGTGTCTTTATAGTAGAATGATTTATAATTCTTGTGTATACCTAGTAATGGGATTGCTGGGTCAAATGGTATTTCTGGTTCTAGATCCTTGAGGAATCGCCACACTGTCTTTCACAATGGTTGAACTAATTTACACTCCCACCAACAGTGTAAAAGTGTTCCTATTTCTCCACATCCTCTCCAGCATCTGTTGTTTCCTGACTTTATTCTAACTGGCATGGACCCCTTCCTTACACCATATACAAAAATTAGCTCAAGATGGATTAAAGACTTAAATACCAGAACTAAAACCATAAAAGCCTTAGAAAAAAACCTAGGCAATACCATTCAGGACATAGGCATGGGCAAGGACTTCATGACTAAAACACCAAAAGCGATGGCAACAAAAGCCAAAGTTGACAAATGGGATCTAATTAAACTAAAGAGCTTTTGCACAGCAAAAGAAACTATCATCAGAGTGAACAGGCAACCTACAGAATGGGAGAAAATTTTTGCAATCTATCCATCTGACAAAGGACTAATATCCAGAATCTACAAGGAACTTAAACAAATTTACAAGAAAAAACCAAAAAACCCTATCAAAAAGTGGGCAAAAGATATGAACGGACACTTCTCAAAAGAAGGCATTATGCGGTCAACAAACATATGAAAAAAAGCTCATCATCACTGGTCATTACAGAAATGCAAATCAAAGCCTCCTGAATATTAAAGTGGTATCACGTAAACCATAAAGAGAAAAGGTCACAGAGTTCAGCCTCTCCTGGATCCTGCTGGCAGTTGCTGATGCCATATTCTCTCCTGTGTTATTAGAGGGCAGCAAGAAGAGAGAGTGATGATTTCCAGTGGAATCTTGTGGCCTCGGCCTCCCTTCCCACTCTTGACTTCCTCCTTGTCAGAAGAAAGCTTCAGAGTAGTGTAAAGTCTCCCTCAAATCCACCTACAATGAGGTTCCACTTGTCATTGCTTTCTTTGAAGATTAACCTCCTAGGATGGTGACCATGAATATTGAAACGCTACCCTCCAGATGGCTGCACCAACAGGAGAACAGTGATACCCAGGAAGCATGCATGGTTTTAGGATGGAGGAGGGGGTGGAACAGAGCTGGGAGGCCTTTTGTAATCTTCGGCTCTATCTAGGGAAGGAAATGTATAAACATTTTCCTTCTCAACACTGTTAACTTCAGACAAGCATGATGCAGAACAACTGGAGACAGACACAGGAGCTCAAGCTCCAGGGAAATAGAAAAATTATTTCCAGTAAGCATTTAGAAGACCATACTGGAGGAAGAAAACCTCCCTGGAAATACAACTAATGAAGACTATTTAAACATAAAATTTGGAGCATTAGTGGACTGCCAAGTTGATAGCTCCATGCATTTAATGTTATACACCCCAAGTCAAGGACACAATTATTGCAGCAGAATTTCTGGGGGAAAACCAGCTTTGGACATAGACTCTGTGTCACTTAGAGGAAAAGGACAAGTGGTTAATGTACAACCTAAGTGAAACAAAAACTTATAGAATAATAAAGATGATATTTCTTTCAGTCACTTTTGGCTAAGAGTTTTTAAAATGTTTAATGACAAAAGGTGGAGGATGTCCAAACACCATACTACACAGGAGGTGCAGGTGAAGGAAGCACGTGTGTGTGAATGTCTCTGTATGAATGCCTGTGTGTGAGAATGTGTGTGCATGAGTGTGTATGTGTGAGTGTGCAAATGTGTGTGAGCACATGTATGAATGTGTGAGGGTGTGAATGCATGTGTGAGTATGCATGTGTGAATATACATATGTGTGAATGCATACATGAGTGTATGAATGTATGTGAGTGTATGAATGTGTGTAAATGTGTGTGACTGTGTGAGGTGGAAGGCATGTGACTGTGTGAGTGTATGAATGTGTGTATGCATATGTGAATGTGTAACTGTGTGAATGTTTATGTAAGTGTGTCAACAGGTGTGTGAGTGTGAGAATCTGTGTGAATGATGTGAGAGTGTGACTGTGTGTGAGTTGGATGAATGTGACTTTGTGTGTGATGTGGGAATAAGTGTGTGAGAGTGTGTGAATGTGTATGGAAGTGTGTGAATGCATGTGTGTTTATGCATGTAGAAGCCACGTCTCATTTCCTCTCTGTGTTCTCTGGTACTTGTGGATGATTCTGACTGGCCTCTCCCCATGCTGATGTGATAAAATCTAATCGCCACATTGGGGAGCGTTCATCAGGCAGAGATGTGAGGGAAAGAGGCAAACAGCCTCTGGCTCAGGTCACATGCTTCCGTCTGTGAGCTCCCAGGAGATCTGGCTTTGAAGCTGACTGGGCATTTCCCAGATTTGTGAATTGGCTGGCACTCTGTTTGCTGCTGGTCTCTTGCCCTCCTGTGAACAGACCCCTGGTTATCATTCTAAGAAGCAAGATGGATGAATGTGGATCCAGGCACCCAAGTCCTAGCTCAAAACCCTAAATGATGTATTTTTATTTTTTATTATTATTTTTTTTAGTTTTGTTTTTTTTTTTTTAATTATACTTTAAGCTCTGGGGTACATGTGCAGAACATGCAGGTTTGTTACATAAGTATGCACATGCCATGGTTGTCTAGAACTAGATGTACCAAATGATGTATTTTTAAAAGGACATTCCAACAGTCACAAACTGGTAGGCAAATCGGCAGCTAAAGTTTGAAGGGAAAGATTAAAATAGTTTGCCTTATTAATGAAAGTTCTTTAAGCCATCTCAGAATTTGGAGAGGGGGAAGTAAAGTTACAAAAAAACTCAACGATTTGACACCCTAACCTTCATGTGAGCACATATATATACATATATTTTTACTCCCTCATGTTTTTGCCTGATCTGTCTGGTTTGGAATACAAAACAATTGTAAACCAATTCATTCCAATATTGAGTTTATGCAAATTCCTGAAATAATCAATATTGTTAATGTGAGGTCTAACATGGAAGTGTACAATCAGAAGCACTGCTCATTTGTAAGCAATAAAATCTGTTTGTAGCTTGGTTTCGTTTATTGAAAAGAAGATAACTTGAGTTACAAGAAATCTAAGAGTGAATCGTGCAGTTATTTGGCTCTTCCATTCGTCGCTGAATGGTAGGCAAAAATTTACTGGCTAATCTTATTTTCTTTTCATGCCGAGTGTCACGGTAGCACATCAAATTAATTTTAAGCTGGCCTGATGATAAGATGTGAGTCACTGAAAGTTTTGGTGCCGAATTGGTTTTTCAAGCTAGCTAGTTTCTGAAGGGATCTTTACCACATTTAGTGGTAAAGTGCTTTGGTGATTTTAGTGACATTTAGGATCTAGCTGGGCTCCAAGAGGGTCATCCTGGTTTGTTTCATTGCTGGTTTCATGCCCAAAACAACTTCCAGTGACATTAGGCAATGATTTTTAGTGTGGGCTTTGCTTTGGACATTTTGCCAATTTTGTGCTTTCCTACTTTGACCGGATTACATAATTTCAGAGCATTATATCAAGAACAATTTTAAAATGTCTTGCTGACCTACAGCAATAGATTCAGAGCTAAGACAGACACATATGTGTTGAGTAAACGAAAGTAAAGGTTTAGTAAGAAATAACTCCTACCACTAAAATTGAGAAAATAATGGCATGTGACCTACCATTAATGAGTCAATCATTATTTTATTAGGAATCTATGATGGACAGGGCACTATTATAGGTACTGAGGAAGCTGTGGCAAGCCAGAAAGGTGCCCCAGTTACCTAAAACACACACACACACACACACACACACACACACACACACACACACAAAAAAAACCAAACTACCAAACTACTCTTGGAATTTAGTATTCTTATTTATTTCTTGATAACCATATCTCACACATATAAATAATACCTGTAGTTCCAGGGAAAGACGTATTAGGCAGAAAGCCCAAGCTAAGCATTCGTCTCTGGAATCTGAGTTAGGCTTACATTTGCCATGTAAATGGCTGTATTACACATTAAACTGGTTTTTGTAACTTTTACTTCTTAACTGAGTAATTACTTTTTGAATGTACTAATAAAATTGAGATTCTGATACCTAGTGCTATTCAGGCCTTGAAGCCAAAATCAGTATAATTATAAGAGATAATAGAGTATTGCACTACCTATGAGCGCCCATTCCCTGAAACTCTATTCATGTCTCTTTATGCAAACTGTGCTTGGAAACCACTCAGTTCAGAATAAAGGTGGGGGTGCCTTGAGCAGCGGTGGGATGGTGGGAACCAAGGAAGTTGCTAGGACAATGTGGGTGTCTGGACCTGCAATTTTTCTTGAAAAGGTTTTACAAAAATAATCCAATTATAGAAATTACCTCCCTCCCTCCCTCTTCTTTCCTATGAAGGTTTTCTATAATCTGTACAATATTTATTACAATTTTTAGGGAAGTTTCTAATTTCTAATTTTCTAGTTACGTATTTATTTATTTTTTTAAAGCCAAAGGCTGGTTGAGTAGGAAAGAAAAATCTGGAAATGGGCAATTTCTTATAGACAAAAGTAAGTGGGGTAATGATACGTTGAAATATCTTCTTTCTTGTTTCTCTACTCAACATCATTAATTTTTGTTGGCATAAGTTTATAATACAGCATTCTAATACTCAATTACTAGAGATAAGATTTATTAGAGGTATTAATCTGTATCTACAGAATGAAGATACTTTAAAATTACATTTATCAGTGACCAGTTTCCCCCAGATTTTAGTCAACCTAACAATACCACTGTCTTTTACTGCTTTCCAATGACACTGAGCTCCCATAGAGAACTTGAGGGATCTGGAGTTAGAAGCCCTGGCTATGAGTCCACCTCCTTAAAATCTCCCACGACTGTGATTCTGGCAAGCTCTGAACTTCTCTCTCTGTTCTTGAGCCTCCTTATCTATAAGACGGAAAACATAATGCCACACTTTGTATAGTTATTGTTACAATCAAAATTAATTCAGCTAAAAAATGGTAGTTAATCTTAAAAATATCTTATAGTGTTTGGAAGAATTTAAAATATTCTATTGAGAAGTAGTCTTTAAGATAAGTGTAAGTGCTTGTTTTATTTTTAATGAAATGATTGCTGGTATTTGAAAACATACATATGAGAATGTGTAACTTGTGGTTAATGTATTTTTACATTAGCATAGGCTACTGATGATTTCCAAGTTCTCTGAGGCACAGAAGAAGGCCATTATGGCAGATCTTAAATGATTGCTCTAATTTGTATAGTGCTAAACAATGTTCTTCAATTTTAAAAGTTTTATATGCATTCAGAATAGCATCAACCCTTTACATTTCTGTTAAGACCTTGGGGAAATACCTTGTACCAGAATGAACAGATCTTTGCAATTTAAAATGGTAATCACATTTTAAAATACACCTTCATAAAATATATGTGCATTATATAAACATCACCTATTTATCAAACTTACTAAACAAAAATAAAATACAACACTTTGGGAGGCCGAGACGGGTGGATCACGAGGTCAGGAGATCGAGACCATCCTGGCTAACATGGTGAAACTCCGTCTCTACTAAAAAATACAAAAAACTAGCCGGCGAGGTGGCGAGCACCTGTAGTCCCAGCTACTCGGGAGGCTGAGGCAGGAGAATGGCATAAACCCGGGAGGCGGCGCTTGCAGTGAGCAGAGATCTGGCCACTGCACTCCAGCCTGGGTGACAGAGTGAGACTTCATCTCAAAAAAAAAAAATAATAAAATAAAATACAAAAGTATGATTGCATACTTTTGATGCTAAATATTAAGAAATTCCTAAAAAGAGCACAGTTTACAATGTTTATGAAGCCTTTTCTGACCAACCCATCTAGAGTATGTTATCACCCCCACATCACCTCATTTTAATTTTCTCGTAGCAATTAACATTTTTTGGAATTAATCTTTTCCTTCATTAAGTAACTAATTGTCATTTACCACTCCCAAAACTTAATGTTCCATGATACCACAGGCCTTTACTTTTGTTCACAGTCATATCCTAGCATTGCAAATGGTGCCCTAGTCAATTTTCAATGCATGAAATAAAAGAAAGGAGAGAAGGAGGAAGGAAGGAAGAGGTTAGAGATCAGGAAAGAGCTATCAACGCAGCTATTTTTGTGAGTCTAGCTGAAGTGAAGGTAATAAACATGTTACAACTTTGGCCTTTATTATATCAGAAATTTCTACCCGATAAGAAACACTCATAAAGTAAGATGACTTTAAGACGACATAAAGTAAGGTGGCTTTATTTCAATAATATGTGGATAAACTAGAGCACATTTAGAACAAATGTACATGTATATGTTCTCACTCATAAGTGGGAGCTAAGCTATGAGGATGCAAAGGCATAGGAATGACACAATGGACTTTGGGGACTCAGGAGGAAATCATGGGAAGTGGGTCAGGAATAAAAGACTATGAATTGGGTTCAGTATGTACTGCTCGGGTGATGGATGCACCAAAATCTCACATCACCGCTAAAGACTTTACTCATGTAACCAAACACCATCTGTTCCTCAGAAACCTATGGAAAGAAAAATTTTAAAAAAAGAAGAAATGTACGTGTGGTAGCAAGAAATCACACTGGTAAGTGAACAAGGAGTTATAATAAAAAGTTTCATTGGAGTATCCCTCTGAGTGAAAAGTTAAAAAAGTTAGAGCATTGTAATAATCCACGCACAAATAATACTACTAGTAGAATGATTCTCTTCATTGAACACTTGATAATCATTAAGCAGTGTGCTAGTTGCTTTGTATTCATTCCCTGCATGTGAAAAATACATCTGTGAAAATGTGCTTAAGGAACGCATGGACACATAATAGTTAATAGACTGACAGTCATCTGTAAGTCCACAGTACCAAACCCAGGAGGGGCTCCCAGGAACGTCCCCATTCCATCTCAGAGGACTTTCAAAGAGGACACCCAATCTCCTAGAGGCAGACCATCTTTTAATGAATATTCTAGTTCAATTAGTCTACAATTTGCCTCCTTTTTATAAAACCATATAGAGTACAATTTCCTAATAGAGCAATCAAGAAAAAAATAGCGGACGTTAAATAATCGCACAAAATGCTCCACGTACTGCCAAGAGGGCTCACAGTATATTTTCAGGTAAATTTTTAATTACTTGCAAATTATAATGTTTAATTAGTTTCACAGTAATAATAAAATGTTATGGAAGAATATTCTTTGCTGAAATTGTAATTTTATTCTGCACATGGTATTATTGATAATGAATTTATCAGGAATCAGGCTTTCCAAGCACTACTTCCAACTCGCTAGCTTTCCAACTCTGAAATTATATTAAAAATAAGTCTGAGACATTTTACAAACTCCTTAGAAAACTTGTAAGGTATTAATTCTACCATGGTAAACAAAAGGGCCCCCATAACCTGCCACGACTTTTATAACTATAGCATTTATCTGAGCAAGGGCAAAGCACACAGTCATTAGTCCCTTGCCTACCTCTTCCCTGAACACAAAAATCACACTTTTTTCCCTGACAATAGTCTGAATGGAAAGGTAAACATTACGAAAATTAAATCTCATAAAATAAGGATTAGCACACTCGAAAGTAATAATATACCGTGGACTCTACATCTTTTTTGTTCTGATTTATTATTCCCAAATAATAAATTTCAGCCTTTTGCAGACAAGGTATTCTGCTGGGATAATCTCAGAAAACATGTGCTAAGACTTTCAGGCTATGTTACATAGATGGAATGACAGCATCAAGGAACGTTCTGAGCCAGAGGGATCCTGAAGCCGCTCTAGCCCAGCCCCTTCATTTTACTGATAATGAAATACATCTATGGTTATTTTGGGATTTGCCTTTGCTGCTATTCAGTGGCAAACCCCAGCAACTCTTTGCCGTTCTCTGCCTTTACATTCTGTAAAGAACCATGAAGCCATCGTCACCGACAGCACAGAAGCAATACTGAGCAGAGGATGCGCATGTCATCGTACCTGTGTGGACCAGCGTGACGTAATGAGGAATAATTAAAAGTACCTACCAGTCTAACTTAGGAGCTTCAGGCATGCTGCCCTGTGTCAGCAGCTATCAGGATAATGTAGTCCTAGAACAGGTCTAAAAGGAATGTGGTTTTAGGTTCTAGCGCAGACTTCAACGAGCCTGTGTCCTTCTTCAGTAGGATTCTGTGTTGGTGTGTGATTGTGTAACAATCCCAAACAATTCCCCATCTGCAGGAAAGACAGGGCATCCCCGGCAGACCCTGAGCGCATGCGCGTGGCGAAGGCGTTACATATTCCTCCAGCCGGAAGCAGGTGATGAGCCGGGAAGGAGGCCGTTGCGCTCTAGGCTGTGAGCAGGGATCTCACCTGCATGGGGCGGGGCTGGAAGAAACTCAGTGCCAGGGCAAGGGGTCCTCTCCAGGCACTCAAAGAGTTCCCATCTTCTGTTCCTCAGGGGAGAACAACTCCCAAGGGGGAAGGACTGTGGCCCCACATCTCACCACTGTGCCGCAGCAGCCGGCCTGCCACAACTCCCAGCGCTGTCTACCCAGCACCATGGGAAACGCGTTCCTCACCACAGTCTAAAAGATGTCATTCTGTCTCTGAGATAATTCTGGTTCCATTTTAAAGAGATAAAACTGAGGTCAAAAAAGACTGATGGTCACTCTAGTAGTAGTGGGAAAGGACAGGATTTAAAACCAGGGCTGTCCAACTGGAAAGCCCATTGGCCTTTCAGGGCGGCCTATCGCCTCTGGCTCCAGACCGGATCTAGGAACACCGTGTATCCTATCCCAGTCACCAAGGCCATGTGCAAAGGCATCTGTGCTGCCTGTTCATAGGTGTCTGAGTGAGAGATCCAGCTTAAAATGCAAAGGGTCTAGAATAAGAAAAGTCACTTTGAAGGGTAAATGGCACCTGCAATACAAAGCTAAGCTTTCTTCTCTCCATGTTATTGATGAGAAAAGTGAGGCTCTGAAAAGTTCTGAGAATTGTCCAACAGCCAACAGCAAAGTAATGGGTTATAGAGAAAAGAATTAAACCAACGTCGGCCTGGCTCCAGGCCTGTTTCTTCCCCTCTACGACGCTGCCTTCTAGGACGTGGGCTCCTTAGAGAACCCTCTTCTCTTGCTGGAGAAAACTGGGCCTGTTCTGACTGGGAGACGTTCCCAGGACCCTAGAGGGCTGCCACCTGGTTCATCAAGGTGTGTCTGTGTCACAGGGAGAAAATATTATTTTAAAATCTCATTTCAGTTTGGGCCAGTTGGTGGAGAACTACATTTCTCTTGTGGATAGTTCTTTTTGTTTGGAAAATATCTCAATGCGCATTTTAATAAGGCAAAGATGGCGGGCCTTTTGAATAGTCTGGGAGGGGAGAGAGGAGAGTCCCTTTGCTCTGCATAATAAAGAGGAACCTGAAGTGGCTCCATGGTAGGGACCCTGGAGGAGAAGCCAGCACAGCCCTTCAGGAAGCCAGGGTGCGGGGGAGGAAGGCCACCGTGCTTGCCACAGTGATGTCCAAGAATTCTCACATCTGTTACCAGAGATGTGGAGGGAGAAATGGCAACAGGGATGGAGAGATATCCAAGAAGGTCCCACAGCAAGAGTTCGGAATAAAAACAAAAACAAAATAAAACAAAACCCAAAATAACAAAACACAAGTCCTGAGGCTGCTGATGGTATGAGAGGAGGGTTCAAGTTGTTTTAATTGGGTGCCAAGGTCAGTGGGCTAGAGGGCTGGGGAGCATTCAGGTGACACTTCTCAGGGGCAATTGAGCATTTGGTACTAAGCCACTGGCAAAGGTAACTTCACAGTGGATGGAAGCAGGACAAGGAGTGGAGAGCTATTGCCCAGTCTTTCTCCCTGTGGACCCTGGTTATCAGCTGAGTATCACTTACATTTATTATTGACCATGCAACCAATATTTCTCCATGCCTATCATGGACAAACCCTGAGACAAAGAACCACAGAGGAAACACCTCTTGAAGTTCAGTCAAGAGAAAATGTTTGGCTTTCCTGATACACTGATTTACTTCCTTTAATCAAACATGCACAGTGGAGCTTGTCAAGTTTCCTGTCATGAGTATCTCTGGTCTCTTTTGGTTCGGTTGGGTGCAATTTGCTTTTCTTAGCATGATTCCTCTGACAGAATTATCTTTCTCCATCCTGCTTTCTTTTCTGTTTAGGCTTTTATTGTAACTGTGTCTTTTAAGTTTCCTCAAACTGTATTGGAAGTAGGAAAGTCGGTAACTAGTTGAAATAGGGGAATTGGAAATCAGCATTCTAGTTCAGAGATTTTTGTCTTCTGTGTGTTTGATAAACCTCCCTTGAAATAAACATGGAAGAATGAAATGTCTGAAGTGGCGAATTCTGAAGTGCAGAGAACTCTGAGAAGTTACAGCAGAAGAGTGAGCTCTATGGCTCACAGGGTTTCTATGTCAGTGAGGATAGTGCCTGGCACATAAATGTTGCCAGACTTTATTAATAAACGTTATGATAAAGAGTAATCGGAGAAGAAGGAGATGTTTTTAGAAGATTTCTGGAAAAGGGATGGGTGACGGTAGGGCTTAGGGGAGATTAGTTGGTAAAGACCAGAAGCACAGGACTCCATATGCTGTATTCAGTAAATGTGTAACTTCCTTTAAAATTATTTTAAATGAGCAATTTCTCTCACCAAAAGTATCATCTCTGTTTTTCTCTCACAAGTATTTTTCATCTCTCACTCATGCATTTGTTAATCCATTTGATTAATTAGAATGCGCCGGTAAAAATGAGTTTGGGTTCATTTAATTTCTCGGTTTTCAGAGTGATAACTAGGAAATCAATTCTGCTTTAGTCTTTCATTGCTGAAAATATTCTCAACATCTATTAGCTTACCTTTTTAATCCTAGCAAATAACATATTTAATATTTCTGTAATATTTCTTTCATGCATCAGAAAACATGGGTATCTCTGGTTTGTCATTTTAAATAAATCATAACTATATAGGTTTATAATATGAAAATTTCGCTATTTACTGACCCTAGCACTAACCTTGGAGGTTGATTTTTAAAACAAATCTTTGCTATTTTGTTTGTTTTGCAATGATTTTAAGCTCTAAAAGTAGAGCAAAAAGAAAAAAAAATCTAGTTAATTAAAGGTTCTATTTAGCTATGTTCCAGTTAATTTGAGCCTTTCTGAATGCTAATTGCATGAGGCAAGTTAAATTTATTCTGGAGAAGATAAGCCTTTTGTGAAATAAATTCAAGGAGTTCTTAGTCTTCAAGAAGTGTAAAATAAACTTTTAAATAATTTAAGTTATATGTAATGTACTTAAACATTTTCAGGATCATATACCAGAGTTGAGTTGAATTATAAATCTGAATAGCTACAGTCTAAGCTTTTAAAAATCTTCTTCAGAAAGTTTAAAAGGAATCAATAGAGTCAAAACTTAATATGTATATATAAAAAAAGAATCCTGTTTCAATGTGAAGCACTCAGATTAATTTACAATAAGGCTTACTGTCAATTATATTAAGATGCTGTATCCCTATATCCTAAAACAGTAGGTAACACAGCAAGACTATCATAATCAGCAGAACTATATCATTTTCTCAACATACTCATGTACATCAATAATTAAACTTCTTAATTTTGTGGGAGCCAAGGCAGATTGCATACATAGCCCACAATTTTATATCTCAAATAGCATTCAGACCAGAGCAGCTGTGAGGTCTTAAATAACCAGTATATGTCAATTATCGTTGAGAGCCACAGTCCAGAGCCAGAATTTGGCCATTTTCCTAGGTTTCTTGAGGTTTTATACTGTCCTAGAGGGAGTATATTACACATGTTCACAAATGTTCGGTTAACATTTCATAATTGGTGACAGATTCACTCAAGGTTCTGCAAACTCCGAAGAGCTATAGATCATTCTCCTAACAATCACTATGTAAATCTAAAGGCATTTCTCCTGGATTCTTTGGTTTAAAAAATTGGATTCTTTGAACAGGAAATGAAATAAAACATAATAGCACATACTTTATAGATGAATAGTGGGAACACAATAAAACGGTATATGAAACGTGCCCACAGCAAACGTCTAGTATATGTAGTCAGTACTCAGTCAAGGTGTAGGAGTAATCAGAGGCGGAGAAGTCTCTCTACAATGAAGTCTTTACCAGAAACGATTTTCCAACCAACTAAAGTATTCTTGTAGTTAAATGTCAACACTTGTAGAGATTGAAAGTTTATTTTAGTGAAAATTAAACTTTCTAAAATATATACAACACTGAGAGTTCATTTAAACATGAAAGCAAGGGCTAGAACAAAAGGAAGCATTTTGAGGTTTTCAAAATCTTGAGTCCCTTTTCTCATGAAGATTGATGGATGGACAAATAGGTAGATAGGCAGGAAGAAAGAACATCTGTCATCTATCTCATTTTACATCCATTTGCCTATCGTTAAACTCCCAGGATCAACAGGATTCTAGGTACTACGTATGAGCACCTAGAATAAGGCCTGGCACATAGTAGGTCATCAAGCAGGTACGGAATGAATAAGTATGTATTTGTTTATCCTAGGGTTATTTTTCCAACTCTACTCTGTGGCTATAATAAAATGATTTTTAAGAATACCTTTCTTTTCATGTCAAATTATGATATGGACATTAAGCATCAAAATATGGATAATTGGCAGTCAGAAATTTTGAAATATAAATATTTTTATTCAAGCAGCATGGGCAAAGACTTAATCAAATGTCAACAGGGAACACACCACACAATTTAGAGGAAGTAGAAGAGCTTAAAAAGATAATTATTGGATGGTGAGATTTAGAAATAATTAGACTGTCACTGGGACTCAATGAGTAGAGAATTTCTGTATCTTCCCATAAAACTGAGAGGATGGAAAATTCCTTGGCTCCATAGAGAAAACAGATGCATCAAAGGACATATTAGAAAGGAAATAATACAGGAATCAAGAGAAGGAGAAAAAGCAATGGAAGGGCCTCAAAATAAGGATCATGTAGAGTAAAAATATAAAAGAAAAAGAAGCAGAAAGGTAGACAAATCCGTAACATGAAATAGGTAGGTATGAGAGCATGAACAATTTATTCAGACCTCCTATATTCAAATCTTTGTTTTATCCATTTATTACCTCTGTGACCTTAGGCAAATTAAGTAAACTCTCTGAGTCTATGGTTCCTTATTTATTAAATAATACATACATACAACATTGAAGTTTTAAGGATTTAATGAAATAACACATATGAAAGTAGCCTGTTGTGCCACAACATCAATGTTCTATTAATGTGAAGCTTTCACTTATTGCACAAATGTGGTTTCAAGTTTAAACTTGGGTTACCCCACTGCTCAGTGGTACCCAGCCTGTAGCCTAGCGTCTGCTATGCAGTGCCATCCTCTTTTGTTTGGTTGTAAAGGAGACAAGTTTACCTTTTAGGGAAGAAAAATAGATGCATCTGCCCACATGTTCTCAAACATCCTTACAAATAGTAACAAGGTGTTCTGAAATATATCAGTGACAACCGAAGGCTTGTATTCTCTTCAAAGTTCAACATTGCTGATTATGTTATACATCAGTCGCTGTGCTGGAGGGACTCAAAAGTTTTCTAGCCCAACTCTCTGGTTTTACAAATAGTGGAAACCAAGACCCAGATAAGTGATGTTTTATTCACGTAGTAACTTGATGATGTGCTTAACAAATACCAGTTGAGCACATGGCCCACAGCAGGCACAGTACTAGACAAGAGTGCACTCAGACAGCTGAAGCCCAGGGGCTGCCCTCAGGGCCTGTGGATGCAGTGCGTGGCGGGGCCTGGAGTGGAAGCCCAGCCTAGGCTTTTTCCACTCTATACTGAGTAGTTCCCTGATGTGTTTAAGCCTGTTTTTACTTAAGACATAGACTTGGGTTTATAAACAGGACCAACATGGGCACTGAATTTCCTGTTAATCACTGACCTGCTGAGAGTAGCAAGAGTAAATGATTTCAAATTAATTTTCAAGCCAAATCTAACCCAGGCAAAAGGGCACAGAGGCCTCAGCAGGGCCTGCCTTCGAGATGAGACCAGCTCCAAAGATCACCCCAGCCAGTCTGCACACGCAGCAGAGAGAGATGCCTTGCAGCCTGGGATGTGGTGGCACTTCCCCAAAGTGGCTCTCTTCATCCCAGCACATACTTTATCTCTGTCTTACTCTAGGGTTTACGGCTTCGTGTTATGGATGAGGGTTGAGAAACATACCTGAAAGCAGACAAGCAAGCTTTTCCAATTACACGGAGTGACTTTCTGTACTAGTCCTGGATCTTTGCTCTTTGAGTCTGGAATATGTGGATACTCCCAGTTTATAAAGATGGCTCTGTGGCCACCTTGACATGGCACATTAAATTGAAATTCTGCTTCAGGTACAACTTAGATGTTGCAGCATTTCTTGCGTGCCTAGCATCAATTGCTTCTTCCTACATGTATCCCTGTTGCCTTTTCAGGCACCTCCTTTCTTCTGTTGTATAAAGCACTGAGGGAGTAAACAAAGACGCTTCCCCTCTCCCACACCACAGAGGACACAGGGGGTCCCAAGAGGTTCAGCCAACGCTCCCTTCTCACTTCCCAATATAATGACATGACTGAAGCTTTGCCCGTCTTTCTTCTTTGCCCCTATAACCCCGAGTCTCATGAAAGGTGGTACAAGGGGGAATCGGACTTCATTCCCAAGACCCTCTGGGGCTACCTGAATACTGCCTTCTAAATCTTGAAACACCTTCCAAACTTTTGAGCCACCTCCTCAGTCCACTGAGTGCCTGTGGACTATCCTAGAGAGAGTATAGTACAGCCTCTTTCCAACCTATGTGTGGTCAAGCCAGACAGAGAGGAGTTCTGTTGCCTAAAACCAAAGATCTCAGCTGATACAGAAATGGCAAGACCCTAGTGGATACAGAAGTACTGAGACCTTAGCAGGATACAGAAATTCCCAGACCCTAGTGGATACAGAAATACTGAGACCTTAGCAGGATACAGAAATTCCCAGACCCTAGTGGATACAGAAATACTGAGACCTTAGCAGATACAGAGATTCCCAGACCCTAGTGGATACAGACATACCGAGACCCCAGGAGATACAAAAATACCCAGGACCTAGCAGATACAGAATTACCACTCTGTGCAGACTCCCTCGGCAGCATCTCAGTGTGACAGGTCATAACCTATGAACACCAGTGGAAGAGGAAATTTAGAGAGCTTTACAACAGAGATCTAAAGGGTTTCACCAACAATTACAATGAACACAACTTTAAGAGATTCAGTAAAAGATTTATCTAACGGTTAAGCACCCAGGACTTTCTGCCAGCACCTCTGCATCTCCATGATGCGATGGAAATAAATGTGTATAATGAGAGGTGGGTTTGCTCAGCGCTTCCACGTTCCCTCTGTGGTGCTCCTTGTGTTGACGATGTCACTCGGGGTCTCAGTTGCTCTCGCTTTGATAGGTAGCTAAAAACACCTGCCATACTTTTCTGGCAGTTTTTTAATTTTGGAAGTTAAAGGAAGTAAGAATTTGAGGAATATACAAGACATTATATATGCACCTATATATATATATATCTGTAGCCTAACAGATCCTAAATCAAAGATTCAATATTTTGATTACCTACAATTTATTGTATTCCCATTCTTAGAAAATTGGCAATCTTCAAACAATCTTTATTCACTTTTTCTAAGGCTCACCCATGAGTGAAAACTGGGAATATATATTAGCCAATTGAATTAAGACATCAGAACAATAGCACATTAATTTTATTAAATGGTTACCAAGAAATTCTGTTAACCCTCTCAGTTCTACACTTCGAGCTGATTTAATCTACAAAATGCTTTGCATGTGTATGAAGTCATATATTTAAATGTTCTTTGCTGCCAGCTGTGAAGCCCATAAATATTCTTCTTGCAAACAAGAAGTGCACAGCTTTCATGAGAAGCGGTTTGCCTCCTTGTCCATTGTTTTTCTCCCTGATAGGCCTTGACAGCTGATTTACAGGAAGGGACCTCACCTTATCTGCATCTGTATTGATGTGTTTGGTGAGCAAAAAAAGGAACCAACAGACTTAATTTTAATCAGGGAAAAAATGGACTTTACTCATTCTCTCAAGCAACTACCTGAATTCATCAGGTTTTTAAACCATCTTCTCTTATCCTGAACATGGAAATTCTTCAAAGGCAGTACTGGTACAAGGACAGAATAATTATCCACTCGAAGCTTCCGTAACTTGCTTAGGGAACATAATCATGGCTTCTCTTCCATGATATACAGCAAAGCATTTCAAATTTATACCTTTGATAAAAATTTACGAATTGACAACAATATATTGACCAATCAGGAATTTGAGAGAAACCATTAAATATTAAATCTCAACTTATGAAAGCAAATGCTTTAAACTATCAAATCCTAGAAAATCTATATTTTGGGCAGATAAAATAATAGCCACAATGGTTTTAACTACACACATGGCAGATCAAAGACTCCAGACCACTTGTAAATGGAAACAAGAATAAATCAACATGGTGACTGGGACTCAAGTTTACCTTCCTCTTAGGCAACCAAGTTGGCATGTTCTGCTAGACAGCTTATTTTCTAAAGAGCTGAAACAAGACTCTCAAACTCTTGTTTTTCTGTACCATTTTTATGTTATCTGTCTTCCGTATATATAAAATTCATTTGGTGAAAACTATTAGAAGAGGCCTTTTAACTTTAAATCACTCAATTTTAGAGAAATGAAATGCACAGCTATATAGATATATAGGTATGGAATTATTTCTTACCCTGTTACAAGAATGTTTTCTTTAGTTATCTCCTTGAGGAAACTAATAACTTTAACATTTGCTTCCCTTTATAGATGATATAAATTAGTTAAAATAAGAAAATATCTATATAAAAACTGGCCTTTTTTGTGTCTTCCTTCTCTCTCCCCCACTCCCACCTCCCTGCTGAACCCATTTTTTAGAAAGTACAACAGTCAAAGTTGTAAAATCCATTACTCTTGTAGGGGAGAAAAAAGTAACACCTTTTCCTCACCAACTACAAGAGTCATGGCTGAGACTCCTATGACAGAAGGTGGATTAGCAAGAGAAAAGCGTAACAGATTTATGTAACAAAGGTCTTCTGTGACACAGGACGGTGCCTTCTGAAATGAAGACCCAAAGACCCAGGAAAAACTACGTAATTTTGTTGCTTAGGTTCCAGGAAGAATGTACAGTTGTATAGAAATGTGCCTGGACACAAAGTGGGTATGACTTAATGTGCTAAACTGGGGGGACTCTGCAAGGCTTATTTGTTTAGCTTCTTCTTGGCCTTTCTGGGCAGGGCAAGACACCTATCACTTGAGGGTCTGCAGGGAAGAAGAGGAGAAGGTCTGAAAGCAGCCTTTCTAGGTTTTATGATTTGCTCTGACGAAGATAAATTTTGGTTTCTATGAACCTCCTGGGGGGAGAAAGGAAGGTGAAGGAAAGGAGGGAGGGAGAAGGTGAGAGAGTGACCTCCGAGGTGCCGTATTTTGGGATAGCGTGTTCTGAACTCTGACACTTCTCAGTCAAATGTGTGTTGAGTTGACTTTCTAGCCCTGCTAATTCAATTAGGAAAAGGTATTTCCTTTGGGTTCATATATAGAAACCAAATAAGTTAAAAATAACAGAACTCCTCAGATAGTTGGGCAGATTTCATTCTAGTAGACATTTAAAAGAAATTGAAGACTGATGCATTTTAAACCAATAATTAGATGTTTTTATCATTGTACATTTCTTGCAACAACTCTGGCCATTTATTAGTCTATTTTTAGGTGAGAGAACAAAGGTACAAAAATGGCAAACAGGAAAAGAGACAAGCGCAAAACAGCTTCACTTCAATCATCTACTGAAAAAAAAAGATACAGAGGCATAAGTTCCTGTGTCATCATTGTGCCTTCATGGAGGCCTCCAATTATTTAAGGTAGAATATTTTGGGGGCTAAGAACATGATACCCCAAAATATAGCACCTTTGTGTACTATTTTAGGCTCAAGAAAATGGAAAATGCCACAGAAGCAGGAGGGTCTCTGTGACCTTCTCCTGTCTTCTGTCTCCTGAAGTAGGCATGGAAACTAGAATTCCCTCCTCCCCTCCTTCCCTGAAGCAGGCCATGACAGCAGGGAAGGCCACTCTCTGACCTTCTGCCTCACTCCTTCCCTGAAGACCTCATGTGACAGGAGTCCCGTCCTATACCAGGAGGGAAGGAATGTCACTCAGGACCACGGAGAAGAAACTGGGCAATCAAGTCTCCCTGAGTTGCCCCAGTTTGTACCCATCGGAGCACGCCATTTCATCCTCCAGTCATACTTCTGCATGCCTGTCCATAAAAGTACACACGTCTCTGTTTCTTTGGGCCTTCATTTCTGAAGGCTCCCGTGTCATGTAAAACCTCTATTAAATAAATGTGTTATTTTTCTCTTGTTACTCTGTCCTTTGCTCTAGGGGTCTCAGCCATGAACCTTGTGATAGGTAAGGACAATGTATTACTTCTTCTCCCTATAATACAGTGATTGACTTGGCTCTGTGTTCCCACCCAAATATCATCTTGAATTGTTATACCCAGGGGTCAAAGGAGGAACTTGGTGGGAGGTGACTGGATCATGGGGGCGGTTCCCCCATGCTGTTCTCATAATAGGGAGTGAGTTCTCACGAGATCTGATGGTTTAAATGTGTGGCACTTCCACCTTCTGTGTCTCTCTCCTGCCGCCATGTAAGATATGCCTTGCTTCCCCTTTGCCTTCCACTATGATTGTTAAGTTTCCTGAGGCCTCCCTAGCCATGTGGAACTGTGAGTAAATTAAACCTCTTTTGTTTAGGAATTATGCAGTCTCAGGTAGTTCTTTATAGCAGTGTGAAAACATGCTATCCGTATAGTTAGACATTCCTCAAATGCTAAACACAACATTCACTGAGTATTCAAGAGTTAATGTATGTCAGCACAATGATGATACCAATATGGCTACCAAATTAATAGTTAATGTGTTACAGTAACTTTTTATAAAACATTTTCTTGTCAGGTAACAACAAGAATATACACACATTTATTTTTAAAAGCCTTCTGTCAAGTTGCATTAAAAGCAGGTTTCAACATGATTGGCAGAATTAAGAAGCCTTTGAAACAGGTAACACAGTTGCATTTAAGTGTGGGCAACAAGAACATATTTTATATCTTAGCTCTAGTTTATTAAAGAGACCTTAAATTAAAAAAAAGAAAAAAAAAACAGAGCAAATGGATCATCTGGAGAATTCAGAGCTAAAGTGATTAATTAGACCTTATTTTGTCTTGAACAGATTTACTAAGCATTTTTCAAATAGCCACATTGTTTGTAATTACCAAAATCACACCTCCATTGGCCAGCCTTAGTTACTTCATGCATGAACGACAATCTGATGGAACACTCTTGTTAGAGCTTCATTCTTCATTGTAATTAGCCATAATCATAGCCTTCCTGGGTGCATGAGAATGTGCAAGCCACTATTCACAACCCCAACCCATTTGAATATGAATCTTCTCAGTAAGGAGCAGTAAAATAGGAGAAACAAAGCAGTTTCTCTAGGGAATTTTGTAAAGCATCTCTACTCTAATTCTGCCTCCCTTCAAAATGTTCCCTCTCCAGTATCTGGATTCTATTTGCTAAAACAAGGGTGGCTTAATGAGGACAATGGCTTATTATTTCTTAAGTGACACGGGAGGGCCCAAGTATTACAGGCTTAGTTCTTTCAGTCTTTGCCAAGGACACAAGGAACAAAAGAACAAGCAAGTGTGCGTGGAAAAGAGAACTCAGACTGGGCTATGCTCTGTGAACTCTCGGAGCAAGATGGGGGCCTTTGCTATTCCGGAGCTCAAAGGCTGTTGCTTGCTTGCTTTCTTCTTTCTCCCCTCTTTACCCACCCTCCTGCAAATGACTCAGACATTATAGAAAAAGGCTCAAAGCAGCAGGGATTGAAAACAAAGGCTAAGTGGAGGAGGGGTGACATGTCTGATCCCGTCCCAAGCACATTCATAGTGAGCCACCTACTGGCAACTCCACTTTTCCTTCGTTATTGTCTAATCACCTAACCTCTTCAGGGAAAACCTAGGTAAACACGTTGGAGTCACTCCAGATGCCTTCTCAGCCCAAAATGGGAAAAACAAAATTCAGGGGGAAATCAGCGTTCAGCGTAGCGCTGTGTCTTTAGAAGAAAACTCAATCCTTCTAGAAAAACTATGGCGAAATAGCAGATGTAAAAAATTATTCAAAAGGCTATGTGTTCTGCATCAAAATGTGAAAGATGATTCAAATTACTTGAAAAGAATCGTCATTTGACTTATGAAGCAAAATCAACTACTCATTTAAACTAATCACATCATCTATGAAAAGTGTGGTGCTGCGTGCACTAAAGATCTGGCGCTCCTTCAAAGCCTTTACCATTTGTGTGGAGAGATTTTTTTCTTCGAGACGTGCCACTCACCTATTAAGATACCTGTTTATGTTATTTGCTACCAGAAGATGTTCCAGGGCTGCAGAAGAGTCGGGAGGATTCTCTAATCATCTCCTGGGCTTAGACCTTCATCGTATGGAAATGACTCTCCCAAGGCCACACAGCCAGTTGAATGTGTCACTACTAAAGTATCCGATAACAATACAATTCAGCACTTCCACTGCTGTATGCACATGGCGGTTTTAGGCCAGGTGCGGTGGCTCATGCCTATAATCCCAGCACTTTGGGATGCCGAAGTGCGAAGATCGCTTGAGGCCAGGAGTTCAAGACCAGACTGGGCAAAAGAGTGAGGCCCTATCTGTACAAACAATTTTAAAAATTACCGAGCGTGGGGACACACAAGTGTAGTCCCAGCTACTCGGGAGGCTGAGGTGGGAGGATCTCTTTTGATCCTAGAAGTTCGAGGCCGCAGTGAGCTGTAATCGCACCACTGCACTCCAGCCTGGGTGACAGAGTCAGACCAAGTCTCTAAAAACAACAATAATAACAACAACAACAACAAAACCCAAACTTGCAGCCTTGGACCTGAACAAGGATAAGTGGCCCTCCTAGTCAAGGAAGGCATAAAGTCCGGCATGGGTGGAGGTGGCCTGGGGCACTGTCTGAGAGATGAGAGGCAGAACCTGAACCTGGACTCCGTGAGAAGGGGCCATAACTGACTAGCAACATCTGTTCATTGGTGCTCAAGGAAGGCCATTTAAATCACCTGTCACCCACCCAGTGTCCACGGTGCTCCAGGAACTGCTAAGCCCTATGGAGGCATCTCCAGTGGAGAAAACATGACTAAACTTCCCAGAAGCAGGGAGTTGGGAGGTGGACACACATGCTGCCAGGGTGATTGGGGGTATCTCTTCCTGTCTCCCTTGTCATAAGTTACATTCAAATTGACAGGAGAGCTTCTTCCTGGCTATTTGCTTCTTTGAGCTCTCTGTTGTCTCGTACCATATTTTGGGATTATTTTATTTTGAAAGCCATTTGAATATTTTTAAGTCTCTCACTCTGTATTTCTTCTTTCTCCATTCTTTTTCTTAGAATAACTGTTTAAGACAGATGGCTACAATAACTCCTTCATCAGATAATAAGATATAATTTAAGACACATTTACAATACTTACATCTCTTTGATACGCAAAAAGAAGAGTCTCTATAAGATTAGGAATTAGTCTAAACTGAAGGCCTGAAGGGCTGACAGAAGCCACTTTTCCTACTAATTTCATCAGTGTCATAAATCACAAATAATTATAACACGATCATCATGTACTGTGTTCTTATTGTGTGCCAGATAGGGTGCTAAGTGTTTTAGAGGCACTCCTCCACCTAATCCTTACAACAGCTCTACCAGATGTCAGCACTGGGCATTATCTCCAGTTTATGCCGAGTCTGAGAAGGTAGCAAAAGCTTGCTCAGGATCACACAGCTAGTTAACAGCAGGGCTAGAAGTGAACGAAGGAATCATGGTTGACACGAGACTGCGCGAGGAGTCCTCTGCTCCTAAGATTCAGCCACTCCAGCAGCAACCAAGCCAGGCGCGCTCCCAGCGCACAGCGTGGAAGCAGTGATGCTGCAGTGGCTGCTCTGCCTCTCTAGGAAGAGTGCAAGGATACGGCGATAAGGAGAAGGGCAGAAGAAGCGCTTTTCGGACTCTGTGCACCTCCAAAGGGACTACCCACGTGAAATTCGATGGCAAGTCACAGCCTACTGAAGGGACAGCTGTGCTAAAACCAGCGAAGGAATGGGGCCTTTCACACATTTCATGAGGCTCGTTTAGGTGAAGTCAGAATCAAACACAATTCATAGTAGGCCTACCTGGTACAGCCTCAGACTAAACTGAAAGGTTTATAACTAGCTATACAGAGGCCTTTTTGGTCATACTCCCATGCATACATGCCAATTAATGTCAGTGACATTATCTACCAAAACAAATATAGGTTTTAAAACTGCATACACAAATATTTGCTTTAATTTCTTTTTGGTGAGAAAGTCAGTCTCACACCAAAAAATAATAATAATGTAGGATCTTTAATGCTTGCTTTTTAATTCCTTCTCTGTGAGGCCTCATTATGTGTCAGACAGCATTTATCTAGAGGTCACATGAAACTCTAATTCTTGGAGGAAAGTCAAAACATCTTTCAATTCTACTGGTTAAACAAACACACAGATGGTTTTCTTTTGTGGAACTATGCAGGTAGAAGTTTCTGTTCCCAGCTTAATAGATCATTAGCTACTCACGGACGTTCACAAATAAAAAATGTGTGCTTTGTCGAAATTTAATTCCACAAGCATTGCTGAATGCTTACTATGCACAGGATACTATATGCAGTCAAGAAAATAAAGATGAATAAAACAAAATCATTTAATTAAAAAAACAAACAAACAAACAGAAATTGGTCTCCTTTCCCTGGAGCTAGCAAGTTAATGAGAATTAAATATATAAGGCAAATACAAAATAAAACCTATAGTTTAAGTCAAAATATGAGGGAGGAAAAATTTATAGACATAGATTAGTAATATATTTCTTTCAACTGTTGACCATAGAATAGGTTAGAGATTTTAAATGTATAAATACACTAATGATACTAATAATAATAGTTAATATTTATACCTAGCATGGACCCAACAATGCTCTAAGTTCAAGAATATATGGTCTTATTTAATCTTTATAATAAATGACAACCCTATGAGGTAGATACATAGATACAAACAAGGAAACCAAGACTCTGAAAGAGGTTAAGTACTTGGTCTAAGGTTTCATATCTGGTAGTATAGCTTTTTAAAAAATGTTTATTTTAGGTTTAGGGGTACATGTGAAGGTTTGTTACATAGACAAACACGCATCACAGGCATTTGTTGTACATACTGTTACATCCCCCAGATACTAAGTTCTATGTGTATTGTTTCCGCCTTTGTGATCGTAAGTTCTTATCATTTAGCTCCCACTTATAAGTGAGAACAGGTGGTATTTGGTTTTCTGTTCCTGCATTATCTGGTAGTATAACTTTATATGCATATTTCTTTCTGTCTTACTAAGGCTGTGATAAAAACAAGAAGATTGGGTACAAGGACTGAGAACACCACAGCTCCGTGAATAAAATAAAGAGAAAGGATGATTCGAGGCTGATAGTAACACATAATGGTAGGATATCAAGAAAGCTGAAATGTACAGTAAGTCAATGGTTCAACCAGGTATTGCGAAGAAAAGCAAAAGACACAGAATTTTCTGCCTGATCTCCAAGGATATCAAGTCACTCTGGAGCAGAGATTTTTACACTGGGGACAAAGCTTTGGCATACAAAGGCTTTCCACGGAGCACCCAAATGCAAATAATTTTAAGGGGTTCAATTTCCAGATTTTAAACGTTCAGTGTACTCTTTTCTGAAAGTGATCTGCTCAGGAAAGCCCCTGGTGTTCTCTTTTCTCTACTCCCCTTTTACAATAGTTCTGCCGCTTTACAGAAGAAGGAAATCTCTCATCCATCCCAAACTTGACAGTTCACTGTCTCTGGCTGCAAGGCCCCAGGGCACCAGGCCACAGGCTCCGTTTGAAATCATGTCGGTGACAGTGTTGAGAAGGGGAATGGCGTTGGCGGCTGGGCAGCAAATCCTGTTGTAAGTCAGGCAGTTTCAATTTTCAAGAAAATTGAAGGCAGACCCAGCGGTTTATCAGTGGTGAGATCACTAAAAAGAATTATTGATTAATGAATTGCTGTGTGATTGTTGGCATATAATTCTCAGGATAAGTTCAAAGAATTGAGTGACATTGTTAAAATTCCTTCCATTCACATCTGCTTTATTATAACAGGGCTTTCTTATGCTTCCGTCTATAAAATAAAACATAGGCTCAAAATTAATGCCGGGCCTCATTTTATCTCACAATAAATTAGTATTCAGGCACATGTGTGGATCAACTGAAAACGGAAGCCTGGACTATCTCATCAAGAGACAAATTTCATATAAAATGTTACTTTTATGCTTAAAAATCACCTATCGGAATTTGTAATACATCTATTTTTTTTTTATGCAAGGTAGATCCCTTTGTGGTCTCTACCTGCCAGGGTTCAGGACAAATTCCATGGTCCAGCAGGAGAAGGCTGTGCAGGGAGACCCGCAGGAGAAGGAGGCTCCCCATCCCACAGAAGCATGTCTCAGCCTCTCAGCCTGCGCTGGGGGTTCTGCTGCTGGTGGCACCCTGGCCCCTGGGGGTCCGGAGTGCTTGTGCCAGTTCCTCTGGGAGTTGTCTGAGGAAGACAGATACCCAGAGTTGGGGACCCTGGGCACATAGGAATACTCAAACTCCACCCTACTCTAGTCAGGCAGAGGCAGTCACCAGTTCGGGGGGAAGCTGATCACAAAAAACTGAATTTAATTGTAGCCCCTCCCAGAGGGAGAAGGATCAAGCCTTGGGTTCCAGAGTCATTGTCCAGGTTTACTTGTGGACAAGTAAACCTGTGGATAAGCCTGCTGATTGACAACAGGTGTTCTGAAAGTTATGCATTAGTAATACTTCTAATGACAAAATTTATCCAGGATGGAACTTTCCTTCTTTCTTTTCTTTTCTCTTCTTTTCTCCTTTTTCTTTTCTTTGTATGTTTTTCATTCTCTTACATAAGATAGTTAGGTAGATGGACACCATTTCAATGTCGTGTCTATGTAAAAATACAGATTTTAAATATATTTAAATTCCTGGAAACATGGTTATGGGAAATTTTTTTAAAGTTTAAATAATTTACATATCATAGCATAATCAATAAGGATATTCAGAATAAAAAATTACATCAGGAAAACATTCTGAGAGGAGACTGAAATGAAAATACAGTTTCAAGGGGGAAAAAAGAACAACATAAAATTCTGGCAAATAAAGAAAAGCAAATTCATGTATTTTTAAAAATGACTGATGGTGGGAATCAGATCCCTATGGTACTAAGAACTGACTGGATACAATTAACAGAGTGGAAATAAATACTTTTATTTTTAAATGTCAATATTTCTATTTCACTAGAAATTACATTGCTTGCAACTATGATAAACATGCATTTTAAATGCCAAAATAAAGATCTCTAAGAGACTACCATTTTTCAGAATTCTTTTGGGATAAATGTGAATGAATTATTTTGAAGGTCACTTCTCTAGAGAAGGGAACGTGTGTGGGAATGAAGATCACAGTGTGGGTGAATAGACAGCAGAAGCCGAGCTGCGGAAGCTGCGGCCAGGGTGCAGAAGGGAGGCAAGGAGACAGGAGAGGACAGGAGAGAGAGCTGGGCATTTATTAAGTGGACCGTCCTGTGAACCACAACCTACCAGCCGCAGCTGGACACAGGCTCTCCAGGAGGCTCTACGGCAGGTGGGGATCTATCAGATTGGGTCCTTGTTAGGGAAAAATCAAAGCATTTTCCTCTGCTCTCACCCCACCACCACCACAGTCAACACAGAAGATGCTGCGGCCAAATGTGTGGGGGATTTCCCCACCAATAGGCAAGCAATCAATTCTGCCATAAACGCCAGCTGGGTGTCCTCGGATCCAGTCCTGACACTGCCCACCTGGAGATGGCCTCCCATCCCTTGGGTGGGGGCTCAGGCCCTCAAGACTGTCTCCTCCCTCCCCCAGACACCAGTTGCAAGTCTCAGCCTCCGGAATTTTGGACCAACCAGCTTCAAGTTGGGGTTCCCTCAACTCCCTCTTCAGTTTGGTTGATTTGCTAGAGTAGCTCACAGCACTAAGGGAAACATTTAAGTTTACTGGTTTATTATCAAGGATATTACACAAAATACAGATGAAGAGATGGATAGGGCAAGGTATGGGGGAAAGGGCATGGAGCTTCCCTGCCCTCTCCAGGCGATCCACCCTCCAGGAACCTACACATGCTAAGCTATCCCGAAGCTCCCTGGGCCCTGTCCTTTTGGGGGTTTATGAAGTCTTCATTACATAGTCATGATTGATTAAACCATTGTGCATTGGCCATCAACTTAACCTTCAGCCCCTCTTCCCTCCCTAGGCTCAGGGATAGGGCCGAAAGTTCCAACAGTCTAGTCATGCCTTGGTCTTTCTGGTGACCAGCTCCTTTCTGAAGCTACCTCTGCCATATGTCGATTTATTTGCATACAAAAGGATATCATTTTGGAGATTCTAAGGATTTTAGGAGCTGTATGCCAGGAAATGGGCTGAAGACCAATTATGTATTTCACTATATCATAGTTTTAATCTATGCATGCCTACTCTATCACATTAGAAAGTCAACAAGAGTCACTATAAAGCTACACATATTTTATGAATGCAAGTAAGTTGTTTAATACTGATCTGATGAACTTTGGTTTTACTTACACACATGAGATTGACAGATCATAGACCATGCAATTGATTAAAGATATTATCTGTAAAATTCCCAAATAAAAGTCATTGAAAGTTGGAATCAGCAAACATTTCCCCTAAATGTAAGTTTTCATGCTGCTGCTTTGTGATTCTATTGACACACACATTTATGGATTCTTAGAACTGAGCATGACCTTAGAAATGGCATTTTGGGGATAGTCGAGATAGAAATATGCTACCCTACAAACTTCTTCTTAATGAAGTTATAAAAAACAATATATTAACTCATTGCTAGTCAAGCTGTCAGAATCTGCTGAGTATTAAAATGCAAGAATATTGACTAGCTACTATTTGTCAGGTGGCAAACAGCATGCCTTTGCTCTTTGAGATATTTTAAATCTGTCTTAATATTCAGGTATTTCAAAAATCTAAAACTTACAAGTTACAGTATGATTTGCCACTATGGTTTTAATGATTGCAAATACTGAATTGTAGTTTTCAATAACCTCTGTACTTTTAGAAAGATAATAAAAGGAGATACGTAGAGCAATGCAAGTGAGTAAGCCTCACAATGGATAGACAGGAACTATTCTGTGATGAAGTCCTCCAATCTCAGACGAGCACAAAAAGCCCGAGCAGACCACCTATATCAGCTGGTTACCAGTCAGGGCTCTGCGGCGTTCCCCTGGGGGTGCACCGTTTGGCAGTCGGGCGCCCTGCCAGGGGTTGGCCTGCTCCCTGTGCTGCACGTGACTTTCTCAGCAGCAGGCACTGGGAATGGGCACGCATTCCTCACCTCAGTGGAGCAAACCGGGAGCTGACTATAGTTCTAGAAGCTTGGGATGCTTCCGCCTTTCCTGTTCTTTTCTCTCTCCCCTGTCTCCAGGCTTGTCTTGGTGCACATGGACTGGTCTGCTTGTGTGATATTCCCCACTCCTTTACATGTGTGTGATTAATTAAAGCTTAATGACTGTCTTAAAGGGTCCTTTTTTCTTTTTAACCATCCCTTCATTCTTTTTGCACGCCAGTGTACTAAATTGCTTACCTTTTCCCCAATAATGTCAACTTCTTTGGTATTTTCGTGTTGCAGTAAACACTGTTTCTCTTGCCTGGAACCCTGCTTCCTCTGCCCTCAACCCTTCTCTTGCATTTCTCTGGTAAACCTTTAGTTACCATGTGGCATCAACTCAGTTGTCAACATCTCTGTTCCAAATCCCTCACTTTCCCCTAAAGTTGTTCTCTCCTTTGTGTTTACATAGCACTTGGATTTCTAGATCTGTTCTGAATGTGTATTTTATATACATAGACCTCGCATGTGCATTCTTCTCCCCAAATCACTGAAATTCAGAAGGCAAAGACAATTAGGTATGAAGTATCTGCGTTTCTGTCATCTAGGCCAGTGCCTGGCACATAGTGTATATTGAGATCACTCAGTAAGTGTTGATTTCACATGAAATAAGCCTTAAATTGCACTAAGCCAACACAGCTACCATCCATGAATCCTAAGTAAAATCACAAAGAATGGAAATAAGGTGTTTCAAAATTTCCCTCTTCTTCATAAAAATTGGCTTAAGGAAGTCTTTGAAAGAATAAAGGTAGCTACCTTAATTTCAAAGCTGGAAAGAATTCTACATAGTTTGATAAAGCTTTACTTGATATCTTGTCACAGGGCAAAGTGCTTATTATAAGCCCATCGTTGTAGATTTCTGGATCCGATTTCATCTGTTCATCTAGAAGGAGTGTGCCAGACCTCGAGTGATATTTTGAACATGAGTCGATTGTCCGTGCCCACCACGGTGCACTGGTCAGAGGCTGTGTTCTCCTGGCCAGCTGGTCAGATAGACGTTCTATTTTCCTTTCCTGACTCTCTGCCACTCCTAAAGTTGAAGGACACATTTCAGTAAAAGGTAAAGAAGTCATTGTGTTTCCTTGCCAGTGCTATTTTGGAGAAGGTGAAGTTGTCCGCTGCTCACGGAGAAAGTTCAGATTTGACCGCTTACCAAATCCAAAGGCCTCTCTTGGGCTCCATCCTTTGGAGCTGGCGGCAGCGCCATCAGCCTGCCTCCTGCATTCTGGCCTCTCCTGGGCCGCAGCCTCCAGCTCTGTGGTAGCTCTGCAGCTGCACCCTCTAGAGGTTCCCTTTCCCGACACTAGCTCAGGCTGTCCTCACTCCCGCCGGGGTCACTAAGGAGCAGCCTAGGGGCTTCTTGGCTCTGGTCTGCCCCCTCCAATTTCTCTTCCCTGTTCCTGACCGAATGATCTTTCCGAAAGCCAAATCCGCTTAGGCCTCTCCCTCCTTAATACCTTGCAGGGCTTCCCACTAGCCTTTGATGTGAAGTCCAAATCACTCAACGTGTATATAAAATACTTAATGGTCAGGTTTCTTTCTACTCCTGTCCTCATCCTGAGCCCCGCCCCCAGTAGCTCCTTGTTCGGGTTATTCAGAACTACTGTGAATCTTGCAACACATGCTGATGTTGGCACCTTTGTGCCTTCAAACACGCTCTATCTTCCCTAAGAGAACGCAGGCCACAGGTGTTCACCTCGGGTGATGTTTCCTCCCTGCCCTTTTTACCTTGGGGACCACATCCATTCGCACAACTCCAACTGCAACTGTTCCCATACCTGTATCTCAGCTGACACCTGTATACTGAGGCCCCTTATGCAGTCAACAATACACACATCCTAGATGTTATTTCTGAGCAAAAATAAACAGGAGGCACTGTCCTCATAGCAGAGTATCATGAGGGCATCGCAGAGTATTACAAAGTATAGT
Source organism: Macaca thibetana thibetana (assembly GCF_024542745.1). NCBI lineage: Eukaryota > Metazoa > Chordata > Mammalia > Primates > Cercopithecidae > Macaca > Macaca thibetana. The sequence continues at coordinate 160,938,105 of NC_065581.1, read as the reverse complement.
AACAGAAAAATCCCAAAAAAGGGGAAACTGAAATTACAATAAATACTAAAAGATGAGAAATGTGGGCCTGCAAGAGGTCACAAGCAAGGAATATGGCTTCAACAGAGTGTCAAGGAAGGATTCTTGAATAAGTTTCTCCCAAGCTATGGCCTTAAAGCTGTGTGTAAAGGACTTTGACGAAGAAGGCGCGAAGGACCATTCTAGGAAGTAGGAAGTATGTGAACGTATGGCTGAAGTGGGAGGATACGGCCGGCTAGTGTGGACCCATAAGGTGGTCAGTGTGTGAAGCTCTGGGGTCAGTGTGGGGGGCATCACAGTGTGGGGAGCATCAGTGTGGGGAGCACAGTGGACAGTGTGTGGAGCACAGCTGTCAGCGTGAGGAGCATGGCGGTCAGCACGGCGAGCACCACAGTCTGTGTGGGGAGCACCACAGTCTGTGTGGGGAGCACCACAGTGTGGGGAGCACAGTAGTCAGTGTGGGGAGCAGAGTGGTCAGTGTGGGGAGCATCACAGTCAGCGTGAGGAGCACGGCAGTCAGTGTGGGGAGCACAGTGGACAGTGCGGGAGCACAGTGGTCAGTGTGGGGAGCACAGCGGACAGTGCGGGGAGCACAGTGATCAGTGTGGGGAGCAGAGTGGTCAGTGTGGGGAGCACCACAGTCAGTGTAAGGAGCATGGCAGTCAGTGTGGGGAGCACAGTGGTCAGTGCAGGAGCACAATGGACAGTGTGGGGAGCACAGTGGTCAGTGTGGGGAGCAGAGTGGTCAGTGCGGGAGCACAGTGGTCAGTGTGGGGAGCATCACAGTCAGTGTGGGGAGCACAGTGGACAGTGTGGGGAGCACAGTGGACAGTGTGGGGAGCAGAGTGGTCAGTGTGGGGAACATCACAGTGTGAGGAGCACGGCAGTCAGTGTGGGGAGCACAGTGGACAGTGTGGGGAGCACAGTGGTCAGTGTGGGGAGCAGAGTGGTCAGTGTGAGGAGCACGGCAGTCAGTGTGGGGGGCACAGTGGACAGTGTGGGGAGCACAGTGGACAGTGTGGGGAGCACAGTGGTCAGTGTGGGGAGCAGAGTGGTCAGTGTGAGGAGCACGGCAGTCAGTGTGGGGGGCACAGTGGACAGTGTGGGGAGCACAGTGGTCAGTGTGGGGAGCAGAGTGGTCAGTGTGAGGAGCACGGCAGTCAGTGTGGGGGGCACAGTGGTCAGTGTGGGGAGCACAGTGGACAATGTGGGGAGCACAGTGGTCAGTGTGGGGAGCAGAGTGGACAGTGTGGGGAGCAGAGTGGACAGTGTGGGGAGCAGAGTGGTCAGTGTGGGGAGCAGAGTGGTCAGTGTGGGGAGCACAGTGGACAGTGTGGGGAGCAGAGTGGTCAGTGTGGGGAGCAGAGTGGTCAGTGTGGGGAGCACAGTGGACAGTGTGGGGAGCAGAGTGGACAGTGTGGGGAGCAGAGTGGTCGGTGTGGGGAACATCACAGTGTGAGGAGCACGGCAGTCAGTGTGGGGAGCACAGTGGACAGTGTGGGGAGCACAGTGGTCAGTGTGGGGAGCAGAGTGGTCAGTGTGAGGAGCACGGCAGTCAGTGTGGGGAGCACAGTGGTCAGTGTGGGGGGCACAGTGGTCAGTGTGGGGAGCACAGTGGTCAGTGTGGGGAGCAGAGTGGTCAGTGTGGGGAGCACCACAGTCAGTGTGAGGAGCGTAGTGGTCAGTGTGGGAGACACAGTGGACAGTGTGCGGAGCACAGAGAACAATGGGGAGCACGGTATGAATCGAAGCACTACAGGAATTGCTGAGATTATTTCACACTACCCAAAAGACTATGAAAAGCCAAAAGTGGATGAAAGGAGTAGGGATAAACATGATGCCTTCTGTCCTAAATTACTCTGGCAATATGATAAAATAGCCACTGGAGGGTGACATGGGTGGTCTAAAAAGGCAGGATATGACGTGGGGATATGACGTTTATTATTAGGGTCTTCCCACTAAAGATGAATATAAAATGCCAGTGCTGAGAGAGATGGAAGAGATAAAATTCATTTGGCTTGGTGATGGTTTGGCTATGGAGGTAAGGGAGAGAGAACATTGTCAAGGAAGATTCTGAGTTTCCGGCTTACTCAGAAGAATTACATGTAATATGGTATAGCTTTAAGATAGAATGGAAGGTGCACTAAAGATGATTTTTACAAAGTGTGGGGTCTACGAGAATGCCCTTCCCGTATCTCTGACTACAGGGAGTGTAACTGAGCCTGGACCCAGCTCTGCACTGTAAAGTCTACCCTGTGTTCCTGTGATGTCATGCTCCCCACGGCTGCCCCCAGCGATGACTGAGTCTGGCGGGGCTAGGAAAGTAGGCCCCTCCTGGAGATGTAGGATCCTCTGACAGGCCGCTGTGGCTCTAAGGCCCCCTGACAGCCCTGTCCAGTTCCCCTTAGAGACGCAGCGCAGGCCACGGTGTTTCCCTCCAGCTTCCTTCCTTCCCTCCGCTTCACTGGGATCAGACCCGCACCTAGATCTGCCGGCTCCCCCACCCTCTCACTGACTCCCTCCCTCCTCTCCCAGAGCCTTACCCTCCTACTTATCCTGAGAACACCAGTGTGAAACACAGCAACGCTCTAATGATGGGAAATGATCATGAGGTGATATTTAGTAAAACACAGGATACAAAACATGAGGTAGTGTATGATAACACGCAAATGAAAATTCAGAGATTGAAAGATGCAAACTGGCAATTAATTTTAACAGCTGGGGGTAAATTAAAACATTTCTATTAAACTGTAAACATGCGATTCAAGAAAATACTTTTAATGAAGCTAAGCAGATGATATAGGCTAAAGTCCTAAGCCTCTGAGAAGGAGAACTGGCATGACGTCTGCAGTGATGTGGTGTTAGAAATATTAAAGGTGACAACAAACAACGTTTTCTTGAGATAATGAAAAAAAGTCAAAGTTTAGCTAAGTGAACATTGATCACAGGAGGTTTTAATGACCAATATACACAGAAAATGTGTAAAAATGTATATACTTGAATTTTTTAGCAAATATTTTCTCTCTCCAGCAAACATTAGTTTTAATTATATAAATAATGAACTTTACCAAAAAGTATAGAAATCCTTCCCACCAAAAAAAAAAAAAAAAAGATAATACCCATTGCCACGTTGCAGTGAATTTTGCAAGCCTGGGGGATTCCTGCTCACTGTTTGGACACGTGAGTATGTTTTAAATAGGTTTAATTTTGGAATGTACCATTTCATATACAATGGGGTCAGTGGGGTTTTGCTTGTTTGTTTTTTAACCTGGCATTTTTGTCTGAAGTATTTTTACTGCATTGCTAATGTGCAAAATTATAACATATCTCATCAAATGAATTTATTATTATTTAATTAACTATTACCTATTGTGGCTATTTGGGCTGCCTTTGACATTTCATTATAAAAATGAAACTTTTCACATATTTACCTAATAAAGGTACATCATTTCCTCTAGAACCTAAGATACGAGATTATTTGACAAAGAGCACATCAGCTTTATGACTCTAATAGTAGGCAGACTCAGATTGGATTAATAAACAAAACTACTTATACAAGGATGAGGTAAAACAGTACACTAAACAATAATAATAATAGCATAGTGGACTTCAGCTTCTAGCCATGATGGAGTAACTGGCGCAGAAGTAGCCTTCATGTTATATAAATAACTATAACACTGGAGAAAATATAAGAAATAACCATTTTAAGATGTTGAACAGCAGACAATGAAGGATTGTGATCAATAAAAAATGAAAACCACTAATTTGTAATGGTGACAGCTTATAAAAATATTATATTCAACAAAAGGGAATGCTATGTAATTGAAGATTCACCCAGGTCACTGAATGTTATGTAGCCTCAAAAATGACGTTAATAAGGGGGTTCTAATAACTAGTGTGGGAAAGACTCATTGTTCAGACCACTTCCCTTTTCCTTTGAGGTGCACAGCTGGACTGTATTTCCCAGCCTCCGCTGAAGTTATTCATGGCTATGTAATTGGCTGATTTCTGATCAACAAAAAGTAGATGACAGTGAAGAATGGAACTTCCAGTCTGAGACCATAAACATCCCTCATAATGGCCTACATGTTCTCTTCCCACATCTATGGGAAAAGGATACAGGAGAGGATTCAGGAGAAGAATCAAAGTAACTTAGGTCCCTGAGTGACTGCCTGGAGCAGAGGCCCATCCACGACACACTGGACTGACAGATAAATGACAGATGGTCTTACTATGTCAAGCCACTGAGATGTGGAGGATTATTTTCTACAGCAGTTGGCATAAACTCCCATATCTGAAAAAATACTTACGGTGAATATAAAATGATATGTAATAATAAGTCAACTAAGATAGGAAAGAACAGTATGGAAGAAAATTTGCCAAAACATTAACATTGGTTTCTTCTGGTTGAATTTTTTTTTCCTACTTGTCTATGTTTTTCTATATTATCTACATTTTCTAAAATAAATATGATGCATCATTTTAATAAGGAAATACTCTATTTTTGCTACCTTGAGTCTTTGTATTTATTTTCAAAATCACCTATAATTTTTTAAATATATGGCAAAAGGAATGCTAACAATTTTTTGTTTCCTTCCAAGTCATTAATCCTGTTTCCAGATGCCTTTGATGACTGTTGACCCTTCCTTGCTGTTGTGTGAGGCCCCCATCAGTTTTTAAAATGTGCTGAGGTGTATGACCGGCCAGTGTGTATGTACTCCTTCAGAGATAATTTAAGCCCCAGTTCTATTTCCTTTCTAAAATTTGTTGAAACTTAATTGAGATAAGTCCTCCCTTTATTAACTTATTGGAAAATGTCATTTGATTTCCTTGATTGTTAATTTTTCCAGATAAGTTGTGGGGATTATTCTGTCAAATCCAACTAAAAATTATGAGAGTTTTATTTTGCTCTTGCTTAAAAGAAAGAGATTACTTGCATCTCATCCTCTGCTGCTAGTATTTTGAATTCACCCCTTATGTGTCCCTCCTCTTGATCACTAGCATTCTATTATTTGCCAGTTCTATCTCCTCTTCTACCATCTTTCCACTCCAACTCCTTATCATTTAATGTGTGGACTGTTGAAACAGCTGCTAGAGTCCAATTCCACCTGCACGCTGGTGACAACCCAAATACTCTTTATTAGCACCACGTGTTACATATATACTCAGTGTTCTTTAATAAAATACTTGATTCACAATATTTAGTGCCTGAAACATAAACTTTAATGAACACTAATTTTCTTCTTTATTATCTCCCCCACTATCTACGCAGGACAATGTGCTACCTCAGATTGCCATTCAGGGACCCTCACAATTCAGCCTCTGCCTTTCCACTTAATCTTATCCCACATTATTCCCTACCTATTACATCCAATTATTTACATTTCCATCTCTGAATCAGGTCATCCATTGCTTTAAAATACTTAAAATTTCTGTAAGGAAGCATATATGTCTTCTCTAACATTTAGCTGCAAGAGTTTTAGTGCTATAATAGAAAGAAGGGACCTGATATAGCAGACCTAGGTTCTAGCTCCATTAGGGCTACTCACTAGCTTTGTAACATTGTGAAAAATCCCCAAACTAATATCTGAATATTAGTTTTATACCTGAAGACAGACAAATGGTCTAAAAGTTATCTGGTTTTCTTCCCAATATTCTGGAATACTTTGTTCATGATCATCTTTGAATAACATTTTACAGCACAATTTGTAAGAATATTTTTGCATGAACCCATCCCCTATATGCTAAGAGAACACTTTTTAAAATCAAATGAAAAATACAAAAAACAAGAAGGGATGTGACTAAAAGAGCAAGATTGAAGGTATAAAAAATAATCACATCGAGGGCAATGAAGCAGAGAGAAGCAAGAGATAATGGAACTTCTTTCTAAATGACACAGGGCTCTTCCCTCCACCTCCACTCTTGAGTACTTTTGAGTAGCAGAAAGGACGGTATGATGTAAAAGTGATGGAAACTTGAAAGCTGAATCCCTCAGCCTGAGCAATCATGGAAGGCAGAAGAAGAAAGAAAGGGAAGTGTTCAGATAGGTGATCCTAGCTCACCCCTCTGGGCCAATGTGCCAAGCAACAGTTATGGATATTGAGGAGAATGCCAAGAGGAGGCGGTTTCTGCTTCCCTGAAATCACAGCCCTCTGACTACCCCTGTACCAGGCTAGACCCGGGATGTGGAAACATAACCCAATTGAGAAAAAGAAAGGGGAGAAAGCCTAAGTCATAAAGATTTATAAATTGAGGGAAATAATGAAAATTTGAAGGAATAAAGAAGAGAAAAATTGATTATTTATTTTTCCCATTCAAAATACTGCACAATGAATATATTAAGTATTACCAAAAAGAAGTAAAAAAATATAAAAATCATGTTAAAGTCAAATATAATCTTAAAGCCATGCAAAAATATGTCAGAATTCAAGATTTAGGACACGAAAGTATTTAATAACAATAAAACAAAGGAAGACAGAACAGGATGTGGGATGGAAAATTGACCAAAACAAAGGAAAAGAGAGGAAGAAAAAGTAGGTTATTTTTAACCACTTTTTTCCTACTGAAAAGAATCATTTTACTTATGAGTTTCACACATATCGTATGATACTTTTCATTACGATTTGTAACAGAAGACTTTAAAAGAGTTGAAAAGTTGGAGTGAGTTATTATTTTTTGTTGAACTGTGTCTAATGAAAGACTGTAAGACCCAAGCTGATTTTCATTTCCTCAACAAGTTCATATAGATGACAGCAGGTAATTAAAAAGCACGTGCTACTTGTGTAGTATATAACACCACACAACAAAAAAACACAGATTTTCTCTGCTTAGGATAGAATTTCACAAACCCTTGGGTTTTTCATTGTCAAGATGCAGGATCAAACCTATATTTTAAGATGTATAATTAAATAACTATTTATGAAATACATTTACGGTTAAAAAATTGTTTGCAGATATTTTAACATGGTATCCAATTTACCATTTGTGATTTATCTTCTCATACTTGAAGGTGTATATCAAAGAATGATTTCCTAGCATGTTCCAGTGACTCAAGACAGTGCTTCCCTCACTATTACTCAATTACAAATAGCAATAAAAAGAGTACACAGAAGGACCAGATCATATTATACCTTCTTTTTAGAAATAGAATTTGCTTTATAAATAATTATGAAAGGATGACAAATGGCAAACAGAATAAAATTTAATGTAAAGATTCTCTTTTGTAATAATTCACGTATACTTTGCATACTAAATCAGATAGGAATGACTGATGAAACAATGTTTTACCGAATAAGCCATTTCTAAAGCATATTCATCATCAGAAAAGAAAGACTCAGATAGTGAAAAAATAATATAGTTTAGCTTGTATAATTTATTCCAAGCATCAAACAATGGAAGGAAATGGGAAAATGAAAAAGAGTAACCAAATAAGCATTAAGTCCTTGAAACAGGGCTGAATGATGCCAAGTAATATAGTAAAAATATAAGTAATCATATGCATTTAAGTTACTCTTACAGTTTATTTTAACTTAATATGCCAAAATAAAGGGGATTTAGTAGTTTATGTAAACCAGGAAAACCCCTTTGGTTTCAAATTTTATTACGAAGTTTTACATTAGAACAAAATTTGGGATTGGCATTAGGACATGATAAGCCCTGATTATGCTCTTTAACATGAAATTGCACCTTCTGGGTTTCATTATGTTAAAGTAACATACAAATGATATTAGCAAAAACATCTGGATGGAAATATAATAGAATCTACATTCAGATACAGGACAATTGATTTCAGGAGTATTTTTGGCAAAAGCTATAGAGGCCAGTGATCTTGAGGCATAACTAGATAACCTTTGCAATTATCAACATTTTTTAAAAAATCAAACAATTCCAAGTTTTAATAAGGATGTCAAAAACAGGTAAAAGTGAATTTAATACAAACATACACACATACATGTGCTCATTGGTGTAAGGGATATTAAACAGCATATTTGGGAAATGGCATGTACATAATTCAACTGGCCTAAAACAACTTATATCATTTTTAAAGGTTTTATAACCTTTTATATATGCATTCATTATACAATGTATGAAATGTTATACAATGTAGCTAATGTTTTAGACAGGGTTTAGACACACATTTTTACCCTGATATTTTAATTTCTAATTAAATTATATGTATTTCATATGTTGTGATAATTTTTTAGCACAGGTACCGTTTTCTTATTTAACTCTCTGTGGCTGCTAAACATTCCAAGTAGAAAAGATAATTGACTTAATTTTCTTCTCTTTTTTTAGCATTTGGAGGCCATATTACCAATAATCTATACAAAAACAAAATAACGCTTCACTGTGCACCTAACATACATGAAAAATCTCTTATGAAATTCATTATGTCCTTTTCATAGAGACAGAAAGTAAGATGGTGGTTAGCAGGGGATGTGGGGAGCAGGGAGTGAGGAGCTGTTTAATGGGCATAGAGATTTAGTCTTGCAAGATGAAAAAAAGTTCTGAAAATTGGTTGCACAACAATGTGAGTGCACTTACCATGACTTGAACTATACACTTAAAAACGGTTATGATGGCAAATTTTACATCATGGGTATTTACCACAATTTTAGAAAAGAAGAGAAATAAGATTGCATCAATACTTATAAAAGTATCATTAGTAAAACTGTTATAATTGAAAAAAGCCCTAAAAATTCAAATTAATTAACATATTGGTTTTTTTAAGTACATATTTTTTAATTGCAGCCCCATTAAAAAGTGGGCAAAAGACATGAACAGACAATTCTCAAAAGAAGGCACTTATGCGACCAACAAACATATGAAAAAAGGTTCAACATCACTGATGATTACAGAAATGCGAATGAAAACCACAATGAAATACCATCTCATGCCAGTCAGAATGGCAATTATTAAAAAGTCAAGAAACAACATATTGTTTTTTTCAAAATAATTAGCATATTGTTTTTTAAAAGATACAAATAATGCTCCAATTCCAGAAAAGTCTGCACAAACAAGTTGTCAAGGCAAGGGGCATAAAAGAGCTCCAGAGGGGAATCAAAAGTGACAAAAAGTGTTGGTAATATCTTCTCTGAATGAGGCAGTTACTAGAAGAAAGACAACCAAATGAAACTGAAGTCATGTTAATAGCTAGAAGGAATATTGCCTAAATATAGAAGTATTCCCATTTTTCCAAGAGAGCTGAGATCAAGTTAGCAACATGGCTATGGTTAGGTAACGAAAGAAAGTTAATTCATCTTTTGACACTAGTAACAGGAAGGCTGTAGAGCCCATTCTTTTGGAAATTATGACAAATTATTATTTTTCATAATTCACCTCATTATTTGTCAAGAGGGGAAAAAGTTTAAAACCCTACACTTATGCCTGAATCCACTGTGAAAGATCTAGTAAAAGAAATTTAATTAAAAAGCAAGATGGCATCACTCTTTTCAAACGTTGATTAAATCTTCATATAATAGAGCCGGGCGCGGTGGCTCAAGCCTATAATCCCAGCACTTAGGGAGGCCGAGACGGGCGGATCACGAGGTCAGGAGATCGAGACCGTCCTGGATAACACGGTGAAACCCCGTCTCTACTAAAAAATACAAAAAAAAAAAAACTAACCGGGCGAGGTGGCGGGCGCCTGTAGTCCCAGCTACTTGGGAGGCTGAGGCAGGAGAATGGCGTAAACCCGGGAGGCGGAGCTTGCAGTGAGCTGAGATCCGGCCACTGCACTCCAGCCTGGGCGACAGAGCGAGACTCCGCCTCAAAAAAAAAAAAAAAAAAAAAAAAATCTTCATATAATAAATTATATAAAAAATATTTTTAAAAAAGAAATAGAGAAATTGCTTGAAAAGTTATTCAAATTGCAAATCATTGGCTTTGTTGAGTAGAAAGGAAGACATCAAACAAAATATAATAGTTTATTTGGAATTGTCTTTATTTGGGCAAAAAAATGAAAAAAAAAAAAAGACCGCTTTTATGTGCAGAAGCTAGAGGTTCAGTTCCTAAGAGAAAAATATTTTAAATATTAAAATCGTAGCCCACAATGCTCATTCTGTTTCTGCTCACTTCTTCCCATTATGGGAAAAATTTATGCAGAAGCTTGTCCTTCCCAGATGTTAATTATCAGAATAATGTGAGCTACATTGTTCCCACACTCTTTTACACAGCAAATCCCAGCAGAAGCTAAAGAAAATAATGGATGTGGTACAAGTTGTTTAGAATTTGTAAATGCCACTAACAAAAGCTAATCATCAAAACCATTTTAAACCAGATATAGCAAGAATTTTATTTAAAATCATTCAGTTATTAAAAATAAAATTTAGAAACAACCAGGCCACATAGATTGGAATACTGATAAGGCATATTTAGATTTCATGAAAAGCAATTGATTAAAAAATACCTTTTCTTAAAAACACAAACAACCCCATTAAGAAGTGGGCAAAAGACATGAACAGACACTTCTCAAAAGAAGATATTTATGTAGCCAAGAAACATGAAAAAAGCTCAACATCATCATCATCACGATCATTAGAGAAATGCAAATCAAAACCACAATGAGATACGATCTCACGCCAGTCAGAATGACGATTATTAAAAAGTCAAGAAACAACAGATCCTGGAGAGGCTATGGAGAAATAGGAATGCTTTTACACTGTTTATCGGAATGTAATTTAGTTCAAACATTGTGGAAGACAGTGTGGTGATTCCTCAAAGACCTAAAGCCAGACACACATTTGACCCAGCAACACCATTACTAGGTATATACACAAAGGAATATAAATCTTCTATTATAAAGATACATGCATGTGTATGTTCACTTCAGTGCTATTCACAACAGCAAAGACATGGAATCAACCCAAATGCCCATCAATAATAAACTTGATAAAGAAAATGTGGTACATATATACCATGGAATACTATGCAGCCATAAAAAGGAACAACATTACGTCCTTTGCAGGAACATGGATGGAGCTGGAAGCCATTATCCTTGGAAAACTAACTCAGGAACAGAAAACCTAAACAAGTTGGAGCTGAACAATGAGAACACATGGACACAGGGAGGGAAACAACACACACTGGGGCTTCTTGTGGGGTGGAGGTGCATGGGGTGGGAGAGCATCTGGATAAATGGCTAATGCTTGCTGGGCTTAATTCCTAGGTGCTGGGTTGATAGGTGCAGCATACCACCATGGCACTCATTTACCTGTTTAACAAATCTGCACATCCTGCCATGTATCCCAGAACTTAGAAAACGAAGTTTAATGAAAGAAACAAAATAAATTTATCAAGTTTCACTAATGCCAAGGAATATTATGGCATTCTTATGATTTCACCCTATTCAAAATCTCAAGCACTACCAGGACAAGAAAATTTAGATGCTGTATGTACAGCATCTAATCAATGTCTGGCTTATCATAAATGTTCAATAAGTACTTGTCAAATGAAATATTTAATAAAACAATGAAAAGCAATAAATATAAACTGAACATCATTAACTTTTAATCACAAAGACCTATCTTAGAATGAATAAATGGTGGTGTATGTGTTGGCTTTGAAGGCAGTTTCAAAACCTTTCAGCTCTGCTTGTCTCCTTCTTATCCTCTAAACCCTACCTGCCTGCCTTCATGCTCCAAATACCATCATGAAAGTTGCACTCTTCTAGGTTCAAAGAATGAACAGTATGTTAGAAGAATAACAATAATCTATGGGATTCGCACAGAAGAGGTAGGTTTTAATAGCAAGCAGAATAGGACAAAATGAAGCAGATTAAAAATAGAAGATATTATTTGAACTAATGGCAGTAACAAAGATGCTCAATGAATATTTCTTGAATAAATGAGTAAATTCATGACTAAATAAAGGAGAGCTGAGAATGCGTGCGTCGAAAGTAAGAAAAGGAAGAAGGTACCAGCAGCAGCTAGAAGGGATGTCTCAGGATGTCTCCGTCCTCTCTCCCCAACTTCATCTCCTTCAGCTGAGCTCTCCACCAAAGCCACCCAAATAACTAAATGCTTGATAAGTAAACTTCATTTTAATGTAAGACGCCTACCCCCCACCATGCCTGCACACTTTCAACTAGATCACCATCCTTTAATCCTTGCTGTCTAAAACCATTTGAAGCTATTACTGGATGGTAGCGAGAGCCACAGACAAAATGTCTTTCTTATCCCAGTGTTTTACCTGGGACAGGCATGGTATTGAGCTCTGGAGAAACATCATTGTGTCCCTGGGGAGAGGGGGATGAGAATGGGTGCCAAGGATGGCTGCTTTGATATATCAGAGCACAGCCCTGAAGAGGGGAAGTTGGCTAAGAGTTGGAGAAACTCATTCCTAATGAAGGCCAGAGGGAGATCTGGGCATTTGTTTTCTTGGAAAATCAAGGAAGTCAGTATGGCTGGAGCCATGTGGGTGAGTAGGTAGGGGCAGGCCAGGGTCACAGGAAGTGAGAGGCATGACAAAATTAAGGGCTTCTAACTTGCCAGTGACTCCACCTGATTCCAGTCTGGCTGCCTGACGCAGTTCAACCATTGTCCCTAGGGCTCCAAGAAGCATAAGATCTTAATCCCTGATTCCCCAAACTGCTCAAGTTAGTGCACTTGAGCTTGCTCTCCTCCCTTTTAACTCTATGCTTAAGTCCATCAAAGTAGTACAACCAAACAGGTAAATACATTGGTGTTGCTATTCAGTGAGAAACGGGACAAGAGGGAGAGAGAAGAGAAAATAATATCCAACCAATATTAAATCCCTCAGTTCTAAACCGTGACAGCATTCTGAGAGTGGACCACGCCCTTCCTCCTGTTTACTGCAGCCACAGAGACACGAGCGCTTCTTGGTGTTAACTTTCTATATCACATTGGTTTTGTGTTAGGGTCCCATTTGAATAAATAATAATGAAAAGGCAGTGCAAGATAATCTAAAGTCCAAAGAAGGGATTCTGTATTGACAGAGTCAGGACAGCTATCCCCAAATATGCCACATCTTTAAAAATGGAAGAAGCAGGAAGTTCTCCCTCACCTTCTTCCACCTTTCTTTCCTAAAGCTGGTCATAAGACCCTTATAGGTGAGGGGTGCCCTTCCCATACCCAGAGAAAAAGAACATCCTTATCTCAGAAGACAAAGGGTCACAGAGAAGAATCTGAACACAGGTTTTGCCAAGCTTCCTTTGTCCTCTCCTATTTCTCTACAACTGTCCCCTCTTCATCAAACCTGCTAGAAAGAACACTCAGGATTAACCATTTCCTTGGGTCTTCATTTCCTTATGGAGCTTCCCATGTCTTATAATACTTACATTAGATAAACTTGTATGCTTTTTTTCTTGCTAATTTGTTTTTTGTTACAGGAGCCTCAGCCATGAATGAGAAAAAGTAATTTGTCTTCCTTACAGTAACAATGGGATCTTTCTATTAGAATCTGGACTTGATCACGTGTTCTTTCAAAGACATGCTAAGGTTATATATTTAAATATCCTTTAAATATTCCATTGCTCTTTCAATACAAAATTTAGCATGTTTTCACTTCAACTGCTATAAAACTCTTATTGAATTTACACTAAGATACAGATGCTCCTGTAGTCCCAGCTACTCGGGAGGCTGAAGTGGGAGGATTGCTTGAGCCCAGGAGTTTGAATCCAACCTGGGTAACATAGCAAGATCCCATCTCTAATTTTTTTAAGAAAGAAATAAATTAAACAAATGAACATGTTTATGAGGTTAAAATTATTTTATAAAGCAAAATGAATTTTAAAACTATGTACACTAATTAAACATAATTTAGATTTCTGATACAATAATTTTGGTGTCTAATTTTATCTACTAATTTTGTGGCTGATCATGAGGCAGGATTTAGATTTATCATTTCCAAAACACAAGTAATTTTACACTATTTTAAGTTACTTTTTACTGCTTTCTACAGTCACGTACCACTTAACGATAGGGATACATTCTGAGAAGTGTGTCCTTGGGTGATTTTATTTTTGTGAAAACACCACAAAGAGCATATTTACACAAGCCTAGATGGTATAGCCTACTACACACCTAGGCTATATGGTGTAGCCCATTGCTATTAGGCTACCAACCTGTATAGCAGGTGATTGTACTGAATACCGCAGGCAATTATAACACAATAGTAAATATTTTTGTATCTAAGCAGAGAAAAGACAACGTGTGCTGCTGAACGTTCCAATGGCTATGTCATTGCTAGGCAATAGGAATTTTTTAGATCCATTATAATATTATGGTCCCACCATCGAATATGCAGTTCATCGTTGACCAAAACCACATTATGCAGCTCATGAATGTAACTTATGGCTAATTGTATACACTGCACAAAGGCCTATATCACCAGTGATTTTCACTGCACTTAATAAATTGCAACCTTCTGAAATGTGTGATGGATGAAAGAATGCTCAGAACAAACAAATGAATAGTGCACATCTTTAATACTCAGTTTCATCTCTTTTCATTAAATTCCATTAATTTCTCAGATACATCCTATTATATAACTGCCATAGAAGACACTTTTATATATTTGTATCCCAAATAAGTTCATGAGCTGTGACTCCATCTGAATGTGTCTTCCCTGCAGGCCAGGCCTTGCCTGCATTTGGTGCTTGCTTTCATGTGCTCTCTCTAAAGACAATCTGGATGTGACATTTTATCTGCTCACATGTGTCTCATCATTTCCTGTTTGTTTTTCTAAATCTGCTCACTAGTAATGATTTTACTTTCAAAATAAGAGAGAAAGGGGACATAAAAAATGGATTTGCTTGGCTATTTAGGTTTTTTTATTTTTGAAATGTGAAAAGTACTTTTCACAAAGGAAATATATATTTACATAAACTCACAAAATATTTATGTTGAAATGTACAAAACATAGTCATTCATGATTCCTTAATTAGAGTTTTAGTGGAATAAAATGTAATCAAAATATAATTTGTTAATTCATTAGAGTGTTGGGTTATAACTCTTACACTGATTTTCAGTACTAGGTTCTGAAAGTGCACAATTTATTTGATTATTTTCATTGCATTCTCCTTAATACTTTATTATTTTCGATATCACTGCATTTTAAACAGGGAAAAGTATTAAGTTAGGACTCTTATTTTTAAAAACAATTTAGACAATATTACCAAATGGCCTACACATTACCATTTATCAGTCTCTGTATTTATTTGTTTGGTTGTTTAGTTTTTCCTACTGTAGTGGAAGCTCCATGAGCACTGAGAATTTGGCTGCTTCATTCACTGCTGTATTTCCAGATTAGAGCAGGGTCTGGCACCCAGTAGGTACTCAGGTAACGCCTAGCAAGTGAATAACGCTTCTTACAAGTTACATGAGCACCAACTGGACGGCACATATTTAAAGACAACACATAGATAAGAATGCAATTTATGATCACTGGAGTTTAAACGAACAAACACTTTTCTTCAGCAATCAGCAATATTCAGTGAGCTGATACTATACAGGCTTTAAAAGTACTGCAAACTACATTCTATAAGAAAACAAAAATAACTAGAGCTACCGAAAGATCTATGGGGCCTGCAAAGAAAATTTAAAAGTCACAGATAACCACCCTCATTCCTGGTTCGCAAGTAGATGAAAATTGCAATTGCTACTGGATTCAACAAACAAAAATATATGAAAAGTATAAAGATGTATTTTAATGAATCATTTGAAACATCAGCCTTAAAATATTTACTCATGTTGTATCAGGGGCTAAGGTAGGTCAAAGTCAGATAACCCTGCTCCAGCTCTTCTGCAGTCCACCATCTTGAGGGGAGATGTGAAAGCAGGTCACTGTCTTACTCAGCGATGAGGCCAGTTATAGCGGATGCTGGTTTCCCAGAGAAGGGTACTCAATCTGGCCTGGGAAAGTCAGGAAAGACTTTTAACAGACTGTAAGAGCTGAGCCAGGTATAAGCAGATGAGCAGTTAGAGGCTGAGCAGAGGAGGTGGATGTGGAGACAATGGAGGCATTCAAGAGAGGCCAGCATGGTACAGGTTCAGAGACAAAGAGGGAGTCAGCATGGTTGATAATCTACATGCACAGAGATGTCTGATGTATAAAGTACAAGACAGCGAATGATGAGAAAAACAAAGTGATTGTTTAAGAGGCCAAATAATGATGCTTTACAGTAATAGCATGCAAAATTTCTTACCAAAAAGATTTTCTGCAATACTAGTATATTCCATAGAGGATTATTCATTTGGTTGTGGAGCTTATTATTTGTGCAAATTGATCTACATTCTAATATTATTAACCAGACAAAATATTACTAGTAATATTGCAACTAACCAATACATTTTACTTTCACTTTCTTCCATTTCTCCAATAGTACAGTCATAGTCACCATAGTCCATATTTCTTTCTCATGAAATGAACCATCTGCTAAATTGCTACTTGAGATTTGAAGCTAGTCCCAATTGTTAGTTTATTAAATGTAATAAGTTAGAATAATGCACTGTTGAAATTATAACCCACACCAACAGAAAAAGCTAGAGATTCCCAAATAGAATTACAAAAATCTTAACTTTTGTATTTTTTGACTTGTGGTTTTAATATTAGCAATCTAATACACTAGCACTTCTCATAATGCATTTAAAATATATAAATAAAAATTTATGTAAATGAAGTGCATATATAAGTTACTTAATCATTACCCAAGCAACTCTTCATAACTAAAAATTACTAATAAATCTACAGTGATTCTTTCTATGAAGATGATTTCTAAACACTAAATTATCTCCAATCCAATGCTATAATTTGTTGATTTTTAAAAAGTATTTAATGATGTTTAGTAAAATGTTACACAACTTACTGCAAATGGAAAGAATTTGAAAGATGTTTTCCAATGGAAGGGTTAATGCTTCTCAAGAGATTCATATTAGTAGATATGAATATTGAGAAGATAAAGATCTCCTTAGGATAATCCCACCCACCTTAATTTTACAGTACGAAAATTAAAATCTTGTTTGGGTGCAGGGTTTCATGTCTCTAATCCCAGCCTTTTGGAGGCCGAGGCAGGCGGATCACCTGAGGTCGGGAGTTCGAGACCAGCCTGACCAACATGGAGAAACCCCATCTCTACTAAAAATACAAAATTAGCTGGGCTTGGTGGTGCATGCCTGTAATCCCAGCTACTTGGGAGGCTGAGGCAGGAGAATTGCTTGAACCCGGGAGATGGAGGTTGCAATGAGCCAAGATTGCGCCATTGCACTCCAGCCTGGGCAACAAGACTGAAACTCTGTCTCAAAGAAAAAAGAAAGAAAAGAAAAGAAAAATCTTTACTCTGGTACTGAAATAGGAACAAAATGTCTACACATATTTGCATACACATATAAATACACACATACACATGCATGTACTATATACATACAAAAATGGGAATTGTGGGTTGGCACGAAATTTTTACGTCTTTTCCTTGTGATTTTTCCAAACCCAAGTTTTGCTATGTTCAACAGAGTTTTAATTTATGTGTGTTTGATTACACACACACATACACAATCATGCAATACACATTAACTTACATAAAGGTAATTTGCTTACATAAAGGGACTTCCATGGGAAATACAAAACATATTTTATTCCATTGATTTTTTTTTTTCACTTGTGGAAGTATTAGAATTGGTCTAACATTGAGGAAAGATTACATCTCAAGATGGTACTTTAATCTGCATCTAAGTGAAGATATTCAGTTAATTGAGAAAACAATTTACAGAATTAATAGAAAGACCTCTGGTCAATATGGCCAAAAAAGCTATAAATACTGGAGGAAAAGTAAAATAAAATAAAATTTAAAAATGCATAGCCATTCTCAAAAGTAAGATAGGCAAATACTAAGTCACCAGAAATGAAAGGGAAACTCAAATTTAGAGCAGTGAGCAGTAGCCCAGTGAGGAAACATGAAGGCTGATTCACATAAAAAGTGGTTCAGAATGTGTGTCCTGAAGAGACGAACCTGAAAGCACACCACAGGGCGTGCATTCACAACCCAGGCCCTGAGGGACTCCCACAGAAGGCAGATTCCAATTCACACCCCAGAAACTCAAGATAATAGATGAGTGTGAAAAAGAACCTCAAATGAGTGTACTTAAAAATACAATCTGATAAAGATAGTAAGAGAAACCATAAAGTGAGAAAAATATAAGAGTAGGCAGATCTTTTTAAGAAACAAATATAGGCTGGGCGCGGTGGCTCACACCTGTAATCCCAGCACTTTGGGAGGCCGAGATGGGTGGATCATGAGGTCAGGAGATTGAGACCATCCTGGCTAACACAGTGAAACCCCGTCTCTGTTAAAAATACAAAAAATTAGCCAGGCGTGGAGGCGTGGTGGCGGGTACCTGTAGTCCCAGTTACTTGGGAGGCTGAGGCAGGAGAATGGCATGAACCCGGGAGGCAGAGCTTGCAGTGAGCTGAGATTGCACCACTGCACTCCATCCAGCCTGGGAGACAGAGCGAGCCTCCTTCTCAAAAAAAAAAAAAAAAAAAATATATATATATATATATATATATATATATATATTCCAGAATTGATATTCATTGAAAATAAATTTGAAAACATTTCAACAAATTATACAGTAGATTAAACTGGTAAATTATTAAGATAGAAAATAGAAGAACAGACATGCAGGGATGTGAAAGCTGGAATGAGAAAGTCCAGCTTGTATTTAACCATGACTCCAGAAGTCTTCAGACTTAACTCAGACTGAATCTCAAGCATGATAAACCTTTAAAATTTACAAACAGGTAAAAACATAATTTTTTTTTCAAAGTGTTTATTTCAAAGTACAGAGTAGACCATTGAAGTCAGTAATATCTTATTGATACTTGGGATTGCCACAATATGTAGATTCGTAGGTATGTGAATTGACTGCCTAAAGTTCATTTTAAAGGTAAAATTTATTATTTCTTAGTATGGCAATTAAAAAACTGAAATACAAGAAAAATGAAAGCATCAGCAAGCTGCGCTCACTGAAATGGATAACCATTTATGAACTGGCAAAAATTTTATAGAGACTCTCAATTTGAAAAGTTTGTCTACAGAAATTACTTGAACCAGAGCATTGAAGTAGCAAATGTTTAACACCTACTGCATAAAAGATTAAGAATTATGATCTATGCAAGCGGAAGCAATCTGTCTTAAGACCTGATATATACTCTTTGAAAGGACTTTCGGTTTCTTCCTTGAATAGTGATCTATTCTAGTCAATAAGCTTCTTAAGACCAGAACTTATATTATGCAGGTTACAGGGCCCAGCACCATGTCTTACCCATTATAAGTACTCAATTCCTTTACGAATAGACAAGTCACTGTAGCCTAAGTGTTAATGAGATCACATTACTTCTCTGTAAAAGAATGGAGTCCATTAATGCACAAAAACGAATTAGACTCAGGGTTTTTAAATAGCATCTTGTCATGAATCTCTGACACAGTATCTCCCAACATACCACAAAATTATCTATGAAGATACAGAAAAAGAGGAAAATGTAACATGCAACAGCAAATCAGTATAATAACAAATATGCAGGGAGAAAATAAAGGGAATTTCTACAGAAAATGAGATCAACGGAACTGGATTGGAAAACCACAATTCATAGTCAACTTATGTTTTGCAACCAGAGGCACCAATCCAAAAGTAGGTAGTCAGCTTTTTCATCTCTCCCACACTTTCTGATCCCCATTCCTGGCCCTGTCAGAAACATAAGGTCTAGAATAAAAGGGCGATGATGGGGGCGGGAGGGACTAGGCCCCCAGCCTCCTACCTTGAAGTAGCTGCCTTTCAAGACAAAGCACTATCCACTTCCATTCACCCTTCCTACATCCATTCACAGTCAACTCAAGAAACAACAGGACAGCAAGTAGGGACAGAGATTTCTGGTACCACATTGCATTCTGTCCTAGAAAGTAGTGTGTCCTACAAGCAAAATGCTACAGGTAAAGGCAGATGAAGACAGAGCTGGGTATCTGTGCCTTTTAGGGATTATAGGTGTCTGTGTACTTAAGCTATCTCAGTGTCAGAAGTTACAAAGCCCCCTTTTATGCCAACAGAACAAGACCAGGTGAAACATGCTCATGCTAGACACGGGGTGTTGCCAGGGGCAGGGCAGTTTACCGAAGCACAGCTAAAATTTGAACTGGTGGCAGTAATGGATACATCCATACCAACAAAAAAATGGGAAACATAAGAAAGCTCTGCCTGAAGTTAAAACAAGGATAAAGAGATAAAAATATTGAGGGAGATAACGATAGAAATAATAGAATAGAATATAAATGTATAATCTACATGTAATATTTGTTCTAAGAAAGAAAATAGAAAATTGGGACAGAGTAACAATAAGTAATATTACAAAAGAAAACTCTCCTCAGTTGAGAAAAAGTTTCAAGTAAGTAGACAATAAGCTTACTGTGGTAAAGGAAGAATACACAAAAGGAAAAGAAAAATACATGGAAGCAACTTCTAATTACACAAAAATAGTGCATTTACCGAGGCTGTTAAACAAAACAAACAAACAAGAACAGATTGACATTAAAGGAATAAAATCAGGCTAGTCTTAATTTTTCAGCAAACATATGTTATTAATAGAATACAAAGATGTTATCTTCTAAAGAGATATGAAGGGAAGCAATTGTAATTTAAGAATGCTAATTTCAATTAAATTGTGTTTTACGAATATGAAATCGAAATTTTGTATTTTCGAGATATTCAAGAATTCAGAAATATTCAAACCATATACTTGTCTTTTTAAGTGCTTAAACCTGTGCATGAACAGAGAGAGATCAATCTAAATAAGAACTCAAAATTTGAGAATTTATGGCTAGAAAGGTTGATGGGTTTACCTTTATTCAGATTCAAACCAAACCTTGGAAATTCTGTAGGATTATTTGTTGTAAAGACAGTGTCTTAGAGTAGGGGCAGAGGCTGGCTTTAAAATGATTCTGTCAACTATGCCCATTTCTATACTTTTTCCAATGCAAGAAATGTGCTTCAGACATAATGAACTTTGTGAAAATAGTAGTTACCATTCTCTTCAAAAACATGCTAACGACATGCTCACAATGACAAGCCTGCTTACGTGGTTGGGCACCATGCCATGAGAATTACTACAGGAAAAGCCATGTGTGTGCATCCCTGCTAACATGGAGCTTTGCATAGGAACATGTTTGGGTATCTCCTTTCCAAAGGTCTTAGTAATGACTGCTGAAAACTTAAACCTGCACATTAAAAGATGATTGTCTTTTTCGTTGTCATTAAACTGGAGGAAACTATTAGAATTCCTGTGGCAGTATGTCCACTATCAATCTCCTCTCTTAATTAGGACCATGAATGCTCCTTTGAGTTCCTTAAAAATTATCATGTGAAACACAGTTTCGACAAAACAAAAAACATACATACATGTAGTAAAAAGATAACAAAAACATCAATATACTAAAAGTTGTTATCTGGGAAGATGACACTTTGACTATTGAAATGAAAACATCAAACAAAGAATGATATTTTTGTTGTTGTTTACAAGCATCCTGCCAATCTGATTCCATTTGTCACCTGTCAAAGGACTTTTGATCTCAATAGTGCTTCAGTAAAGAGAAAAGACATGTGATGAGTGACAAGACAGGAGGGAACCATTCATTAAATTGCTAATTGGAACAGAACTGGAGATTAACCTTGGGTAGAGATAGAAAATTCATCAAAGACCAATTTGTGTCTCCAAACACAACTTTCTGACAAGCAGCGACACACATTTTTTGTTTAAACATCAGAGTACTGATACTTCTACAATGGCAACATTTACCACTGAGAGGGTGGCAGTGACACATTTCTTCATGGGATGCTATGTGATAATACGGGGGGCAGCTTAGCTTTGACACCCTCAGCACTACCAAGACCTACTTTTCAACCGTGGTGGTCGTCTGACTTAAAAAGCAGGAGTGATTTGTTTTTCTTCTAGTTGTCAGTCTACTGAGATCTGAAACTTACAACATTTCTTGTTTTCCCTTGGGTCCCTGGTAATGTGAATTGTCTTTAGCCAATGCCAAACAAATCACTGTCACAGAGCAGCGGTCGACCTTTCTTTTCAATCTATGTACTTTCCAGGAGTTATAAATCAGTTGACTTTCAAGCTCGATGAGATGGCATATGCCCTAGTTTGAAGAACAGATGGAGGCTTGGGGGAAAATTGTTTCTGCAGGCTTGCTACAAGCAGCTCTGCTCCATAAAAGTGAACCATTTGCACTAATTTCTCACATAAATTATATAGGCAGCAGGGAGCACCAGCCCATTCAGCAGAAAATCTTTCATCTGGTTTTCAGAGGTCATCTAACCAATTTAAATAAAAGTTATTTCTGATACATGGCTGTATTTTCATGCTGTACACTTTTAAGATGTAGCAATTTACATCAAATAAAAGAATGGCATTAAGAATAGTACACTCATTGCCAGAGGATTATTTTTTTCAAGACTTCTGGAATAAGCTCTGTCTATTAATTAATCACAAAGGAAATAATTGTGGGAACGTGGCAGATCTCTCGTACAAAAATCAGGTAAATTGTCACTTCTCTTGTAAAATTTGCCTTGCAAATTCTACTAAGTCCTGTTATCCAAACTCAAGCTTTGGCAGTTATCAAAAGAAATAGAAGCCCAGGACAATTCTAAGAGAACATTCATTCTCCTTGATGTGAAACAAATTATTCAGCTCAAATAAATTTGCCTATAAGATTTCAAAAGTCAATATCAGTTTTAACTTAGGGGCAATAGATGTAGCATTAATTTTTTAAATCCTTAAGAAATTGAAACATTAAGAAATTGAAGGTACCAAGGGACTAAATTATAACTCAGAATTACAGAATCTTGTGAATACATTGATAGCAAATGGATCGTGTATCACATCACAGTGTGATTTACTTTAAAATGCAATAATATTTACAGATAATGAGCTATCCTGAGTCGGGGCTGATTTTAATTGTAAGAAAATGTGTGCACACTTTTATAATAATTATATGCAATAACTGTTTTTCCTACTAGGAAATTATCAGTTATGTCAATGAAAACAGTCACAGTGACAGAGCTTTTTATAGTTCATGAATACCAATGCTGCTGAGAAATAAAAGGAACTAGAAAAAAAGGAGAAAATGCCAGAGAAGAAATACTGAATGGAATTGTTAGTCAACACATAATTAAAGGTGTTGTCTGAGACACCATCAGTGGAAATTATAAAGGCTGATTTATGCATCTGATTAATTTATTCACAGCATTTCCTTTACTTGGGTGTTCAAGTGCGACATACATTTTCAGTCCTTTAGAAAGGGAAGCGAACTTGTCATTTTGAAAGCAAACTTTAAGGGATGAGTAGTCATTGAAAAACATTCATGTATAACCTAAAGAGCATTCTCGTGGTAAAAGTTCAACCTCCTCAAGACCGTTGCATATCACTCTGGAACCTGAAGGGCTACGGATTCAAATTAAATGTCCTGCTGCTAATATTTCCATTTTACTACCAGAAGAATTGATCTCTGTGGCAAATTTGTATTCAATATTTGTTCTTTGAAGTAATCCATGAACATCTCAAAATACTGTTATTTTAATAATTATGGGACAAAACTTATTTCAATGCTCTTAATTTAAAAGGGCCATAGAAATCACCTGGCATGTTGTTGTCACTTACAGATAAGGAAAGAGAGGCCTATGGAGCAAGAGAAATAAGACTTAAAAATAATCAACTCTTGAATGCTTTACTTTCATCAGATAAATATTCCTGGGCGCCTGCCCTGTGACAGTACTGTTCTAGGTACCAGGAAAGTGAGTGAACAAATCAGAAACACAGACAAAGATCTCTGCCTTATAGAATTTCAGGATAGGCCTATTTTTACTAACATTGGTACTGGATCCATTTTGGGTCCCTATGGTTTTCATTTCTCTCATCTCTTATTTATGCTGACTTTATAGTTTTTTTGTAAGACAATTTAAATCCATTTTGAAATAATGTGGGGTATAAACATATAAATGACACATTGATGTCAACATTTATTTATAACAAGTATTTATTAAGTGTTTATAGCTATCTGATTAATATTAAGAAGGTATTTTTTAATATAAAACAAGTCTGGAGATCTAAATTTTAATCAACAGGTAGAATTACTACATGAACCTAAGGGGAAATTTGCCTCCATGGTGAGATTTGATGTATCTCTAATAGGCCAGTGAGGAAGATACACTTTTGGTAGTGAGTAGAGGCCACCTAAGTCCATTCTCACATATACCTGTTCATGTGTATCAGTTCTGGCTTTATTAATTTCATTTCAATATAGGTGGCTATGGAATATCATTTACATGTCAAAGAAGAAAAAGCTAGACTGCAGAAAGGCCTCTGGCATCTCTGCTGCTCTGGACAAGGACCACCATGATATTGTCAGGTGTGGGGTGATTGGGTGCTGTGGGGGAACTGGGGAGGGATTTTGGACAAAGTACAAGTCCATTTTGCATTGCTCCCTTTCAGATTTGAGAGGTTTGTGATCTTGTTGCATTTGTGAAAGGGTTGGTATTATATCTTGATTTTCCTAGGGGGTTATAGGTTTATCTATTTCCTTTTCTAATATATCTGATATCTGGGACCTTCTTATGCCTGGTTATTAGAAATTTAGTGGAAAACAAATCCATCTTAGTGCATGTCGTATTCTGTCACATAGCACATTATCATGGAGAAAGACGGCCTGTATCAATATCTACTACATCAATATGCCTAGAAAGTGAAAGATTTTAGAGACACCTTTGCGTAGGTGTAGCTGTTTCCATCTTCAAAATAAATGAATGGTTTACAATACCATATAGTTATTTCTAAAAACTGACAGTGCCTCAGGTATATTGAAGACAGCAAAACAATCAACAGTCGTTATTTCCCAAATGTTAGAGGGGTGAAGAAAAATGTAGCAAAAGAAACAGATTAACATTTTTTGTTTAAGTATTCCTTAAGCTTTTTTATAACTACAACCATTGATAATCAAGATTGTCTGGTAGATTTCATATTTGAGATGAGATCTATTCATCTTTCATAGCTCATGAACTGCCATTGATAAGTATAGAGAAATTTTCGCTACAAACATTTTGCAAAACTTTTCTTATATTTACCAAGAAATTTATCATACACGTAGAAAACCATGACAATAAATCCATAGATGGGTCCCATTTTTTCACTTTAATAATAACAATTCTAACATAGTGAAAGCCTTCTATCTATCTGGGTAGCAGATTCAGGCATTTATTTTTGATTGCCATTATCTTAATCTGGAGCTGCACGGTCTAATATGGTAACCATGTGGCTATTTAAATTAAAATTAATTAAAATTAAATAAAATTAAAAATTCAGTTCCTCAGTCTCGGTAGGCACATTTCAAGTGCTTAATCACCACATATGGCCAGTTGTACCATATTAGACGGTGCAGATGTAGAATGTTTCCACCACTGCAGACAGTTGGATCAGACACTGCTGCAATCTTCAGAGATGCCACAAGAAATAGACGAAGCTACAGAGACGATGACATGCAGCCTGCCACGTTGTTTTGGCATCTGGAACAAATGACCACTTTCATGTGCATGAAACTGGTACTGAGAGCAGGGTATGGGCTGAGAAACCTAAGCATGCAAAGACATCCGTCTGTTTCTAACTCTTACTTCTACCTTCTGATGTTACCATAGAGTACCTTTGTTATTTCAACAACATACAAAGGTTCCTAACCTGGTGAAGATCTGGTCAGGTAATCCAGAACAAGTAGAAGAGGAGTCTGAGGACCTGGGGAGGGATCCCCAGAACAGCACCTTCACAGACTAGAACGACCCTGAGAGGCTGGGGCAGCCTGTGCCAGGATTTAGAGCAGTGCCTCCTAAGTCCTTCAGAGCCATAGGCTCTGGAAACACCAATAAAGAAATAGACATGCTTCTCACTTAGTTATGCACTTCATTTCAGGTGCTCGCAGATCCACCTGGAGTCCCTAGGGTGTCTGAGGAGAGTTGAGAGAGGTCATATCCTCTGAGGGAAGCACTGCTCCTTAGGAGTCCTCAATGAGGGATGAGCTATGACACTGAGACGAGAGGTTTGCATGACCAGAAACCGCTGCTCTGCCCACACACAAGAGTGGAGTGCGGGGCCTTGGTCTCTTGCTTTTTCAAATGTGCCACGAAATAAATATGAAACTAGGGATAGATGGTTCCCAAGCCTATGATTAATAATCTGAATGTCTTATCTTCAGTGATACAGTAATGCAATTAAAATGTAGTAGCAACTTTCTAAAAGAGGTCCACAGCTTCTGGAATAAGATGTTTTTCTAAATTTATGCTATTATACTACCAGTGACAGCAAATAAATTGTTTCTTCTTTTTATTACTTTCTAGCTTGCTGAATCAGTACTATAATCAATAGTAGCTTAAGAGAATTAATATATCCATAAAAAAGAAAAGCATTTTATATCCCTGCTGACTGTTGGATTATCAAAGATAAAATGATTCATCTCATATTTTTATTAATAATTTATTTTCAAAGTGATTTTTTCTAGTCTCTACACTTCTAAGGTTGCTCATAAAATTATTTGAATCATAATAAATCTATATAATTTATTTTCATTAATGCAATTTATGTGTAGGTTATAATTACCTGAAAAACACCAAAAGCCACTCACTTTTTATAAAGAATTATGACGTATTATTTTACTCAACAGGAACCAGGTTTTGAAGACACTCTACTGTGTTATCTTGTATGAGCCAGTACATAGACAGGCAAACACAAAATCCATGCAACCAATCAAATATACGAATCCAAAAATCCCAACAAAACTTTGGAGACACATACTTACATTAAGACTAAAGTATGAAAGTTAGTTATACTCGCTACATATTTTTTCTCATCATACATACATTTTCACAAAACAAATTCAGATTCTAACAGAGACTATCATAAAGGAGACAATAATGTTACTCACCTCTTTCCCACCCCCACAAAATTTTATAATAAGGTTTCCTAATAAGGATACCACCAAGTTCCTCTTGTAACATAAGCTGGAATAATTCTAAGTTCGATAACTGATATCGGATGACTGCTCAAGAATTAGAAATGTTTGATAAAAATATGAAAATATTTTAAAAGACATACTAGACATCATGCAAATAATCCTTTCGATGTTTCTATACAGGAAGGAAAATTTTAATTTTAATGCACCTTTTTAAGCTATTTGATTTCTCAAAGTAAATTACTATAAGCTATTTACTTTGATTTATGTTTAACAAATTTAAACGTAAATGTATTTGTTACTAACTACAAACGATTCCTGATTTGCTTTTGGTCACGACTGCTGGACTTCTAAGTTAAATGTGTCGATTGCTTAATGTAACTGATATTTGGCCAAAGCTTTTCTTGTCCTTAACTTGATGTGATACTCATAAGTGTGCACAACTGCTTTGCTGTCTGTAGGCAGAGAAGCCCTTTTAGCTGATAAATATCACCAAAAGCAAAGTCTTTGATCACAACAATAATTAAATAGCAGGAGCCGGTTAGAGACCAGCATTTATTTTTCTCAAATTAAATGTAAAAGCCTTCTCCGGTTAAGAGATTGGCAAGTTTTTACAAATAACATCAGTCAGCCTTTTCTAAAGGAACACAACCACATTGGAATGGAGTCATTAGGCAATGCATTTATTTTGAAGCCAATTAACCTTTTGTCAGAAAAATGTCTATGCTGTAATGGCTTCAGCGGTGGAGGTCACCCTCTAACAGGGCACGTGTGACAGCCATGGAGCGGGCTGACACAGGCTGGGACGGAGAGGAGAGCCAGGATTGGGATCGGCCTGCTTTTGTATTCTACTCTGCATTTCCAGAGAGCAGACAATCTTGACCTATCCATTTAGGTAATTAAAGCTTCCATTTGGAAGTGTCCTGCAGGAAGGTGAAATTTGGGGTAGATAAATGGCTGTTGCTCTCCGTATCCAGCTGCCAGTTCCATCATTTGATGGACTGCCTGATCAGGCCGGGCTGCCAGGTTCTCATAAAAATAGAGATGAATTGGGCAGCAGACAATTCTCTAAGGCAAAGCAACTCTGTCATTTGCTTCTTTGCAGGCTGTAATTTAATTGTTAGTCAAGGTGGATGGCTGACACAGGGGGGCTTTCTCTAAGAGCTTTCCCACCATCTTCCATGTGCTGAGAAATGACTCCAGTTTATTTACTTAGCAGTCAAGTGTGTTTGGTATTGGGGGATGTCACTCCAGGAAGTGCAGCTGGCCGGCACAGCTGTGTCCTGACTTACCTTCCAGGCGATTTTGTTTCCTTTCGAATCATGCTCAAGGGCAATTGGGAAGTCACCTCGCTCATAGAATTTTCGAAATGCTGTGGGCTTGGTTGGTCTTTCTTTAAATGCCCCTGCCGTTGGAGGGCCTCTCACCTTAATTGAAAAAAAAAAAAAAAATAGGGATCAGGTTTTAAGACATACTAAAAACATTCACAATAAAAGGGCTTTCTGTTTTAAAAGACTTCAGTTTGTATAAATATGTTGGAAGATAAAACCACATTATCTAATAAGGGACAACAGAAATCTGCTAATACAAACACCTGGGGAAGAAAATTATTTTATAATCACTATTAAAAGTCTACTTTATTTCAAGCTACTTTAGAAAGCATTCCTAGAAAATGTCACTTAAAATATCACTTTATAGGGAAGACTGATACTATGTTTACAAAAAACATTTTAATAGAAGTGTCTTAAGCTTAGAATGTTAAAACTTTAACAATTTCAAATACTTATAAATTCTAATCTTGGGTTTGATATACTTTATGGAATACTGAAGTAATTTAAAACATTTCAATCTTTCTATATATATGTAAAATAGTGGAATATGTTCTCATATTATGAATATTAACAATAAAACTACTAAAACGATATAAAAGTAATAATAAATGAGTGTAGAAAGAAAAAAAAGGTGGCCTATTATATGTGTGTATTTGGTAACATGAATTCACATTTGGTAACATGAATTCACAAGAAAGTAACATTAGAACCGATGAGAAACTTCCATCTCCAAAACTGAAATTTTCATTAAAGAATAAATATTTCCTATAGAGTTATTTACATTGAATACATCTTTTGAATCTGCATTATTTACATGGGACCTAATTCCTTAGATTGCAAAATTGAAAGTAATAAGTAAACTACTTAGAAAATGAGTGTACTGCTCTGTTCCTTACAGATAGTCTAACCATGATTATTTTTCCCTGCTTATTATAAAAAGGTAAATACTAGTCATTTTATATATTAGCTTAATAAATTCATGATTACTTTGCTAATACTATGGACAGAATAATATAACTTAATCTTTTTAGTTATTTTATATGTTAATTTGTAATATTTTGTTAAAAACTCCAATTTTGATGAATATATTAACATATCTAAATAACATACAATAAATATATAATACACACTAGATATGAAAAATACATTGTATCTAATACATATATAAAAGGATTATATTTGAAATTAAGTGTGGTATTAAGAAATACCTTATTACAATGAGGAAATGCTGACGTGGAGTTGAAGAGTGAGGTAACACACGTTTATTAGAGTTTAGAATTTACTCCACTACATAGCACATTACTCCCAGTATATGATTATATGAGTAATTGAGGCAGCATTCGGCATTACCAGTAGGAAGGAAGATTTCCTTTCACTTATTGAAGATTAGGAATTTGTTCTGGAATTAGAATTAATAGCCACCATTTTCAGTCAAATTCATTCAATTGTTAAATAACCACATGTATTTAACAACAATTTTATTCAGCTCTTTGAGCTGGAGGCTATATAAAAAGAACAGTTTTAACTATATTACTGTCATGGAAACTGTAGAGCTGTGATTCCTGGACTTTTGAAACTCCTGGAGGAGTAAATCTTGAATCACATTTTTGGGAATTGATAAATGATTGACAAATTTTTATGTTGCCAAAAAGTTATATTTTTTAGTTATTTTAGTTATTTTTTCAATTTTTTTCTGCATCAATCAGTAGGTTTCTGTGATTCTTATTCTGTCACCTTTTGATATGGAGTTTTCTATTACAAATTGTAATATAATAGCCTTTAAAGTTACAGAGCTACTCAAATAATCTGCTTCCTATTGCATGACTTGCAGTAACATGTATCTTCTGAGGAATTGGTCCGTTTTATTTAAGTTGTCAAACTTACAAGTGTAGAATTGCTTGTGGTTTTTCTGTATTATCCTTCTGATGTCTGGAGGGTCTCTCATGATATCCATTATTCATTTCTGATATTTGGTAATTTGTGTCTTCACTTTTTCCTTTGTCTGTATTACTAGAAGTTGGCCAATTTTATTGATTCTTCTGCATTTCCAAAACCACATTTTAACTGGATGTAGGATTTAAGGTTCATGGTTCTTTCTTTTAGCACTTGAAAAATAGTGTGCCACTTCCCTCTAGGCTTCAAAGCTTTGGATGATAAATCCACTCTCATTCACATTGCTTTCCCTTATTGATAAGGTGCCACTTTTTTTTATTTATGCGAAGATTTTTCTCATCTTTAATCTTCAGAAGTTTAATTATGATGTGCCTTTGCATGCATTTCTTTGCTTTTTATCGTGTTTGAAATTTGCTCAACTTTGTGAATCTGTAGGTTCATGTCTCTTGCCAAATTTAGAAAGTTTTCTGTCATTATTTCTTTGAGTACTTCTTTGGCCTGCCTTCTTTCTACTCTCTTTGTAGACTCCAATGACATTAATGTTAGATCTTCTGTTATGGTACCACAGACCCCTGAAACTTCTTTTTTTCAGCCTATTTTCTCTGTCGTTCAGATTGGGTAACTTCTACTGCTCCGTCTTCAAGTTTGTGGGTTATTCCTTCTGCCTCCTGCATTCGGCTGCTGAGCCCAAATGTGCTTTTATTTAATTTGAGTTCTATTTTAAGTTCTACAATTTCTATTTGGTTCATCTTTATATTGTCTAGTTCATTTCTGAGACTTTCCACTCTTTCATTGTCTCAAGTGTGTCATAATATTCGTAAAAGCATTTTTGAAAGTAATTTAAAATTCTTCCCTAGACGTTTCTAACATTTCTGTTACCTTGTTGTTGGCACCTGTTGATTATATTTTTACATTCACTCTGAGATCTTCCTGATTCTTGGTGTCATCACTGATTTTCTTGTGAAACCTGGATGTTTGATACATTATATTATGAGATCTTAAAGCTTCTGCTTTAGCTTGCTTATTCTGACATTTCTCTGGTAAAGGTTGGGGGAAGGGTGCTACCTTATTACTGCCAAGTTGGGGTAGAAGTCTCATTACTCTACTTGGCGTCTACTGCCCTCAGAGGAGAGAATGCCTCATTAATACTGGCTGGGGATGGAGATTCCAGAACCCACTAGGCATCCAATGATAACCTCCTGGCTGGAAGAGGCAGGAGTGATTCATTACTGCTCCCCCATTGTCCACACTGACATCATAAATGGTGTGGCCTCATTCCCCTGAACAGTGGTGAAATTCCTGACTCTCTAGGCAGTCCTCTGACTTAACTCCAATGGGAAGGAGGCAACTCTTTTGTCACTAAGTGGGGAACAAGCCCAAGCTCCTGGTGAGGTCTCCACTGGCACTGCAGATGTTGGGGCCTCTTTACAATTCTAGTGAAGAAGAAAGTCCCAATGCCCCATTTTAAAAACTCAACTACAACCATTATTCAGATATTCTTCTTGCTAATCATCCACTAACCATCCTTTTTGAGTTTTTCTAGACGTCACATAGTTATTTTTACTGCTGATAGTAAGCCTTGAACTTACTGAGTTGGTCTAAAATTTGTTGAGATCATCCATCTTTCCCCCTTTTGTCTTTGCATTTCTTTAAAAATCAAGTTCTCTTTTCTTTTTGTCTCTTATACTGAATATACTCCAATCTTTCTGATTCTCAGCTCAAAATTCTTAATGTTCAAACTTTTGAAGGAATGGACACATTTCTAACAAAGCTTAGAAGGCTTTTTATAAATTGATATAGATAACTTATACTTCTTCCTTTCAATAAATTTTCATGCACCCTACAGAAATGATTCCATGCCTGCACTTCCAGGGAAAGCCTTTATTTAGAAGAGAACTTTACAACATAATCCATGGTGATATGTAATCACTTGACAGTGAGAAATTCTCTTCTTGAGTCTCTGGTATCCTCTGTCTTTATATTTCTGCTATTTACTTATTTTTAAACACTTTATACTTTTTGGGATCTGCTATAGACCCATTCTAAATTAACTCTTGGCATCTCAAAAGCCAGAACTTGTAACAGAAGCTAGAATGTTCTCAATTAGCTCTCTCGGTGCATCAGTGGCACTGAGTGGCACCGAATTTTATGCAGATGCTTTGTCACTACAGCCAAAATAATACTTTTTCTGTTCCAGATACTTATGACATGTGTATCCACCTAAGCTTTATAGAAAGACATACCATTTTGATATTCTATACATAATTTATTCCATATAATCCTAAAAATCTGTACATAAAAAAATCAAGTGAAATATAATTAATTCTGGGATGGTAATAAAGATCTTATTATTGGAAACCACACAGATGGATGTAGCTTGTCTAAACAACTTTTAAAACAAGCAAAATGACCTGAAACTCCTTAGGTAAGTTCCATACTTGTAGAAGAGAAAATATTATAAATTTTATTTCATGTTTTAAGAATTTTGCCTCAATTTATTATAAATAATAGAAAGCAAACAAGAGACCATAAATCAAACGAGATTTGTGGGAAAATGCAATTAAGGTTTGCCTGAATGGTAGGGGCAATCTGTAAACCAATTAGGAAGAATGGATGTTACAGCAGAATGCTTTTAATAAAATCTGATGCGCTTGGGAACCAAGATACTGAATGCAGTTTGAAATGAATACAGATGACAGAATACTTTATATGCCTACATTTACGGAATGTGGTATAATGGATTTCGGACTTAGATCACAGTGTCTGTCATATGGTCACAAAACTAATAATAAGAAGGAAGGAATGTAAGGCTCTTCAAAAGTCTTCATTATATAGTTTGAAAATTTTCTTTTCACTATTTTTATTCTTTAGCATAAACTGAAGCTGTTTAAAAAAGACTTTTATATCAACAGGAAATTTGCGTTGTGTTATTCTAATTGGCCAATTTAGCCAACCCAGAATGCTGAAACAATAGGATGCAAAGGTATTGATTTCTTGTTTTCATCAGCTTCAATCTGAAATTCTGATTCGTGAAAATGCCATTGTTATAAACGGGTGGGCAAGACCTGTTGACTTGAGTTCTGTCAGGACTGAACTGTTAGTCTCAGGAACGGTAAATCGGTTACCATCAGCGTAGGCTCCTGAGTGAGAAGTTCTGTAATTCAGTGTCTGCCTCATTTGCC
This sequence comes from Macaca thibetana thibetana, assembly GCF_024542745.1. Taxonomy (NCBI): domain Eukaryota; kingdom Metazoa; phylum Chordata; class Mammalia; order Primates; family Cercopithecidae; genus Macaca; species Macaca thibetana. Next base: position 160,904,680 of record NC_065581.1, on the reverse strand, counting down.
AACTGTAATTGCTTCAATGCATTAGAAATTTTACAATACTCAAGGTCATCAAATGACCAGGACAATGCTTACAAAATTATTACAATAAGAAAATTGCATTGTAACAGAAGATAGGTTCCTCAACGATAGCAAAAATGAGCTCATAATATCAAGTAAAATGATTATAAGTTATAACAATATAACAATTTAAGATTTTAACAATATATTATGATCATGATAGTCAGAAAAGATATGAGCCTTATTTGTTAAGGATATGTACAAACATTCATTTTATTGCACTTTGGTTTATTGTGCTTTGCAGATATTGTGTTTATTTAGTAAAATGAAGGTTTGTGGCAACCTTGCATTGTGTAAGTCTATCAGTGCCATTCTTCCAACAGCATGGGCTCACTTCATGTCTCTGCATCATGTTTTGGTAATCCTGGTACTATTTCAACTTTTCATCATTATTATATCTGTTATGGTAACCTGTGATCAGTGATCTTCAATATTACTATTGTAATTTTGGGGGAGTACCACAAACAACTCCCATATAAGGCAACAAATTTAATCCATAAATGTTTGTGTTCTAACTGCTCCACCAATCGGCCATTCCCCTATCTCTCTCCCTTCCTCAGGCCTCCCTATTTCCCGAGACATAACAATATTGAAATGAGTTCAATTAGTAACTCTACACGGCTCCTAAGTGTTCAAATGAAGGGAAGAGTCACACGTCTCTTCCTCTGAATCAAAAGCTAGAAACAATTAAGCTCAGTGAAGAAGGCATATTGGACACCAGGACAGGCTGGAAGACCTCTTGTACCAAATAGTCAGCCAAGTTGTGAATGCAAAGGAAAGGTTCCTGAAGGAAATAAAAAGTGCTATCCCAGTGAACACATGAATGATGAGAAAGTGAAACAGGCTTATTGGTGATATGGAAAAAGTTTGAGTGGTCTGGATAGAAGATCAAACCAGCCACAACATTCCCTCAAGCCAAAGCCTAATCCAGAGCAAGGCCCTACCTGTCTTCAGTTCTGTGAAGGCTGAGAGAGGTGAGGAAGCTTCAGAAGAAAAGTGTGAAGCTAGTAGAGGTTGATTTGTGAGATTTATGGAAAGAAGCCATCTCCATAAATTGAAGTGCAAGGTGAGGCAGCAAGTGCTGATGGAGAAGCTGCAGCAAATTTTCCAGAAGATCTACCTAAGATAAATGATGAAAGTGGCTACAGTAAACAAGAGCTTTTTAATGAAGAACAAACAGCTTTCTATTGGAAGAGGATACTGGGCTAGTAAAGTTACTGAGGATAAATCAGTGTTTGGCTTCGAAGTTTCAAAGGACAGACTGACTCTTTTGTTAGGGGCTAATGCAGCTGGTGACTCTAAGTTGAAGCCAGTGGTCTCTGAGCACTCAAAAAGTTCTAGAGCCTTTAAGAATGAGGAAAAATCTATGCTTCCTGTACTCTGTAAATGGAACAACAAAGCCTGGATGACAACACATCTGTATATAGCATGGTTTATTGAATATTTTCAGCCCACTGTTGAGATCTACTGCTCAGAAGAAAAGATTTCTTTCAAAGTATTCTCCTCATTGACAAAGCTCTTGGTCACCCAAGAGCTCTGATGGAGATGTACAAGGAGATGAATGTTGTTTTCATCCCTGCTTACACAACACCCATTCTGCAGCCCATACATCAAGGGGTAATTTTGACTTTCAACTTTTTTTTTTTTTTTTAAGAAATACATTTTAGGCCAGGTGTGGTGGCTCACACCTGTAATCCCAGCACTTTGGGAGCCTGAGTCGGGGGGAGGGGCGCATCACCTGAGGTCAGGAGTTCGAGACCAGCCTGACCAACATGGTGAAACCCTGGCTCTACTAAAAATACAAAATTAGCTGGGCGTGGTTGCACATGCCTGTGATCCCAGCTACTTGGGAGGCTGAGGCAGGAGAATCGCTTGAACCCGGGAGGCAGAGATTGCAGTAGGCTGATATTGTGCCATTGCACTCCAGCCTGGGCAACAAGAGTGAAACTCGATCTCAAAAAAAAAAAAAAAAAAAAAAAGATATACATTTTGTAAGGCTCTAGCTGCCATAGATGGTGATTCCTCTGATGTATCTGGGCAATGTAAATTTAAATATTCTGCAAAAGATTCAGGATTTACCATTCTAACTGCCATTAAGAACCTTTCTGATTCATAGGAAGAGGTCAAAATATCAACATTAAAAGGAGGGTTGATTCCAATCCTCATGAATAACTTTGAGGGGTTCAAGACTGCAGTGGAGTAACTGGAGATGTAGCAGAAATAGCAAAAAGTCTAGAATTAGAAGTGAAGATGTGAACAAATTGCTGCAACCTCATATAAAACTTTAATGAGGAGCTGCTTCTTATGGATGAGCAAAGAAAGTAGTTTCTTGAGGCAGAATCTACTCCTGGTGAAGATGCTTTGAACATTATCAAAATGATTTTTTTAAAAAAAGGACAATGACAGCAAACATAAACTTAATCGATAAGCATGGGCACAATTTGAGAAGATTGACTTCAATTTTGAAAAAAGTTTTACTGTGCATAAAATGGTATTAAACAGCATCACATGCTACCGAGAAATCTTTCATGAAAAGAAAAATCAATCAATACAGCAAATTTCACTGTTGTCTTATTTTAAGAAATCATCACAGCCACACCAGCTTTCAGCAGCCACCCCACTGATCAGTCAGCAGCCATCAATGTCAGAGCAAGATCCTCCACCGGCAAAAAGACTGTGACTCACTGAAGGCTCAGATGATTGTTAGCATATTTTAGCAATAAAGTATTTTTAATTAAGGTATGTGCATTGTTTTTAGACATAATGCTATTGTACCTTACTAGACTATAATATAGTATAAATGTAATTTATATGCACTGGGAAACAAAAAAATCATGTGACTCTCTTAATTGATATTTGCTTCATTGCAGTGGTCCGAATCTGAATCTGCGATATCTCCAAGGTCGGCCTTTATATACAGTCATGTGCTGCAGAACAATGTTTCAGTCAACAACAGACCACATATACCATTGTGGTCCCAGAAGATTATAGTACCATATTTTTACCGTACCTTTTCTATCTTTAGATATGTTTAAACTACACAAATACTTACCATCTTCTTACATTTACCTACAGCATTCAATACAGTAACATGTTGTACAGGTTTGTAGCCCAGGAGCAATAGGCTACACCACATAGCCTAGGTGTGTAGTAGACAATACCATCTAAGTTTGTGTAAGTACACTGTATGATGTTCACGCAATGATGAAATTGCCTAACAACGCATGAATGGATCCCCACGTTTAAGCAATACATGACTGTATTTCAATAAACATTCAATATATTGGTAAGCATCCTATGGAGTCTTTAAAAATAAGGCACTACAGGCAACAGTGGCTGGCAGGGAAAACTTCAAGTGATTTGAGCCATCTACTTCTGGAAGGGTTTTCAGTCAAGGTCTAACAGAATGGCCTGAGGTCAGGAGAACATAGAGTCAAGGTGAGTGGTCTGCATTTCAGTGCAGTGGTCCAAGCATAGGATGGCAAAAGCCTTAAATTAGGGTGGCATCAGGAATAAGAACAAAACCCCCCACACTGTGCTCATTGCTTTATGAATATTATTGGTATCAATTTGCAACAAAACTGTATGAAAATGATTTCACAGACAAGGAAATTGAAGAGGGTAAATAACTGGCTGGAAATCACCATGTCAGCACACAGTTGAAAAGAGACTTTAATCCCAATCTCTTTGTCTCTACAGGACATGTCCCTCAGTCACCATCCTAGATCATTAAATTTAAGCAAAAATCTAAAGGATTATTTGGGGCATCTGATCGATTGGATGAGGAGAGCTAGAGGCAGAGATGGAATTTAGAGTTCAAGACTACAAAGTTATGAATAGTCTATTTGTTTAAACCATGTAAATAATAAGAAACTGCAAAGCTTGCAAGAAAATCTTATTAAATCACTTGTAATCCTACCACCTATTAATAACTTTGTGCTTTTCCTATTAAACTTTTCAAAACCATAAAACTGCAAATACCATATTTTTACGTCCTTTCCATTTAGTGTACTTTTAAACTTAGTTTAATACGTTTTGATGTTGCGATTTCTATCAAAATTTCATATTTAATGGCTAAGTAATATTCCACCTACTATTTGCCATTATATTTGGAATGTGTATTATTTCCATTTTTTGCCTATCGTAATTACATTGTATAAACATTCGAGGCATATGAGATTTTTTATATTATTTCCTTCAGACAGAGTCTCCAATGTGAAATAATAGGGTAAATTTTGTGTATATTTTATGATTCTTGATAATATTATTTTCTAATTTAAAAAGAGATCAATCTTCCTGTTCAATTTAGATTACTACATTTAACAAAGGAGGATGAGTATTTTCTCATTTTGTATAAATACAATATGCATGCATTGTGAATGCGTGTGTTCATGTCTTTTCCTCATTAATGTTAATTTGTATGAGATCTTTATATTGGAATATATTAAGTACTGGTTGTGTTGACTGAAAATATCTTACCATCTTTGTTTCCAGTTTTATTTATTTAGCATTGAAAAGTTTTAAATTTTGTGTAAGAAAGTCTCTGTCTTTTCTTTATTTGCTCTTTTTGCCTCCAGCTTTGCTTTCTCTAGTTGATTCCTCTGTGTGCTGCACAAAGAATATTCTAATAGACTAATTAAATCATATCTTTCATCTGCTTACAATCCATCAATGATTTCCCATTGACACACTACACAAAGACATTTGCAAGCTGACTGTCAGTCTCTCCGGTCATTCCTGCACAGGCACTTCAAGCATTACTCACACCAAAATGCTGGCAGTCTCAAATATATCCTGCTCCTCCTTGGTCTCCATGATTTTCCATCAGCCTGTAATTCTCCCTTGTGCCCTCACTCTTTTCTCTTCTCCTTCCTTTTCTCCTGAATAACCATTCATCACCTTCGAGACTCAGCACAAATCTTTCTAACAAACCACATCCCTACCGTGAAGTGGTGTTAGATCCTTCTTCACATGAAGCTTGCAATGCCTGTGGGATAAACAACTTGGGGAGGAGGGGTCACTGAACAACTGGACATCTGTAGAGTGATTATTAGAGAGGTCTAAGCTGTTGATTGTTTGACTGTGACCAAGTGGTAGGTTCAATCTATGGAAATGGTCAACTTTTCCCAAAGGGAGAGTGTATAGTGAGAAAAAGGCTGGGGCCCCAAGACAGTACCTGAATATTTAACAATAAGTGGATTCTATAGAAGAGGAAGAATAGTCAGAATAGAAGCAAGAAAATGGAAAAGGGATGATACCATAAAATTCAACAAGTGAGAGAGATAAATTTTTTGTTGTTTTTTTTTTAATAATAAAGGGAGATTATTAAGAGGAGAACTGAAAGTATCCATCTGAAAATCTAAAAGCAGTAGTGACATGATGAGGTGGTAGCCAGACTGTAGTGCACTGAGGAATAAGTGAGAAATATGAAGAAGACCTTGTATTCTGTAGGAGCCATTCTACCCTATGGAATGGCAAAATCTGAGATGTTAGCCAGGTGTGATTGCTGAAGGAGGTCAAAACCAATGGTAATTGGAAATAGGAAAAGAGAAGAAAATTAATGGACTGTTACACTGGAATTCATAAATTATATAACCATTTATGGAACAGGAGTGGGTTTTATAATGGAAGCTGTATGTATAACCAATACACTTACAAAAAATGGCCAGAGAAACCTGTGAAGTACAGAATAAGTTTTTCAATGTTAGGAGCTCATAACTCTGAATTTGGGGCTCTATGGTCACATAAACTAAACCGTTTATTAGAAATGGAGTTAAGAAAATAGGTCTAGGCTGGGCCCAGTGGCTCACACCTGTAATTCCAGCACTTTGGGAGGCCAAGGCGGGTGGATCACAAGGTCACGAGATCAAGGCCATCCTGGCTAACACGGCGAAACCCCATCTCTACTAAAAATACAAAACACTAGCCAGGCATGGTGGCGGGCACCTGTAGTCCCAGCTACTCGGGAGGCTGAGGCAGGGGAATGGCGTGAACCCGGGAGGCAGAGCTTGCAGTGAGCCGAGATCGTACCACTGCACTCCAGCCTGGGTAACAGAGCGAGACTCTGTCTCAAAATAAATAAATAAATAAATAAATAAAATAAGAAAATAGCTCTAAATTAGACTTTTACCTGTATCATTTAGTCATTAAAAATATATTGGAAGCCTAATTTTCACAAGTTACTAGTAGGTTTGGTCGGATTGGAGAAAAAATACAAGTGAAATACATTAGCTTAAAAATATATATTATTAGGAGAAGAGATAAAAAAAATCACCCACAATCTGCACTTGAAATAAGAATATGAGAAATGTCACAAAAAATATATAGAATTCTGCAAACTCAGAAGATAAACCTCTTCGGTCTGAAGGCATTGTTCCTTTTCATTAGAAAATGCTATTTAGCCTTTACTGAGTACCTACAGGTTTCAGTGGATCCAGACAAAAACATATTATAATTTCCTATGAACCTGAATTCTGTACAATTTTAATTAGAAATAATTATCAGAAAATTATGTTTGCTATTCCCTGTATTTGTCCATTTACAATTTTGTAGTTAACAGTTAAATCAGAATTAATTTGTCTGAATTTTCTGTACATTTTATAAATGTAAGTGGTTATTATTACTACACTTTTATAACCAAAAATTCACTATTGATGAGATCAACACATTTTCTATGTGAAATCTCTAGCAATAAAATTCACATTTCCTGTTTTGAAATTCATTTGTCCAAATGAAAAATCTGGTTGAACATCTAAGGTTTCTGTTATACTTAAATGAAATAATCTAAATTAGTCTAAAGTACTTGCAGAGACTAGTTTAAATATGATGAACATAAATAAAAACTAAAATTAACATGTGCATATTATAATAAATTACATTTAAGTTACCATTGTCTTTCGATGGTCACAGAAAAACAAATAACTTATAACGCATTTTTTTTCTAATAGGTACTATGAGAAAGATGCAATGCTACCATTATAAGATAGCAGTATGTAGAAAATTAGCCAGGCATGGTGGCTCACGCCTATAATCCCAGAATTTTGGGAGGCCTAGGGGGTCGGATCACCTGAGGTCAGGAGTTCAAGACCAGTCTGGCCAACATGGCAAAACCCATTTCTACTAAAAATACAAAAATTGGCTGGGTCTGGTGGCTTACACATGTAATCCCAGCTACTTGGGAGGCTGAGGCAGGGGAATCACTTGAACTCGGGAAGTGGAGTTGCAGTGAGGTGAGATATCACCACTGTACCCCAGCCTGGTCAACAGAGCGAGACTCTTTCTCAAAAAAAAAAAGAAAAAGAAAGAAAGAAAGAAAGAAAGAAAGAAAGAAAAAGAAAAGAAAATTGACAAACATTTCAGTTAAAACATTTAGCACAGTTTGGTACTAGAGCTGGTTTTTCTGCTTGACCATACATTGTAAGCTGCTTTGCTTCCAGAAGGATTTAAGGACGTTCACGAAGACACATGCAGTTCAGAAGACAGCTCAGCGCACATGGAGGAACTGCCAGGTGTGGGGAGGTGATTGGACCCTTGCAGCCTTAGCCTCCTCTAAAATGTTCCTGGCTGACCTCTATGATTCCTTCTACACTTTAACTTAACATGTTGAGTAAGCATCCTACGGAGTCTTTAAAAATAAAGCTCTACAGGCAACAATGGCTGGCAGGGAAAACTTCAATTTATTAATTCAACAAATGTTGAGGACATACAATATTATCAGAGCATTCACACACTTTTAGAGCTAAGAGGAACTGCAAAGAACACATCAACTCCTTGTTTTTCTCTTGGTTAACTGAAATCCAAAGAGGCTATGGAAACATATCCCAGTCGACATTTCAAAGCATATTTTCTTCGGCTCTATTACTTAATATCTATCTCCATTTCATAGATACCAGATTCTTTCAGGTCCACTTGATTTTAAAAATGCTTCTGTAATAACTGTATGACCTAAGGAAGTCCCAAAGATTGTTAAGTAAATCGAGAGTATGTCGTTTAAAATTTATAGATAAACTGCGGCACAATTTGGAAGCAATATTTCATTTCAAAATGGTCTAAAATTGTCCTGAAAGCCATGGTTAAACAACAAAATTTGTTTTACATTATTTTTGTTTAAGATAATAGGCAGCAGTGATCTTCAAAACTCTCATTGTAGAAGAAAAAGAAAAGGTGGTTAGCCTTTCTTAACAAAATGAGATGCAACAATCAAATGATTAAAACAATTCTTGACAGTTAAAGGCTAAAAAAGTTTACTTAAAAACTGCCCTCTTCTTGCAGTTAAATATAGAAAAAGGCACATATTTAAGTGCCCAAGTGCGGTTCTTGCCTTCAACTTGTCTCCGAGAGTCATCAGAGACTTCAATTTAGACTATGCTATTTAGCATCTGTCTTGTAGAACTGATAAAATGCCTGAATGACTGAGACAGCTTAGCTAATACACTGTCACACCTAACTCTAAGGCCAAAGGAATCGCGAGCTAAATGTGAAAGGAGAATATAAATGGGCAAGAGTGTAAAATATATTCTACTCTCCTAATACCTTTAATGTTGAAAGGTGGTAAACAGTTTATATCTAAACACGTATCTTCTGTGTCTTGCAAGAGTTATTTCTTACTGAATAATTAGAGTAAAAAATGTTATTTTTGTATCTATTAAGAGACTATTACCATTAACATCTTACATATCATGAATATTTTAATAGAAAATTTGAAAATTCTTGTGTCTAATGATGCAAACTGAAATTCTCCAGGAAAAAAACTAGCTATTTAATAGAAAACAATTCTTAGAACTGTCTACAATAAAAGATATTTATATTGGTAAGAAAAATAAAAGGGTTCCACTTTCCCATAATTCCACTGGCTCCCTCTAAAATAAAATACTTAGAAAGTTAATACAATTTACAGAGCTATTAAATACTCTGATTATGATTTAGAAACTCCATTAATAAAGAAAGCAAGAAATGTATGAAATATATATCACACATATAAAGCACACTCTCTACAATTTAACCAGAAGATAATTCAATAAGAAACACTAGGTTAGAGTCCTATCCATCTAGGTTTTTTCCACCATGGTTTCCACCATGGTCTATTTGACCATGAAAGAAATATTAAGAATGTAAAAGGAGAAACAATGAACATGTACCTAAATAGCATGTTGTCTGCCCTAAATAAAGATAGTAATGCATCTTTCACTATTCAGATGCAAAGTATTTTTATTTTCATTTACATTTTATTATTTTTTAGTAAATATGCATTTTTTCCCCCTGAGTCAAAGTCTTTATTTGTGAAAGCTGGCTGAAGTTTGGTCAGCTTGTGTCCAAAATAAAGCCAACTCATCCATATGGAGATTAAAATCCTGACCGCTCTCCATCAACAACAAGCCTGACTTGGCCATTTGTCTAACCAGTCCCAGCCAGACACTTACAACTCACCAATCCAGAAGCTTTGTTAATAGCTTTCATTACATTCAGAAGTTATTCTTTTTGCATAGCATTATTTACTTTGGATGCATGCATATGATTACATGATTTGAATAGAATTGGTAAGCACAATTTGAAATATGTTAGATACTAAAATTTTATATAGGCACTCCATATACTTGTATAAGTAATTCACACACACAACACACACACACACACACACACACACACACAGAGATAATCTGACTCAGTGAGGGGTTTCCTAATACATCTTTCCTTTGAAATATGTTACTGTATTATTGTTTTTTAAATATAAGATGACATATGAGTCACCACAGACAAGAAATCTTAACTTTCAAAAGGAAATATAGGAGGTGTTGAGAAAATGCCCCGCTTCACAGCCTCCTTTAGTGCCTTGGTACCTAACAAGTACTAAATCTCAAAAGTTAATATAATTTCTAGTGTGAACGTTTCTCCTTTCTTCTTCTTATTTTGGAAATCATATGAATGAAATAAGATGAATAAAAATAAAAAGGAACCATAAGCCTCACTTGCTGTAAATTAGGAGAAAAACTGACCACCAAAAGCAGCTAACATAAGGCACAAGTTATGTGGGAGGAAGGAGAGAGAGGAAATATGGTGAGTGATGAGAGATCATTGAGAGATTCTAGAAAACACCAGAAAAAAATGTATTTCTGGTGAGGGAGATCCCATGAGGGACAACATTTGTTTCTTGTTTGCAAAAATGAGTATAAATAAGGCTCCCAGCAAAAGTCCCTTCATATCCATTTGTGGATCAAAGAGGCAGAAGAGGGGCCGACAAACAAAAATAGATACGTTAACAAATGATCCCTGCAACCATCATTCTTTCCGACAGAATAGAGAGGGAGAAGGTTGGATCAAGAAGCCTCGACACAGAAGCCCACTTTAAATAAGTGTTTAGGAAAAACCAATTCAATTCAATGATAAGTATTAAAGTAGGACCTAGCACAACATCAAAGTTACTATAAGAAGAACAATATTTAAAAGAGCAGCAAAACTTACTAATTGATGAAAAATACCACACAGAGTTAAACACTATGACCAAATAGCTTGCCAGGAATTTTTAAAACTTGGTGAATCCACCACTTCTATGAAAGGAGACCGAGAATTACGACAGGGAAGAAATGGTGATGTAATGGGAGAAGATGAAACATAAGGCATCAGAATTCGGAAAGCAAGTAGAAATAAGAAACTTATGTAAAAATGAAACTGGAAGAAAAGGGAAAAATAGCATTGCAAAAATACAAAGAGGAAAGAAAGGACAGAAATGAGAAAAATGAATAATGTGAAAGAGACGTAAAGTCTGGCAAGGGAGCTCTATCTTATCATAATTGAAGTCCTCAAAGAAAAAATTCAAAACAATGAGAAAAAAACAAATATTTTTAAATGTGGTTATAAAAATGTTTTGAAATACAAGAACTACTTATATATTGTTGAAGAAATTATTACCTCTGTGGTCCAGGAAAAATTAAAGCAAACATTGCCCAATGACATGTATTAGTGAACTTATCAGAATTTTTTTTTAAAAGGCTTTTTGTATATTATTTAAAACCATCAAGTCACTTGTAAGAGTCAGGTGGACTTCATGTTTCCAGTTCAATATCTCATCCCTGAAGACAACAGATCAATAGATAAGCACCTGCAAGATTCATAAGAAAAGGTTTGCCACGGTATATATTTCCAGGAAAAGTGCCCTTTAGTTATAAAATCTACAGATAAATAGGTTTGTTGTTGTTGTTGTTGTGTTGCGTTGTGTTTTGGTTTGGTTTTTGAGATGGAGTCTCACTCTGTCGCCCAGTGCAGTGGTATGATCTCGGTTCACTGCAACCTCTGCCACTAGGGTTCAAGTGATCCTCCTGCCTCAGCCTCCCCAGTAGCTGGGATTACAGGCATGCACCATACCTGGCTAATTTTTGTATTTTGAGTAGAGACGGGGATTCACCATGTTGGCCAGGCTGGTCTCAAACTCCTGACCTCAGATGATCTGCCTGCCTTGGCTTCCCAAAATGTTGGGATTACAGGCGTGAGCCACTGTGCCTGGTCAGATAGATAGTTTTTGAAATCCAAAAATTCAAAGATAATTGTTGCTATGAACGACTCTCGAGGAAACTCTGTGGAGACAAGCTTGAGACTCTCAGGAAAGGACTGGAGCAACGTCTTTGAAAGGACTGTGTAAAGCATTCGCATAAATAACTACACAACTCCTCCTTTAGCATTGGTGTCAGGATGATAGTATAGAATGCAAATGACACATATCATATGCAGATGACACAACTAACACAAATCGAGAGAGAGATGACAAAAACATGGGAGGTATCTTTTTTTTTTTTTTTTTTTTTTTGCTTTTCGCTTCATCTATTATCATTGAGAGGCAAAGGACAGGATTTAGAGCATGTAACTACATTTAACCAGACAAAGGTAAGCACTATGAAATACGATATTATTGACTAAACTCAGGTGGTACTGTAGAAGGGGAAGAAGAGAAAATATATTAATTATATTCATTAGCCATATTAGAGAACTAATAGCTATCACAAAAAATAAGGGCTATAGGTGATACAGTTATAAAGATAACCATAAAAAAATAGTGTACATACTCTTTCAAATACACATGAACAAAGAAAACTGAGCACACAGAGAAAGATAAAAGTAGAAAACATTACAAAATAATTTCACAGAACCTGGACCAACATCTCAGCTATTAATAAATATAAAAAGATTAAATAAACTTTCAGTTTCGATCATAAAGAAAAACACATCTGTGCTAAAAACAAAGTGACCCAGAAAGATTGAAAATGAAGAAATAAAGAAAAATCTACCAAGAAAGTCGAATGTAAAGCTCTAATCTCAGAATCATGTGGGAAAATACAACACACATCTACTAAAGGCAAGAACAAGATAAGGATGTTCTCTGTTGCTGTACTATTTAGCATTTAAAAAATATTCTATTGGAGGCACTAGCCAGTACAGTTAGGTAAGAGAAAAAAAAATGAGGTTAAAACATTGGGGAAGGATGAGATAAAACAGTAAGTCTTTGAAGATTATATGATCATGTACTCGGAGAAAACCAACTTAAAATTGTTAAGTAACATAGAAACTTAGCAAGGTAGTAGCATGCAAAATTAACTGTACTAGCATGCAGAAATCTATAGTTTTCATATACAAAAATGATGATCAATTAGGAGATACTGACTCAATTATAGTAACAACAAAAAAAGTACATGGGAAAAATTTAATAAATGTACAAGATCTATTTCAAGAAGTTTTGAAATATGATTTAAAGTATAAAAAAGACTTAAAAATTAGAAAACACACTATTTTGTGATAGAAGGATTGCACATCATTACACCTCATGAAATGGTTAATTTTGCAAAATTAATTTATAAACAATACCATCATAATAAAAATACAACTAGGTTTTTCTTTTTAGAAATTGAGAAGATGATTCTGTAGTTTACATGGAATTATTTTAAAAACTTTGTCAGGAAATCTCCAAAAAAAAAAAAATCAGTATGTACAGGTAAAAACAGAAGGTCACTGGAGCAGGGATCTAGTTATATTTCAAATAATTTTGCACATTTAATAAGTCACAAAGTTAGACCTCAAATCAGTGCGGAAACATGGACTATTCATTAACTGGTGTTGGAACATCTGGGTAGCCATTCAGGTAGAATAAAATTGGATAAATGTCTTCCAATTTACAACAGAATTAGTTCCAAAAGGAGCATATAGTCAAAGAAAAGAAAAAAGAAAGAATAAGTGTCCTAAAAAGAGTCATACAGCGGCCAACACAGCCTTGCCTCCTCTGTTCCCCGCCCCTCTTCTCTGACCTCCTCATCTATTTTCACCGTAGTTTACTCTGCACTAACCACACTGGCTTCCCTTGAACACATCAGGTAAATTCCCAATGGAGGGAACTCGCTCTAGGTGTTGTGTCTGCCTGGAGTTCTTCCAGGTGTCTGTTTAATCACCTCATCTCTTTTAAGTGTCTCGGTCTCCCTTTCTTAATGTGACCTACCACAATCCCCCCATTTAAAATAACGGTCTCCCCACCATGAACTCCAAACCCCCCTATCAGCTCTTTTTTTCCATAATATTCATTGTATTCATTCACTTTCTCTTTTTTTTCCATAGTATTCATTCCTTTCTAATGTACCGTAGAATGCATCTGCAATGCTTATTGTTTATTACCTTTCTGCCTGAGCTAAATTACAAGCTCCATGAGGAATCACTGTTTTGTTCCTTGTTAGATTAATAGTACAGGGTACAGAATAGGTGTTCAATAAATATTTCTGGAATGATCGCATAAACTTGATCATATGGTAAAGGTGACATTGCTGATGAATGGGAAAAGGTGATAATATTCGATATATGGTGCTGGGACAACTGCATATTCATGCAAGAAGAAAACATGTATCTCTGTCTCACAGCATACATAAAATTCAATTCCATGTGATTAAAAGAAATATCAGAGGCCAAACCGTATGAAAATTAACAAAAATGCAGAAAAAATTCTTTATTATTTTGGGATAGACAAGAATTTCTTAAGAAAGTTAGCTAAAAGGACAAATCATAAAGTATAAAAATTGATAAATTTGTCCACATTAACAGTGATTGCTCATCAAGAGATATCATTTAAAAAATTAAAAAGCCATAAACTCCAAATAGATATATAAAGCATAATCAATAAAAATTAGTATCCAAAACATATTAGTACTCCAACAGATCAACAAGAAAAAGAAAAACAACCCCATAGAAAAGCAGGAAATATATAGTAACAACAGAAGAGTACAACTGAATGCCCAATAAAACAAATTTAAGGCTGGCATGGTGTCTCATGCCTGTAATCCCAGCACTTTGGGAGGTCGAGGAGGAGCGGATTACAAGGTCAGGAGATCCAGACCATCCTGGCTAACACGGTGAAACCCCGTCTCTACCAAAAATACAAAAAACTAGCCGGGCGCGGTGGCGGGCACCTGTAGTCCCAGCTACTGGGGAGGCTGAGGCAGGAGAATGGCGTGAACCCGGGAGGCGGAGCTTGCAGTGAGCTGAGATCCGGCCACTGCACTCCAGCCTGGGAGGCAGAGCAAGACTCCGTCTCAAAAAAGAAAAACAAAAAACAAAAAACAAAAAAACAAAAACAAAAAAACCCCCACAAATTTAAAATGCTCAATTTCATTAATAATCACAGGGGTGCAATCGAACACTAATAAAACACCTTTATGTTACTACACGACAAAAAATTCTGGTACTGTGAAGTGTTAGTGAGGATATGAAGGGACGGGAAGTTTCATCCCTGCTAGTTTGAGTATAAATGGATACACTTTGGAAACCATTTGGCATTGCCTAGTAAAGCTGCATATATAAAAATGCATACTTTTTAAATTTAACTTTTGTTTTAAGTTCAAGGGTACATGTGCAAGTTTGTTACACAGGGAAACTTGTGTCATGGGAGTCTGTTGTATAGATTATTTCATCACCCAGGTATTAGGCCCAGTATCCACTGGTTATTTTTCCTGATTCTTTCCCTCCTCAGAGTCAGAACACAGAATTGGTAAGAGTGTGCTGGAGTTGGGGAATGACCCTTCTCTGTGTAATCAGATATGTCTAAGGTAAAAAAGAAATTTCCAGGAAGAAGTCTTATATTTGGACCTGTAAGATTTGCTGAAGAGCCCAAATTGTACATTTTTGACTAATTATTAAATCCCATAGCCTGACACATTAGCACACAAATGATGGTTCAATTAATATTTGTCAGCTTTATACTAATGATGCCTGCTAAATGCAGATGCACATATCAACTCCTTTCTTCCTTCTTCTTGTCCAGATGGTGAAAGGATGCCTAGAACAATGGGCACCATGTTCCTACCATGAAGCAACAAGACAATATTCCAAGGATGCTACAGCAGAAAGGCGCAAAAGATGTGGGTCCTTGAAGAAATCAAGGAGCTGTTTCCTCCAGATATTTTGTTATATGAGATCATTCAGTGCTTTTACTCTTTACTTCTGAAAAATAAAAATGTGCACCTTCTGTGGCCAAGTGATTGCATTTCTAGGCATCTTCCCTAGAGAATCTCTTACCAGTGATTATTGTCTTTCTCAATAAGAAACTATACTTATGTTTATGAGAATGTTCATGGCAGTGGTATTTGTAAAAGACAACAAAAAAGGAAAATATCACAACAATCCTGAATAAGTAGAATGAGTGAATACTCATAGCATTTTTTGAAAATGGACTGTAAAATGGTGGTGAAAATGAATAAATTACAGACTTACCAGTGGACAAGTGTCTTAAGGGAGCTCTTGTGCCAGGAGGAAAATCACCTGCCCTTGGACTGCCCTCCCTCTATTGCAGAACTCAAGGTCCAGCTGAGCTCCAGCCTGTACCAAACTCACCATACCCTTTAGTCCCAAGAAAGTGTAAACACTAGGTCACCTCTCATTTGGTATTCTGGTTCCTGAATGGTTCTACACATCTCCTCTTCTGAAATCATCTCTGCCACCTCATCAAACGCCAAAACCCTTGCACTGTGCTTCTGCCGCTCACAGTCCGTCGTTAGGAAAACCTCTTTTGCATACCCTTCCCTGTCTCAGATTGCTTTTTTCAATGTCTTGCTCTAACGGAAGCCTGACTTTTCCCTAAGGATGCTGTCTCCCCGGCAGTGTTGGTTGTTTTCTCTCTAAAATCCATTTTATAACACTGGGACTAGAGATGAAGTGTCTGCCTCCTCTTCCAGACTGTTCTATCCCATTTCAGTGCCTGTGTAGATAGTTGGACCAGTGCTTCAGCCTCTCTAGTTCCTTGACCTGTTCTATCATGGTCTTGACCTGCATCCTGGCCAGTCAGGTTTCTAACAAATAATTGCAGCCACTCCAAAATTCCAGACTTCATATATTCCACTCTAAGGCTACCACTTCTTATCTTTCTAGCTCAATCCCTCTGCAACCCTAACGCTGAAACCTTCACTATAAAATCCTGAAAATCCAATTATTTCCCTTCTCTTCACTGCCCCTTACTCCTATTTCTGCCCTCCTGCCTGACCCAGTTTAAGTCATGGTCGGTGGGTCAGTACAATCTCTCCCTTGCACTCACCCTGAACTCCCGTAACCCACGCTTGGTTTGCTGTGCTTTGCAGATGCTGCCTAAATCAAGCTCTCTGTCAACCCTATGCTGAGGCCTCAGCAGCCCAATGTAGCTGGTGCCGAACAAGCAATTTCACCACACTTCTCTACTCCATTCGATCGGCCATGCACACAGATGGCTATTTTATGTATTTTATTCTCTCCTCACACCTCCAACACCTCTTCTCCAGCCTCATTCACAGGTAATGTTCTTGCTCCTAGTCACTGAATAGAAATAACATAAAGGGGACTTTGGAAGGTGGCTACCACCACATCCACACACCGGTCAGCATGTGAAATATCACACAGGAGCCTCCCGCGGGAGAGGATGTACGCTTGCTTCTGTGTCCTGCTGGGACTGACCCCCAGGTGTCACCAGAACCAGTCCCTTCTAAAGCTTTCCATGACTGCCCTGTTTAAAACTACACATTACCTCCTGCATTCCCCATCCTCCTTCTAGAATGCGGTAAGTACTGAATGGTGAAATTCAAACTGATGGGTTGCTATATATTTTAAATAATCTAGATATGAAGCAAAAGCGCCAAGGCGGAGCTAGTACAAATGGAAAGGGAAGACTAAGGCAAGTGACATTCATGAATTCATTACACACACATTTACTGAGCACTTGCTGTTCTAAGTTCCAGGCATTTAGGAGTGAACAAGGCAAACAGGAATCCTACTCTTCTGCAGTTTTCACTTTAGAAGGATCAGCCAATCTATAAATACATTGTTTGAAATAACAAGAAAATGGCAAATAAAACAAGCCATTGTTCTGACATATTTCAAAATTACCTATGGGATAGAGAAGGAAAGGAGAATCAAAGGTAATACTAACATTTTGAACCTGGGACACAATCTACAGAAAAAGGATAGTTAGGGAAAAGCAAAAAAAAAAAAAAAAAAAAAAAAAAAAAACTGAGTCAGAGTGGGGAAAAGAGAGCAAATGTACCCGCGAAAACCCTTGTTTTCAGTTTGGCTTCCAATCCTTGCAAGCACATATACAATCTAAGTTAAGTATCTGTGTAATAGGGAGGCTGATTCTCTCTCTGTGTGTCACATTCACCTTAAGACATACCTTGAGTTGTGTGTGAAACTATAAGCATCGAATACATAAATTGAAAGCAACATCCTAATTATACCTAACCACAGGACATTCTAGGAGACACAACTGGCTAGAAATATCTTTTGTTCATTTACAATAATAAAAAATTCTACCTCTTTAAATTCATGTTTCTCCATTAGAAAAATTTGCTAAACAATACACAATAATACAGGGTTGAAGTTTCCTAAGCAATAAATCTTGTCCTTTTATTGGAGCTATCTAGTCAAATGTAACTCAATATTTTAGGAGTGCCAAGTAATTTAAAAGACTTATTCAGTTATCTTCCGGCTTTAGGTTGTCCTTTGATACATAGCGGGATCAATGCAGATCTAGATAAGACCACTCTTAGAGACATTTTAATGTTAAAGCACCCTTCTTCCAAAAAGCAATTTATATCTTCAGCCTACTTAGGATTGTATAATAAATTTCGTGCAGAGGGAAAATCAGGTTTACAAGGGATTGGGAAAAGGGATATATACAGTAAGATGTGTAAAGGGCAGTATGGGTGATTAATGACCCAGAAATATTGATTTATGAGGTAAGATTAAAAGAATTAACTATGTATGGAATGGCTAATCAATATACATATATATATATATATATATATATATAGAGAGAGAGAGAGAGAGAGAGAGAGAGGGAGAGAAAACTGTTTGACTTGCTACAAAACAATAGAACAGTCCATTAGAGTATTTAAAATTGGACTACAGAAGGGTAAACTATGCAAAGATTTTTGAACCCGGATCCCAATCTACAGAAAAGAAAGACAAAGCACAAAACAAATGAGGAGTCAGGGTTGGTGGGGTGAGTGGCGTGAGTGCGGGGAGAGCAAATGTATCCACTGAACCTATCCATCCTATGAGCATGCCTGCCTGAATTATTTGGCTTTGAAATTATATATTTTTAAACCCACTTGCTGCAGTAATAGAATTGTCAATCTAGCCATGCTGCGTTCATGCTGACATTATGCAAAGGAAATAAAGATTTTTTCCAATAAGTGTTTTTAGATTTAAAATCGAAGTGTTTACATTTTAAAACACTTAAACATTATTTAGATATAATTTGCTGCTTTTAGAAAGTTATGTGAAAGCAGACTCTCTCTCTCCCCACAGATCTACTACAATACTTTGATACATTTAAAAGTGGTCTAAGTGAATTTATACTATCTCCAGCCAATCATTTTGGCACAGTTATCTCACCCTGGTTATCTAGAGGGCAACCATGTGAATCCACAGGAAATCAGTTTCTATTGAGGAAGACCAAAAGACTTATGAGAACAGTCTAAATCAATACCTGATAATATATTGAAAGATAATTAAAGTCATATATGTAAATTATTCCATGATATCTAAATGAATCTATTTAATCTCAAATAGCTAAATATAATACGAAGTAAGAAACCAAGAGTTAATTGAGTTAGTAAGCACTCCTTTTCATCTTTGTAAAGAAAAAATGCTCCTTAGTGAAATTTAGACTTTGGAAGTTAATATGATTGTGGATTTTTTATAGTAATCTTCTTCGATTTTTGCCTTAGAAGATGAGTTGTCAGTTCCCTATAAAAGTAGGCATGTTCAAATATTTGATTTACCAATATGGTTACACTCAAATAAAAGAAATGTATATATTTCAACAAAACTTTGTTACCTAGCATTATAGGGGCTCACAATTGTTTGATAGAAATATTATTAAAAATGATTATAGCAAAGCTCTGCCAAGGTTCAATTATTCTGAAAATTGTTCCAAGCTTTTAAGAGTCAGTTAGTTTCCTCCTCACTCAATGATCAAAAGAGGGAAGAAGCATCTTTTCCATTCTTTTAGATCTCTTGGAGATAATTGACATATCTTTAGTTTTACAACAAAATAAAAGACCAAATACTTACTTTAATTAATCCTTTAATATTCTCATTACAAGATTTTAAAAACTAGAGCATGCACTCCCTGGTCAAGTGGTTAGGATTTATCATTCTCATGCCTGTGGCCTGAGTTCAATTTCCAATCAGGGAAGTTTTCTTCTTCAAGAGAATGAGAAGACAAGCCACAGACTGGAAGAAAATATTTACAAAAGATACATATAATGAAAGACTGTTATTCTAATATAGAAATAACTCTTCAAACTCAAAATCAGAAAATGAACAACCTTATTTTGAAATGGTCAAAATACCTGAACAGATACCTCACCAAAGATATAAAGATGGCAGGTAAACATACAAAAGGATGCTCTGCATTATAGGCCATAAAGAAATGCCAATTAAAACAATAAGGTATCATGACACATCTATTAAAACAGCCAAAATTCAGAACACTGACAACCACAAATGCTGGAGAAGATATGGAGCAACAGGAACTCTCATACACTGCTCGTAAGAATGACAAAGGGTGCCATCACTTTGGATGACAGTTTGGAAGTTTCTTACAAAACTAAACATACTCTTCCCTATCATCCAGCAATCACACTCCTTGGAATTTACCCAAACGAATTAAAAACTTATGTCCACATGAAAATCTTCACATAGATGTTTACAACAGCTTTATTCATAATTCCCAAAATTTGGAAGGAACCAAGACATCCTTCGGTGAGTGAATGGATAAACTGTAGTACATCCAAATAATGGAATATTATCCAGCACTAAAAAAAAATGAGCTATCAAGCCATGAAAAGACATGGAGAAATCTTAAATGCATAATACTAGCTGGAAGATACTCATCTTAAAAGGCTACAAACTGTACGATTCCAACTGCATGACATTCTGGAAAAGAAAAAAAACTAAGGAGACAGTAAAAAGATCAGTGGTTGCCAGGGATTAAGGGGAGGAAGAAATAAATAGGTGGATCACCAAAGTATTTTATGGCAGTCAAAAAACTCTGTATGATACATAATGGTGGATAATGTTGTTATTTATTTGTCAAAACTCACAGAGTATTCAAGAATGATCCTAATGTCAACTATGAATGTGGTGGATAATGACGTGCCAATGCCGGTTCATCAATCATAACAAATGTACCACACTGGTGCAGGGAGTACATAGGAACTCTCTGTACCTTTTGTTGCTCAGTTTTGCTGGGAACCTAAAACTGCTCTAAAAAATAAAGTCTATTAATTTAAAAACTCCAGGTTACTAGTCCAACACTGGCATTGCACTAGCTTTAATAATTTTCAAAAAAAAAAGAGAGGACAAGCAGTCTTATGTCTCCCCACCCGAACTTCAGAATGCAGGTTGGTGTTATTTCTAAATCAGTGTTTTTCTGTTCAAAAATATTTTACAAACCTAATAACATGGACACCATTATGTTGGTTATTTATAATAATAGACAAATATATAATATCAGCTTCAGACAAATGTCTGCCTAGCAAAAGAGAGAGGACAACCATATATATATACACACACACACATATATATGTACACATACATATATACACACACACACAATAACAATATATACACACACACACATACACACACAATAGCCATATACATATATATACCATATATATAACTATATACATAATATAGTTATCGTGTGTGTGTGTGTGTGTGTATATATATATAAAATATGTGAGACATATATGTGAGACCTCCTGCTAGTTTTTTTATGTGTTTGGAGAAATTAGAACCTTAAAAGGAGCTCAGTACAATTCCATCAATCAAACATAGGGTATTAATCTAAAATATTTGCTGACACAAGGAAGCATAAAAGGCTCATTATTAAAGAGTGCCAATACTTTGTAGCTTCTCCAACAGGTAATAAAACTATAAGTACAGAGTACATCAGCAGCCCTAATAAAATTGGTAGGTCTTCTCAGTCTGACAGGGTAAGAAATAAAGCACAGAGGAGCTGCCCATAAATGAATAACCTAGTATCAATCACTTTTCTGCTATCATGCAAAAGCTAAGGGCAGATCACATATTTATTTTTCTTCCTAGTATAAACTATTACTCATGGCAGAAATTTCAGTATTTCTACTGGCAAAACTGCCACTTTTTTGTATAATTGAAAATGATATTTGGAAATTTTGATCAATATATAGTTTACTGTGCTCTATATTAGATTTACTTTGCATTAACAATACATTTGATTTTGTAAATGAAGTCTAAGTTCAGCCTAACTGATCCAATTCAATTGAAAAAATTTATGACTCTATTCATCCTGGATTCTTGAACAACTCACAATAACGACCTTCAAAACATTAAAAAGTGAGCGGAAGAAATTTAACAACATAATAAAAATTGTATTAGTGTAAAAAACCCCAAAACACTTGCTATTCAAACAATCAAAATCCCCAGTTAACTTTCATTAGGCTAAACTCATTAAGATTGTGTTTCTTCTGATTGAAGTCCAAAGCAGACATTTCTGCCTTCTACTTGGTCATTCTGGGAACCAGCCGCCTCTACACTATGGCTCTACCCTTCTCTAGGTCTTAGGTGTTCTCTCCATGAAGTCAACTTATGGGAAAGAGATAATAGATGGTTGCCCATATATGGCTTTTATGAACCATACCAGGAATAGCATACATTAATTCCACATATGTTCTAATGGCTAAAACTGAATAAAATAGATAAATCTAACTGTAAGGGAGGCTGGAAAATGTAGTCTAGCTGTGTACTCAGGAATAGGAAAAAACGGGTTTCGTTAAGACTAATTAGTTTTTGTTAGAGTCCACCAATCTCTTCACCAAATCTCCATTTTACTCCTCTGTTTACATGTAGATTATAGTCAGTCTTCACAGAAAACCCACAATCCCACCCAGGCACTGTTTATACCTCAAAGCTGAGGCTCTCTATGAGCCATCTGTAATCAATCCTCTTCATTAGTTCAGATATGCTCTGGTGACATGGGAATTCAATGGGCACCTTATCTGCCCCTCTGTGTGTCAATACACTGTGGTGGAACAGGACAAGGTAACCACCACAAACACTTCCATTTAGGAAAGGAAAAATTAGAGATACGGCAGGCCCTGCCAGGAAGACCTTGTGCAATCCCTCTGTTGTGATGGGAGAAATTCCTTGCTTAGGACCCAATACAGCTCTCTGGAGGGCGCAGCCTTGTGCACTGTCCTCCACGGGTCCTGGCCCTGCCCTCAAGCAGTCTCTTACTTGTTTATTATCCTACATAGCAGGGGTCCCCAATCCCCCAGCTGCTGATCGCTGGTGGTCCGTGGCCTGTTAGGAACTGGGCCGCACAGGAGGTGAGCAGTGGGCAAGCCAGCATTACCGCCTGAGGTCCGCCTCCTGTCAGATCAGCAGTGGCTTTAGATTCTCATAGGAGCACGAACCCTACTGTGAACTGCACATGCAAGGGATCTAGGTTGCATGCTCCTTACGAGAATCTAACTAATGCCTGATGATTAAAGGCAGAATAGTTTCATCCTGAAACCATCCTCCCCCAACCCCCTGGCCGTCTGTGCAAAAGTTGTCTTCCATGAAACTAGTCCCTGGTGCCAAAAAGGTTGCAGACTGCTGATCTTGGGTATAGTCCATCAGAACTGGGTGTGCAGGCCCTTGGGAGTTGTACCGCTTTCACAGTTTGCTTCTTGCTTTGCAAGTTTAAAGATTCAAGGGTTTGTATAGGAAATTAACAAGGGAAGGCTTTTTTAGTCTTAACTCATGGTTTCTTTGGCAGTATGATAACCCCAAAATATTGTAGACTTATCTATTTGTTTCTGTGCAGTTTTATGTCTTAATAACCACACCTAAATTGATTTCCTTCTCAAATTGATTTGTTTCATTGCTTCCTTGCCCTCATGCACCTGCCTTTCTCTCTCTCTCTGTCTCTCTCTCTCTCTCTCTCTCTCTCTCTCTGCCTCCCTCATTCTCTCTTTCTTTGTCAACATAATTGTGCCTACCCAAAGCTAACTGAAAAAAAATTAATTGGGAAAGCCATATATATATAATCTTCTTTAGGCTGCAGGGATGAGTCTGTTTTCCCAATGAGAAGTTTCACTGGGCCTTTGTAGCTGAGAACTTTCTCAAGCACATTTACTTGTTATTAATGCTATTTGGGTCCAGAAGCAGTTGGATTTTCCAAACCTGTAAGGATTTTGATTACTGAAACATCTCCATTCCCATTTTTCTGTGCTTGAAAACTAACCAGTTCTTATCTGATCTCACCTCTTTCTTGTAATGTCTTGCTGAAAGCACCAAGAGTAGCAAACATACACTATCATTCTGATCCTTTTCAAGTATTGCTCTAGAGCCACAGTCTCAGTGAGCACTGAGTCTGCCTTCTGAATTGTCACAGTTGACATTTAAAAATGTTTATTTCATGGAATATCAATATTTTTCATCTTATCAGTCTTCTATACTGTTTTCTCATAGCCCTACTGACCAGTTGCTTTAGTTTTTTATGGTATCTCATCACTCTTAGAACCAACTTCTGAATTTCTGTATTAGAAAAACAGAATTTGCTATGACAAACAACAATAAAACAAACAAGAAACAAAAAAACCTTCAGTGTCTTAAAATAATACAAGCTTATTTTTGGATTGCACAAAGTCCCATGCAGATGTTCTTTCTAGCTGGGTAGCCTTGAATGTAATCTTTCCATCTTGCAGCTCTACCTTCCTCTAGGTCCTCACAGTCCTTTTCATGCAGATAAAGGAGATCAAGAAATTGAGATAAGATGACCAGGGGTTGGGGGTAGTAGAACAAGAACTGGACCTGGTGTTCACTAGCTAGGACTTAGTTACATGGCCATGCTTAACTAAAGGGGAAGATAGAAAACTATTCAAAAAGAAAAGAGGTTTGGTTCCTGCCACATTGTTAAACAAAGAAAATAACAAAGCTCTACTGAAGGACATAAAGGATTACTTGAAGAAATAAAAATGTCTGATTCCACAAGATTTCATCTTGTTCTTAGGGAAGACTCAATATTCTAAGTTTGTAATTTTCTCCTAATTAATCTATAAAGTCAATGTGATTATAATAAAACAAATAAAATATTTGAGAAACATGACCAATTGTTTTCAATTTATAACAGAGCAAAATGTATTAAAAATGACAACAAGGCATATGAAAAGATAGTATCCTTATGTTCAATATACATAAAAGCAAGGAGATGTCATTTTCTGTTAACCAGTTGACAAAAATGCATTGATAATATCAATTGTTGACAAGAATATAAAAGAAATACACTTATATTCTGTTAGAGGGACTCCAAATCAAGTACAATCCTTTTAGAGGGAAGTTTAACAATAGGTCTCAAAATTTATAATGTTAATACCCCTTGATCCAACAATTATACTTCCAGGAATTTACACTAATGAGATAATTAAAAAGTTTGCAGAGATGTAACTATAAGAATAATTATCATAGCATATTTTAAAATAGAGGAAAACTATTAAATGCCTTCCACATAGAGATTTGGCTAAATAATGTCCTTAAATATAGATTTCAAAACACCACTAAAAAAATATAATGCAAACTAATTATTGGCAGAGAAAGAGGTGCCAATACATAACGATAAAAGAGAAACAGCAGTTATAATTTCATTTTGCCAGTAGCATATATATGTATATGTGGAGAGGAAAAAGAAAGGAGGAAGAGAATGAGTAAGAATGCCTACAAAATATTTAGTACATTTTTGTGTAGTCTAAAAATATCACTCAGTTTTTCAGTCAATGCTTAACACTTGAATGTATTTTATTGTAGTGAGATTGTGCTATTTTGAAATTGTGAATTAGATTAGCTCAAATGTTCTCACTTTTACTTTAAACAAATATATTTTCTATTAAAAATATGCAAATACCTATTTACCTATAGTCTCTAAACAAAATACATATTCCTTCCTTTTACCCTCTACATATTCATTTCATGTTATCAAATTAAGGCTATATTTCATCAATCACAAAAAGGATGAATGGTTATTTCTGGATGTTAATTTAGGTGATTTTTGTTTTGTGTTATTCTTATCACGAAGTTAGTGGAGAAAAAAGTGGACATAGATTTAGAAGAACTTTTTCTGCTGCTTTATGTGACTTCTGACAGGTTGTTAAAACATACGAGTTTCAGTTTGCTCAACTGTAAAATTGAGATAATAATACCTATTCTCACAAAGTTGTAAGAATAAAATATTTAAAATCTCTTAGTATTACCATTAAAATTAATATTTAAAATATTTTTCCTAAAACTTTGCTTCCATAAAAGCATTTGGCTAAGTAATTTCTTGATTTATACAAACTTTGGGATAGGAAACTCTGAATTAAGTTAATATGGTCTATTTTTCCATTACAAATTTTCTCTGAAATCTCCTTTAGGTAACTCAGCAAAGTTCCCCAACCAAATAATATAAATAAACCAGAAAAGTACATAAAGAGTGACAGTTAAATTAAGCATTTCTATGATTATTTTAACTTTGTAATAAAGCATTTGATGTTTAAAAATTGACTTCTAGAGAAAGCGCTATGTTTTACAAAGAAAAAATCATCTAAAATTTGAATTTACTAAAGTAATAGCTGACTAATTCACACTCTTAAATTTTGCTCTCTACAATGTGGCACTATTTATGTCTCATTTAAAGAAAATGTAACTCAGATAAAATTGTTTGAATCTAAAAATATTTCACATATTTCATAATAACAAATGTTTGTAATAATAATTGCCTATATCTTTACCGATTTTTTATCTACTTGTTCCATCTATTCTTGAGGAATAGGTGTTGAAATCTCTATCATTGTGGATTTGTATATTTCTCCATGAAATTGTGTCAGTTTTTGCTTAGTATTTAGAATTGTTACATCTTCTTGATAAACTGATTCCTTTCTTCTGATGCAATGATCCTTTTCATTCCTAGCAATATTCTCTGTTCTGAAATCCATTTTGTTTGATATTCATTAGCTATTGCAGTTGTCTTTTGATTAGTGTTCACATATTTTATCTTTTTCCATTTAAATTTTAACTTGTATGTGCCTTTATAGTTGATGTGGGTTTCTTGTAGGCAGAATATAGTTAGGTTTTGCTTTTAAATTCAATCCAGCAATTGCTTCCTTTTCATTGGTGTTTTTAAACCATTTACATTTAATATAATTATTAATATTATTGGGTTTAAATATACATATTGCCATTTTTTGTTTTTGTTTCATTTGTTCTCTGTTCCTTTTCTCTCCTTTTCTTGCCTTCCTTTGCATTACTCAAGAAATTTTTATTATTAGGTTTTATATTCTTTTTGGCTTATTAGCTATAATTATTTATGGTTATTTTTGTGGTTCACTTAGGGTTTAGAGTAAACATTTTAAACTTACCACTGTCTACTTTCAAGTGATGGTATACTATACCTCACACACACGTATAAAAACCTTACAACAATATACTTCTTTTTTTCCTTCAGGCCTTTAGGCTAGTTTAGTCATAGATTATAATCCTACATATGTTAGGAACCTTACTACATTGTAATTTTTATCTAAACAGTAGATTAATTTTAAAGATTTAAATAATCAGAAAATATTAGATATTAAAATAATTAGAAAAATAAAGTATGTTTACTCTTACAGTTTCCATTTATGGTTCCTTCTTTCCTCTGTGTAGACACAGGGTTTCCTCTGTTTCCATTTTCCTTCTGCTGGAGGGACTTCTTTTAACATTTCTTTAGTGAATGTCTGCTGGTGATAATTTGTTTTGACTTATGTATATCTGAAAACAACTTGTTATTTCACCTTCATTTTAAAACATATTTCTTCAGAATAAAGAATTATAGGTTCATAATTTTTTGCATGCTTTAAAGATGTTCTTCCATTGTCTTTTAGCCTGCATTTCTTTCCCAGGGTGTCATACGTTTCATCTTTCCTCTGTTTACAATGTGTCATTTTTTTTCTATATCTGTTGTTGAGATGTTCTTATTACTTATTTTAAGCAACTGGATTATAATGGGCCTTGGTGTCGTTTTCTTCATCTTTCTTGTGTTTGGGTTTACAGAGCTTCTTAGATCTGTGGGTTCATAGTTTTTACCAACTTTGGACATTTTTTGGTCATTATCTTTTCAATTATTTTATCTCCCACTGCTCTCCCATTCAGTGACTTGAATTACATGTATATTAGGTCAATTCTAGTTGTCTCATTGTTGAGAAATGTTATTTTCATTTTTTTCTTAATTTTTTTGTATCTGCTTCCTTTTGGATATTTTCTATGGCTATTTTCAAGTTCACAAATCTTTTCTTCTGCAATATCTAATGTGTCTTTGATCCCACCCACTGTGCTTTTCATCTTAGATACTGTAGTTCCCAACTCTAAAAATTGATTTGGATCTTTTTATATTTTCTGTGTCTCTATTAACATGTAAGATGTATCTTCTACTCCTTCAATATATGAGGTACAGTCATAAGAACTATTTTAATGTCCTATTTCTATTATCTGTGTAAATTCTGAGTCAGTTTCAATATATTGATTTTTCTCTTCATTTTAGGCTGTATTTATTTGCTTCTTTGTATGTCTGATAATTTTTAGGGGTTGCCAAACATTTTGGACATTACTTTATATAGACTAAGAATTTTAGTATAGCTCTAAATATTTTTGAAATTTCTTTGAAGCATGGTTAATTTATAGCTATAAATATTTTTGAAATTTCTCTGGAACATGGTTAATTTATTTGGAATATTTGGGATTAATGTGAGCCCAAATATTCAAGTCTTGCTTTTAAACATTTTTAGGTGGTCCTAAATTAGCATTTTTACCAAGGTTCATTTTTCCCCCTTAGTGTGGGAAGATCCTTTTTAGTACTCTACTCAATGCCCCTTGAAATATTAAGTTTTCCACTCTGGCTATTGGGAAGAGGAAGTATTTCTTACTTTGTTGAGCCTTGACCCCTGTTCTATCTTACTATTTTAGGTGCTTCTTTCCCTTCCCTCTTAGTTTCCTCACACACATGCACTGAGGAGGACCCCCTGCAGATCTTGAGTTCTCTTTGTACACCTCATTCCTGTGTCATACTGTCCTGTGAATTCTAGCCGATTTAACTTCCTTGAATTCCAAGCTTCATCTTCTGAACTCAAGGAGACAGCTAGGCTTCTACCCTCTGAAAACTTTTCCCAGGCAGTAAGTTGAGGCAATTGTAGGTCTCACCTCATCTGTTTCCCATCTCTTGAGGATCACTGTCCTTCATTGCCTGATGTTTAATGGCTTGAGTGCCATTGTTTCATACATCTTGTCTAAAGTTGTTTTATGTCAGAAGAGAAATTCAGTTCCTGCTATTCCATCTTGACTAGAAATGGACTACATACTGTTTTGAGGTCACATTCTTATTCATTATTGAATTGACATGCACAAATAAATACTCTCAATACTTATTCTAAGAGAAGGAAGACTGGTTTTGCTCATGACTATCTTTTTCCTGGCCTCCAAGCTCCAAGATTCATCTATTATAACATTGTTAGATGGTTTAAAATTTTGAATTCTAGGTGAAGCTGTTACAATGTTTGTTTGCCACAAACCAGGGAAGCCTCAGAGGAGTAAAGCATAGCTCAAATAAAAGTGAATTCCCTCTCCCTTTATAGTTTGCTTGCTGAAATATGACAGGCATACCATATTATAATGGGAGTAACTATTAGATTATATTTTCTGTGGATTCCCTGTAACAAGGTCAACCCAGCACTGTAGATAAGGCCCATGCCCTTCAAGAAGTAGAAATACTTTCTTTTAAAATACAGTGTTGGCAATAGCAGAGACATGAAATCAACCCAAATGCTCATCGACGACAGACTGCATAAAGAAAATGTGGTACGTATGCACCATGGAATACTATGCAGCTATAAAAAGGAATGAGATCATGTCCTTTGCAGAGACACGGATGGAGCTGGAAGTTGTTATCCTCAACAAATTAATGCAGGAACAGAAAACCAAACACCACATGTTCTTGCTTATGAGTGGGAGCCAAATGATGAGAACACATGGACACATGGGGTGGGAGAACACCACACACTGGGAGCAGAGGGAGGGAATGCATCAGGAAGAACACCTAATGGGTGCTGAACTTAATACCTAGGGGATGGATTGATCTGTGCAGCAAACCGCCATCGCACACGTTTACCTACGAAACAAACGGCACATCTTGAGCATGTACCCCAGAACTTAAAATAAAAGTTGACAAATAAAAATAAATAAAGTAGCTTTGGAACTTCAGGGGTCAACCTCACTAGGCTTGCTCCCAGCGCCGCACAAGCCCAGGCTTTCTGGAGGATTCCGGACATGCTGCTCCACGTGCCGGTCTGCATTAGGAACTAAGGAGCTTCTTCAGAAGGAAATCAAGAGTCTTGGTTCAGAGACTGAGGCAAGGAAATGCCTTTTGTTGGGGAAAGTTAATGCATTTGAATATTTGCCACTTAGATTTCCCTGAGTCTCTACACTTTCACCAGGGACTTCATCTTCAACAAGGTATTTTAAACTTGAGTGAGTGCATAAAGGTAAAAAATACATACATATTTATATTCTCCTCAACCTCTAAGTTTGCATTGATTGCTTTTACCTACAATACAACTAAAATATGTACAAATAAAATGACCTGATATTTGTAAAACACCTAGTATAGCCCCTGACAGGTTATATGTGCTTTAAACATGTTTGTTAAATAAATAAAAATAAATAAACCATATAAAAGCAAGGTAATACCCCTTATGCTTATAGCGCTTATACAAACACAGGAACAAATCAAATTCCCAGATGTTGTATTTAAAACAAGAAAAAGCACAAAGCCCCCTTTCCATCACACAATACTCTTTCGATGGGGCAGAATCTGCTCCACTGCCACTGAGTCAGAATCGACGCCACAGTCACCGTGCGGACTCGCTTTTCCTTTAGCGTCAGCACAGCTCTGCAGCCACACATCGTGTAACAACTCAATTCTCAATTCTCACACCTGTTTCCTCCCTCAAAAACACTGAAAAACCTTTATTCGTATGGCAAACGATGACACTATTCGCCTGCAGTTGTTGCACATGCGTATTTTACATATTCAGACTGTGTGCTCCATGAGGCCTGAACAGTACCGGGTAGCTCACAACTATATACTTATGGGCCAAAACAGTGTTTGGCCCAAAGGACGTGTTCACTACAAATGTGTGTTGGAAGAAAGGAGAAGGAAGGAAGGAATAAAAGAAGGAAGGAAAGAAGGAAGGAGGGTGGGAAGAAAGTAAAGAAAGAAGGTAGGGAGCTTTCTTCTTTTATTAGTTCAAAGCAAGTGCAGTAAATGTTGTTCAAATAAGCTGCATTTGAACCATATGGCAGGATTCAGTTACAAGGCTGTCTTCCTGAAGATGCTCTAGAATATGCTAATATTAAACTTTAAATCCATCTCCACAGTAAAAGTATAAAATAAAATATTTCCTCATGAAATCACATGCACCAAATTAAAAAAATCCCAAAACTCAAAGGAGTCTACTTTGGCAATTTTACCTAGAACTTGAGGATAGAAGGCTGTGATTAAAACAAACTAATAATTAATAATAACAATAAATAGCATCATGACCAAATCCAACATCTCACCAAAGTCTCTGTAAGCCCTGAAAGCACACGGTAGCATGGCCTGGTCTGATGCTTAGTAGAATTTGGGATGGTGTGATGGGAATTCTGAAATCCAGAATGAAAACGTTGGAAATGGTAGTGTCTGAGGTGATGTTTTCAATAAGCTGAGTGTGTGCCCACGTGGCCTACATCAGCCAAATGCCAAGCCACTCAGTCTGCACAGGTGCCACAGGGAACACAGCAGAGGCCTGTGAGCCACATGGCCAACTGCATGTCCAGAAGGGGAGAAAAACACCGTCGCACAGATGGCACGAGGGAGCCAAGTGAGTCTGATACTGAACTTTTGAAGAGGCCTCTGAAGAGAGATCGGGGTTTGTGCAAGTGTGTGACAGAACATTCACCCAGAGAAATAGTTGGTTGATTTAATGTTAGCTAATTTTTAACTTTGTTTTTTATTTCAATACGTTTTTAGGGAGGAGGTGGGGTTTGGTTACACGAATAAGTTCTTTAGTGGTGATTTCTGAGATTCAGGTGCACCCGTCACCTGAGCAGTGTACACTGCACACAATATGTAGTCTTCTATCCCTCACCCCTCTGCCACCCTTTCCCCAAAGTCCAGCATATCATTCTTAGGCCTTTTAATGCTAGCTTATTATAAACCCAGAGAGAGATGTGGCTTAGGGAGACACAGGTAAATCCCAAAATATTTTTACTTGAGTACTTAGCGGGTCAATTACAATGTTTTAAATTCTTAGTAAAGAGAAAAACAGTGTCTGGCCTTTTGCAAGGATTTGCCAGAGGCAGGAGCAGATTGACTATGAGATTAACTAAGCTTAAGCTCCAAGCCTCTCACTTGTATGGGCTCCTACCAAATTCTCTTCTCAGGAGACCCAGCATCAGCCACCTGCTAGGAGGTTGGAGCCTGGGTCACCTTTAAATTCTGATGTTGAGGCTCAGGACAGGAGAGTGGGCGGCCAGCACTATCCCCTGTTGGCTTGGGACCCAGAATCTGGATGCTATCTCTAATCCCAGAGAAGGATCTGAGGGGGTTGCTGCTCTGCTCCCTGCTTTGAGGAGCACAAAGACCCAGGTTCTTAGCCAGCTCATTGTTGACAGAGAGGATCTGGAGTCTTGTTTGCTGGAGAACATCCAGGGAGGAGCTTGCTCCAGGGCTTATGTGACCCGAATGAGGACATGCAGATGGGAGTCAGAGATGTGGCAACGGCAATAAGTTGTGAAGCCAAAAGAAACTCAACTGTCAATAGTAAAAAGCAAGTTTCCATTAACAATGCTACAGGAGAATCTGATCATCTTTCTTCATTTTCCACAGAAAATGACATTATGTAATTGCTGTCATGAAGTAAAGACCAAGGAATATGCAGCTAATAAATACAGAGAAAAGTATTGCAAAGATGTCAGGGGCAATGTAATAATGTTATTTTCTGGATGGATTTTATTTGTGGTATTTGCCAGGTTCTTAATTTTTTTCTCATTCTTAGTCAATATTAAGTTTCTCACCTAATTTTATATTCCCAGTCTTAAAAAGGGCTTCCCAAATTTTATAAGCTTCAAGCCCCACAAAACCTATATCCACCTTTGAACTTAGAGTTATCATAAGCCAAACCTATACTAACTTTATATAAGTCCCATAACTTCTCTGTACCTGTTTCCTCATCGTTTAAAATGAAAATGGGTGGACGAGGTGATTTCTAAGGACTTTGTAAATGTTAAAATATGTGAGTGTTAGCTAAGACTAATTACATGGCAGAAAGTTCAATAGGCAAGGAAAAGAAAGCTGATATTCAGAATCTGCTTCAAAATGTTCAGAAGTGAAGATAAAACATCACTGATACCACGATAGACACTGGAAAACATTACACATATCAAAATTGGATGTGTACGTATGTAAATAAATGTTACATTTTATGGTTAAATCTCTTTTATGCTATTTATTATAGGCATTTCAGACAAATTGTATAATTACTTATGACTCAAGTACATAGTTATCAAAGGGCATTTAAGTCCTGTGAAAAGCATATGTAATAGTGCATTTATATTATGTAAAACTGATTACAATTAACAATGGATAAGCATATACCTCTAACACTTATGCTTTTTGATGAATGGTATTTTTTTCAATGGGTTGACTAAATCTAGAAACAAGATCTCCTAGTGCCCCGGTGCCAGACGGGCCCACTCCACTCTCTCCGACTCTGAAGTGATGAAATGCTGTATGCAGGAAGCTGTATGGCTTTGCCAATTAATAGCTGGAGACTCAATTATAAACAAAAGGCAGCCAGCCTTTAGTAGGGAAAATCAATTTAAATGTTTAGCCAAAAAGCATTTAA
The DNA here is from genome assembly GCF_024542745.1 of Macaca thibetana thibetana. Classification (NCBI taxonomy): domain Eukaryota; kingdom Metazoa; phylum Chordata; class Mammalia; order Primates; family Cercopithecidae; genus Macaca; species Macaca thibetana. The sequence continues at coordinate 160,871,153 of NC_065581.1, read as the reverse complement.
TTGTGTTCCTTTAATAATGAAGTCCTCTGTAGATATGTTCATAAGTCAGGAACAGTTAACAGGAAAAATGATAGATATGTTTGTGATGCTACGTAGTTATGGAATTGTTTTCCCATAGATCTTTTCTGATTGATCATCATGATAGGAATTTTTTGCATGTGTGAAAGTCAAATAATGGTATGGGAGAAAAGTCAGTATATTCTATTAACAAGATAATCATTTTCTCCTATTCTTGTGTTTAGATCTTCTCTGTTGCCATTTAATTCCCCACTTCAAGGCCGTTTCATGGTCTCCATCTCTACTGTATTTACTTAGGCTTTTTTATTCTTAATGTTTTTTTCTGGCTTTCTTGTAGTCTATGATTAGAAACACATAACATTTATCTGATTAGTTTGTGGGAATTAATTGCTCTTCTACTACTGAAGCACCTGCTTTGTTTTATTCTTTTGTTATTGCAGACATCAGAATGTAATATTTTAATTCCATATGACCATCTGCCCTACCCGACTAGAAGTCCCTGAAGACTGGAGCCGTCTCTCACCTATCTCTGTTTTGCTGGTAGTCAGTCAGCACGGTGCTCTGCACGTAACAGGATTCAGGGTTTACCCGACGATGGCCTTAGTGTTTATGTCCGCCATCACAATCCTGACCCCCAAGGCAATGATATTAAAAGGTGGGGCCTTGGAGAGGTGATGAGGTCATGAGTGTGAAGGCCTCACGAATAGCATTGGTGCTCTTCTAAAACAGTCCCCAGAGAATTTGTTCTCCCCTTCCACCAAGTGGGGACCCAGTGAGAAGGTGTAACATATGAACCAGAAAGTGGACCCACACCAGACATCAAATCTGCTGGAGCCTAAATCTTGGACTTCTTAGCCTCTGAACCGATGAGAAATAAATTTCTATTGTTTAAGTGACCCAGTGTATAGTACTTTCTTATGATAGCATAAACAGATTAAGACCCTAATCAAGAGTCTACATTTGACCTCTGTGCGTACCTGTTACTAGTAATCAAAACATTTTAGACTTCGACAAAGATAATTGCATAAGTGTTAGAGGTATATGCTTATCCACTGTTAATTGTAATCAATTTTACATAATACAAATGCACTATTACATATGCTTTTCACAGGACTTAAATGCCCTTTGATAACTATGTAGTTGAGTCATAAGTAATTACATAATTTGTCTAAAATGCTTATCTACTACGTGCATGTAAATGGGAGTAAATATGACAAAACCCAAATGGTTTGAAGTTAAATTATTTCAATTGTTTTATGAATAAAATTGAACACTTAACTAAAGATGGAGACAGAAAAATAACTAACAAAATATTGAATTTTGGTGCAGTTTATATTTTTTGTTCATTTTTTTTTAAATGCAGAGCTTTTTCTGGATTAAGACCACAAGATGCCATGAAAATTATGCTTCTTAAAGGGTTTTCCAGCAAGAAGCCAGAATTTGTCTTTACATTTATATGCTGATTCCTGTAAAGACCTCAGATAAGGTTTCTATTTAATTTAAAAAATGATTAAGCTGTAAAAATACCAAATTTATATTTTCTTCCATGATGTAAATACTAACCAGAAATTAGCTAGTATTATTAATATCTACATCTATTTTTAAAGTATTCATGCTACTTAATTATTTTATATTGTGGTCAGTTTGTGCATTTGGAAAAGCAAGCTATAGTCACTTATGAAAACCATGATAGAGGCCGGGCGCGGTGGCTCAAGCCTGTAATCCCAGCACTTTGGGAGGCCAAGATGGGTGGATCACGAGGTCAGGAGATCGAGACCATCCTGGCTAACATGGTGAAACCCCGTCTCTACTAAAAAATACAAAAATCTAGCCGGGCGAGGTGGTGGGCGCCTGTAGTCCCAGCTGCTCGGGAGGCTGAGGCAGGAGAATGGTGTAAACCTGGGAGGCGGAGCTTGCAGTGAGCTGAGATCCGGCCACTGCAGTCCAGCCTGGGCAACAGAGCAAGACTCCGTCTCAAAAAAAAAAAAAAAAAAAAAAAAAAAAGAAAACCATGATAGAATTTTGTAAAATTTTCCTGATATTAGGATATTCTCTGCTGCCCAACTGGAAAACACATATAAGATAGAAATTCTCCCCTCTTTCTTAATAACGCCTGCTCTTGAACTGATTCTCAGCCAGCTATCAACCTTCTGTGGCACCGGTCTTTGCAAGTATTATTCCTTTTATCTCTAGCTTCTCTTTGCGAAGCCTCTTAAACCCATTCCAGTAGGCTTTCACCCCTACCATACCAACCCACACTGTTCTCTACAAGATCACTAATGACCTCCATGATTCTAAATCCACTCTTCATCTCTCAGTCTTGAGAGACCAATAGTCTCTATAATTCTTGATAATAATTTCTATCTGCAATTCCACCAATAATCTCAAACGCAAAGGCTTAAAACTGAAGTTTGAGTCTTATTAACTCTCAACACTTTAATTCCCTGTACTTCTTCTGGCTACATATGCAATTCTTTTTCATTCCCTCATAATTTTTCCACTGTAAAAACTAAATCTGTCCTCTATTCCTGCTATCTATTCTGGAATTTATACCCCTGGTTCCTTTCCTTAGTAACTTTTGTCCTAGCTCTCTGCCTCTTTTCCCTAGCCTACTCTTTGTATTGCTGCCAGGCTAACGACCCTAAGACAAAACTCCTCATCATTCACCACTTGCTCAAATGCCTCCATGGTCTCTCAACACTTGGAATTCACAGCTCAGGGTAAGGTGAGCCCTGTGGGTCTTTTCATTGGTGTCTCATAGGACTCTCCCTCCTATAGACTTTTCAAATGTGTTGTAACCTCCTTTTCCTGCTTCAAGGATGATTTCCTTTTCCTTATTTCTCCAAGAAAATTGTTTCCCAAATTTTATTTTACTCTTTGCAAGGATTTTTAAAACTTTTGTTTGCTTTGGTCTTTTTCTTTGTGTTAGAGGCTTTCTTTAAATATCTTGTAACCCTTTACTGCACATCAATTTTCAAGTTTCTTTGATTGTTGCCTCAGTTACACCCCTGGAAGCTTTATTGCATCCAACACTTTGTTGCTCTCGTAGTCATTCTCACGCTATTTTAGATTTATGCTTTTTAAAAATAATTTATATTATTTTAGTGGTGCTAATGATGGACTGGAAACAAATCCTTTGGATTTCATCTGTCATGCCTACACAGAATTTCCATATATTTTTAATGTTTAATTATTCATGGAAAACATTTTTTGGTTTTTCCCCCTTTGTGACTTTGCACATGCCCTTCCATCTGATCTTTTTATCAAATTTAAAATGTCATGTAAAAGCCTTTCACAAACTCTTTCTATCATCAACTTCCATTAGGAGTGATTTCCCCTTCTCCTGGTCCACCAGAGCAGGGTATTTTATCCTGCTTGGAAGTGTAGTCATTTGTGCAGCTGTCACATCTCCCTGCTATTCTCCTTAACAAGGAGGAGCTCCATTTACCTCCATCTGAGAGAATGTTTCATGCACAGTAATGATCAATAAATATTTAATTAACAAAGTAATAAATGGAATATACTTTTCTTAGACATATATAGCTGCCAAAATGTTCTTGTTATTTATTCCAAGGAAAATTAATCTATTTTTAAAAATCATTACCCACCTTTTCCAAAGATACTAACAGCTATGAGTATTCATTATATGCATTTCTTTTTTTCTTGATTGTATACTTTGATATTGATGGTTAATTTTAACATAATTTGAGAAAGAGGTACCAAAAAAAGTACAAAATACATCTGGTCTTTTGAGGATCTCCCTAAAATGCTATTAACTCTGTAGTGAATGTTGCACTGAAGACTGTAGAAGCCACCACCAACCCTGCTTTCCACTTCTATTGCCTTGATAATCACAGTACTCAGAACCACAGGAACATAGGGAAATTGGCAACAACAGACTCCCTAATTTGCTTTAAAATCCGAACACAACGAAATACAACCCTGGAAGAGGAATGGTGGACCACTGATGTGGGTGTTTATCTATAGAACACGTTGTCCTCCATTATGTAAAAAGATCATCAAAAGTTTAAATATTAGTAGGTACTCGCATAGCTAATTCAAATAGTCTTTACTTGGAGCACTCTTAAAAGACATTCTATCCAAGAATTTAAGTTATGATGTGGTAAAGTAACTAAAATGGTAATAACAAGGTTATTTCAACATAAGAAATATTTCTACTCTTACTTTCAGAGTTCGTAGTCTATGAATATTAAGAATTCTAGTGTATTTCATTGTAATTTTATTTTGAGTTATAACAGGAACATTTGAAAAAGTACCCTGATTATAAACTCCTTTATGGTAGGGATTTTCCCATAGAACTAAACAAATCCCTTATATAAAACTGTGACAACAAAAAATACCTAAATTTATAAAATTAAGCCTATCAAACCTAATCAATATAAAATTATACAGGTAGTCAAATCTTTATCTTACCAACATGCAGTCACATCTTTATATTACAAAGGGAATTATTGGGGCACCAAGTTGTTTATTAGTCCAGAAAATGGTTGCTATATTTATGCTTGTCAGATTTCTTGTTATTTAGCTCATTAAAATCAAGTCTGTTAAGCAAAAAGTAGTGTGAGTAATCAAAGTCCTACTGAGAAGAGGATGATGCTTGCAATGAAAATGCATGTAGATATAACAATAATAAAAAAGAAATGGGGAGACCAAATGAGTGACCCAGCCTGTGAAAACTGCCCCTGCAGTTGGCCATCAAGAGCAAAAGTTGAGGAAATGTGATTGATAAAATGGAAAAAATCTATTTCATGTGGCTTGAAAAATTGAACAAAGCTCGTATGCCAATTATCCCAAAGTTGATTTATGAGAAAGCTAGAGAGGGTTGTTCTTAACAGTTAAGAACTGTGGAAAATGGAGCTGGTATAACTTTTATCACCAGTTGCAATGGATGCCATAGGTTCAAGGTTCAGTCAGATTGGCACCTAAGAGCTATGGCCTTGCAAATCTGGGTAGCTGTGCCAAGAAACGGCCAACTATAATTGTGCAATAAATTAAAAGATTTTCAACTGAAATCAAATTATCTTGGAAAAAGATACCTGGTGGAATATAGAACACTGAGGAGAATAAACATTTTTAAAGTTCGAAAGGATTGCATCTGTGGAATTCAAGTTTAAAAAGTCTTAGCAGCATTACTGTAGAACTTATCTGTAGGAAATATTGAGATGATTTAGGTGGCAAGGGGCATTAACTGATTTGACTTGAAATTGCATAGACTTTTCATTTATTTGCGATAGCCTTGAAGTCACTCACAGAAATAATATGAGGGCCACTAAAACTGCTATAAGTTTATTGTGTTGAAAATCTGGGAGACCTCAAGAAAAACATCTGAAAAATCCAAAATGCCTAATAATCACTTTAATGCAATCAATAAAAATCAGTCATAATGATATCATTATCTACAACTTCCTTAACCTATACATTATATGACACTTATTTAGTGTCATTTTGGATTTAAAGAGTCTCTTGGTAAGTTTTCTTTCTTTTTTTTTTTTTTTGCTAACCTGCTTTTAAGTAGGAAATGTTTGAGTTCATATAAATATACTGAAAAATTCCAAGTGAAATTTAGACATTCAGAGCTAAGGTAAAGATCACTGCTCACAATTTATCAATGTTTACATATATATTATACCAACATTTGTTTATACAGAGACATTCTTCTTACCAGTGCATTATCAGTATCCTCTGGATCATCATGGCATATTCTTTGGAGCAGAAAGTACTATCCCCATAGAGGAGACACAAAAACTGTAAAGGTAGGTTTAACAAGCTGAGCCCTATGCCTAAGGATGCTTAGTCCCTTCTACAACACACATGAGCCTTGGACAAGTAATTTAACCTCCCTAACAGTTTATCCTCACTTGTAAAATAGAAATAATGTTTGTCACCAGACTAAATAATGCTTGTCCCCTGTATTAGAGTACTAGAATAACTTAGGTTTTAGAGCAGTAAAAAACCACCTCAAAACTCCCAGTGGCTGAACAAAATAAACGCTTATTCTTTTCATGGAGGAAAAGCTAGCTATGTCTAGACCACTCCCTATGACAACTGTCTTCCTTGGAGGACTTTAACGTACTGAAAGGGTTTAAATAAAAGATGTGCAGATTACAATTTTAATCTGTCCTTTTCCAAGGAGATTCTTCCCCATATGCTATTTTACTGTTTGTGATGTGACCTCAAGGCCTCTTCCAGGAGGCTGCCTCCACATTTACCATGGCAGGAAAAGGGAGCCCTGAGCTTGCAATATAGTGTTGGTTTAAGACAGAAAAATGGGCAATTGTAAGACATAGTAAGTTAATCAACAGGGGTAAGTACAGAGTGCTATACAAACGGGAAGTGTTTATTATAGCCATGAAAAGTAGCCAAGGGAGTCTTCCCATAAAAATCAAAGTTTAAGCTCGTTTCTGAGTTTAAATTCCCAAAAGAAGTTGGACTTAAAGTGAGCATTGTCAATCAAATGTGTGGATTTAGGTTATAGTTAGAAAATCTGCTTTAACAAAATAAGAAAGGTTCAAAGTCATTTTAGAAGGACAGCTAACATCCTCCATATATTAGTATTTTAGAATTCAGTGAAAAAGTCCATAAAAACTTTGATCAACTTAGACTTTCTTGGCTGAAGAGAGAATCCATAATATAGAAAATATAGCTGAACAAATTATGTTGAAATATTTTTAAAAATTAAAATATCTAGAGCAGAGAATGAGAAAGGCTAACAGGTACCTAAGTCCTAGGGAAATATAGGAGATATAATACTTGAAAATAAAATGGCTGTAATTTTCCAAATTCCCCAAATGCAATAAATAATGTTTCTAATATATCAAAAGCACAATAAGTGAAAAGAAGTCAATGCCAAGAGATCAAAGCAAAACTGCCTGATAAAAAAGACTCAGAGAAAATTAGAAAGACCTCCAAGAAAAAAGGCAAATCATCCAAAAATGAACAATAATTAGAAAAACAAGAGACTTCTCAATAAGAGAAACCACAAGGTTGTTGAATAATATCTTCAAAGTACTGAGAGACAATCACTATTTTTCTCTAATTACATACCCAGAATATTTATCTTTCAGAAATGACACTAAAATGAAAACATTCACCTGAGCATAAACAGTTAATCACCAAGAGACGTTCATTAAAGGCAATGGTAAATCATGCTCTTTAAGAAGGAAAATGATTTCAGAAGATGCAAAAATAATGGTATGCAAATACAATGCTAAACATCTTGTACATATCTCCAATCACCTCTTTAAAGTAATAAACATAACATCTAATTTGTGAGATTTTTAAAAAGGAGAGAACTAAAATAGTGGAAAACACAGATTAATTCACGGGAGTGGTAATTACAGTTTGATTATTCTAACATTTCCTACACTGTTTGAAAAATAAATAAAATTAGTTTAAATTTACATTTTATTAAGGAAAATATGTGTAGTAAAAATTTTAAAATAATGGCTAAAAGAATAGAAATAGCATGTATTAATCCTCAAAAAGGAGGGGAAAACCCCATATAATAAGTAATAAAATAATCAGTTAAAAATAACAATAATTTTTTAAAACAGTCATAGGATAAGAAAACAAAATTATTAAGTAATAAGGCAGAAATAAATCTAAACATATCAATGATCACAATAAATGTAAATATGTTAAATTCTCCCCAAATTGTCAGAATGTATAAGATAAATGAAACCAACTTATTTTCTGTTTTTAAGACAATCACCAAAAAAACACAAAAACAAACAAAAGACCCAAGGATATGAAAATATTGAAGTAAAAGATGAAAAATATATTCCAGGTAAACATTAAACAAAAAAAAAAAAAGCTGAAATAGATATATAAGGCAAAATAGGCTTTAAGGAAGAAGAAACACTTTCAGAGAAAAAAGGGTCAATGCATAAATGATAAAAATTAGAGTCACCAGAAGGATATAATGATTCTAAACTTTATGTAAATATAGAAATAAAAATATATAACAACTGAAATAAATAAGCACTTCTATCATGACAGTGGAAAACTTTAGCTCAGCTCTCTACTAAGTCAAGTAGTTAAGTAGAACAAAAAAAACCCTTAAATGAACAAATTCATACATATACACATATAAAATATAGAACATATGGACAATTCAATAACGTTACATTCTTCTGTAGTACTCCTGAAAACTTTATAAAACTGTATAATGTATTAAACCATAAAGTATGCCTCCACAATATCACAGAATCCCTGTTTTTTTCCATGTTGCAATGAAGTCAATAATTTAAAAATCATATATATTTAAAAATTATTAAATGCTTCAAAATAGCTCATGGGTCAAAGAATAAATGAAAATGCAAATTTAAACATTTCACAAACTGAACAGTAAAGAACATACTATAGAAAAAATCTGAGAATCAGTACTTAAAAGGAAAGTTATAGCCTTTTATATTTACATTTTTTAGAAAAGAAAAACTAAATACTAATGAGTTAGATGCCCAACTTAATTTCTATCACAGATAGATCAGAAATTTAAAATATGAACACATTAAATAATTTTATGCCAACAAATTTGAAAATTCAGATTAAAAATCTTTAGAAAAATATAACTTAGAAAACTGACTCAGGAAGAAATATCGGAATTAGTACAGCCATTTTGAAAACATTGTGGAGATTCCTCAAGAAACAAAAATAGAATTATCATATGATCTGGCAATCCCACTTCTGGCTATAAACACGAAGGATCTCAAATCAGTACATTGAAAAGGTGTTTGCACTCCTCTGTTCACTGCAGAATTATTCACAAGAGCTAAGCTATGGAAACAACCCAAGGGTCCATCAGTAGATTTTTTAAAATGTGGTATAAATACACAATGGAATGCTATTCCATTTTAAAAATAAACAGGCAATTCTATCGTTTGCGACAACATGATAAAGGTAAACCTAGAAAACATTAAGCGAAAGAAGCCAGGCACAGAGAAACAAATATTATATGCACTCACTTGCATGTGAAATCTAAAAACGTCAGACTCATAGAACTAGAGAGTAGAACGGTGGTTACCAGAGGCTGGGCAGGGAAAGAGGAGGCGTGGGTCAATGGGGAGAAAGTTTCAGTTAGGAAGCAGGAATAATTTCTGGTGTTCTATTGCACAGCACTGTGACTATAGTTCATCATAATGTATTACATACTTTAAAATAGCTGAAGAGAGAATTTTAAATATTTTCACCATACAGAAATGATAAATAGTTGAGTGACAGATATGCTAATGAGCCTGATTTGATCATTACACAGTGCATCCATATATCTTGACACATGACATTGTACTCTGTAAGTATACACAAATATTATTTGTCAAGTAAAAATAAAATAAAACTTCTTAAAAAAAGAAAAAAGAAGAAACACCAAGATTGAATACTCCCATAGCATTTAAAGAATTCAATCATTGTATAAAATATTAAATAGTTATACATGTTTATCTAAAGAAATGCCCTAAAAATGCTCCAGAAGTGTTCTACAAAATTAGCATTTAAAGAATCCAATCGTTATATAAAATATTAAATATTTATACATGTTTATCTAAAGAAATGCCCCCCGAAATGCTCCAGAAATGATCTACAAATTTTTGAGAAAAAGAGATTATTTTAATCTTAATAGCTCTTCCAGAAGAGAAAAATCTAATATACATCCCAACTGGTACTATTATGTTACCATCACTTACGATTATGGTACAAACAAGAGAATAAAATCAAGAAAGCGCTGACTCTCCCTATTCCACGTTCCCACATGGAATGGGCACAGCTCAGGGGCCAAGTGGATCAACAGATGTAGGCATTGTCTCACTGTTGAGAGAGCCATAAACAAAAGGCTCCCGTGGTTTTATGGACCTGGAGGGTTTGGTTGAGGGCAAGGAAAGGGGGTAGAGTTGCACTGGAAAATAGTACTGGATACTGAGTCAGAGTGGGATAAAATGTTTTCAAGGATGTCCCTCTCCCTTGGATAAGGAGGACTTAGCATGGGTGTTGGAAATTTATTCTGCAATTGGCAGACTTACAAAAGGCCAAGAATCAAATTCAAAACGCATCTTAGCCTTGTTGGCTCCGATAGGTCCAATATTCAGGCAAGCAGGTAGGTAGGTCGGTAGGTAGGTAAGTAGATACAAAGATAGATAATAGATTTACGAATAGGTAGAACAAGATGATGATGATGATGATGATGATAAATAGGCATGTATATATGAACACAAATGTAAAAGTTTGGATTCCAGGCCAGGCGTGGTGGCTCACGCCTGTAATCCGAGCACTTTGAGAGGCTGAGGCAGGCAGATCACAAGGTCAGGGGTTCAAGACCAGCCTGAACAACAGGGTGAAACTCCGTCTCTACTAAAAATATACACACACACACACACACAAAATAGACGAGCGTGCTGGTGGGTGCCTGTAATCCAAGCTACTAGGGAGGCTGAGGCAGGAGAAACGCTTGAACCCAGGAAGCAGAGGTTACAGTGAGCTGAGATCGTGCCACTGCACTCCAGCCTGGGTGACAGAGCGAGACTCCGACTCCAAAAAAATAAAAAGTTTGGATTCCAGAGGTTTTTTTAAGATCTGTTCTTACTTGTATGTTAAATATATATTTAAATATAAAATTCTCAGACATGAAGGAGACAATCTAAGGATAGTCCATTCAAATATAGCAGAGATAGGAAGAACATAGTAAAAGCAGAAAATAGTTAATAGATAAGAAATTGTATCTTCTATCTCTAAATATGGACATAGGTAATTTAAGGACAATGCTGAATTTTTGCGAGAATAACCTATTTCAACATTTCAACATTTCTGCTACCAAATTGTGAAATCTCAAATATTATTCTAATAAATTAGTCCATTATAAATCATTTAAATTTGTGTTGATTCAGTTATAAGAAAATGTTAAAACAATGCTAAAAAGATTCAAACTATCTAATCCATAACACCAATTATTAAAACACATAATTTTTACAATGAAATTTATGATGACAGTAATATGGAGCACCCTTTTCTTTTTTCTTTTTTTTGAGATGTAGCCTCACTCTGTCACCCAGGCTGCAGTGCAGTGACGCGATCCTGGCTCACTGGTTCAAGCGATTCTCCTGCCTCAGCCTCTGGAGTAGCTGGGACTACAGGTGTGTGCCACCACACCAGGCTAATTCTTTGTATTTTTAGTAGACACAGGGTTTCCCCATGTTAGCCAGGATGGTCTTGATCTCCTGACCTCATGATCCGCCCTCCTCTCCCTCCCAAAGTGCTGGGATTACAGGCGTGAGCCACCGCGCCCATCCTGGAGCACCCCGTTTTAAAAGAAAATCCAAGGTCTTAGAGCAGACACTTTAGCAGTTTATTTGCATTTCAAGAAGACAGTCGAGTTTTAAAAAATACATTCCAGGATTTGTTTGACATCCATCTTTAGTTGAGAATAACAGGAAAAAGAGGGATCAGAAGTAAGGAAGAAAGTTATAAGAACCTGGCTGACTGAAGGATTAGAAATGAAGATAAAACAATGCTGTACTTTTAATATAAGTCAACAGAAGATAATTCATTATTTAAGTTCTTGTAGCAATGCTCTGGTGCACATCTATTTCATAAAGAAATATCTAAATAGTGATACCACCATCTACCTAGATCTAGATCTCAAAGAGTCGATAGTTAATACACAATTATTAGCTTATCAATAGTTGGAATACTGTCATGCTCATTTTCAGAGAACGGAGCACATGAATGTCGTTAAACTCTGCTATAATTTAAAGTAATATTCAAAAAGGGTTGTGACTTTATGATATGAAATAGTCCTTGACATTCATAATTCTTAAGCACTTCCTTTTATCATTTTGCTGATGTATGTTCTATTTTAAAATCAGAAGGATAATGGATGTGCTTCCTCAACTGTAAATTAGGTTTTATATCAGAGCCTTGTCAGCGTTGTGACAGGTGACCTGTCAGTGGTCTTGCCACCACAGCCCTCCTTCCTGCTGCTTCTCAAGGAGAGAGGGTCAGTCTTAAGGAAAGTGCAGGAGATTGCTGAATCCCTGAGGAAACATCTCAGGGCCATAACAACATTTACTGCAAGCCATAATCATTTTATGTTCTCTCTAACAGCTTAAAAGCAGAGCTATACTCTGCTGTCACATGTATTTTTATTAATCAAGGGCATTTAAAGTTTGAATGGATATTGTAAATTTGAAAGTCTGGATACTTCTGATTTGTGCGAGGCAAGTCCTAAAATTTAGAAAAATACAGAACCTGCCAGGATCATTAATTGGTTTCATGCAAACAAAACCCACGTGCATTTGAGTGGATAATTTTAGTTAAATGTATTGCTAAATGCCATTAAAGTGAAAATCTGACCCATTCAGTGGCATTAAAGTGCACATATATGGTAAACTAGTACAAATACTTAACGTCTGAAAATAAATCAAAGTTATACTTTGCTGTAAAACAACATTATAATCAAATCAATAGAGTTCCTATGAGAACGTGAAGATATTTGAAAAATGCAAAACTAATCTGCTTCTCAAATTGATTAATCAGTGTTCTATATGTAAAATTGATTTTTAAATCTGATATCTTTAGCATGCAACAAGATACAAATAACCACCTATTCACATAATGTGAAATAGCATGCATAATGAAAGAATACGAAGTCAACATCCATGGTTATCCCTGCCATATTCAGTGCTGTTATGACCAAAAACTACATCGTTTTCTAAAGTCTTTTTAAAAAATCTCTATACACTTCTGACCTTTTAAGCTAAAAATCACAAGTACAACACTAAAGAAAAGGAATCCCAGGTCCCTCACGATCCCCACTCCTTAACACCCCCAAAGGCTCGCCAGTGTGGACAGAGATGAAGTACAAACTCCTTAACAAGGAGGTCAAGGTCCTAAGCCATCCATCATAGATGAGCTCTCTAACCTCAATTCCCAATGTTTTTTCATACCTTACATAACTCTGGCTTTTTTCACTGTGTATTCTTACCTTGGAGTAAAAGGATTTTCATTCTCAACCTACTGAGCTCTTTCTTGGTTTTAGAGAGCCCTTCAAATGCCACATCTGCTGAAGCTCCCCGTTAGGATTAAGTTCTCTTTCCTCCATGTCTCTAGTGCCACACAGACAATGGTTCATTCACTTGATTGGTTATTTATTGAGAACCTACTAAAGTCCAGTTAATGTCATTGAGGACAGTGATACAACAATGAACATGAGAGCAGAGCTCCCTGCCCACGTGGAACTTGGCATTAGGTCTATTTGTTTCTTTGAATGTTTAGAGACTTTATAACATATGTAAATTTAGTGTCACTCAGGTGTTTGTTTTTTCCTTTTTTTTTTTTTTTTTTTTTTTTTTGAGATGGAGTCTTGCTCTGTCGCCAGGCTAGAGTGCAGTGGTGCAATCTCGGCTCCCTGCAACCTCCACCTCCCTGGTTCAAGCAATTCTCCTGCCTCAGCCTCCGGAGTAGCTGGGATTACAGGTATGAACCACCACGCCCAGCTGATTTTTGTATTTTTAGTAGAGACAGGGTTTCACCATGTTGTCCAAGATGGTCTCGATCTCTTGACTTTGTGATTCACCCACCTTGGCCTCCCAAAGCGCTGGGATTACAGGAGTGAGCCACCGTGCCCAGACTCACTCCGGTTTTGAAATTCACTTTACTGGGTGTTTTATCTTCAGCAAGTCACTTAACCCTTGTGACTCAACTTCTCTACCTATAAAATTAGAATCTTATCATCTAATACACGGGACTGTTATATTAAAAGAGATATAACTGGCACCATGCATAGCACAGACAATAGAGCAGAGTGAGACTTTCAAAACCAAAACTTCCTATGCTTTCTAAAGGGAATAGAATACTCCATATTGACAAGCAAATAAATCTTGATCCTGCCCCTCTATATTAAAAAAAAAAAAATGTAGTAAGAAAAAAAGAAATACAACGTTTAAAACTTCTACCAGCTCAGCTCATCTATATTGCTACAGGGTAAGACCCAACCATAGATGGCATTTTGTTTAGCACTGCCAACAAAGAATTCATTTTTGGATAAGCGGAGTTGGAATCAGGGACAAAGTGGGGAGCTAAATGGCTTTGCTTGGGTTAAACAGAGGAATCTGAGTTTCTAGGGGCACATGTGGTAGGGAAATCTAATCTATCCTATGTAATCACATGAGGCTGGGGCATCAGCCTCCATGAGGACACTGGGCCCTGTGGTGAAGAGTGGCCAGAAAGAAGGCCAGAAGATTCTACTCTGCTATGTCATCCCACAAATCCCTAGTCACTGCCCAGCCAAGCATCAGCAAGTGCTGGCAGCTAGACCATCTACCCTGAATTTATTCACATTTCCACATCTCCACTGTGACTACCCTCATCTGAGTCCCCATCTCTTTTTGCCTCAACCACTGCAAAATCCTCCTAACTGGTCTCCCTGTCTCACCGCAGAGCACAATGGTATACTCTGGGCAGAGTATCTGGAGTGATCCTTTTACCATGTCCCTGCCACCCTAAAATTCTTCAATGGCCCGTCCCACCCAGGGAAGAAGAAGTAAAAGCCAAAGTCCTTCCCAAGACCTCTACAGCCTCACACTTTCTAAACATCTCACTATCTCATCTCAGTTCCTACCCTCTCAGCTCTACCTGGCTCATTTTTCTTTAGCCACACTGACCTCTGTATGGTTCCTTCATCACATCAAACCATCACACAATCCCATCAGCTTTGCCTGACACATAAAACATAAGCGCCTGGTTTGGCCCACAAGTCTCTTGGTACCCTGGTTCTTTCCTATTGCCCTGAGCTCCTCGTCTGCCACTGTCCTCCTTCTCTCACAAGGATCCTCTCACAATGCTCCTCAAATATTAGACACTCACTCCTGCCTCTGAAAGCATGGCCTGGTGCTTCAGTTTGCCTGAAATCCCTTTCTGCTGATCACCACAGTGCTGACTCCATCTGCAGTAATCCACATGTGTCGTGTAGAAGGTGCTGCCTTTGTTTATGGTAGGCTGTTGATGTCCCATGTAGATCCCAGGGACTCCTGTGTGTGCCATGGCTGACAGCTGACACTTGCAACCTTCTCTGAAGGATCGTGCTTAGCACACTGGAGTAGCCTTGCCTAGAGGCACCTGGGAATCATTCACCGCACTTGGAGTAGTGAGGTCAGTAGCCAATGACTGACTGCTGCAAGAAGAGCTCTCATGTACCAAGCCTCCCTCCTCTGCCTCAAATCAATCAGGACTGAAACTTTAGTATAATCTGCTTGTGGGATCAAGTTGAGGTTCGACTTTACTTGAAGCCACATCCTTGCTCATCTTCTCCTTGCCTTCTCTTGCTTCACTTACCCGCTGCACAAATCTATGCACACAACAATCCCTGCTTCAGGCTCTATTTCTGGCAACCATAGCCAAGGCACACATATAAATATTTGAAGGTTTATTTTCAAGAAAAACAGTCCTAATATTGGACTTTTAGAACAGTGTGTTAAACACAAATAATATACCTGAAGATGCATTTATATTACCAGCAAAAATAATACTTCCTGTATAATCACCCATCCTATTGAGTGAATTTTCAGTAACTCTAGCCATCTAAGATTCCTTAGTAGATCGACCACCTTTATATAACCAACAAATACACGTCTCTTGTACCCCAAAGTATATTCAGACCTGGTCAAAGTATCGAAAAAGATTTTAGTCACCACAACTACTAGTAAAGCTAGGAGAATAATTCCTAAGAAAATGAAATAATGGAGTAAGCATATTGTAAAATTCATTTAAATAAATGATACCCACTATTCTTTCAACATTGTGAGATGTGGATGTGAATCTGGAGCATTTATTACTGCATATTTTCTCAATGACCAAGAATATTCTCAGAAGTCTGAGGTAATTTGAAAATTCTCACAGCTCACATAACCTACAGCCATGGTTATGTGAGCCATGGCTCACATAGATTTACTTTCAGATGCCAAAATTCTAACCCAATACCCACACTCACGAGAAGACAATATACAAATTGGAAAGGCACTGTGAGTCCTTCACTAACAAAAGCATTCTTACTCCTTGTAGTGCCAATTTGTTTTCTTCAATGGAATCTACTCTTAAAGGTTTATAAACAAGATGAATTGTAAATAGTGGAAAACATCTGAATATCTCTGTGTTCTAGGGAGCTGCTTCAAACGTTCAAATGAACGTTCCTCCACCCACTTCATTCAGATCAATAACAAAGGCAATTCCATGTCAATTTATTCAGAAGTAGTCTAAGTTTTCTTCAATGGCTAGAAACACTGTTTCAAGGATTTAAGCACTACAATGTGGAGAAGTTTCCAAAATCTTATAATTTTTTATATAGTGGGTCAAAATCATGTCATTTTTTAGTGAAATATGCTTAAATATTATTCATGTTCAAGACTTCAAAAATATATACTGCTTTTCAAAAAAATGGCTTATTTTTTATTCATAATACAGACATCTATATCCTCATATGAATAAAAATAGCAAATGTATATTTAGCAGGTAATGATCTTAGTGTTTTGAATAGATTATTTAATCCTCATAGCCCTAGGAGTCATACACTCTTGTTAGCTTCTTTTATAGGTGATAAAACTGTGAAAGAGATGAATCAATGCAGTCAGCACATGGATAGTATATCTGGGATTTCCAAGTCAGATAATCTGGCTCTCCTGTCCATGTTCTTAATGATTACAGGACAGTGCTTCTGAATATGCACAACAAACCCATATTCTCATCTACATCTTTTCATCTACGAAAATGGTACCACAAATAATGAACCAAGTAGTCATATGGCAACTGGTTGAAGATGGAACAATTCAAGATCAGGTAAAAACTGTTTTGTAAATTCTATACACAGGATGAAAATATGCTACAGTCAAGAAAAAAGAAATTAAGAAAAAGAGCCGTTCTTTCATTCATGGATAACATAAATTTATGTATATTTAGAGTCATGTGCAGATATCAGCTGTGTGACACATACATATCACTAGAGTCTAGAGCTTGAAAAGTCTATAAAAATAATACATTTCAAATAGTTCATTTTAAAAAAGGTAATAGATCAAGAAAAATAATGACATGTAAAAATCTTACACAGCTGTCAGATGAGAAAGCTAATAATAAAACTGTAGTATTTGGACACCCAAGCCACTATATCTTTTTAAGTTGGTTTATATTTAATTGATGTTCAAATTTTCCATCCATAAAATTAATACCAACTTACACTCTCACCAGAAATGTATGAGTGTGCCTGATTTCCTACAGCATTGCCATTAAAGTAAGTTTTCAGACTTTCGTACTATTGATACACTCATAGGTGAAAATAATTCAAGAGTATAATTTTCATTTCATTTGACATGGTATTTTTGACTCCTCATATGTTCGGGGGCCATTCTTGTTTCCATTTCTGTAAATTGCCTATTCATATCCATTTCTCATATTTTTCTACAGAATATTGGTCTTTTTATTATTGATATCCAATGTATTTTATGCATTAGTCAAGTCAATGTATCTACTTTCTCATGTATGTGCAGCAACCATGTTTGTTTGTTTGTTTGTTTATTTATTTATTTATTTTGAGACAGAGTCTCACTCTGCCACCCAGGTTGGAGTGCAGTGGGACCATCTCAGCTTACTGCAACTCCACTTCCCAAGTTCAAGTGATTCTCCTGCCTCAGCCTCTCAAGTAGCTGGGATTACATGTGTGCACCACCACGCCCAGCTAAATTTTGTATTTTTAGTAGAGACAGGGCTTCACCGTGTTAGTCAGGCTGGTCTTGAACTCCTGACCTCAGGTGATCCACCCGTGTCGGCCTCCCAAAGTGCTGGGATTACAGGTGTGAGCCATGGTGCGTGGCCTCCATGTATATTTATATAATGAATTATATGTTCTTTAATCTTCTAATGCTAGTTTTATTTTCACAGTAGACAGTGATATTCAAAAAGAATAAAATATAAATAAAAATTATAGATCAGTATCAATTATGAACACAAATATAAAATTAATAAAATAGTAACAAACTGATGATCACCTCAACAGTTAACACCTATTTAAGATTTAAATTTTGAATAAACTGGAAATAGAACATTGCATTCATCATAATAAGAAAACATTAAGTAAAACTAAAACAAAATTTTGATATTTGTAATAAATAGCAACATAGAACATAAATTCACAATAAGCAAGACAAAATAGTATTGTAGAAATATAAAAACAGACAGTAGAACAGAAGAGTGAGTCCAGAAAAAAAATCCAAGAATATATAAGTATTTAATCTATGATAAAGGCTGTATTGTAAAAAGTATTGTAGAGTTCTTACATGCAATTATAGGAAAGTTGTTCTCAGCTTAAAGTGGCCTCTTATAAGGATAAGATATTTATGTAAGTCTCATGGTGGCTACAAAACAAATAGAGTAATTCTACAAAATACTTTTAAAAAGGACTCAAAGCATACAACCACAGAAAAGTATCAAACCACAAAGAAAGATAGCAAGAGAGACAGTAACGAGGGAACTATAAAACAACAATAAAAAACAATTTACAAAATGGCAGTAGCAAGCTCTTACCTAGCAATAATTACCTTAAATGTAAATGGATTAAATTACCCAATAGAAAGACACAGAGAATCTAAACAAATTTTTTTTAAAAGATCCAACCATATACTGCCTATAACAGGGTCACTTCACTAGTCATGACACATATAGACTGAAAATGTAGGCCTGGAAAAAGATATTTCATGCAACTATAAACTGAAAGTGAGCAGCAGTAGCTACACTTATATCACACAAAGTAGACGTTAAGTAAAAAAATTATTAAAAGGGATGAGAAGATTATTACATAATGATAAAGGGGTTAGTTCACCATGAAGATATAACAATTAAAATATATTTGCACCCAATATTAGAGTGCCTATATACAGAAAGCAATTATTAAATAACCAGAAAAGAAAGATAGACTGCAATACTGTAATAGTAGAGGACCTTAATACCCACTTTCGACAATGAATAGATTATCTAAACAGAATATCAACAAACAAACATTGGACTTGAATTAAACTTTAAAACAAATGGATCTAACAGACATAAACAGAACAATCCATCCAACAAGAGCAAAATATACATTTTTCTCAAGTGATCATCAAACATTCTTCAGGATAGACCATGTTAGGCCACAAAACCGAATTTAACAAATTTAAGAGGACTGAAATAATATTATTTTTTTCAGATCACAGTGGTGTGAAACAAGAAATGGATGAGAAAAAATCTTGAAAAATACACAAATAAGCAGAAACTAAACAATATGCTCCTTGAACACCATTGGGTCACAGAAGAAACAAAAAAAGAAAATTTAAAAAAACACTTTGAGACAAATGTTTGAGACAAATGAAAGTGGAACTACAACACACCAAAACATATGGAATGAAGCAAAAGCAGTCCTGAAAGGGAAATTTATAGTGATAAGTGTTTATATCAAAAAAAGAAGAAAGGGCTAGACGCCATGGCTCATGCCTGTAATCCCAGCACTTTGGGAGCCAAGGTGGGTGGATCACTTGAGGTCAGGAGTTCAAGACCAGCCTGACCAACATGGTGAAACCCCATCTCTACTTAAAAATGCAAAAATTAGCCGGGCATGGTGGCGGGTGCCTGTAATCCCAGCTACTCAGGAGGCTGAGGCAGGGGAATCACTTGAACCCAGAAGGCAGAGGTTGCAGTGAGCCAAGATTGTGTTACTGCACTCCAACCTGGGCAACAGAGCAAGACTCCATCTCAAAAAAAAGAGGAAGAGGAAGAGGAAGAGGAAGAGGAAGAAGAAGAAGAAGAAGAAGAAGAAGAAGAAGAAGAAGAAGAAGAAGAAGAAGAAGAAGGAAGAAGAAGAAGAAGAAATAAACAATCTAAGGTCATACCTCAAGGAGCTAAAAAGAGAAATACAAACTAACATCTAAATTAGTAGAAGAAAGAAAATGACAAAGATCAGAGAATAAATAATAAAATAGAAACTAAAAAAGTAATTTAAAAACAACCAAACTAACAGGTTTTTGTAAAGATACACAAAATTGACAAACCCTTAGTTAGATGAATTATAAAAAAAAAAGAGAGCCTTCTCAAATAAATAAGATAGAGAGCCTTCTCAAATAAATAAGATCACAAAAGAAAGAAGAGACATCACAAATGATACTACCAAAATACAAAGGATCATAAGAAACTAATATGAAAAATCATATGCCAAGACACTGGATAATCTAGAAGAAATGGATAAATTCCTAGACACATACAACTTTCCAAGACTGAATCATGAAAAAATAAGATATCTGAACAGACCAGTAGTAAGTAGATTGAATCAGTAACAAAAAGACCCCCACCAAAGGAAAGCCCAGTATTGGATGGCTTTACTGCTGAATTCTATGAAACAATTAAAGAACTAATACCAATACTTCTAAAGCCCCCGACCAAAGGAAAGCCCAGTATTGGATGGCTTTACTGCTGAATTCTATAAAACAATTAAAGAACTAATACCAATACTTCTCCAACTCTCCCCAAAAATTGAAGTAATGACATTGACATTGTACTGCCATAAAAACAGGCATGTCAACCAATGAAACCGGATGGAAAGCTCAAAAATAAACCCATGTATTTATGGTGAACTGATTTCTGACATAGGTACCAAGAACACACAATGGGGAAAATACAATCTCTTCAATAAATGGTGTTGAGACCACTGAATATTCACATGCAGAAGAATAAAATTAGGCTCTTATATAATATGTAAAAATCAACTCAAAATAGATCAAAAACTTAACTATAAGACCTGAAAGTGTAAGACAACTAGAAGAAAACATTAAGGGGAAGCTCCACAACATTGGTCTGGGCAGTTATTTTTTGGGTATAACTCCAAAAGCACAGGCAATAAAAGCAAAGGAAAAATAGACAAACGGGTGGCATCAAACTAAAAAGTTTCTGCACAGCAAAGGAAACAATAACAAACTAAAGAGACAACCCACAGAATGGGAGAAAATATTTGAAAACCATACATCTGATGGTATATGGAACTCAAACAACCCAAAGCAGGAAAACAAATAACCTGATTAAAAATTGGACAAAGGGCCTGAAGAGGCATTTCTCAAGAAAGAGATGCAAATGGCTGACAAGTATATGAAGAAATTCTCAGCATCACTAATCATGTGGAAAATGTATATTAAAAACAAAAGGAGATACCACCTTACATTTGTTAGAATGGCTTGAATCAGAAAATGAAAGAAAACAAATGCTGGGGAAGATGTAGAGAAAAAGGAGCTCTTACATATTGATGGGGGAAATGTAAATTAGCATTGCCATTATGAGAAATGGTATGAAGATTCTGCCATAAACTAAAAACAGAACTACCATATGACCCAGTAATCCCACTTCTGAGTATACATCATAAGGAACTGAAATCAATATGTCAAAGAGATCTCTGCACTCCCACATTCATAGCAGCATGATTCACTGTAGTAGTCTATTTTCACACTGCTATAAAGAACTACCTGAGACTGGGTAATGTATAAAGAAAAGAGGTTTAATTAACTCACACTTCTGCATGGCTGGGAAGGCCTCAGGAAAATTACAAACATGGCAGAAGGCGAAGGGGGAGCAAGGCATGTCTTTCATGGTGGCAGGAAAGAGAGAGAGAAAGCGAAAAAAGCCACACACCTTTAAGCCATCAGATCTTGTAAGAACTCACTCACTATTGTGAGAACAGCAATGGGGTAATGATCCAATCATCTCCCATGATGGAATCATCTCCCACTAGGTTCTTCCTGTGACACATGGAGATTACAATTCGAGGTGAGATTCGGGTAGAGACATAGAGCCAAACCATATTATTCACAATAGTCAAGATACGGAATCAACCTAAGTGTGGATAAATGGATAAAAAATTGTTATATAAATTCAATGTAATACTATTCAGCCTTAAAAAAGGGCAAAATGCTGTTATTTGCAACAACATGGATGAATCTGGAGGACACTATGCTACATGAAATTATCAGGGCACAGAAAGAAAAATACCACATGCTCTCAGTTTTATGTAGACTATAACAAAGTTGAACTCATAGAAGTAGGGAGTATCATGGCTACTAAAGGCTGAGGTGGTGGGGGTGGGGAGGGAGGGAATGAGGAGTTGTTGATGGAAGGGTGCAAAGTTTCAGGTAGAAAGGAGAAACATATTTTGAGATCTACCGCACAGCAGGATGACTATAATCAATAATAATGTGTTATGTGTTTCAAAGTAAGAGAGTAAATTTCAAGTGTCTCCCCATAAGAAATGGTGAGCAAGATGATGAATATGTAATTAGCTTGATTTAATCATGCCACATTGTATACATATATCAAAACATCATATTGTGCCCCCAAAATGATAGAATTATGGTTTGTGAATCAAAATAACATGAATAAGTTTTAAATAAAAATAAATAAGTACATAAAAATCTAAAGAAAAATAAAGTATATGGTGGAATGAAGAACCCAAGCCAAGAGGATCCAAATAGCTAGCCTACAAATCTCAACAATACATTAAACAGGCAACGTATTATTTAGACTAGGTCACACATATTATTATGTATTTTAATATTTTTCTGCTACAGCAGATTTGTTCAGTTTCTGGTACTATATATGAAAATCAAACTAAAGTAACTACAACATTATTCTTATCCTCAACACGCTAGAGCTAAAGGGTGCCGCCACATTCAGTCTCTTTTCAGCCAGGGTTTAAAGTACATAGATGCTATGTTCTGTTAACCTTTTTCAGCAGGTTGATGCCTTTTGGGAATCGTTGGTTTCCTAAGACAAGATGTGTGGGGCTTTGGGAATATTTTAATTAAACTATAAAGTCACAGATAATTTTCTGCATTTGTCCTTATCAAAATCAGGGAAGCAATGGAAACCTCCAGAAAACTCCAGGAACTTGATGTTACTGGATACTGGTACATCAGAATATGTGCTGGAAATCTCCAATCCTAACTCCCCCAACTCCTGCCTCTACTGAGGGTCATTTTCCTCTTTCTGGTTTTGATTTCCTCTTCATTCTTTTTGTCAGTCTTCACATACTTTCCTCTCATATACAAAAGGCACACTTTTTAAAAACAGAGTTCATCTTTGCTTTCACACAGTAAAATGCATAATATTGCTTTGTGTGTGTGTGTGTGTAAAATAGAGCTTTGCTTCTTTGAGGCTGTCTTTAGTATCAGATGTTAAAAATTCTTCATTTGAATTTTTGGAATTTGTTTCGTGTCTTCTTGGTCAGCAGTTGAAATGTTTCAGATGATTGGCTTCTAAATAACCAATATTTTATCATACTTCATGTTTTTTCCCTAAGATGTGCCATGTAAGTATGAATAAAATGGAAACTAATTTCATTCTGTGTAAAAATTATAGTTCAACATAGAAACAAATTAGAAATGTGATCAAGGCATTTGATGTCAGATCAATATAGAAGATTAATACTGACCAAAAAGCAGTATTCTGGAGAGAAGCATTTTGGGGTTGGAGTGTGAAAATTTTATCAATGTATTGTTCAAAATGATAGGCATTTAACATGGCAGACAACTATAATAATAGCACTTCTTCTACCACATTTTCCTTTAATCAGCAATACACTCTTCCAGTTTCCACAGTAAGACAATCAATTTCTGATTACAAATGCAAGCACAGCAATTTAGGCCTAGACTAGGGAAAATGAGGAGTATATTTGTAGTTCAGAGAAAATTTGAAATTAGCCTATATCACTCATCTGAGAAGCTCTATTTGATATTGACAATTAAGATCGAGAATAAGAACTTAAAAAGGAAAATTTCCAACTGAATGCAAACTAGATTTTATAGAAAACTCATACTTTTTATGCAAAATAAAAGATTTCAGAACTGCTGCTAGATGAATGGTATTTAATTATATCAGTTGAACTGAATTAAAGCAGAAACAAATGACAATTAGACACCAATGTGTGAATGACTAATGGGAACATGAATAATCTCAGTAGGCTCTATTTGTTTGGATTAATGCACAGAGTTGCCAAATTATAATCTAAAATGCTTAGATATGAAATTTTTCTTCTTAGATTTTTTATTACTTCTTTTAAAAATAAGGATCAACCTCACTCATTATAACAGAAAACAGAAATACCAATATAGTTAGATGGTATGCTAACTCTAAAGTGATTTCTAAAGAGTAAAAAAAAAAAAAATCATTTCCAAAATGGCTTGTATCATATGCATAAAAACAAATAAAAATAATGTATATGGCTTGGAAACATCTTTCACTAGTGTAAAACCTTCAGGAGAACGACTCTCTCTTACTGAATTAAGTGCATTTGTAAACGAAGGTAAAGGCCAATGAAGTCATTAGACAAACCTGAAATAGTACCTTACTCACTCGTAAGCATTAACTTGCCTTCCGGAGCACATAACTCATGACCACTAGTGGCTAAAGCATCAAGGAAAAGATTAGCATCCTATAAAATCCCTAAAGGTCTGGTTTACAGAACAGGACAATTATATGTTAACAGATTTGTGAAAAACACAAAACCAGCATCTGAGCACATAATACCTGTGACTTCCATATTGCTGAGCAGGTACCTGGTGCTTCACAATAACATTTAATTTAATCTCTCTGAAAACCCTCTGAAGTTGTAGCAGTAGTCCTATCTGCTGATGAAACCCAATGTCACACACCATCCTTACAAATACTTGTACAACAATGCTCAAATACTTGTACAACAATGCTCACTATATATGAAGATAATCACTTTGTTGCAAATCATAGCACTTAACCTGTAAAGAGCATTGTGGACACCATCTTAAAGAGTTTCCAATAATTTTACTCTATTAGTTGCAGATGGAAAATATAATTACAAATGCCTAGTCTAGCTTTCAAAATAAGATTTTATCATCTTGCAGTCAGGTCAAATCAATGATCATCAGAAATAATCTGTTGATTTTTCAAGCCTTAGGAATACATGGTCTAACTTATGATCCTAGAATAATTTTAATGAGTAAAATGATAGTGCGAATGCTTGAGAAGTAATTTTTCCAAATGCTATAAAAATTTTTATTGGTTCATTATTCCAGTTTAATGTGCTATCATTCAAATTTTCAAAATTCGCAGACTAAATGGGATATATGCATCTAGGTTGGCAAGAAAGCTAGCAGTTGGCCTAAGGCTGAAATAAATTTATGGTTTCTTATAAAATGTGAAAGATTCCTAAGGTATCTTTGAAAGAAAATAAGTGAAGGCCGACGTAAATTTAAGTTTTATGTACAAGGAACAAATGAGTATCAACAAGTGAAGTAAAATGTTAAGGTACTATCATAGTTTATAAGGAGAAACTCTAAACAGTACACACTGGGTAATCGACAACGGAGAAAGTGAATGCAAATGTAAATATATATGAGTGGAAAAATTATGGAGATTTGATTTTCACAATCTGATGACATTTCAATAAAGCTTCTATAGAAACTATATATATAATAGCATATATAAATAAATGGTGAATGTTCCCTAATATGAAAGTATTACTATATTCAGTGATATAGTTTACACTTACTAAACTAAGAAATACGTTTCCTTGGTTGGGCGCGGTAGTGGCTCATGCCTATAATGCCAGCACTTTGGGAGGCCGAGGCGGGCAGATCAACTGAGGTGAGACCAGCCTGGCCAACATGGTGAAACCCCATCTCTACCAAAAATACAAAAATGAGTTGGGCATGGTGGTGCATGCCTGTATCCCAGCTACTCATGGGGCTGAGGCAGGAGAATCCCTTGAACCCAGGAAGTGGAGGCTGCAGTGAGCCGAGATCGCGCCATTGCACTACAGCCTGGGTGACAGAGCAAGACCCTGTCTTAAAAAAAAAAAAAAAAAAAAAAAAAAAAAAAAAAATCTGTGCCCCAGGAGAATGATCTTCATGTAATAAGTAGGATTATACATGCTCTGTAATAAGTATAAACTATATCACCGTAAGATCTTTTGAATGTCTCAGGGATGGCAAGGATATTCCTGTCATTGCCATTAATACCTTCATGTGCCAGCAGAGGAAAGGCTGACACGGTGGGGTTTTGATCCTCTCACCTTCTTGACAGTTGGTGCAGCTAGTCCACTTTCAGATATTTAGCCAAGTGAGATAAACATACATCCTTACAAATACTTGTACAACAATGCTCAGAATATGTACTTGTTTTTAACAACCATGCATTGGACACAACCCAAGTCAGCAGCGGTGGTTAAACAAAGTATGCTATATCCATATAAATGGAATCCTTTCCAGCAATAAAAAGGAATAAAGTATTACATACAAATGAATGCATCTCAAAATAATTCTGATGACTAAAAAGATCCATAAAAAATACATTCTGTATAGTTCAATTTATATAAACTCTAGAAAATGTGAACTCATTGATAGTAAAAGAAAGCAGATCATTGGCTAACTGGAGAAGGGGGAAAGGAGTGAGTGTGAGGGATAAAAAACAGGTGATGAATATATCCATTATCTTGATTGCTGGCATGGCTCAACTTATCACATTCTATAATATATATAGTTAATTGTTGATATCTCAATTAAGCTTTTAAAAAAAGTAGTACTATAAGCATATTAGAGATTTGAAATGATTTCATTGTAATATTTAAAATAAAAAAGAGTTAAATGTGGTAGAGGCGAAGGGATGTGAACCAGGGGGAGGGAGTAGGCTGTGGTCAGGGACTGATAGGTTCAGAAAGCCATTTTCTATACTTTACCTATTAACTATGTGCGTGAATCTCACTGATACTTTAGAAAATAGTTATTCATTTGAGAAGAGATCTTCAAATTTGACAATGGAAAAGTGATGATATGGATTTTCCACTATAAACTGAATACAAGTTTTTTGGTTTCTTTGGTTTCATTTTGTTTTGTTGAGATGGAGTCTCACTCTGTCGCCCAGGCTGGAGTGCAGTGGCCTGATCTCAGTCACTGCAACCTCTGCCTCCCGGGGTTCAAGCGATTCTCATGCCTCAGCCTCCCAATTAGCTGGGATAACAGGCTTGTGCCACCACCCCTGGTTAATTTTTTTGTGTTTTTATTAGAGACGGGGTTTCACCACGATGGCCAGACTGGTTTCAAACTCCTAACCTCAGGTGATCTGCCTGCCTCGGCCTCCCAAAGTGCTGGAATTACAGGCATGAGCCACAGCCCCGGCCCTGAATACAAGTTCTGACTTGGTTTTCCAATATTTTAATACATTTCAGTAGATTCACTCTAGCCCACTTTCTTTAATGACGAATGCCACTTATCAGTAAGTGATTGACTAGAGTTAGAGAGGTAAGATCTATGGTTACAAAACCATAGAGTAAAATTAACAGGTTGAATTAATTATTTTAGAATAGTAAAACTTAAATTGTAATGAAAAGTGCCAACACTGGCACAGCAGTCTGAAAGCATTTTTTAGCCCACTTATCATCTGTACTCCAGAATGTTCTCCCTTCTGTCCAGAAAATATGATGTCAGCCCAGGTGTCTCCTAATGGGAGACTAAGAATTTGAAGGATATTTGTGGATTAAGATGAATCTCTACATTTCCTGAGCCCCTGTCTCTCATTACTAATACTCTTGGCTGGATCTTAGTTTACTTTGGGATCTAGGTTTGGATATATATATATATATATGAGCAAGGAGAGCCAGTCTGAGTTCCAAAACTGAAGAACTTGGAGTCCGATGTTCTAGAGCAAGAAGCATCCAGCATGGGAGAAAGATGTAGGCTGGGAGGCTAGGCCAGTCTCTTTGTTCACATTTTTCTGCCTGCTTATATTCTAGCTGCACTGGCAGCTGATTAGATGGTGCTACCCAGGTTAAGGATGGGTCTGTGTCTCCCAGCCCACTGACTCAAATGTTCATCTCCTTTAGCAATAGACACACCCAGGATCAATACTTTGTGTCCTTCCATCCAATTAGGTGGACACTCAGTATTAAACATCACACCTTCCAATGTTTCTGGTTTCTTTGGTTTCACTAAAACATCATTCTTGTGAATTTGTTGCAATATCAAGTGTTGGTAAGTTTCAAATCAATCAAATTCTACACATAAACAAGAAGGCCAAGAGTGATATAGAGAAAGGTCCTTTTATATATATGCCAAGTTCTTAATCAATTAATTACCCATATCTTGTTTCCTGTAAGTGATGAATACGAAAGAAATGTATAACAGGGGATGGACTTTCTCAGTGGAATCACTTTCACACACTAAGCTAGGATTAAAAAATTTAGAAATACTTCTTACTGAGCATCTCCTATGTCTACGACACTGCAAAGCACCGAGGGGAGGGGAGACCAAGACACTGGCTACTTATGCTTCATTCTTTGTATTTAAGTTATGCTTGATGAACTCCTAAAACATTTTCATATTTACTCCTAATAATGACAGAAGATAATTTTGTGTGAATGTGTGTACCATCTAGTGAAATCATCAGCAAATATAACATTTCCTCAAGAAATTTCAATGGGAAATAAACCATAAACACAGGCATCCATTCTTACTGTTTAAAGTTACTAATACTTACTTTATACAATTGTTACTGTTCCGCATCTATAATCACTACATCACATAAAATTCTAAACATATTTAAATATGATACTGTGTTATATTCAAATAATTTTTGTGCTCAAGTGAAAATATTTAACACTGTGTCATTTTACTCAATTTTAAAATAATGTTACAGTTTTATCACGCAAAATAACTTTAAAATATAAATTGCAGGACACAGAAAATTTGGTAAAGGATTTACTGTTTATCTCCGGGACTATTTATTCATAGCTACTTTAATTTTGAATAGACAACCTGTGAAATATATTTCTCTGTAGATTTTCTTCTAAGCAAAAACCACAAAAGTAAGGTAGTTAGCCATCATCTATCTTGTATTTATTATTTTATTTGGCATTTATTACATAATCATATTTTTATAGTATTACTTTCTCTAATCTATGTTACATCAATGGCTAACTTGAACTGGTTTAGGAAGATAATTCTAAAATATAAATTATTAGTTATACAACATAATTGTTATGTATGATATGATCAGTTCATATTTTTTTTTCCAAAATGACAGTAACTTTGGAAAAGAAGCGAATTCATGAATAATAGTATCTTAAATTTGTGTTTCGGCTATGATTCTTCTATATATACAAAAACTTAAAAATAAATCTCTCCCTCAGCAGAACACTTCTTCACTACCACAGACTGACTAATTACCTCACACAGGCTTGAAAGTTGCAGTTGTTGGACCTCAAGTATTAAATCTCAGTGTCTCTTGCCTTATTTTCTAGGTCCTACAAAATCAGCAGTCATCCTAGTTATTAAACCTTGATGTGCCTTTCACCAATATAAGACCACTGTCTGGTCAAGTATGTGTCCTTACAACCCCCCCAATGTCACACATAGATTTTTATTTTATTTTTATTTTAAAGTTCCAGGATACATGTGCAGAACAAGCAGGTTTGTTATATAGGTATACGTGTGCCATGGTGGTGTGCTGCACCTATCAATGCATCATCTAGATTTTAAGCCCCACCTGCATTAGTTATTTGTCCTGATGTTCTCCTTCCCCTTGCCCCACATCCCCCAACAGGCCCCTGTGTGTGATGTTCCCCTCCCTGTGTCCATGTGTTCTCATTGTTCAACTCCCACTTATGAATGAGAACGTGCGGTGTTTGGTTTTCTGTTTCTGTGTTGGTTTGCTGAGGATGATGCTTCTAGCTTCATCTGTGGCCTTGCAAAGGACACAATCTCATTCCTTTTTATGGCTATTCCATGGTGTATATGTGGCACATGGAGTTTTAAGTCAATTCTTACTAAGGAAGCAGAAGCAAAATGATATACATCTTCCTGAATCTTTTTTAAAAATTTCATTTTAAGGACATTAAATATGAAAGTTATCCATTGAATGTATAAATATATATTTTCCGGAAAATAAATAACATAGACAAAGCCTAGAATTCTGGGCCCAAGAGTAAGTATAAATAAATATTGTTGCCTATTGTCAGGTCATTTTCAGAGCTCCTAAAACATGAACTTGCTAGATTCTGTGATATGGTTAAAAAAAGACAAAAAAAAATACATTTTGATGACATTTTCTCCATTGTTTTCTGATTATTGTTTATAACTTGTTTTCTTTTGCATTTTCTACTTACTGATCAAAATCACAAAAGCCATAAACATTACATGGTATCATTTGATTTTTAGTAGTAAGTCATGTTTTTAAAATCTTTAAACAATTTTTTATGGACCTCTAAATAGGGATACAGAAAATAAACAGAAGGAAATACCAAAACTTACGTACCTATTTCAAATATGCCTAAGACTGACCAAATTCTTACCATACACAACTTATATTTATTACATAGTAACACTTTTATTTTTCTTTAAGAGATGGGGTCTTGCTCTGTCCCTCAGACTGGAGTGCAGTGATGATCACAGCTCACTGCAGCCTCAGTCTCCTGTACTCAAGCAATTCTCCAACCTCAGCCTCCCAAGAAGCTAGGATTACAGCTACGTGCCACAACGCCCAGCTTATTTAAATTTTTTTTTTAGTAGGGGGTCTGGCTATGTTGCCCAGGCTGGTTTTGAACTCTAGCTTCAGGCCTCCCAAACCTTAGCCTCCCAACCTTAGCTTCCAACCTTAGCCTCTCAAAGTGCTGGGATAATAGACGTGAGTCACCACACCCAGCCGGGAATAATATGTTTATATGGATGTCTCTGATATCTTCCGCACTGAAACAGATGATCTGCGTTTAAGGATCTAGAATAACAATAGACAAAAAAAGCCTTTTTTTTTCAAGTTTTCATAGGAACATTTCTAGAAAAAGATCCTATTCTAGACCAAACCTCTAATAAACTTCAAGCAGCTTAGACTGTAGAAACCAAATTACATAACCATCAAGCAACACATGTATTTTTAAAAATCGTAATCAAACCATAATCAGAAAGCCCCGACTAACAGGAAAAATAATTCCTCATAAATAACAACCATATAAAAGAGGGAAGCAAAAATACAATTACATATCTTTTAAATAACAAGAATAATAATTTCTATTACAAATAAAAGTATTTCAAGAGAGAAATGTCTAGAATAGGCAAATTTCTAGAGATAATATCTTAATAGTTTCCTAGATCTGGGACCAAAAAGCCATTTGGTGGATGATAATTAAGGGTTTTTTTCCTTAGAATAATCAAAATGCTTCAAAATTGACTGTGGTGATATACGTGCAACTCTGTGAATACACTAAAAGTCATTGTGTGTTACACTGTAACTGAGTGAATTATGTGGATATATGAATTATATTTCAATAAAACTGCTAAAAAGAGGCATTAAATAAAGAATTCAAAAACTCAGTAAAAGAAGTTTAATAATGGAAAGCAAAAGAAAAAAATATGGTAGAGTAGAAATAAGAAATCCATTATCAAAACTAGAAGAATTGGTACGTCAGTTCAGGAGACAGCATACAAAGAACACCAAAGCATAAATAAATCCAATCAAGGAAAAAAATTAATAAATTTGCAATAAGAATATATTGGTCATACTAAAATTTAAAATATAATATATGTATGATATGACTCAAATTTTACAAAGAAAAAAGGCATGCAGAGATGTGGGAATAATTTAAGAGTGATTAATGCTAAAAAATGAGATTTGAGATTTATTTTTTCTCCTTTTATGTATTTTCTTAAGACTCTACATAAGAACTTTTCTCTTTTACAGTGAAGATAATTGTTTAAAATTACCCACAATATTAAAAGAAAAACATGAACTCAAATAACTCAATAGCAAAAGAACAAATTTTTTAAAAGTGGGCAAAGGGACTGAATAGACATTTCTCCAAATAAGATATCCAGATGCCCAGCAGATCTATGAAAAAATGCTCAATATCACTAATCATCAGTGCACTGTAATTTAAAAGCACAGTGAGATATTTACACTTGTTAGAATTGTTATCATCAAAAGGACAAAAGATAACGAGTGTTTGTGGGGATGTGGAAAAATGGAACCCTTGCAGATTGTTGGCAGGAAAGCAAAATGGTGCAGCTGCTATAAAAAACAGTACGGAGGTCCCTCAAAAAATTCATATATATATGAATGAATATCTCCAAAGGAAATGAAATCAGTATTCAAAGAGATAGCTTCACTCTCATGTTTGTCGCAGCATTATTCACAAGAGCCAAGGTATGGAAACAACCTAAGCATCCACCAATGGATGAATAGAAGAAGAAAGTGTGGTAGATATAGACAATGGAATACTATTTAGCCTTAAAAGAAGGACTAAGATTACTACAAGAGTATTGTAATACAAAGAGCCAGTGCTTGAGGCAATGAGAAAACAAAGAAATCCTGTCATTTATGACACTATGATGAACCTGGAGAATATTTATGCATGTGAAAGAAGCCAGACACAGAAAGACAAATATCACACAATCTCACTTACATATTGTATTAGTCCATTCTCCCATTGCTAATAAAGACATACCCGAGACTGGGTAATTTATAAAGAAAAAGAGGTTCAATGGACTCACAGTTCCACATGGCTGAGGAGGCCTCACAATCATGGTGGAAAGCGAAAGGTATGTCTCACATGGCAGCAACCAAGAGAAATGAGAGCCAAATGAAAGGGGAAACTCCTTATAAAACCATCAGATATTGTGAGACTTATTCACTACCACGAGAATAGTATGAGGGAAACCAACCCCCATGATTCAACTATCTCCTGCTGGGTCCCTCCCACAACACATGGGAATTGTGAAGCTACAATTCAAGACGAGATTTGGATGAGGACACAGCCAAACCATATCCTATATGGAATCTAAAAAAGCTGGACTCATAGAAGCAAAGAGTAGAAGGGTGCTTACCAGAAGCTGGGAGATGGGAGAGTTGGGATGATATTGGTGATAGGACATAAACTTTTAGTTAAATAGGAGAAATAAATTCAAGACATCTACTGTACAACATGGTGACTATTGTTAATCACAATGTATTGCATTCTAGAAAATCACTGGGAGCAGATTTAATTGTTCTCACCACAAATAAATTACTATGTAAAAAATTATTAAAATCCAATAAATTTTTTGTAGAATGCAAATGTGGTACACACATTTAGTTTTCTTTTCAAAGGAAAGTTTTTTATTTATTTTAGTTTATAGAAATATTGTTTCATTCTGGCAGCCAAGAACTCCAAGAGATAGGTCCTTCTTCCAGTCTCGACAGATGAACCAAACATAGCAATCTCATCTCTTACCTGATACTATTTGTGTTCCCCAAAATTCATGTGTTGAAGCTCCAATCCCTAATGTGACAGTATTTTAAGATGGGGCTTTGGGGGCTAGTAATTAGAGTTAGAATAAGTCTTGATTATGGGGCCTTTGGACCAGGATTAGTGGCTCTACAAGAAAGAGACAGAGAGAGAGAGAGAGAAAGAGAGAGAGAAAGAGAGACTCTCTCCACAAGCATGTATGGAGGAAAGCCATGTAAGGACACAGCAAGGTGGTGACTATCTGCAAGCACGGAAGAGAGCCCTCACCAAAATGGCGGCACCTTGAACCAAAATGGTGGCACCTTGACCTTGAACTTCCCAGTCTCCAGAATCATGAGAAGTAAATGTTTAAGCCACCTAGTCTATGGCTTATGTGTTACGACAGCCCCAGCCGACTAAGACACTACCCTAGCAATAACACCTGGTCTTGAAGACACTAACTACCCTAGCAATAATACACAGTCTTGAAGTGACTACCCTAGCAATAGCACCTGGTCTTGGAATGCTATGATAAAAGCACCTTGTGGTGGATTACGAGGAAGGACTTTGCTGCCTGGTAAATCAGAGACACCAATAATCTATGCTTGTTTTTTTAAGCTAAATACATCATGATTAAATAATGTAAAAGAATGTAAGGATAATTCAGCATTAGAATATATGTATTCACATAATTAACATTAACAGATTGAAGAGGAACAAACCTTATAATCATCTCAACAGACGCAGCAAGTGTCTGATAAAATTCAATACTACTTCCAATTAAGAAAAACACCCTTAGCAAATTAAGAACATAAAAAATTGATATGGCTGGGCATGGTGGCTCATGCATGTAATCCCAGTACTTTGGGAGGCCAAGGAGGGCAGATCATGAGGTCAGGAGATTCAGACCATCCTGGCTAACATAGTGAAACTCCATTTCTACTAAAAATACAAAAAATAGCTGGGTGTGGTGGCGCACGCCTGTAGTCCCAGCTACTCAGGAGGCTGAGGCAGGAGAATCACTTGAACCCAGGGGGTGGAGGTTGTAGTGAGCTGAGATCATGCCACTGCACTCCAGCCTGGGCAGCTGAGCAAGACTCTGTCTCAAAAAAAAAAAAAAAAAAAAAAAAAGATGGATATTGTCCCACAAATTGCACCTTCAATACAATTCTAGTTAAAATCTCCAAAGAAATTTTCATGAAACTTGACAGCTTATTCTAAAATTCCTATAGATGGTAAGATACCAACAATGTCAAAAAGGATATAAACAAATTGGGGGAACTCATCTCACTAAATACAAAATTTGTAAACCTACAACAACAAAGGCAGTTTGATACAGAAAAATAGTCTCATGGGACATAATACAGAGTACTCAGTTACTATTCATAGATGGTACTGGCTTGGTGGCTCTCCTTATGGAAAAGATGAAATGAAAGTCTTACCTCCCATCTTAAAAATAAATTAGCAGTTAAATAATTAACAATGTATAGGTGGACATTATAAGAATAAAACACAGAGAAGAAAGCTTACAATTTCAGGATCAAA
The DNA here is from genome assembly GCF_024542745.1 of Macaca thibetana thibetana. Lineage (NCBI taxonomy): Eukaryota > Metazoa > Chordata > Mammalia > Primates > Cercopithecidae > Macaca > Macaca thibetana. Next base: position 160,836,313 of record NC_065581.1, on the reverse strand, counting down.
AAAAATTTTTTTGAAACTAGGTAAAAATTTTTAATTTTTTTTTTTTTTGAGACAGAGTCTCACTGTGTCACCAGGCTGGAGTGCAGTGGCACAATCTTGGCTCACTGCAATCTCTGTCTCCCAGGTTCAAGCAATTCCCCTGCCTCAGCCTCCCGAGTAGCTAGGACTACAGGCACCTGCCACCAGGCCCGGCTAATTTATTGTATTTTAGTAGAGACAAGGTTTCACCATGTTGACCAGGATGATCTCTGTCTCCTGACCTTGTGATTCGCCTGCCTCAGCCTCCCAAAGTGCTGAGATTACAGGCGTGAGCAACCATGCCCGGCCGACAAAAATTTTTTAAAAACCCCAAAACCATAAAGGAAGAATGTGATAAATATAAATACCTGAAATTAAATTTAAAATTTATGTATTAAAAAGATGTAAAAATAAGTATAAAGACAAGTTACAAATTGCAAGAAAATATGTATTTCCCATATCCGGAACATATCTATACCTAGAGTATGTTAAGTACAGCTCTATGTCAATAACAAAAGGACTGACAATGTAACAGAAAAAAATGGGTAAAGGCTATGAATATGCACACTACAGAGGAAGAAATCTACATGATAAAAAAAAAACCTATTAAAAGAAAACATGATCACTAGTAATCAGAGAAATGCAAAATTAAAACAAGATATTATTTCATAAACTTCAGATTGCTACAATTTTAGTCTGATACCATCAAATTATGATCTGGGAAACAAGCATTTGGAAACAAGAATTCTCATTAGCTGCGTCACAATATAAATACTTATATATTACTTTGAAGAGAAATTTGACAAACTCTATTAAAGTTGAAGTTATACCTCATTTTTCAGCAATTCCAAATCTGGTGAACTTTGGCCTTCATGCACAAGGACTCCTACGTGAGGACGTTATGCTACTGCAGTGTAGAAATCTAATAGACCTTCAGTATGAGAATGAGCAAAAAAGCTGGTTTATTCACACAACGGAATATGATAGAGCAGGTAAACAAATTTGCTATTAACAGGACATGCATTCCTGGAGAACCACCATTCCACAAAATGGCTAACTAGAAATAACCAAGTGCATGGGGAAATGTATGGGGAAAATAACGTTTCAAAAGCTCTATACATATACAACTTTGTAACCAGAGCATTTAATAATCATTCTAATTAAAATTAACTCCCACAGTTAAAATATTAAATTCCTGACCTTTAGATATGAAATATTGGAGTACATACAGTACAGTGCTATGCCTTTTGAAAAAAATGATAGAAAGAGACATTGTAAGGATCTACAAAGATTGGGCTTGCCTTACATTAGACGCTTACAAGAGCAAGTGCACAAATAGAACTAGGAAGAAGAACCCATAGTGAACAGGTATAACCTATGACACTATGACTCTGTGTCAGGCTGCATTTAGCTGTGTTAGTATAATTTGTATCCAGTTGCTGTTACTTTGTGGCACAAAATACTAACAAGATGGGGAAAGTCACATCTGAACATCGTACTTATACTGACAGCATTTTGCTATTAATGAACTGAATAAGACCTGAAGGCATTACAGAAACCTGAACTGTAACCAAATAGCTCAGATGAAAAAGTAACCTGAAGAACAGTTCTTGAATTTCAATTATCTCTATATCTCTGTATCTATCTATCTATAGGATATATGAATACATATATATTCATTATGCATATTTAGGAATAATGTATACAAACTTCAGGATCCTGCTTGCCTCTGGGAATGAAAGGACAGAGTACAAATTAAGCTGTAGCTCTCTTGGTGAGGTTTTTTTACTTATAAGAATATAACGTTATTATTTAAAATATTGTTTATTAAATCTAGATGGTGAATAGATACCTCTTTTTCTATTTCTACATTTATTTCTATATTTAAATTTTTCAAAATGTAGAAGAACATGATTAAAATAAAATACATGCAATTCAGTGAAAGCATTTGATTAAAAAGAGGGTTAGTGAGATGGCTGGGTATAAAATAAATATAAAAATACTTATTAGGAAAACATACACCTATGAGCATGGAATGATAAATTATATTACTATAAGTGAAGACAGTGATATACGATGATCATTATTTGCAAGTGAGTTATATGATCATTTCCATCTCAAAATGATGTTCGACTTTACATCTTATTAAAGGGTCATTTGGAAGATTAAACCGGTAAAATGTTAAAATTTAAAGTAAACATTCTGAGAATTAACAGGATAAATTAGCCTCACCAATTTCTAAAACATATTACCAAGTTGTGGTTTAATTACCACAATAATCAAAACTGGACATTGGTTAAAAATTCCTCTCAAATATCTCTATTATGTAGAATTATGAAACACACAACAAGAAAAAGAACACACAAAGCAATGGCGAATAAAACATTACATAGTAAATGTCTTTGGAAAAATTGAGTAGCCATCTAGAAAACAGTTTTCTCAGATCTTCCCCATCATACTATGTGCCCAAATGTTCCCAACCCCTAATTAAAGACTAATTAAATCAACCCCAGAACGCTTAGAAGAATTAAATGGGAATCTTTCAAGTGATTACAATTTGCAATCTGAGAACTACAGTCTTAGATGTTTGCAACCCCCTCATTTGTATCATGAATAGGTTTCAGAGGTGCTGAGATCCTGACCCTCAACACTGGCAGGTGGAACCGTAGACAGCAGGCTAGTCCGGGAAGTCAAAAGCCCCTTAGGGAGGCCACGGGAGGAGCCAGAATAGGCACATTCAAGCACAGCAAGTGGCAGTATTAATAAAACCTTGATACTGGTTTTAAGATTGGTAAGATCTCTGACCCAGTACATCTACTTCAGAAATTGTATTTTAAGGAAATACTGTAAAATACAGAAAAAACTTTTTTATACAAAGACACTCATTTCGACATTATGTATACACTAATAGCAAAAAGTTGAAAACAACCTAAGTGAAAGACTAAGTAAATTATGACAAATTTAAAGGATAGAATTTTATGAAGTCTTTTAAATGCTTATGAGTTTTCAATAACATGTGAAATATTAGCATATTAGAAGGAATCCATAAAATTCCATATAAAGCATTATAATTATACACATTGCAATCTATACAAACACATAGGTAGGTATATATACTCTGTATACTCTCGAAAAATATATGCAATCTAAATAATTTTAAACATGTATATAATGAATAGAATTTACAACATAATTATTTTTGGCAAAAAGAAAAAAAAGCAGAAAATAAGATTGAAAACCAAACTAGTTGGGAGCCTGGTCTCTCTTAGCCTTTGCACACTCCCCTAGGTCCTTCTCAGCTGTTATATTTCACCAAACATGATTCCCTTCAGGAAACTTTCCTGGACTGAGACCCTTTCAGGTCATCCAGCTCTGTGCTTTTATCATATTACACATTTTCTCCCTGCCAACTTATAAAAACAGCAGCTATCTTGCTCCCATCATGAAATGAACTGAGAACAATGACTAAAATATGTACAGTCTACACATTCCTGTGAGCACTGTAAATTCCATTTCTAGATCAAACTGGACCACCGAAAGCCTATGTACATGTACTACAGCAATTTAATATCATGCAAAATCCAATTTGCCAAGATACATTTTAATAACATGTACTTAGCCCTCACTGAAATCTTCTGTGGATGATATTTTCACTGCATTTCTTGCAAAACATAAAAATGTAAACATGGTGTGTGGCATGTATTTAAAATGTGACATGACCAATTTCTCAGAGAGTTCAGTGTACAGAATGCTTCAGTTCCCTATAGTGATTGATGGGCTTCTCCTTTTGTGATAGTGAGATGTGTATAATAATGTTCCTCTTTCAGCAACAGATGCCAAGAAGCTCAGAATTAAATTTGAACATCCATTGATAAATATACTGACCATTATGAATGACAAAATTGATGCTTCTTTCCTTGAGCCCAAAGTTTCTACTTTAATTACATTTTATTTTATTATTTCACTGTTGTTTATTCTATTTCATTTCCAATCGCTCCAATTTATTTTCTAAGTCATGTGTCCTAATGTATATGTATTTCACTGAGAGCTAGTTGAAACTGATTGAGGAACACATTATGAAGAAGTACACAAATATGTTCAAGGTAATCATTTTTCTTCACAAAGTATGTAACTTTAAAAAGACAGCAACAAAAGCCACTATGGAGAATGGAAAGGAAACTCACAGAGTGGGTAACTGTAGTTGCAATACATACAATACTAGACAAATGCCTCATATCATTTAGAATATAGATGGACAAAAGCATTACAAATAAATAAACCAAATCAAGCCAAGAGAAAAACAGTCAAAAGTCTTAAAAAGACACTTCAATAAACAGCATATCCAAATGGACAATAAATATATGAAGAAGTTGTTAACTTCATTAGTCACAATACAATTAATATTAAAATAATATGGATATAACATTACATACCTACTGGAATACTTAAAATGCAAAATAAAGAAAATATTAATTATTGGTGATATTGTAACGCAAACAGCACTCTCAAATAGCGCTGGAAAGAGTTTAAACTTGAAAAGTCAATTGGGAAAACAGTTTAGTTTAGTTACTAAACCAATCATGCATGACTTAGGGTCCAGCAATTCTGCTCCCAGAAATACGTCCTTGGTCATGCGTAGATATGTTCTCCAAAAAAAGTGTAAGAATTTTCCTAGTAGTGCTGTTTGTGACAGTTCTAAATTGGATGTCACACAAGTACCCATCAAGAAAGCGATGGATAAATAAATCACGGTATATCTGAGAAAATACTAGACAGGAATAAACATGAAGGATTTCTTTACAACTATAGTTGTATGCAAGAATGTGGGTGAATCTCACAAATAGAATGTTGATGAAAGAAACTGGACACGAACCAATTGTATACTTTATGATTCCATGCATTGAAATACAAAACCATGTGAAACTAGTCTGTTGGCCAAAGTCAGAAGAAGGTTAGCATGTGGGTATGTTGGGCAGTGACAAGAAGGAGACAGACGGGGTTTTGTGGCATTGACAGTATTTCTGGATTTGGGTGTGGGTTGCATCAGTGTGTTTGGTGTGATGTTCACCAAGTGATGCACTCACAATATGTGAGAGAACTGTTGAAAGAAAAACCTTGAAATCTAGGTTCCAGTCCTTGCTCTATCCTTTAATAAGTATCTCTAAACAACCACAAAATATTAAATTGTTTGAGATTTCTACATTAAGTGGAAAAACACAGTCTACCGTGCCTTTTCATAAGATTGGTTTTAAAATCCAAATGGAATGAAGATGACTAGCCCTATTATATAGGAAAGAATAAATATATGACATTAAGTAATCAATTATTAATAAAGTTACTTGAAATAATAAAAACACAGCACTGACATATTTAAATTGGATAGGAATTCCTAAATTTAGTAGGAAGATATTTGACATAATTTAAGTATATAAAGGGTTATGTAACAGTTATCTGGCCATTTAGGGAAAATAAGTCAAAATTTATACCTTCCAAAACCGAACTGACTTAAGGCGAAGCAAACTTTCAAAATAAAAAATTAAAAGTAAAAAAGTAAAACAGAATCAAGGAAAAAAAGACTCAATTTTTTCTCATCATCTTAGACAGGAAAAAGCTTTTCTAAGCCAAACCGCTGTAACTTCTTTCATTGAACATGTATAACTTTTATAATACTGCATAAAACAGTTGCAAATTATTCTCATTTCTAGATTTAATATCTATATAACATCATTGGCATTTTCTTTGAAGCCACTAATTTGAAGATGATTGTCTAACTGTAGTATAAAATATAGTCATTCATTAATTCAACTGATCAAAATAAGATAAATAGCAGCTACTATGTGCCATACACTTTTCTTGAGGTGAGGATGCAGCGATAGGTGAAATAAACAAGCTTCCTCTCCTTCTGGGATTTACTCTCTGGTGGAAGAAAACACAGGCTCAACTAAATTAATATTAGAGGGAAAAATATAAAACAGGGAAGGGAGATGGGAGTGCTGGAGCTGGGATGGAGGGGATTGTTAAGGGTCTGAAATTTAAAATAGAGTGGTCAGGAAGGGGCTCACTAAATAGCTAATTGTTAAACAGAAATTTGAAGCATCAAGAGCTGATGACACACAGGGTAAAATACATTTCAGGCAGAGGAAACAGGAAGGGCAAAGGCATGGCACTAAACGAGTTCCTGAGGCAGGGCCAACAGATTTGCATAAAGCAGCAAGGGAAGGCAGATCACACAGAACCTTCCCAGTATGGGAACCTTAGCTTTTACTCTGAGTGAGGCAGGGAGCCACCTGAGGGGTTGAGGTGAAGAATGCCATGATTCGGCCTTCTCGAGTTTTAAAGGGAGCTTGTGGGCTCCGCAATTAGAGGGGATGGTTTAAAAAAATTCAGAATAGAGACAAATAACAATTATAACAAGAAAGTGGGAGAATATGAGATAAGAAGAAAGGGTAGAATTGCTTTCCTTCATTCATCAAATATTTATTGAATACACTGTTAGGTTCTGGTTAAGATTAAAAAATGACTTAGACATGGATACTGCCCTCACAGAGAATTTACATAAGGAGATAAAACATGGGCAGAAATGACCATAATATAAAGTAGAACACAATGAATAAAGGATAACTTTCTATGTGGGTGACAGGAAGGGAGAACGAAAGAAGTCTTCTTAAAGCAGCTGGCATTTTGCTGGCCATAAAAATATAAGCTTCTTGACAGCATGTGTTCTGTCTTTTGCTGACTGCTAAATTCCTAGCATTTAAAACAGTGCTTTGCACATAGTCTATGATCAATAGATATGTGTTACCTGACGAATGAATTTGTATATGCAGATATACAAGAATGAATTTGTATATGCAGATATGTAGGGAGAAGGGTGTTCGAGCAAAGGGAACAACATAAACAGAAACACAAAAATAAAGAATCCGATTTACTTCCTGGGTTCAGATTGACTGAAGTAAACGAGAACAGTGGGAGATGAAATTTAAAAACGTAGAATGGGATTAGATCACAGAAGATCTTGCTGGCCCTGGGGAAGTATCATGCCTTTTTTCTATAAGAATTGGGAAGCTCCAAAAGCTCTGAATAGTGATAGGAGCAGAACATTGTACTGGAAAGATTAGTGTAATTGTACCGATAATTGATTGAGGGAGTTAACCAATTGATGGGTGGATGATATTGTACAAACCTAGACAAAAGGTGATGAGGGCCCCCATTAGTTTATCGCCACTTGGTCCCTTCATCATTAGTACTTCTCTACCAGAGACATCTGTTTATTTGTATTGTAATTATTTTACTTGTCTCTCTCCTTTTCTTCACCAATAATGTAGCACATTTAGCACTGGAGTTAGACACTTCTAATTATCCCCCAATATCCCTTGGCTACAGTAATAAAACATTGCAAGTTTGAGCTGGACATAGAGCTACCAGTTAAAGACTACATGTCGCAGCCTCTCTTGCAACTAGCTGTGGCCATAAGACTAGGTTTTGGCAGGATTTGAGCAGGAGTGAGGATTGCTGTTTCTGGGACATGCCTTCATAATGAAGCTGTTTGCTCTTCAGTTCTTCTTGCCTCATTCTTGCAGATTGCTCCATACCCATTTTTCTCTCCCCTACCTGAAGTAGGTGTTGGAGACGATGCCCTTTTGGAACTACATAGCTTCCTTCATCCCTTTCCTGAGGAGAGAGGTATGTGGGCTTGGGTGTTACTTCATGGGTCAAGCTTTCACAGGATTTTGCAAAACGGGAAAATGTAGGTGTATTACTAGGTTCTGGCCAGTTGGATGACAATGAAAGTGGGGTGCTGTGTCCGGGTCATGCCCATAATGGGAAGCTCTCTGCTTCCACTTTCCTCCTTCTTGAGGGCAGGTATTTGACCCTAGTGGTCTCAAGCCCACCTTGTCTCAGGTGTCATTTTACAGGATACAAAGAACAAACATGTTCCTATGTCCCTGCACCCGCCTCACGGGGAAATACTGCCCAACCTCCTGGGATTACCTACAAACTTGAACTTCTATTATGAGAGAAACAACTTCCATCTTAATTAAGCTATTGTTATTTGGTCTCTGTTACAGCAGCCAAATTAATATCTTAATATAGAATGTATAAATATTGATGATTACCACTACATGTTAAATAAGAACATGATTGGACGCACTATACATGTAAAGTACAGGTTGAACTATCCCTTATCTGAAATGCTTCGGACCAGAAGTGTTTTGGATTGGTTTTTGTTTTTTGTTCAAATTTGGAATACAGTCGTCCCTCAGTCTCCATGAGGAATTACTTCCAGGACCTCCTGCAGATACCAAAATCTGCTGATGCTCAAGTCCCTGATATAACATGGCATAGTATTTGTATATAACCTACACATTTCCATCCGTATACTTTAAATCATGTCTATATTACTTATAGTATCTAAAACAACATAAACTCTATATAAATAGCTGCTATGCTCTATTGTTTAACAGGGAATAATGACTAAAAAAAAAAAAAAGTCTGTACATGTTCAATACAGATAAAATTTTTGTCCTAAACATTTCAATCCAAGGTTAGTTGAATCCACGGAGGCAGAATCTGTACAAAGAGCTGAGTATATCTGTATTATACACTGGTGGTCATGCCAATTCTGAAAATCTGAAATCCAAAATGCTCGAAAGAGAGTTTTCTTTGAGTGTAATGTCAGCACTCAAAAAGTTTTGTATTTTGGACCATTTCAGGTTTCAGACTTTTGGAATAGGAATACTCAACCTTTAATATTAAAAAAATATGTATTTATTCCATTCCCCTAAACTTTGAGCATAAAGCATCTATAGTCTATTGAGAAGGAAAGCTGTAATAGAAAGCTTAGGCTAAACTCAACTTCCCTGTCACCATAAACCTGGGTCAATTTTCTAATTTGCTTCATGATAAGCATGTTCAGCACAGAAAGCATCTGACAAGATGAAGACAACAAAATGCTTGGTTAATAGTTTCTGGTCATAGGCTCTATCGCAACCCAAATAAAGCCTTTAAAAGGAAAATGAACTTTGAAATCTTCAAATTGTGTATCTCTTACATCTCTTTATAGGCAAGCACTATAAAAATGTGAATTTGAATATTATTTGATGGCAGGGCTTTTGTGATGCTTGTTTTCTTATAGAATGCAACAAAAATTTCATGGAAACAAAGTCTACTTTCTATTGAAGAACAATACTTGACATTGAGATTTTAAAAATTTTGCCATTTACATTTATCATTATTTTTCAATAATTTTGCGCTCTCATATCCAGACTGACTGTTTAAATAAGCATTTCTGCTTGCACAGCCCATTTGATGAAACATATTTATGATCAAGTTTATGTACTTGTATCACTATTGCACTCAAAGAAATATCAGGAGTCTCTGTGTAACTCCTTAGGATATATAAAATTCTTCATGTTTTAAGTGGAAGAGCATTGGAATGGTGACTTATCTAACTGGAAAAGTGGTTTGGAGGGTATTGGCCTTTGAGCATGAGGTCGCAATTAAGAAAAGCTGGAAATTGTCATACATATCCTGAATCGAAATACACCTTCAGAAAGAGATGAGGATATTTTGATCTTATAATGCTGAAAAGTCTATACTGCTAAAGATAAAAATGGTGAAATGTAAATATTGGTTATGAAATGGAAAATTTTTATTTCTTGTACCACTGAAGTTATTTTGTATAAACAGTATTGTCTAGCTTTCTTTTATCAAGATTTGAATGTTGTTATTTTGGTTTACCTTGGAGTACTAAGGGCAGGGACTTTGCTTTGCTGATCCCAAATCCCCAGAACTGTGCTTAACAAGTATTGGGTATTAAAAAAAGAGAGAGAGAGAGTTGTTGACTGAATAAGTAGATGAATGGATAAATAATCTTTGCATTTAAGAATTATGATTTCCAATGGCAAGAGAAGTATTGCTAGCACAAGATTTTCCTTTAGAATATAAAAAGATAAGATAATGTATCACAAATAAGTTCTTTATAAAGAAGCCTGCTTCATAATCAATGTGGTTCTTTTAAAGTCATGTAGGCATATTTACTACATCTGGCAATATAGAAACATTAGATTTTGCAGAACTATCTCTTTAGGCGTAGGATTATATTAAAGAATTAACATGATACAAGAATTATGAACACAAGTTTAGGAAATAACAGAAAAGAACCCTGACCAGTAAAAAAAAAAAAATTGTGATATTCAATTATAACATTAAAAAACACCAAAATTGTAAATATTGTGTAGAAGAAAACTAAATTATTAACTTGAATGGTTATGGTATTGCTGATAAATGCATCATCTTGACTCCTAGGAGAACCAATTTATGTGAAATTCCATGAAAAAGAATTAGTTACAACAAGCAGAATTTTAGTCTATTTCCAAGAATTTTAACTACTGTAAATCACCTGACACACTTCTCAATAATTAGGATATCATTTTGCATAACCACATGGGAACCTGGCCTAGAGGTCTATAGGTAATCTGTTTCATTCATGTATTTTAAGTATGTCGTTTAGGAATAAGTTATTAGGTTTACAACATATAAGCAAAGGAAATAATGTGACACTGGAAAACAACATTACTCATTTAACATAATGAATTGCCACATGTAATAACTCAGATCTTCCCAGGGTGTAAATTATATGAATTTGAAAGCTGCATTTATTATTTAATGCCTCATTCCCAGACAGGTGCTTACTCAGTAGCAAAATCTGCCTTAGCATACCAAGTGTAAAGCTATGTAACAAATAGGAAGGTTTAAAAAATATATACTATCATGCAGACAGCTAAAATATTTGTATGTATTTTTAATCTTTTTTTCTCTAATGATACTTAGAATATTTTATTTTTGTTACTACAAATAATGCAGATGAAATATGAATTGTATTAGTAGCAGAGACACATGAGCTAAAGCTTGTATTGTTTAAAGCACATCATCTTAAAAGGCCTGTCAGGAAACAGTGTTCATATTAAGTGGGCTTTCAGTACTCTAACAAGATGACATCATTTTCTAAGAGACAAGTGTTGTTAGAGTAACTGCTAGGATATTCCAAAATTTCTCATTATAGATTATTTAATGAGTTTATGTTCCCAGTTGTATATCAGCTCATGTTAAATTTTGCAAGAGTTTATGATTTCTAAGAGCTCATCTTCTGTAAGGCCCTTTGCTGAGTGGGGTTAGTTAGCAATCAGTAATTAAAGGGGACCTTTTTACCTCGTGTAAATAGCGTAAGAGTAATTTTGGGCGGTTTAGAAACGATGAGTTATCAGGAAGGTGCTTATCAATGGGCAGAGTATATCATTTGCCCAGGATTCTAACAACCTAGCCTGCCCCCAACACACTGTGGGGGACCGTCTGCTACTTGCCAAGTAATTGCCATTTTTGGCAAAGACCACCCAGGACATGGGCTCAGAGTCCATCCTAGGGCTGGCCAACCTCTGTAAATCTCGTGTCCCCTGACACGGAGCGAGTGCATTCAATTCAGGAAGATCACTTACGACTGAGTTTTTCATCATGGCTTTGACTGTGAAGCCCTCAGAAACCAGGGAGTGAGGCTGGTGCACCGGGAGCGGCTGTTGTGCCAGCAGCTTGGTCCTCTTCGGCATCTTGTCTGGGCATTTGTTTAAGCTCAGGGTCTCTTTTTCTGCCACCATCTTCCTAGAAAATGTCTTGTTCTCATAAAAAGTGTAGTAAAAGAATCAGTGGGTTTTACGGATGTGAGCAGGAGGTCGGGAAAAAAATGTCAAAAGGCGCGTTAATGGTAGAAATTCAACCCCTCGTAGTGCCCAGGTTGATCCAGATGTGTGGCAGCTCCTAGGTGAAGGGAGTTTAGGGGAGGGGTGGGGCGGGAAGAGGGCAGGACCGTAGCTAGAGCTGCAACAAGCTTCCAAAGGTAAGCCTCCCGGTTGCTAAGCGACTGGTCAACACTGCGGGCGCATAGCTCCGCCCCCCGGTGACGTACGATTGCTGGGCCTGAAGCCGGAAAGGGAGGCGGCGGAGAGCTGGAGGGCAGGAGGCGTGAGGAAAAACTACGCATTAAAACTACGACTCCCAGCAGGCCTTGGGCCGCGTACCCTCCGCGCGTGCGCATTCGTAGGGCCCGGCGCCGGGGCGGGGAGCCCTGGAAGATTTAACCCAGGAGAGCCGCTGGTAGGAGGCGCGGGCTGGCGCCGGTGCGCGCGTAGGCCCTTTCCTGGCCCGCAGCCGCCACCTGCCCAGTGACCATGATAGGTACGTGGGTACCTGCCAGGTACAGCCTCTCTGCGCCGCCCTGCGCCCCGGTGTGGCCTCGGCCGACCTGGACCCCAGGTGCCAACTGTCAGTGACGGGGCCAAAGTGCCGACGCCGTCCCCGGCCCGCACCGCCGGGCTCTCCAGCTCAGCGACGCGGGCCCGGGGCCCCAGTGTGTGCGTTCCAAGCCCTCGCCCGCCCGCCCCTGCTCTGAGCGTTCCCGTGAAGACCACCTCACCGGGGACGCCAGGCGGCCCCGCACCCCCGGTCCTCGCTCATGGTCCTCCGGACCGTGTAGGGTCCCGAAGCCTTCGCCCCGCCGCCGCCCGTCGCCCTCGCGGCCCTGGCCAGTTGTCGTGCGGTTCAGGACCCATCGAGACCCACTCTCTGTGGGGCTCTTTCAGGAAACCCCAGCAAAGCATTAAACTCTAATGGAAGGCACCTGGTGAGGGTGGCTGGGCGCCACAGAAACTCCTCCAGATGAATCTAAACTTCTTGCTCCCTCGGATGTTTCCTTTTAAACTTCTCGTTGGAGGGCTGAGGTGAAAGAAAAATTGAGAGTAAATAATAGCCAAGATTACATCTACTGCCTTTTGCAAAGTAACTTTTTTTTTTTTTTTTTTTGATAAAACACAATGACCGAGGTGCAATTTTGTGAACAAAACTTAGTGGCATCAGAGTTGTTCGTGATCACTTGATGTGTAAGATGAGCAAAGGTGCAAAGGTCCTCTTCCAGGGTTGTGGAACCAAAAACTACTTTAGGGGCTGTCCCTAAAAATGAATGGAAATGCACCATATGTTTAGAAGCCAGTGCTATATGGGGTTTCATTATTGTGGAAGTTTCTCCAGGTTATGTATGGAGGGTTTAGTGAGCTTGTTTAGGGCTAATTCCTGAGAAGCGTCCCTTACAAAACACTTTTGATTGCAGTAAGTACGTTCGAAATCAGATGTGGTCTGTCCAGAAGAAAGGTGAGAGGTGGATTCATAAAATATATGACCTTTGTGCACTGAAAACACTTACTACATCTGTTTTTATTTATGAAGTTATTGTTAAAATGTAACATTCTGCCCATCAGAGGGAGAATCAAGCCAGCTAACTGGCATTGTCTTTGTCTCTGTGGTGAAACATGAATGTTGTCCGACCTTTCTTCCCTTTCTAGCATGGTCTGATTTTTGGTGAATGACTTGAAAGTTAACCAAATTACGAAAAAATTATAATTTTTTGAGTCTTCTTGAGCTCTTTTTAGGTGACATTTACGTAAGATTCACTTGTAAGCACAAGTCTGAACTGAATCAGAAAACCAAGTAGAAGAGATTTTCCAAAATCTGTGCTATCAGTAGTCTACAGGAAGAAAATAGCCTATACCTTATTTTGAAGACAGTTAAATACATTTTATTTTAATTTAACTTAATCTAGTGCACAGATAATTTTAAGAGAAACAAATTTATTGTAAAGCTATATGAAGACAGGCACTTAAGATCTGGGATTAGAGGCGTAAGCCACCATGCCCAGCCTCATTAGCCACATTTCAGTAAACATCTGAATGGCCAGTTTGAGATTTGGGTGTGGTGAACAGTGCTAAAGGTAGGTGAAAGTGAAAACCATTAAAAGGAAGCCTTGGAGTGATGGGTTTTGTGTTTTTGTGACAAAAATTCAGAGCCAGGAAAGACATTATAGATTCTATCCAGTGATCAGTTGGAGATCAAAATGTAAATAGTATGTATCTGGGATTTTCTGTTAAAGGTAAGAGTGCTTCTCAAAGCTTGCTCCTTTCAGGCCTATGCTTTCTCTGTTACACTCACCTTGTTGCGGGATTCAGGAGGACGAGAGAGACCTCAGGTTGAAACAGGAGAATCTTTATCGAGTGCACTCAGGCCCAGCTGACTCACATGCAATAGACTGGGCCCAGAATAAAGACAGTACTTGACTTTTATACACACTTCACAAAAGGAGGTGGGCTAGCTTGAAGCAAACTTACAGTGGTGTCAAAGCAGGGATACAGAGGCAGGACAAAGACAGGACTGCACATGACCATTGCCAAGCAACCCAGATGTTCGTTATCTAGGTTTCCCTGGGCACAGGCTTATCCTATAACCTTCACTATGGTGCCCAGGCAGCTGTAGTTCAGGCCTACTCAGGCTTCTCATGACCTTCGTTGTACTTCTTAGATAAAACAGAATACTTGAAATCACTAGTTACAGAGAACAAGAGTCTATAAACTGATTCCATAAAACAAAGGAAAATTTGTTTTTCTTCTCCCTGTGTTGAGGGAGTGCTGGGAGAGTCTCCAGAGCACATTCGATAATATTATCAAGACTCTTCCTGGATCTGGGCTGTGCTGTTGCTGCCTCTGGGACAAGTTAGCCTAAAACAGGAAAACTTATTTCTTTTTCTTTTTAATTTTATTTTTCTTTAATTTCCCGCCCCAACCTTAATGCAAATAATATTCTGCCAGTTGGAGAAACGTAAAGATGGGTTTCCTGGTAGAAGAGGGGTAAACAGGACTGACTGCGACCTAACTGCTAGTGGAATGTACCTTCCTTTTACTTTCTCAAAACCAAAGATTCCCTTCTTGGGATGAGGACTGTTTCATAAGTCCTTACATTTCCCACCTGGATTGCGATTGATATGTTGAATGCCCTGACCTGGGCAGCTATGGAAACGTAATTTAATTGAAGTCGGTTAAAAATTGTGCCTTTGTGGAAGGTGTGGAGAAGGACTTCAAGATAATATAAAGCAGAATAGAAAAGCTTAAAAGAATTCAACGTAGAAAAGTGTAATTTTTGGTATCTCTATTAAAAATATATTTTGACTTTTTTAAAAATGATCAGTTTTTTGTATTTAAAATGGAATGTTAGTGGTGATAATTTGTGGTATGTTCTAAATGTTCTGTAGAACTGGATTTAGGTATTTGAGTAACAGCAGATATTAGAGTGCTTGGTTATATATACACCAATGTTGTCAGTATTGAAATACACATTCAGTGTCTTATACTTTTAAGAAGATTTTTGATTGACAAAAACCATTCATTGGAACATAGTCTCTTCTATACCTTGTTTCACTTGGCATCTCTTTGAGAATTTACATATCTGCATGTACAGATTCACTCCACAGCAGTTCCTGCCTAGTGTTTTATAGGATACACTAATGAAAATATTTACCAACAAATAAGCACTCATCAGGTTTACAGACAACTGTTATCAGAAATGTTTGTGGACATATCTTTTTACTTGCACATGTAAGCATATATGTAAAAGAGAAATCGTATGACAATTTGAGTTAAAGAGTTTGCAGATTTAAAATATTCCTAGGTATTTCAAAATTTTTCTAAAATAAGTTGCCCTATTTTACAAAGCTATCTAAAGCCTCCACGAATACAACATGGTAGTAAAGAGCTGCCCTGCCCCTCTGGCCTGAAAATTACCAAAAGACGTCCTTCCCGAGACTGACTCAGCTTTCACTAGCAGAACACCTCCTAGATCTCCAGTCCCCACCTCTCTCTCACCCTAGGTGTAGTGCCTTTCAGTGTACAAGCTGCACAACTGTCCTTGGTGGCCCTGCCCTCCCTTTCAGTGTGTATAAGGGTGCCCATTTCCTCCCACGTGCCATCAAAGATTTTTTATTTTTGCCCTCTTGACAGATGAAAAACAGCATCTTTTAACTTTGCAAATTAATTTAGAAGAAAACTTCCCATTTTCATCTTATAATGTGTTAGTTTCACAAAAGCAGATGCGGTGATTTCAGCACCTGCTGTGTACCCTTAACTGCTCTAGGTGCCAGGGAAACGAGGGAACAGAGCAGAAAAAGTCCCTTGCCATCAGGAATGTGCATTCTGACTTCACCATTTGCCCATATATCTGCATGTTTGTTTTCAAGCGTGTGTGCAGTGAATTTTAAAGTCTCAATTTATATTTCTAGTTGAATATTCTGTGTACTACTCTTTGCCCTGCCATTTTAATAAGTTGATGAAAAGCAGCTCTATGCCTAAGTACCCCAAAGCTTCTGTTTATGATGAGGTAAAATTGTGTCAAAAATAGGCTCTAATAAAGTTTTGCATAGAAGATTTTATGTAATTATATAATAGTTTTTCCTTGAGTCGGTCCAAAAGCTCTAAAATGACCCTTTGTCCTTTACAGTTTTGGCCCTATTTCTGAGGATATTTTTGAAGTCTGCATTTTTTGAAACCTCATAGTTTCATTGCCTGAAAATGATACAATGAAAGTACTTTGTATTAAGATATGTAAATCCATTCCTACCTCCAAAGCTTTTTTGAAAGATGCAGGAAAAAAAAAGAGTTCTTACTTCGAAATGCTTCATATTCCTGAGAGCAGTTTTAATGCAAAAAACTTTATTCTGTTAGCTTTTAGTTCTTTGATCAATGAAAATTGCTTCTTACCTACTGTTTCTTCAGCCTTTAATTGTAGCCCAGTGCTTATTCAATGTTTCTGTTTTCATTTGCATTTAATGAGCTCATTTTAAATGTTTCTTTGTAGTAATCTGAATGGTTTCTCTCCCTAAATTTTGTAACATTAAAGAAAGAGACTCATGTGACAGTTGGCTGATTTATGTTACAGCTTCCCTCCCTGGCTGATTTACTTCATCCTGTAGGATAGAATCTTGGTTCAAAGGAAATACAGTAGCAGGATTCTTTCCCCCAGTAATTTCCTAATTACCTAGGACTCTAACAGATTCACTCAAATGTCTGTTTTTCACCAAATAGAAACCTTTTTTCCTTGGATGAATAGGTATTTAAATTTATGATTATTCAGTGTCATTTCTTTATACCATATGTATTAGGTGGTGCTGGGTAGGGGTGGGTACACACAGGTTTTATATATCTATATATTGCCTATGGGGAAGGCACATACAAATGACCATTTCTTCCCAATGAGTTTATGGCCTAGTTGGGCTGATTAGGCTTACATTAGTGGTATAGATTCCACCTTCACCACTGCAGCAGAAGAGTAATTAGAAAGATGTATGTATGTATCAGCACACACATACGTGCCTGCAACATGTGATTTTTTATGTTTCTTTTGCTCATGTGATTCTCTTCGAATGCCCTTTCTTTCTGTTGTATGTCTGAAAACTACTGTTCATTATTTAAGATCCAATTCCAATGGCACCAACTTCATATGAAATTTTATGTGTCACCTTCTCACCCTCTTTTCAGTGTGGGGCAATTAACACCTCCTTTACAGTCAGCCAAGATATTAGCAGCTACCTTTCATCAGGTTCTTGTTCATAGTCTAGAAGGGGTACAGAAAAGTAAAGATTTACAAACCTGAAAGGTGGGTATCATGATACAGGTTTATACAAGGGAGAACTGGAAAGCTCAGCCTATTGAGCATAGAAGATCCAATTATTTCCCAGTGGAGCCATTCCAGTTGTCCTGCAGGACAAGTAGGAGTTAACTAGGTGAAGGAGGCCTTCTAGACAGGCATGGAGGGGAGAGAAGAGAATGGAATGAAAGGTATCTGGTGAGGCTGGCAGGCACACCAGATAAGCTTTGTCAAGGAGGTGGGTTTAAAGTTGGTGATAGGGAGGAGTCACTGAACCATTATCTATGGAAGAGCATTATGAACAGGGTGTCTTTTAGAAAGATGTCCATGGCAGTAATAGAAAATTATGAAATAGAATGCTGTAGAAAATAGTTACACTAGTGTCAATAAGTCTAGATAAAGTGTTAATAGCTTTTATTAATAGAGGGTAGTCTTTCACTGAGAATGATGGGGTAATCGTGTGGTAGGAGATAGCTTTTCTCAGGGTGATGACATTGATTTGATACGTCATTATATCATCTCGGATTAAGGGCCATACTTCTTTTTAAAAAGTTCTTATTTTTGTAGAATAAATTAATGTCTCTCGTTGACAGGTGTTTTATGTCATGTTATTAAAGCTTTAAGTGTATTTGTATTCCAAAAATAGTGTGTATCTCCTTCTTTGATATGTGAAACATGATGCTTAGAGTTCTATTTATAGTTTCTTCTCTGTGTGGAGAGAACAATGTCATCAGAACTGTGGATACTGTGTCACCCGGAATAGTGCAGAGTAGAGTTTCTTCTTCATAGATATCTGCATAACTCATATACCTAGGCACATATTAAGACCATCTATGGACAGATGTGTGTATTTTTAAGAGTATTGATGGATTCTTGATGATTTTCTCCAATTTACTTTTACTCTGAACAGAGGCCCCTGTAAAGTTTCATGTGAGAGCCCTTTGGAGGAGAGAATGTTCAATAGTTAGCAGCCTCACCCATTTTGCTCAACTCCACCCCTACCCTCATCAAATGAGGGGAAAAATTAGTAATTAGGAAACTATTATTGCTGTCCTGATTGAGACATTTTTTATTATTTATTTATGTAATTGTTGAATACACCAGTTACTCCTATTGTGAGATATTTTTGGAGTTTCAGTGCATAAATAAGATCTTATGATGAAGCCCTTGGTAACTGCATAGTCAGTTTTAAAGCTTATTGTACCTGCAGAGTAGATCCATTTTCCAGATCATGAAATGATAGGAAGTAGATGCCTGAAACTTGCTCATGTTAGTACAATGGAGAAATAGGAAGGAACATTTGTAGTATCTGTGTTTCGGAGGTCAACCTTTAGTTTTTGGGCTTTTTTTTTTTCTTTTACATCTACCTGCACTTCCTCTTTTCTGTCCCCTCATTTTTTTTCTTTCCCACATTCCTTGATTTTCTGGGAAGCTGGAATTTAGCTTTTCATTCTTCAGCTCACAGGAGCAGCTGTTGTCTGAACAACAGGTAAGTTCTTTGTTACTTGTTGCCACAGGGCTTGACTGTGGGTTGTAATGTTTCTGAGGGTTATCACAGGAGTGGCCTGACCAGAACAGACCAGGCTTCACCACAGCTCCTACTGGAGACATTCCCTAGACTGGGAATTGTCTGCAGTGGAAATCTTTGTAGCCCCTGGCTCAGCATTTTCCTTCCAGGGAAGTCCAGTCCTGATTACAATTTTTTTTTTTTCTATTGAAACAAAGTTGGGGAGTGGTGAACTCTGGGCAGCTAGAGGATGGGGGCAAGTTAGGTTTGCTCCTTGGAAAATTAGACAGATTTAAGAATAATATTTCATGTGCTTTGGGTCTTCTCTCCACCCTTGAAATCGACCTTCTTTCTCCTGAAAGGCCTTTATAGCTCTCTGGTGAGTTCCCAGAGTGTGAGAGGTACAGATTTAAGCACAAGTGAGGCCATGTTCTCTGAGGTGGTGCTTGTCTGGGCTGCTGATCACAGACAAGGGTAGACTGCATGAGACAGTTGACATTCACCAAATTTGTATAATTACGTGTGACAATCTCTAAATACATTTTTACATGAAGATGTCTGAATTCATAGGATCAGATGGGAAGTATATGTGTTTTACTGGGCAGTCAATTTAGACATAATCATGTGATACAGAGAAAGATATTTAGTAGAGATATCTACTTGATTTTAGTCCCTTTTAGTCACTTTGGGGCTGGGCACAGTGGCTCACGCCTATAATCCTACAACTTTTGGAGACTGAGGTGGGAAGATCACTTGAGCCCAAGAGTTCAAGACTAGCCTGGGCAGCATAGCAAGATCCTGTCTCCACAAAAAATAAAAAAAAAATTTATTAGGTTAGGTTTGCTCCTTGGAAAATTAGACGGATTTAAGAATAATATTTCATGTGGGCTTTCCACTCTTGTTCATTTAGGAATCTGTGAGATGCTCAACCCATGATTGAAATTTCTTCCTTTTGTTACTCTCTAGAGTTTTCTCCGTTATTCATTGTCCCTTTCTCGTGTGTGTGTGTGTGTGGCATCTGCCATGTCTCACTATATGCAGAGTTTCTGTCATAGGTATTGATTTTTATATCATCTTGATTTCAAAGAAGTCACCAAATAATCTTATTCTCAGGGTCTGAGTTTTATACCCTGTCTCTGCTTGTTTTTTATGTTCTGGCAATTTCTCAGCATTACTGCCCATTTTAGAACTCTATTTTGTTGTGTGGGGGACAGTTCTGGAATGATTTTTTTTTTTTTTTTTGAGACAGAGTCTGGCTCTGTCGCCCAGGCTGGAGTGCAATGGCGCGATCTCGGCTCACTGCAAGCTCCACCTTCCGGGTTCACGCCATTCTCCTGCCTCAGCCTCCCGAGTAGCTGGGACTACAGGCGCCCGCTGCCACGCCCGGCTAATTTTTTGTATTTTTAGTAGAGATGGGGTTTCACCGTGTTAGCCAGAATGGTCTTGATCTGCTGACCTCGTGATCCACCTGCCTTGGCCTCCCAAAGTCCTGGGATCACAGGTGTAAGCCACCGCGCCGGGCCTCTGGAATAATTTTTAATGGAGATTCAACATCTAAGAAACTTTCATATTGGATCAAGACATGGTTGTCACAATTCTTTGTGTGTAAATTTATTAAAAATTCCATCTGGATTTTGCAGCCAATTTAATCATTTTATGCTTAATAGAGTGCAAGTTATACAGGTAAAGTCAGTCAGAGAGAGAATGGGGACACTATTTGAGATGAAGTTTCTAGAAGTAATAAGATTTTTTTGTCTTAAAACAGTGGTGATAAGATGATTAAGTGATCTAAGATGGACAAATATATGTGAGTTCTTAATAATTGGGAAAGATATTTTTTAAAAAGTGTTAATGTGACCATTTAGTTACCATAACTGGAGACTAAATAGCATTAGGGGCCATTTGTATATGTAAAAATATCAGGAAGTATACCCCCAAATTATATCTTTGGGTTGTGGAATGTTTTCTTTTATTATGATTCCTGTGTTTTCCAGATCTTCAGCGTTAAGTGTATGTTGTTTTGGAAATACTGAAAAGCAATGTGTTATAAACACAACCTTAAGAAAAGGACAAATGCATCACTGTTGTAATACATTTAAAACTGATTCTACTTTTGTGTCAAATTATGTCAGATAAATTTTCAATGGTAGCATACTATAAGTAAGCTCATTTTCTGGTCATAAAAGTAGTGTTTTCAGGAAAACAAACATTAGAACCATTATTTCACTTTCTTTAATATTATACACTATTGGGGCATGGCCTAATTACTGTATTAGTTTTTGTATAGTTCCTGTTGTTGCTGTAACAAATTACCACAAGTTTAATGACTTTTAAACACAAATTTATTTTCTTATGTTTCTGGAGGCCCAAAGTCCAAAATGACAATTTTTTTTTTTTTTTTTTTTTTTTTTTTTTTTTTTAGACAGGGTCTCCCTCTGTCACTCAGACTGGAGTGCAGTGACACAAACACAGTTCACTGCAACCTTGAATTCCTGGGCTCAACCTCCCGAATAGCTGGGACTACGGGTGCATGCCAACCTGCCTGGTTAATTTTTTTTATTTTTTGTGGAGACAGGATCTTGCTATGTTGCCCAGGCTGGTCTTGGACTCTTGGGCTCAAGTGATCTTCCCACCTCAGTCTCTGAAAGTTGTAGGATTACAGGCGTGAGTCACTGTGCCCAGCTCCAAAGTGACTAAAAGGGACTAAAATCAAGGTGTTAGCTGCGCTAGCCCCTTCTATTAATAGAAGCTCCTGTGGAGACTCCTCTTTCACTTCTGGAGGCTGCTGGCATTCCTTGGCTCCTGGCCACATCACTGCAGTCTCTGCTTCTGTGCACATTGCCTTCTTTACTGCCATCAAATCTTCCTCTGCCTTCCTCTTAAAAGAACACGTGGGGTTACATTCAGGAGCCACCAGGATAGCCTCTTCGTCTCCGGATCCTTAACTTAATCACATCTGCAAAGTCCCTTTTGTCATATCGTGAAACAGTCGTAGGTTTCATGGACAAGGAGGCATTATTAAGCCCCCCACAGTTACCAGTAATGCTTCACCATTTGAACGTATGATTAGGTACTTCCTTATGAAAGAAGAATGACAGAGAGCTACGACTTGATTTTTGCCTGTTGTGAGGTCACTTAAAGGTAATGCACTAGTGTTACACATGAGGTGTCTAGTGTGTGTGTGTGTGTGTGTGTGTGTGTGTGCCGGGGGGTGGAGTGTATGGACTAGTTGATGAAGTTAGCCAAGGACATAACTCACTTTTCAAGGTAGTTTTCCCAGGTGGCAAAAGAAGGTGTGAATATTCTCCTGAACTCCCATAATGCACTGCAGCTGGGTAGTTTGAGGTACCAGGTTGCTAATTTGTATCCTGTAGAGAAGGGGAAGTTTTGTTATGCTTTGGACAGGAGATACCACTTCACTTAACAGATGATCAGGCAAAGTAGAAGCAAATAACCATTATATGTATGTTGCTCTCTGATTTGACAGTTCACGACACTTAATGATCCCTGGAATAGTTTACCATTTTCCTGCCCTTTGTAAATAATAACTAATATGGGTTGGTTGAAAATTATACACTTAGAATTTTAAAATAAGTTGAGAAGGACAAAAGAGCGAAATCTTGTAGTTTCTCACAGATGTCAGCATAGAATTTGGTTTTCTAAGGCAGTTTTAACAGAAACATTTGGAAAGTACTCCATTACACATTGTTAGTACAGTTAGGAGAAACTCTACAGTCGTATGGAATACATTTTTTAAATAGATGAATGCAGAATTTGGTTTTTAAAGAAGAAACATTCATTTTTTTGCTGAAAAAAGAAAATGTTAAATTCGGCAAATATTTATTGACACCTTAAATTATAGGATTTATGATAGGCACTAAGCGTGCGTGTCTAAATGAGGAAGTCACCGTTAGTGAAGATGCTGTGTACACATGGAAAGTAACCGTTGGCAATAATAGATGTTATTGTGGAGGTGCACTTCATTGTGTGATAAAGCAGGGGAACCTTCCGCAGAGGTGGAATTTATTTGAGCTGGATCTTAACAACAGACTGGACTCCTGAGAAGGCCAAGAAAGAAAGCACATTCGAAACAGAGGGGCTGGCCGTAGCAAGATGGCAGGCTTGTTAGCAGAGGCTGTTTTGGGAAGGATGAGTAGTTGACCGGATGCAGCACAGGGAGCATAGAGTAGGAGGTGATGATAGATTAGGCTGTCGGGACCAGCTCAGTGCAGTTTTCCATGCCATACTGGAGAATTCAGGTTTTGCTCTGAGTAATGAGGAACCACTCAATCTTGATGCTAGGAACTCTAGGGCAGTAGGAAGTGGCTGTGCCTGTCACTGAAAGTGATATATGAATTCAAATTTGAAATATAAAATAAAGTTGCCAGTAGCCAGATTAAGCACTTGGAGCTATTACATGGCTTCCCACTTAGGATCGTTAAGCTATTAGGGCACTTAGCTGTACTTTAATATAATCAAAAGGAACAAACCCTTCAAAAGGTTTGTGTACTTCAGACTGTCTTGACAGAATTATTTTCCTCTAAACTTTAAAAACCAAATCTCATTCCATCTTTATGGTGTATCTTTACTTACCTGCCTTATTCT
The DNA here is from genome assembly GCF_024542745.1 of Macaca thibetana thibetana. Taxonomy (NCBI): domain Eukaryota; kingdom Metazoa; phylum Chordata; class Mammalia; order Primates; family Cercopithecidae; genus Macaca; species Macaca thibetana. The sequence goes on along the minus strand of NC_065581.1, from coordinate 160,812,672 downwards.
TGAGGAAATAAGTGTGCTTGTACTTAATAAATAATTGTTGCATAAGTGAAAGTGTGATTCAAAGGAGAGGAGACCTTTGTCCTTGTCTCCAGTTTGTCTTCCCCCATGTCCCTTGAGGAATCCAATCTCTTTTGTTATTAACCTTTGGGGTGGGGCCCCACTTCATTTACCTTTGGGGCTCCTAGCCAAGCAGAATCCCACTAAGTGTTGAGATGGGAGAAAAAAATTAAAAAATAGGGGAAGTAACTATATGCCTTGACTTTGGTGAAAGTTAAGCATCTTCAAAATGTTTCATATTCTGAGGAGATGATTCATTAATTTTAAGAGAGAGAGTTTTGTCTGTCACCTTTTCCATGCAAATACTGGAGCTAGCACAAGCACGATGACTTTTCCTTTCTTTCTTTTTTTTTCCCCCTGTCCTTTACTGTTGTTTCTTCTTATTGCTTCCCTAATGCTTGCCCTTAGAGGGAAGTGCTTAAATTATTTGAATTTTGGAAGCAGTAGAGATTTTTAAGTGGTTACTCTATGCAGCATGTTTAGGGTGTAAATTACATGGATGCCTTGTCTCTTTTCCACCTTCAGCTTTTAACTTTACAACAAATGCACTTTGGCTTCATTGGGGTCTGTATTTACTTGTTTTCCTAATGCAGCTTTTCTCCATGAAATGCTCTCAGTAGAAACATATGCTCAAAGCTTCAAAGTAATTACAATATCACTAAAAGGTTCGTAATCACATTACTGAAACTCAATGTTAAAAAATTTGATTTTTCTTGATCCAATCATTTCAATTTAATTCTAGGCTACTGCATGATTGATGGAGGAAACATGACAGTGGAAAGTCAGGGGGTATTTATAATGCCAGAAGCCTTGGAGGGAAAACCTCAAGGCAATTTAATTTGGGTGGGAGCTCATGTAAATTATTCTGAAGGGTTTTTTTAAATGGGAAGAGCAGGTGTGTTTCAGTGCCAGCTCTCAGGGCCCCTCCCTCCCTGTCACGAGTGTCCCTGCATCTCCTCAGCCCCTGCTCAGACAAAGGCCCCCGCAAAGCAAAGAACGAAGTGTGATTTTTTCCATAATTGTCTAAAGATACTCTTTTGTGTTAAAGACAGGTTTACACTTGAACGTTTTTCTTGGGAATTGGGGGTAGTTTTGAGATATTTGCGTCTGTTTACAGTAAGCAAGCACACCTCCAGCAGGGCCACCACCTAATTAAGTTATGGGACATGCCGACAGCCTCACATATCCATGAAGACACAGAGTGGTGTGAATAAATATATCTACCTTTTACCTCATTGCTCTCGGGGGCAGAGAAATGATCACACATCACATTCCTGACGGTGGCTATTCTGAAAAACCATTTATTTTTATTTTTAATGAATTACCGAGACAAGTGAATGGGAAATTTCTGAAGCAATGTTAATTTTCTTAATTTTTAGCACAGTTTGTTTTAATCATATACATTACAAAGCAGTAATTTTAGAATATTTACCAATTTGCCTTTGATATCTGCGCAGCTAGAGGTCTGGATCTAATGCTGAGTTATTTTAATAATTAGCTTCTATAATTCTGCTTCTGAATGGTTATCTCATCCTCTCTTTTAAGTTCTTTTTTTTTTTTTTTGCTGTTAAAAAGCAGTTTAAATAATAGCTAACAGACAAATCTTTGCCAATCGTACATAAAACACTTGGTGACATTTGAGTCTTTTTATTAAATTTCTGAAGGTGAATTTTGAATCCTAATTGATGTGCTTTTGTAGGATTTTTGATAATGGGATATAAGACTATGGTATTTCTTAACACTTTTTATTCCCTGAACCTGGCATACTTTTTCTGCCTTCCCTTCCTTGTTGCAAAAGAGACCTCATTTTATAAATATCAGTTTTCTTGTTATTATTCTACATCCTTGAAGGTAGGTTTTTTTGTTTGTTTGATTGATTCTACTTTTTGAAATCAAGTTTGGAATTTAAAAAGTATATTGCCCATGGCTAGTAGCACTTCTTATTCACTTTCTTTCACATCTCAAATCACCCTTCTGTTCAAACTGTAATATTACAGCATCTCATATACTTAGTATTTTTCCTCCACACTCTAGTGTGGTGAACTGGTGGTAATAGTGCCCCTTCAGAGGGGTTTTACTCGGCAGGAACCGGAACTGAAGTGAGTAACCCTAGTTTTATGTGGAGGTTTCATAAGCTGGTTAGGCCTAGAAAATGGGGACGTGACCCTTGTTTTTACATTCATGTGTTAATAGTTTTCTCTTGCTTCCATTAAATAATCTAGAAAGATAGGTTCCACTTTAGGACAGCTATGTGATTTCATGTTTGGACATTACGTATGGGGATTATTGTCTTAACTGGGTTTCTATCATATGCCATATGTGTTGCAAGCCAGAGATAAACATGTTGGATCTGGGATTTGATTTTTACCCTACTTACAAACTAATAAGTTACCCTGTTTATATCATGGAGACTGGCAAAAGACATGAGATGTGGGTCAGAGATTACGGGGCTTTATTACTCATGGTATACAAGTTGTCTCAGTGTCATGCTCTTTACTCTAGTTCCTTTGCCCCTGAATCTTATAGGGTTGATGTGATGTAGCCCAGATGGATGCTATGCATGCAGTAGGTTTGCATTGCAGATGATGACTGCTGAGCTTAGGGAATCCTCCATTTTTATAGCAAGCAGTAAGCATGCTCTTTGTCTGGGGTTAGACATTACTTCATGATTTAAGGTTATCAGATGTATACACAGTCCTGAGAAATGGCCCAGGTAAAAGAGCAGTCAGGACAATGCAGTCTTGGTATCCCAACAAGACATGCAGGGAGTGTAAGAGGACCAAGGAAAACTGTCTCTTTCAAAACTGAACACTTTATCCATCCCCATCTTGGCTTTTGGTAAATTTTTACATGAGTATACCACCTGTAGTCACTCTAACAGAGGCTGGAACCAAACTAGTCAACTTGTCTCATACCGTCACTTAATTAGGGCAACAATCAATAAAATCCTAAGCAGCAGGATGAAGCCAACCTGCTGTATTGACTTCATTCAGTCTCTCTGCCTTCCCTGACCAGAGTCTCTGATTCAGCCTACTATGAATAAATCCCAGAGGGAGACCAGTAGGTCTTAATTCAAACAGTCCAAGACAAGGCTGTTATCTAATATGATCTGTGCAAGGAAGTTTGCAATGAATTGCCCATCTTGGGACTCACTGTCAATGATAATAGCTGTTTCAGGAAGCAACCCTCTTACCTAATGGAGAGACATTCTGTGGCCCACTTTCCCCCATGTGGAGAGCACAGGCCACTCTAGTTTGGAATTTGTTGTTACACTTGATTCTAATCAGCATTACACTGTTTTGATTAAGCTACAAAGTGTCACTGAGTTGCTGCAATGTAGATTGCCAAACATGGCATTAGCTGGGGCTGCTTGGGAGGCAGGAGAAGCCTGTGAATTTGTATGTCAGGTTGAAACAGTGTTGAAGCAATCTGTGAGTTTGCACAGGTATGAGGGGAAGGGCCACACTTGGGAGATGCTGTTGGTGGCATCGGCCCAGCAGAATAGCTCAGGACCAGTCATGTCCACATGACTTTTCCTGTTTTTTTTTTTTGTTATTGTTGTTGTTTGTTTGTTTTAGAGAGCAGTTTTGACCAACAGCATGATTTCAGTTGGTCTCATCAGAGAAGGAGCCCTTACTACAGGCATCTGTATCCATGACACTCAGACCAATCAGCAGCAAAGATTTGTTTTCACAATGTGTAGTCCTACAGAGGGGCTCCTTTAATCTGCCAGTCTGTAGTCTTCCAAATGGCAAAGTAGACAGGTCATCTACAGCAGTCCAAGAGTCTGTAAAATATGAAATGCCTGGTCTTTAGGAGCATTGTCTGACAGGGGTCAGAACTCTCTGTCAGAGAAATGTGCTGACTGGTCCTTTTGGCTACTGCTGCTCAGAGCCCACCATCGGCTTTTAACTTCATCAAACTGTCAGTGAACCAGGCCATCCTTGATGGGAACCTCTGAGAGCCTTCTTGAACCAGCAGCTCTGTTTCCGGTAGTGGAGTGAGGGATATGATTTCTCCAAAGAAGTAGCTGCCATTATTTTCATTTAATACTGGATGATGCTAGGGCTGGACGCACTGCGCCCTTGAATATACCATTTCCATTTGACCGGCAAGGCCTCTTAGGCCCTTCCCACCTCTTTAAGTAGACTCACCGGAAAATGGGATTTCAGGTGTTTGTTTTTCCTAGCTCCATCAAACAGGTGATGCTGTTATGGTGGGCAGGGGCCTCTGCAGCAGTTCTGGAACATGAAAAGCCCTTCTGACACTTCAGGAATTAGGAAGTGCAAATGTATAATACATCAGTTCTTATTATAGAATTAAATATGGGAGCCACTACCACAACACCACATTGAATAAGCCCAGAGGGCACCTTTACAAGGCTAGTTCACCTCCCCTTACCCACTGGGAAACACTAAACCCCATTAGTTGAGTTCAGTGTGCCTTTCTTCCATGGACCAGGTAGAATGGGAACTTGGAATCATAACAATTTGAGTTCCTTTCTTCTCTCATCATACCAAACAATTGTATGTGTGTGTGTGTTTGTAGGGGTGCCAGGGGCTTTCTGTCCCCTGGGGATAGGGAGACCTTAAACCCAGCCCAGTCATCCTTCTCCTTAAAGCAGCTGAGTTCAGAATAGAGGGGAAGGGCGGGATCAGGTAGTATGAGAGGGACAGGAGGTCCGTATTAATCAACAAGGCTCATTTACTGTGGCCTTCAAGCAGCAGCCTATGTGGGGCTTAACCAGACTTCTAAAGTTGATGGTCTACACAAAGACTTGTATCAGGTAAAAAGGACGTTACTATTGAGACACTGTGTCAGCGTTGAGGACCCCTCGCTCAGCAGCCACACCCACATTGCCTTTCTTGCTGCCCCATTGTCATGATAACACCCCTATCCCATGGAGGAGAATGAGTGCGCAATATCCATGGTTCCATTTACATACTCATTTCAATCTTGCCTTTCTTAGCCTCATTAGCACGCAGGACAGTAGGGACTCTTATTCCCACCCACCGCACCCTGCTGCCCACCTCCTAGGCAACAGCATTTGCTCTCAGATTCCAGGGAGTTTTTTATATCCCTGGACCCAACCTCTGGGCACTTTTTCTTCCTTCTCCGGATAGCCATGTTCCTTCACCAAAACTGTCGGGTCTGAGATATGATCTTACCGTGCTTAGAAGCTAACAGTATATGTGTTGTTTCTCATACATTTCAGCCAGTTACTGTTTCATGGTTACTGGCAGAAGACATGAGACTTTTGGGTCAGAAAGAAAACGTTTTATTGCCCCTGGCACAATAAGCAGCATGAGCACCAGCATATTGGCATCAGTTGCCCTTGCTTTCAAATCCTGTGGTCCAGATGGATGCCAAGAATGAGTGAGTTTGCATTGCAACTAAGGAACTCTGAGTTTGGGGAATTCACTGCTTCTATAACAAGCAGTAAGTCAGTCTGCTGTTTGTCCAAGGGGAGAGGTTGCCTCATCTGTCATCTGCAAAAGCAACCTAAGAAATAGCCCAGGTTAAAAAAAAAAGAAAAAAGAAGTGTTCAGACCCTTGATGTCTTGGCATACCCAGTAAGACAGCGGTCTCCAACCTTTTTGGCACCAGGGGTCGGTTTTATGGAAGACAGTTTTTCCGTGAATCAGGGCAAGGAGGGTGGTTTCCAGTATAATTCAAATGCATCACATTTATTGTGCACTTTATTATCGTTACATTGTAATATATAATGAAATAATCATACAATTCACCATAGTGTAGAGTCAGTGGGGGCCCTGAGTTTGTTCTCCTGTAACTGGATGATCTCATCTGGGGGTGATGGATGACAGTGACAGATCATCAGGTGTAAGATTCTCATAAGGAGCCTGCAGCCTAGATCCCTCACATGTGGAGTTCACAATAAGGATCGCGCTCCAATGAGAATCTCATACCTCTGCTGATCAGACAGGAGGTGGAGCTCAGGTGGTAAGGCAAGTGATAGGGAGCAGCTGTAAATACAGAGGAAGCTTTGCTGGCTCTGCTTGCCCACCGCTCACCTCCTGCTGTGCAGCCCAGTTCCTAACAGGCCACAGACCCCTATGGCCTGCGGCTTGGGGACCCCTGCAGTAAGATATGTAGGCCCAGGGAAGACTGCTCTCCCAACAAGGTTCTTTAGGTCTCTGACTCTATGTCAGGGCAGAAAGGCATATTATTTCTGAAGCTGCCTGGAATGAGGTTAGGCCAGCGGTCAAAAATGAATAACAAACACTGTTAGATTTTTGGCCTTTGAGTTAGTGAAATAATAGATATTTTCAAAGTGGGAGAAAATTCGGAGTATAGAAGAGAAAGAGGCTAATCAATTTCATGTTTCATTTAATGTTTCATCACTGTTAAGAATCAGTGTCATGAAAGTCGTGTTAGGTTGTTTCAAGGGAAGCAGCTTTGCTGCCTGTTTCCAGTTTATTGACAATGTAAAATTGGCTTGCTGTGTTTGCTTTTCTGCAATACTTAGGGAAATTTTATTTTATATTAACTTTATAAATGGTAATTAAGACAAAGATATGATTTCTACTTCTATTATCTTGAAGACTCGTCTCAGTTTATTCGCAGGTCTTAATTGGGGCATAAAATCTGTAAGTTCCTAGCATATATGTCTATGTAGTTTCTCATACAGTTTTCAGATATTTTTATCATCAACATTCATTCAGTTTACTTGGGGCACAGCTGGATTGAGTCACTAGGCATATGAAAAATCAAACATAGTAACCATTCTTTTTATATTTTCAAAATAGCTTTAAAATATGCTATTGGCTTTTATGTTTGTCTTATCAGAGCCATAAATAAATTTTGAAAATTAAATTGATGAATTATTTGTTTATTTTCCCCTTACAGAAAAAAAATATGTTACAAAAGAAAGTGATACTGGCCATAATCCAGTGGTGGCAGATTCATGCCTGTAATCCCAGCACTTTGGGAGGCCGAGGTGGGCAGATCACTTGGGGCCAGGAGTGGGAGACCAACTTGGCCAACATGGTGAAACCCTATCTCTACTAAAAATACAAATATTAGCCAGGTGTGGTGGCTTATGCCTATAATCCCAGCACTTTGGGAGGCCAAGGCAGGTGGATCACTTGAGGCCAGGAGTTTGATCGAGACCAGCTTGGCCAACATGGTGAAACCCCATCTCTACTAAAAACATAAAAATTAGCCAGGCATGGTGGCTTGCACCTGTAGTCCCAGCTACTCAGGAGACTGAGACACGAGAATCACTTGAACCTGGGAGGTGGAGGTTGCGGTGAACTGAGATCATGCCACTGTACTCCAGCCTGGGTGACAGAGCCAGACTGTGTCTCAAAAAAAAAAAAAAAAAAAAAGAAAAAACAAAAAAATAGCGATGCTGTTTCTCTAATGTGACAATGAAATAGAATATTTGTGAAATTTTTAAAATCAATACAAAGATAACCAGGCAACTATTTTTTATTTTAGTCCTTCATACTGAATAATCCTTCTAACAATGTGTGTCCTTTTTCCTGCCATGGTAAATACAGTAGACTGAACATATTGTGTATTACTCTGTTCTGAAAGTATTGTTTATTCTCTTAGAATCATCAATTATTATTGAGCAATAGCACAAGTGTAAAAAGAAAAGTGGGTTAAGTTGGATGCCTAATGGTCACATAACTTAATTTGAATACTTTCAGTTTTTGCTTAATAAGTAATGTTTAGATATTGTACATCCTAAAAGTGAGGTTGCTAGATACCTTTTCCACAGTATATTCATATAAGAATTATCTTGATTTTGGTCCAATAGTTATTTACAGTTTGCTGGGGAAAATCTGCTTCTTTCTCATTAGAAAGCATCCTTTATATATATTAGAAATTTAACTTAGAATTTAATTAACTTTTCTATATTCACTCTACAGCTACTTTCTTGAAAGCTATCTTTCTTAATTTTGAGGTAGGAAAATCTGTTTGAAATTTTTGATCCAAGAAAAAATTATCTGGATTATTTTACTTTTTGTGGTAGCCAAACAAAAGAGAAGTTGTTTTCAAACAAATAAATTCCATCAGTGGTATATGATCAATATGATCAGTAGACCAATATAACATTTAGCTGTTAGTGTGTTCTTAAAAATGGTTTAGTCATTGATCTATATCTATGATGGATTCCCTTTATGTTTTGCAAACAGAAGAGTAAATGAAATAGATAAAAACAATGCCTGATGGTTATTGAGTGCTCATGTTGTGTGTTGTGTTTTAAGTACTCTTATTTATACCACTTAAATCTTTACAACCTCTTGTGACACTGTCATGGTCCCCATGTTACCCAGGAGGAAACTGAAGCTCCAAGAGGTCTGATCGCTTCTCCAAGATTAGAGTGAGGATATCAGCTGAGGAAGCTTACGCGCTTGGACGACACGGCTGCCCAGGCTTTGCACTGTGCTTGGCTTTTATTTCCCCAATTCTCTTACCAGGTCTCTTATTTCTTTCCTAACAGAACCCTCCCCTCTGCTTCCTGAATCAGTTTAGAGGCTAAAATAGCAGATGAAGCTAAAAAGTTTCTTTGACATATAACAATTTCCTCCAGAATTATCTTGTTGAAAGTAAATAGCCCATCTGGCTTCCTCTTTTCACAGAGCAGAACTCCTAAGTGAGCTTTGTGACTGAAGCTGGCTGAGTTCCACGCAATGCGCCTGTTGGCCCTAAGCAAGACGAGCACAATCTGTTTCTTCTATTTCTAATAAAGGAAAAGAGTTCCTTCATTTGCCTCTTTAATTCATTGCTTGAATTTTATGTCCTTCTTTCTCACAATGGCAGCTTTCCTGCTGTGGTCTTTTTTTTTTTTTCTTCCAACCTTCAGGTAAATTTGAAACTGTATAATAAAGGCTTTTCAGTACAAGGACACCACAATGAAATAACATTAAAAGTTGCATTTTAAAACCATACCAAGAGATTGTGAGCTGTGTGACTCCTGTTGATTAGCAGGGGCTGGCGGAGGTGTCTGAGAAAGCTATGTTTCTGCTGCCCCATTCTCTACCTACTCTCTGAATAAATAGAAGTGTTTAGTGCTTTGCCCTAGAATCCACGGGAGTCAAACAGCCAAGCTCTGCACACCCTGAGAGTTTACCTCTAAGTACCTTAATTTAGCTCCTGAGTTTACTTCTAGGAAACAGCAGGAACTATCCCTCTAGCCCTGATAATTACCTTCCTACAGGGCTGACTGAGGGTTACAGAATAGGGGCTTAAAAATTGAACCTGAATTCTCTCTGGCCAAGAAAATCATTTGATTCTTTCTGTCTTGCAGAGCAGATAAGAATCTTGTAAACTTTATGAGCCGTTAAATGCATTATTTTAATTTCTAATTTTCTTGTGGAACCAGGTTTCAGGAGGTCTTCATGCAGTGTTTGATGTCTTTCCATGACTGACGGCTGCCCTCCGAATCTCATTATTTTTAGGAAGAGCTCAAAAAAGCCAGTTCCTTGACTGCTATTGTTTGCTCAATGTCAACTCAGAGATAGGGACCTCTAGATTTTATACTTGAGAATGTGTATTCTTACAGAAGCTCTACCAGATTCCGCTTGATTAAGGGCACTTTGACGGAAAGAGTAGGATTTCAGGCCCGGAGTATTTGGCCTGGTCCTGAGGTCTTACATTGACAACTATGGCATTGTGAGTGTAAATGATGTGGTGGTATAGCTGCTTCTAAAACAGTGTTCTTCTGAAACAGTAAAGGGGGATTTTCAAGGGTATCACTTGAAGGGGTGAGGAGGGGAGGGGCACTCTAAGAAAGGGTCTCACCTCTCAAGCAACCAATTTGTGTCTGTCTGACCCATCAGGCAGGTGTGAAGGGTTTCCATCATAGATACTGGAAAGTTAGAAGAGCCAGTTTATATTACTTATTAGTAAAGTCTCTTCCTATTTTAACATTTTTTATTTTCTGTGCTGAATATAGCAATTTTTTTAAAAAGCAAAGCAACTTTACCTACAAAGTAATATATAAAAATACATCTTTACCTTTGAAACTAAACTTCTTATATTTTTAAAATCTAAATCTCTACACACTTGGTAAATGCAGCAAAATTATTTAACTTAGTTTAAAACTGATTAAGAAAAATGCTGTTTTTCTTGTAGATTTTTATAATATAAACAAAATCCAAAGTCCATTTGTTTCACGATTCAGATGTGACCATCCTCGGGCACATCTGCTGTGTGTTAGAGCCCACCAGACCCATCCAGCTACAATAACCAATTCAGTATTCCTTAAGAAATGATCTTCATCATCCCTAATTCTTAGATGAGTCAATGAAGACTTGGTTTTTAAATCTAGAACACATTTTTATGTATTCACAAATATTTATAAATTATAACATTAACTAAAATTTCTTAGCTGATTATCCCTGGGAAGTCACATTTAAGGTGCATGTTTGGAAAGCAAATGCATTTCTGCTAAAGACATTTTAAGGCATCAGAGAAATATTCCAGTGAACTTTGACACATAGTTTAAGCACACCTAATAGAACAGACTGAGGCATTCATGTATCTAATTATTTTTTAAAGAAACCCAAGATAGAATAGTGAAGCCAGGAATTTGATTGGTGATGACCTAGTTTCATCCCTGGTGCTCAGTTTTCTAAGGAGTTTCGGGGAGAGGTGACAGCGTTAGTACCTGGGCAGGGAATGCCAGCACAGAGGCTTTGGCTTCCTAAAGGAAGGTTAAGGCAGATGTTCCCATAGAGTACCACACTCCCAGGCTGGACGTTCTGGCTACAACCCCCTGCAGCCCACCGGAGCCTGGTGGTATAGTCCCCTTCTGCCCAGGTGGAGGGCATGGCCAGCTCCACTTATTGTGTTAGTGCTGGGAGCTCAGGCTGCCCTAGTCCTCACATTTTGTCCTCACTGTTTGAATGAGGCTTTGCGGGTACCAGGTCAAGAATGTGTGTCTGGCCAGGCGCGGTGGCTCAAGCCTGTAATCCCAGCACTTTGGGAGGCCGAGGCGGGTGGATCACGAGGTCAGGAGATCGAGACTATCCTGGCTAACATGGTGAAACCCCGTCTCTACTAAAAATACAAAAAACTAGCCGGGTGTGGTGGCGGCGCCTGTAGTCCCAGCTACTTGGGAGGCTGAGGCGGGAGAATGGCCTGAACCCGGGAGGCGGAGCTTGCAGTGAGCTGAGATCACGCCACTGCACTCCAGCCTGGGAGACACAGCGAGACTCCGTCTCAAAAAAAAAAAAAAAAAAAAAGAATGTGTGTCTAAGTGTCCAAATTGTGCATCTCCTGCACCTGTGTCTCTTAGCTAAGGCGCTTAATTATAAAGCAAATCCCCCCCCGCCAAAATGCTGTCTGTGGCTTCCAGGTGAGAAGGGCCTCATCTGTGTCATGCTCTTGTAGTCTCAGCACCTGGGAAAGTACCAGCATTTAGTTGACTCTCAAATATGTTGAACTGATAAAGGAATGACTGAACACAATCTAACACCTTCACTGATAACTAAAACAGTGGTAATCGGTAAAGATAATCTACATGGAAGTATATTTGCCAACCAGCGTGTGTGTGGACTGTGCGTTCCAGTTGTCTTCGTGCATCATCAGGCCCTACTCATGACCCTCCGTGTGACTGTGGGACAGGAACCTCCCTGTGCACAGCCTTCCTTATCTGCAAAATGGGGATAGTATGATCTACTTCTTAGGAATCTCCAGAATTAAATAGAAAGTTCTTAGCCCCGTGCCTGACACACACTTAAGCTAGGCAGCTGCTATACGTGAAAGACATGGAAGAATGAAGAGTAACTTAGAGCCGGCCACTGTTACATTTCAGCTGCATAGCTCTACTGCTGAGACCATGTTCGGTTTTCTCAATTCCAGGTGTTTAGAAATATCAATCTGCTTTGGTTTTACCCACAGGATTTAAAATAGAATGGAACAGTATCACATGTTAATTGACATGAATTAGAAAGAGAATGAATGTAAATGTTAAAGTTCAACATGGTAAGGTAATATTTTATACATATTTTACATGTATTAAAAGTTTTCATTAGAATGGAGATTTATGTCATTGTATTGTAGTTGTCTTCATTACGGTCCTTAAATATAAATGTCAGAAATGTACTCTCTGTACTACTTTTTAAATCCAATAGCTTAATTTTCACTTTTAAGTAGTGTGGAGTCCAATACTAAAGTAAGTTTGTTTTGCTGCCACTCTATTAAAAGGTTAAATGTTCCTTAGTAGACTCACACAATGTTAAATAAGATTTTCCTAGTAATCAACACCTAGAATACTATCAAAGCTTGTGGTAAAATCTTAAGTAAATATATTCCAGATATAAAGTAAAAATTGATTCATTTAATTTTTGTCCTAAATAATTTTAAAACCTGTCTTCCAGTATTCCTTTCTGGTTAAATCAGTCCCCTTAGATATCAGTCAACTGTGTGCATGCAGTGGAGCCTTTCTCTGACACTGATTCATTAGGAGAGCTCATTTAAGGAGTTAAACATCTCTCACTTGTCAACACTGAGGTAATTATGCACTATTAATTCTCATGTCATTTCAAAAAGTGCTATTTTAAAACTATTCATTTCATCAATCCTGAGAACTAGGATAAGGTAGACAGCCTGCTGTAAACCAATTTAAGATGTGATTACATTGCTTTATTCCTGCAATGCACGAATCAGAAAGTTGATTTAATGTGAATACAGCTTTTGAAATGTTTCTTACTTCATTTTAGGAGATGAATATGATTAGGCAACCTTGAGAGGACAAAGGAGTTGATGTAGAAGAAAGGAACTTTAATTTATTCTGCTGTTTGCAGAATCAAGGTGGTAGGTAGGGAGGGCTGAGGGAGAAAATCAGGAAATGGTAGTTTTCTTTGTCCCTTTTGTTTAATGGAAACTTGTGTGGGTATCTGTTCTCTGCATATTATTAGCTGAGAATTAGAGTTTAAACTTCTTTACAGTGACCATCTATGAAGGAAGTAGAATATGATTTATTTTTTTCAAAGTAAGATGAATTCTATTGCTTAACTACTTAAAATTATTTTTAAAGGAAAAACTTCAAGTAAGTCAGAGACTCAATATATCATGATAGACATCTGAAAACATTGATTTCAACATCCTGCCAAGTTTGCAATACTTGAGGTTCATTAATATGCTGATTTTAAATAAATGTTAATGTATAAAATGTTGCTTTAAGTTACTTCTCCTAATTTAATCTTGTAGAACAATTGTCAAGATAGTTTTCACCTCATATTTTAAAGACATATCAATTTAAAGATGTTTAGTTCTACAAAAACAATATACTATGGTTTTTCGTATTTTGATTTAATTTGATTTTTAAAACCCTTGGTTTAATAGAAGATACATGGAAACAGTTCATTGATAAATGATACTATACCCTATATGCTTTCATGAGCTTCCATTGGTTTCATTTTGTGTGTGTGTGTGTGTGTGTGTATGTGAATATATGTGTGTGTTCCTATTGGAAATGAGTTTTTTAAGTTATACTTTTGCTAATACTGAAAGATTAGTGATGATGACATAACTGACATGTTGAATGTTGAGTCTAGTTGTACACTGACCTCAAAAAAAAAAAAAAAAGCGAAAGCTCCAATCTTAGAAGATTGTTGACCCTTAGCTTTACAGATTGTCTTATTACATTGTCTCAGGTCCTAGGTGTTTTGATTGGTGAACAGGTGTGCTGGACTTGTATGTTGTTTTTCTAATCACATTTGAAATGATTAATAGTTTATGTAGATTACTGTTGTAATAGGATTAATACCAGTGCTGGCCCATGAGCCAATTGTTTTTGCAATGCATCTCAAATTTTAAAAATTACTTTTTAACTATTGAATCATCTTGTGATTCTACCACGTTTCTGATAAAAGTTCATTTCCATTTTAATAATGGAATTAACTTAATTAATTTACTTTTAATTAATTCTCATCTTCTTGTGCAACAGTTAGGTTTTTAAGGTCTTTTATAGAAGTCCCTCGTTACATTATCTCTTTTAAGCATTGCTTTTTAGTCTGAAGCAACAGCTGCTTTTTTGTTGTTGTTAATTACAATTATAATCACATTGAATTTTGTTTCTCTTAGCAATTGGCAGTAGAGAAAAATCACATTTCATAAATTTGACTTTGGTATATCTGAATAGACATTAATCCTCAGATTTTAATGGTCAGCACCACTGATTCCTTTATTCAGCAACTTTTTGTTGATCTCAAAGGGAGTCCAGAGCTGAGCCTTTACAAACAAAAACATTTTTAGGCACATATTCTGCTGTGTAAAAGTTTATGTTTTATCTGGGGAGACAAGACATGTATGTAAATTAATTAATAGCAAAGTATGTCATGAGGCAAAGGAAAACCTAATGCAGATTGAAATGATTGCTTATGTACCAAAAGGACAGGCCTTGAATTGGATCTTAAAGGATGTATAGTATTTTTAATACTATAAAAGTGCTTTTATATTGCTTATTTAAGTTGAGAGAAATAGAAAATAGGAGTAGAGGATGTGTGTGTTTCATATAAGCATATTATGGTGAGGATAGTTAGGAAATGGGGCAATTTGAAGTAGAGATTCATAAGCTATCAGATTTAGAATTCAAAAAGAACAAGCAGAAGACAAGAAAGAAAGATGTTAACACTTAATACCTATTATTGATTGGGTGTTTTACTTGAATCATGTCACTGAATTCTCAAAATATATTCCTGTATTTTGATATTGTGATCCCAATTTTGCGATCTTGGGAACTAGATCTTATAATCTTGCTGAAGGCCAGCTAAGAAGTGGGTGGAGTTGAGATGTGAATGTTTAAGTGTTTGTGTTATCAAAGCCTTCACTACTTCCCCTGTACCATACTATAAACAGTGGGCAGAAGAGGGATTGTCTTGCCGTTCACACAAATTGAGCATGCTCGAAACATAGCTCCTCATCTCTTTTCTTCTCAAATCATTTTCTTCCTACTCATATTTCTTAATGGTGTAGGGGCAAAGCTTCTTTTCTACCCTGTGAAAGTTTGCTGAAAATGAACTGACAATAAAAAGATTAATGGGAGAAAAAGACTTACAAATTTATTTAACATGCATAAGCATGGGGGAATTGCAAGAGAATGATTACCTAATAACCCAATGAGGTCCAGATGCTTGTATACCCTTATTCATAGGGAAAGGAGAGATGAGGGAAATGAGGCAATTTTGAGGGGTACTAAATGATTTTTACGGGAACTTAATGAACATGGAAGATAGATGTTAGCTTGTCAATGATTATTTTTGTGAAGTGATTGAATATTCATTCAATACTCATTTTGGGATGAAGTTCATCGGGGCTGTAGGTGGGGTGGTTAATTTTTGGTCTCTTCCTCTGGGATATGAGTTTTAATCTTCTCTACTTAATGGAATTCAGGGAAGAGATCAAAGGTAATGTACTTCTCTTTGGTGGATCTGGTTTCTAGGTAGACAAGAGAACTTCAGAGAACAGCCTCGTCCTCTGGTTTGGGAGAGACAGATGATTGAGAGACAGGGGAGAGGAAGGCCAGAGAGACGCTTGGGCTCCTGCTTTGCTTCAGTATGTCAAAGCACCATATTTTGGGGTATTGTTTTCAGAACCCCAAGAAGGGCTTCACCATTCTTTCAGTCATTCAGACTTAAAATATTGGAGACACTTCTATTCTTAAAATTAGCTTTTGTTTAATATATGATGTTTGAATGAAAAATTTAAAAAGAACCTGGCAAATAATGGGTCATAGATTAAAACCTATATTCTTGATTATATCTCACTATAGTAAGCCTAAGCTCTTTTGATCTCCAGTGAACCGTATATGCTTTTCATGTTCCACAACTTACCAGATGTTATCTATTCAGAGCTTCAGCATATCTAGAAGGAGTGGATTCAGTTTATCTAATCTTAGCCTTGTGTATTTTGTCATAATTTGGTAGATGTTTTTGACTTGCCTTTTCCCCATATTTCAGCATTTGGTTATATATTGATTTGGATTAATTTTTTCTTCTTAGTCTTTTTTTCTTTTCAATAAGATTATAGAAAGGCAAGGGTGATTTCATATTCTTCTTCAATAGCTTCCCCACACTTTGCTCATCACCATAAGTTTAGGCACCTAGTAGTCAACATGTATCTGCTGAATTACTTTACCTGAAATGATCTAAAGCATATTGACATGTAAGACACCCGTAGACTTGTTTCTGTTTCTGTAGCTGTATAAAGCCAGTACCAACTATCACCTAATCCATGAGTCACACATGGCAGTCATTTAACAATATTTTTTAAATGATTAACAAAACCCTTTTAATGGAAATGAAGAGCTCTTTAGAAAATGTTGAAGGACTGTTGTTTCTGTGAACTCTATTGTTGGGTCTGGCTTTTTGAGTATCACTCTCTGATCAAGAAGCCATTTATGTAATAGTCTAGATTCTAGAAGTTCTTTGGGGCTTAGTAGTGAAATTTAAAGAATTTTGTTTCTAAGAACTAAGTGACTTAGGATCTACTGGAATCCATGTCCCTCCTAAAGAAAACCTGCACGTATCACAAAAACTACTTGAAGGTACTGGATTGTGAAGAGAAGCAGAGATGCTGGTTGGGTGTGCATACTGCCACGGAGGAGAGGAGGTGGAAAGCTGTAGAAGTCAGTTCTCATCTCTGCAGCTTTTAGCCTGGGGCCAACTGCACCACCTGTGGTCTGCAGCACCTGTGATCCTGGGGAGAAACTTGCAGTCTCTCCGGCTGGGGAAAGAGGAAAGTGAAGCCTTTTGACTTTGTGAGCCACCATCCTTGGGGTCCTCATGCCCATGTGACGATGCTTGAGCTCTAGCCAGCACATAGAGGTATAGGGAGGAAGACAAAGAGGAAGAAAAGGGTAGGAGGAGAAAGTAGCAAACCAGCCTGACTGTCCGCTTATAAAGGATTTTCAACCCACCTAGTGACTCCCACCTAAATTTCATTAACAAGGACTGTGTCATGTGGCCAGTCCTGGCTGTGAAAGAAGTTGGGAAGTGTAGTGGTTAAAATCTAGGCACATTGCCACCCTCAATAATGTCAAGGTTCTGTAAGCAAGGAGGAAAGGAAAAGCAATATTGATAGACTAGGCCACCAACAGGATCTGCCAGTAGACTAGTATGCCTTTGTATGCAGATCCTCTTCCAGAACCTACTGTCACATCTGCTGAGATCTTCAAGCAGGAGGAAATCCATCCCTTGTACATTAGCATGGGCTTTTAGTTAACATACTTAGGAGTAAAGATGTTAAGTCCCCAAGGAGTCTCCTCTAATTGCTGTTTGTAAGGGAAACAGGCGAGGCAGCTTAGTGTGGTGTATATTCTGTCATTTCTGTATTCTCCCTAGCTCCTGAGGTCTGGATAGGACTTCACTTCTTCAACTCAGTACTCCTTATTCATTCTGTGACTTGAGAACATTGCTTATCCAATTGAATATGTTAAGAAGTAGACTTAGGAATATTTACCTTTTTTTACTAATGAAGTAGACCTAGGAATATTTATGTTTAATGAATACTCCTGCTCTAAAAAGTGGTATTTTCAAATTATTGATAATCTAAAAATGGTTAGATATGTAAAAATTGATTCCATAAATGTATTTAATAGTTTTAAAATTTCTCAGTTAAGTCTTAATTGACCTTCAATGAAATCCTAAACTATTGTTTGAACAGATGCTTCCCATCTTTTGACACCATAGCATATATAGAAGGCAGACACTGAGGCTGTTGGCCTATAATCTCCAAAAAAGGCAGCACCTAGTTCATTTTAAGGCTATACCTGGTGGAACCTGGCATATACACATTAATACAGGATTTTAAAAATTATTCAACTCGTATTTTGATGCTGTTAAATTAAAACTTTTTTTTTAACCTTTTAGTAAATTAACTTTCTACTCTCAGTTACTTTGTGATTATTGAGGCTACAGGGCTAGGAAGATCTGAGTTTCAGCATTTTTTTGACCTAAAATGTCATTTTAAAAAATTTCATACCTGTAAGTTACATTTATTGCTATCTTTTTATTATCATTGATGTATGTCTGTATAATTTTTTATTATAGGAAACTTAAAGCATTTTTCTTACTGAAAACTTGAAGGTTATACAGAAGCAGGGAGAATAACTTAATGAACTCTGTTATACCAGTCATCCAACTTTAATAATTTTATCTTATATGTGACCTTTTTCATCTGTATCCTCAATTACCCACTCTCTCATCCCTCAGCAACTAAATTATTTGGAAGCAAATATTTGGAAGCAAATATTTGGAGTCTAAATTGAATAAACTGTAAAGAAAATTATGAGAGTGGAATATATTTGTGTATTAATTTGATATTAAGGAAGCATTGTTAATATTTATAGATATGTTAATTATATTGTAGTATACTTAAAAATAACTCTTTACTTTTTTGAAGATATGTGCTGATGTATTTATGGATGAGTAATGTAACCTTAGGGATTTGTTAACAATTTGTTTCTTAAAAGTTCTTCCTGACTAAGTGCAGTGGCTCATACCTGTAGTCCCAGCACCTTGGGAGGCCGAGGTAGATGGATCCCTTGAGCCCAAGAGTTCAAGACCAGCTTATGCGACATGGCAAGACCCCATCCCTACAAAAGATTTTTAAAAAATTAGCTGGGCATGGTGGCACACACCTGTAGTCCCAGCTGCTTGGGAAGCTGAGGTGGGAGGATGGCTTGAGCCTGGGAGGTGGAGGTTGCAGTGAGCCAAGATTACACCAATGCACTCCAGCCTGGGTGACAGAGTGAGACCCTATCTCAAAAAAAAAAAAAGAAAGTTTTTCCTGTCACGAATCATTTGAATAAGCAATATAGTGAATACAGTATCTAATTTCCTCACAAACAAATACCTGCTTTTCCAGTGAACTTTCTGTCTCTAGTCCTTGAAGCCAAATCAAGGAGACAGGAACACATCTACCTCCTCTAAACAAAATAAGTTTTAAGAGAAAACCCACAAGCAAAGAAGGGCTGGAATTCCTTCCCTTCCTCCTTTCTTGACCGTGGCACTTTCTTGGGAAGAGGGAAGTACATCATTCTTCAGATTTAGAATTGAACATCTTGGTCTCAAAAACAGAGATTTTAGGCCGGGCACGGTGGCTCACGCCTGTAATCCCAGCACTTTGGGAGGCTGAGGCGGGCAGATCACAAGGTTAGGAGATCGAGACCATCCTGGCAAACACGGTGAAACCCCATCTCTACTAAAAAAAGATACAAAAAATTAGCCGGGCGTGGTGGTGGGCGCCTGTAGTCCCAGCTACTCGGGAGGCTGAGGCAGGAAAATGGCGTGAACCTGGGAGGCGGAGCTTGCAGTGAGCCGAGATCACACCACTGCACTCCAGCCTGGGCGACTGAGCGAGACTCCGTCTCAAACAAAAGAAAACAAAACAAAAAAACAAAACAAAACAAACAGATTTTAATGATATAGCATTCTAATTATATTTTCCTAATTGTTTTCTTTTATGATATTTAGAAATCATTGCTACCGGGTTGTTTTTTGCCTTTTTAATAATTTTTATTTTTGCCCTGTATTCACTGTTTTTCTCTCTCTTTCTTAGTATGTTTCCTGTTATCAGTTTGTTTATAGGATACCAAGAAAATAACATTTGCTGAGTACCGTGTCCCAGGCCCTTTGCGTAGTTAGAGCGCATCTGCTTTTTCAGAGCAGCTGTACATCATGTATGTTGCCGTTGTACAAGCAGTGAATCTTCGGCTCAGGAAGTGAACACTACCCCAGGATCAGCAGTTCATAGGAGGTTAGCCAGTATTTGGACTCTAGCTTCTTGGACTCCAAACTCTATGTACTTAAAGATCTACCATATTTTTCTATTGATACTTTTTATTTTCCCAAATATGATTTCAGTATTCTTTAAGTTATATACTTGTAACTTATGTTTTCCAACCAAGGCCCAATTATTTTTGCTCAGATTTGGAAATTATTTCTTAAATTACAAAAGACTATTGCAGAGGCTCCCTGAACTTGTACATTCTTCTACTTAAGCGTACATACAGCATGGGTAGTCAAGAAATATCCATTTCCAAAGGTCAGAAATAATGTTGAACAGTAAAGTATAAAGAATTTTTTTAAAAATGAATGATGGAAAATGATAGAAATTGATAGAAAAATTAGTGAGAAAAATATACTGTATAAGTAAAGATATATAATGTTTTTGCAGGTCTCATTTTACAGAGAAAGTCATGTCTTGGCATTTTTTAATGGGGCTATAAATTTAGTAATATTTTAGTAAGAATAATAGGATGTTAAATATGAGCCCTCATTCCTGAAATTTTAGATTTTCTTAATGATGCTTACCCTTACTCTGAGCAACCAACCTTGAGAGTGTATTTAACTGAGATTTTGAAGTAATGCATGATACATCTTCAATTTCTGTGACCCAGAAATATTGATGTGCTAATTTTCTGAGTTAAAAACTTTCTTTTTATGTTTTTGTCCTTGTTAAATGGGCAAATACTGGCTAAATGTCTTGGAGAATACAGTATTTTCAGGAAATGACATGAAGTATTGATTTACTTTATTCTTATTCCCTCAAGCAGAACAGCCATAAAATATGTTCAATTTCTTCTCATTTCTATCTGCAGATTACACTGACTTGTGCAGATGACAGGTGTGGACATGATAGGAGCATATTGACATTTACTAGGATTTGACTTCAAAGCTTTAGAGATGAAAAGCATACTGACAAAGTCGACTAGAACTTTATTCACATAATTATCGTGGTGCTAAATTTTGTTTAGCACCACAGTATAAACACGAATGTAAATCTGACATAGAACATCCAGACAAGGACAATGCCTATTGTACTAAAACGTTTACAATTTTAAAAAGTCAGCATGAAACCTGCTTTGGAATTATTTTGGAAAACTCTTAACTGTTGAATATGTGATCCAGATGAATAACTTTAAAACGTGTATTCTTTCATGAAATTATATTCAAATCAAATCAAACAGTTCCTTATCAGTTACTGATTCTTAAGTATGAAATGTTAAAATTTAATTTGATTTTTATACAATTTTCAAGTATGTTAATTGTTGTTAGGTTAGTCACAGGTGACTGAATTCTTCCAGGATTGTGATGTCTCTTTGGGAGTGACACAATTTAATTTTGAGTAACCTCAAGAGTCGCTACGGTTCAAGGTGTCTCTGCCCATTTGCCTCTAGGAGCACCTGTGCAAATGGACAGATTTCCTAAGGGCTGCCATAAAGACACATACTGTGTGTGCTACTCCTCATATTTAGCTCTGCTTCTGAAGGCCTCACATTCTGCTGGATTGCCATGGTTATCACTGTTATCTCTGCCATGTGGAATGAGAGAAGCAATAGAGATTAAGCTACTGATTGTAGCTATTGACAGAAATGCCTACCAGCACTCCATATTTCCTCTTCTAAATTTTTTTTTTTTTTTTTTTGAGACAGAGTATCGCCGTCGCCCAGGCTGGAGTGCAGTGGCACGATCTCGGCTCACTGCAAGCTCTGCCTTCCAGATTCACACCATTCTCCTGCCTCAGCCTCCCAAGTAGCTGGGACTACAGGCACCCACCACCATGCCCAGCTAATTTTTTATATTTTTAGTAGAGATGGAGTTTCACCGTGTTAGCCAGGATGGTCTCAATCTCCTGACCTCGAGATCTGCCCGCCTTGACCTCCCAAAGTGTTGGGATTACCGGCGTGAGCCACCATTCCCGGTCTCTTCTACATTTTAAATACCAAATTCCTCCAGTATTTATTCCTGGAGCTGCACAAGGTCAATAGGCACAGAGATATTTATAGTATGTTTTATAACATGTGTGTATCATGTTAAATATTCATGTGCAAGTTGAATTAGCTCCTGTTTACCTCGTGTTTGAATGATTATTTTAGTCACTTTGTACCTCTTCAAGGGACTCTTTAAAAGAGGCTGCAATTAAACTTTTATTATGCACAAAAATTGTCTGAGATTCAAGATGGAGAATTTGAATATTTTGAGGGATCTTTATGCCCATGACCCAAGTTTCTTGAAAGCAAAAAAAGATAGCTGTTGGTGTCTCATAAAGAATGAAATTTAATGGCTGGGTAATTCTCCTTTTCCCGTTTGAGTTTCTTTAATGCATTTAGAGAAGGGGCCATCAGAGATGGTGATTGTATTCAATGCTGTCCCCGCCCTCATCTGTTAGGGACAACTCAAGTATAGCTTGCTCACTGCTCACTGTCAGCCCAAAACCACGTAAAGAGGAAAACCTGAGAAAAACCTTTCCTTTATTGCCAGAAGCAGAACTGACAACATGCTTCTTTGATTCTTACACCTTTCTAATGAATGTTTGGGTAGATCATGACCTCATCTCTACTGAGGATGCAGCATTAGTGGCCAATGTCGTGAGGTGATAGATAGGACAAGATAGGTTAGAAAGAAAGGCAGGATGGCTACTTCAGGCAGGACCTTGCCAGGCACATAAATCTTACACAGTTGAATTTGTGAGGCACCTTCATCTCTTACCTGGAGGATAGTCATTGGCAACAAGTTTGAAAATAATCCAGTTTTCAGTTGGTCAGTCTCTTTTATTTAATGTTTATTACTATAATTGACCTAAATATCAAAAGTTGCTTTTTAAATTCTACAGCAAATTATATGGGCTTATTTTTTCTGTGCATTTATTTGTGCTGAAATCTGGAGGCTAATTAACCTTAAGAGATTCGATGGATATTAGGTGTCTGAACAGAGACTGGTCATGACAAAGGAGTCAGATAATAAGGCTGGTTGAATCCTAGATACCTATGGGAAGAATTGAGTTTGTCCCCTGGGTTCAGTGATTTGCTGAAAGGACTCATAGAAATCATAAAATCTATTATAAAAAGCTATTATGCTCACAGTTATGGCTTAATATAGCAAAATGATACAAATTCAAATCAACAAAGGCAAAAGGGACATAGAACAGAGTCAGGGAGAGACCAGGAATGAGTTTCCGGTTGTCCTGTCCCGGTGGATTTGTGTGGACAGTTCCTAATTCTCTCAGCAATGATGTGTGATAGCACACATGGAGTATTGTCAACCCGGAGGGTCACTGAGGCTTGGTGGTCAAGGATTTTGTTAGGGGGTCTGTCTTATAGGTGTGGAACACCTACATGGGTAACTTCAGTTACTCAGTCTCCAGCCCCTCCAGAAGTCAAACTTCTGATACAGTGTGACCTGGGGCCCCCCGGGTGAACTAGAACATGTGTTTGCCGTAAATCACATCGTTAGCCTAAAACTGTCTGGTGTGGCCCAAGGCCCCAAGTAGAAAAGCAAACTCTTTTTTTTTTTTTTTTTTTTTTTGAGACGGAGTCTCGCTCTGTCACCCAGGCTGGAGTGCAGTGGCCGGATCTCAGCTCACTGCAAGCTCCGCCTCCCGGGTTCACGCCATTCTCCTGCCTCAGCCTCCCGAGTATTAGGCAGAATACTCTAGGCACTTAGAGGTTATGTTCCAGGAGCTTGTGAAGAGCCAGTCTTTTCTTTTCTTTACAATATGCGTGGTTTGAGTACATCAAGACTGCTAAGTTAACCCTTCACTGCGCAAGTCTCTTGATACACAGGGAAATGAAATCCCGGTTCAACTGTCTGGACAACCATGAATTTTTTTTTTTTTTTTTAATGTGTGCATATGGACACACGGCCTTTCTGAAAATTTTACTACCTATTTACGTAAGAACCTGATAAAAGGAAGATCTAACAAGAGTAACATTGAAATAGCCCAAAGTATTTGCATAACAGATTTACCCCAGGCTGCTACTGCTGTTTCAGTAAGAGAGAGATGCCTTCCTTTCTCTTTCTAACCAGTGAGTCATGTTGACTCTAGTGATTTAGGTTGAATTTATTTCTCACTGGTTATTGGATGGAACTTTTTTCTAAATATTTGTTTTTGAAAGTATTAGAATCATACTTGAGTATGGTTGAGTATGAAAAGTACTTCATTAACTGGAAAACAATATATTTCACCAAAAGTTAATTTTTTCAGAGCAAGACTTCTCAGAGCCTTTCATAAAATAAACTACATTTTGATCCTTTAAGGGTTATTCAAACTTCTTGAACTGTGGATCCTTTCTTTTCCTTTGGATATCCAATGAGATAATTGGTGGCACACAGAATGGGAGGTGCGCATAAATATTGACTATTATTATTTTGAAATCTTGAGGGTAAATGGGGTTTTTTTTGGAATATATTCTTGAAATTATGCAAAAAGTTGGCATTTCTGACACTAATCCGTTGTGTAGCATGTTACGTAGCTGTCTCTACTATGAGATAGTGTCATATATTTTTAACGATTTAAAACAAATTAGTTGAAATATTTTGTGCTAAAACATTTTACGTTTTAAGTGCATAAATTGAAAAAATGTGTTTACTTTTATAATTATCTATTTGAAATGATTTTGCTTTACATTTCCAACTATATATTTCGATATAGTAGGGGCATTTGTTGAAAGAAATTTTTATGTATTTGTGAAAAAAATTCCTTATCATCATCTGATGCTTAGCACATATGGAGAATAAACAATATGTTAACTTTAATTCTGGTGAAATTCTATTTTGAAAATGATGAATGGGAAACACCTCAGATAAAAAATTACAGTATTACTACTGAAGATTCCATTTTTAAGGACAGCATATCCTTCATGACCAAAGCTATTTACTGTCGCATGAAGGCATAACATTCAGTGCCAAGAGTGAGGTCACTGTAATTATAGAATCAGTAGCATTTAAAATTTGAAATTCTCAGTAAAAAGCCCAAGGGATTTTCAAAGATCCTTTATTTCTGTATTTATTCTGTCTCAGGGCATTTCATTAGTAAAAGAAAAAATGAGGAATATCTGATTTGACCTAGTTAGTATCTTAAAGGAAGCAAAGACTCGGAAGATGTCCATTTCAAGTGAGGGAGGAAAACGGTGTGTTGTTACAGAATCATCTTTTCCTCCTTTTGACCTCCTAACTCTTTCTCAGCCTAGTGATATTTATTATCTGCTGTTATCAGGAACTGTACTCATTGTCTCTAAGCCTTTTGTTTCTTGGTTCTTGAAACTCCTCTGCTTTGTAGCTAAGGTAGGAGATACAATTTATGTAGTGATTTTGGTGGTGGGTTTCTATTTATTTTGTATGGGATACATAAAATTGACTTCAGTCAGCTGACTTCAGTCTTGCTAATGAGTGAAAACTACCCCTTTCCCTTGATGCTTTCATGTGGAGTAAATGAGCTGTGCTCTTCACTAAGAGGGAGCCAGCAGTAAGCAAGGAAAACAGAGACTCTGAAAGCAGATTGCTTGGGTTTAAACAGCAGCCTCATGAGCTGTGTGTTTGTGGGTAGATTGCTTTCTCGTTCTGTGCCTGCTTGATTTCTCCATAGAATTGGTGTGAGAACAACAAGTCTGTTTATACATGCAGAGTACTTAGAATAGTACCTGGCACCTAGTAAATGCTCAGGAAATTTTATGTTACTGTTCTTAGCTAAAGTGAGGTTACTCTTTACTGATATTCAGAAAGTTCAACCTTTGCTTGAAACTTAATTTGGATTAGAGTACATTCTAAATAACGGAGTGCATTCTAATAATAATATATCTTCAAGAAAATAAATCAATGCTCTGATTTAACCAACATGAATATCTTTTATTTAGAGGACATAATACATCCTATTCTGAGTCCTCATATACTCAGAATAAAGACTTCTGATTTATGCTCTGGATCTGAGATTGGTCACCCACATAGGCATTTTTGGCCTAGCAGTATTTGGTTTTGGTTTTGGTTTGTTTTTGAAGTTTCTTTAAGCAGGGCATGCACTCACAGGCTGCAGAATCTGCTGTGCTCTACTGTCTTACACTTTTGCCTGATTCACCCCTTTAGAAGCTTCTGAGCCTGTTGCCCCTGTTATTTAAAATTTTTGGAATACCTGTGTTAAATGTCACCCAGAGGGTCTACGTGTATTGAGGAGGACTGTAAAGGGTGGTGTTCCTTTTCCTGGAGACTTGTTTTCGAATCTAAAGACATTAGGATGCTTCATGTATTTCCTTGATAAATAAATACTGTTGGAACCCAAACGTAGGCATCATATTCCTGCCAAAAAGATTAGTTTGGAGAAACTAATTCAATAAACACAGCATAATCATACCCAATAGTATAACCTATGTTAACACACAAAAGAGTTAAATGATTTTCAAGGAATTTCTGTGTTAATACAACTGATATAATTCTAAAGATGGCTGGATTTAGCCTAACAGGCACTGTAAGCCTAGTTAAAGAATGCCTAGCCGTTTTTTCTTTTTTTCTTTTTTTTTTTTTTTTTTGCTATAGTAGTTGGAGCTCTTTAACAGAGCTTCAGTGTTCACAAATTCATAAGAGGCTTCGTCTTGTTTGACTTGTGCATTGTTTATCTGCCCATCGCTGTTAACTTCTTTCAGTAAGAATGATGCCCTCTGAGTAATGCCCCTGTTGTGAACTAAGAAAGACCCATGAATTATTAATAACCCGCAGGGTTGCAGAGCCCTTGTAGGAATGAGAGCAGTGTGCTCTGTACGACAATTCTGTTCACCTGATCTTGACAAATTAGGAGCATCTAAAACATACTCCTGCTTGTTAATACAAGAAGTGGGGGAAAAGGTGACTTGGAAATGCATCAATATTTAGCCCTTTTGTAGAATCTCAGAAGGATAATAGGGAACAGTGTTTCTTCATAAATAACTGTCTCTCCTATCTTGGTGGTTTAGTGTGGTAGGCTAATGCCTTTCTGTCAAGCTAAGCTTTATGGTTCAATTTCTGCTGTATTCCTTGAGAAACAACTGGGGAGAAAAAGTAAAAACACAATTATAAAGATGCCTACTCCATAATCATTTAGTCCTGTTTATAGAACTTGATCCTTTTCAAGTATATTCTCCTATGTATTAAGCTGATAGGCAATGAGAGAGCAAATAAAACTCTTTACTAGAGAAGGAATTGTTTTGTCAATAGCCCGGCTCATGTGGGATTCTTGACAGGGGGATTAGGAGTTGTAGCCACATTGAAATGTAAAATATGTAATGCTGTGCTACACAAGGAGATGGGCTCCAAAACCTGCATGTGTGCACTCTTGGTACTCACTAAAGTAACAGCTAAATTTTGTTTTAGGAAATATAAAGACTGTTGTATATTTATTATCTAGTACTATTGATCTATTTTTCAATTGTGTTAGTTATCTAATACAATTGACCTATTTTTAAATTTTTATTGCAGTACACCACACAAATATTGAACTGTACAAGTTTTATATGTAGAGGTTAAATACTTTTTCCGTATATATACACCCATGTTCTCACCATCTGGATGAATATGTAGAATATTTCTAAGTCATGAAGACTCCCTCAGGCACCCTCCCATCAATATCCTCACCAAAAGTCACCACCATCTGACATCTATCACTGTAGATTATTTTTGTCTGTTCTTGAACCTTATATAGATGGAATCATGTTTTATGTCTGTTTTTTTCAGCCAATATTGTATCTATGAAATTTATCCATATATAAAGCAGTACCATTTGTAATTGAGACATTTACCTTATGACTTGGTTTCAAATTCAGGCTGCTTATTTAAGTAAAATATTTCCCCATTGTGAGCAGGATAATTCTAATAAATACCCTGATATTCAGGTATGTATGTGCTTCAACAATTGTCAGAATCATTACCATAAATTTTTTTCTCCAAATCCAGCAACAGGGACCCTCAAAATGTTCCTTTTTTGTTCTAAGAGCAGTGAGCTCTCCATTGTGTAAATTAAGAAGGTCTTAATATTCCTAGTTACTTGTTGCTGGAGGTTGTAAATTGCCAATCTTGCTGTCATGCTGAGAATCAAATTGCATTTGTGGGCTGGCAACACCCTTGTTAAGCCATCCTCATGGTATGATAATTAGAGATTCCTGCTAGGTTTGGCTTGTATAAAAAAGTAACACAGGTGGGAAAATTTACATACACATCTTCAATAACAAATTGTTATAATTTTTCAGAAGGAGAATTTTTGTATTTCATGTAGATTGCTCATAAGTAGCAGTGTGATTGCTTTTCTCTCATTTTTAGATGTATAGCCTCTGCAGTAAGGGGACCATGTTAAGAAGAAGCACGGCCATTTATGAACAGTAAATTGAATTTATCTGGCTTTATTGCATTCTCTATTTCTCCAGGAAAGACTCTTTTAACTCTTCTCAGAGATAGGAAGAATTAATATTGTTAAAATGACCATCCTGCCAAAAGCAGTGTACAGATTCAATGCAACTCCTACCAAAATACCAATATCATTTTTCACAGAATTAGAAAAAACAATCCTAAAATTCATATGGAACCAAAAAAGAAAACAAAGAAAAGCCTAAGCAAAACAAAACAACAACAAAAAACCACAAAGCTGCAGGCATCATATTTCCTGACTTCAAATTATACTGTAAGACTGCAGTAACTAAAGCAACAGGGTACTGGTATAAAAATAGATACATAGATCAATGAAACAGAATAGAGAACCCAGAAATAAAGCCATATATCTACAGAGTGCCAACTGATCTTTGACAAAGTTAACAAAAACATGCTCTGCCTATTCTGAGGTGTTCTCAAGAATATATGTTAGTCCTTCTGCACATACCTGTTTTCCAGGTTGGTCTTGAACTCCTGGATGCGAGCGATCGACCCAGCTTGGCTTCCCAAAGTGGTAGGATTACAGGCATGAGCCATTGTGCCTAGCTAGGCTACCTTTTTAATATATATCATGGCCAATATTTGTTTATTCTGATTATTAATTCATTTTTGATGTCTGGAAGGGTTTATTTTCTAGCCAGAAAGACTCTTATATCAAATATCAAATTTCCAGCCCCCCAAATGGCTTTTTCTACCTTATCTCAAGCCAAAGCAAAACAACCACCCATAAAAACAAAACAAAAACTTCCCCTCCAAAATCAGCCGTTAAACCACCCACCTCTGTCATGGGCATGACTTCGTTGTTCCTCCTCAGGAGTTATCATTTCATTAAGTGTCCGGTGTTTCCAGTGCACTGGATCATTCTTAGAATGTCCAGCCAGCTGGGCACCATAGGGTCACCTGAAAGAATCTGACCCTTTCAGTTTTCAGCTGTGGCTGAGTCATGATATTTATGGTGAAATATTACTTAAAAGATAGTTTTTCATTTGATTGATCACTTCCTATATTTTAGAGAAAAATCATGTCACCATTTTGTATTATGTTTAGTATTTTAAAATTAACTTTTTTTTAGGTTGCTGTAGCCACCACATCCCTAACACAGACAGTGCTTAAAAAGGCTTGAAAAGAGTCCTATTTAATAATTTGTACGTTCTCCCTTCAGAATGGACACTCATCATAAACAGGCTTGCTCACCCTCTATTGCACACAAAGCAGAAGTTCCTGCATTTATAATATTGAATGCACACGTTAGTAATGGGTGAAGAGAGACACACCCAGACTGACCTGTGCACTTGATGTCCACTGAGAGGGAAAAGCAAGGCAGGCAAATTATGGCAGGTGAGAGTCTGCTGGCCAAAAAGACTCCACTCTGTTTGAGAAATGTTGAGTTTGATTCTTGGAAGTTGTCCATAATTCTGGATCTCAGGAAAGAACATAGCTAGAAATATATATTTTGGTAGTGGTGAGCATAAGAAAGATAATTTTAGTCTCTGAATTTAACTTTTAGTGAGTGGATTTCCGTGACTTTTCTTCTTTCTGGCTAAATTGTTTACTATTTATTACCTGCTTATACCAGAGGAAAAGGGAACTGATTTTTCACTTTTTAATGTCAACAGTAAAGGTGTAGAGGAATACTTCTAGTTTTCATCTGTCTTAATTTTTCCCTTTTGTACTACCACATTTTCCAGGAATTGGAGTGCTTTTCATATTTCTAATGTGAAATTAATATATATATATATATTTACTTTTATGTGAAAAAATATATGCTTTTCTGAATATTGAAGAAGCACAATTATTCTCCATGGTTACATTTATTAAAACTGGAAGTTTTAAAACACAGTATATCTCTAGTCAAAAATGTACTCGGGAGAGTCTTCATGACCAGCTGTGCTGTGAAGATGACTGCAAACATACACTGATTTATTGCAGTACACATCTGTGCAACATGCTTCGTGGCATAATTTAGTCATCACAGCAGCACTATGAAGTAGGTTTCATCATCAGCATCTCACAGATGAGAGCATTAATGCTCAGAGGTGTAAAGTAATTTGCCCAAGGTCCATAGCTGGTAAGTACTGTGACTGATTTGTACATGGTTAGGAACATGTCCAGTCCTGCTGCTGACTTAATACAGTAGATGCAATATATATAAATTGCAAATTTTCTTTTTTACACCGTAAACATGTTTATGAAAAACACTATGCTTAAATTACATTTTTAAGTTACATTTTAAAATTCTGAAGTTCTATTTAACAACACCTTTTGGTTAAATGAATACTTATTCCCATATTTATATATTTTACAGTTCTGTTTGGTCATATTATTAAATATATTTAAAGGGAGGCTAGCCTGCTGGAATTTGTTTTTTAATCATAATCATCTTTTTCTGGTTTTGTTTTGAATAATTTACCTCATTAACTGTGAACAGATTTAAAATAAGTAACCTGCTACTTGTATCCTAACTTGTACCATCAAGGCAACAGTAACCCCATGTATTATGCATTCTCAGTATCTCCATTTTATAGATAAGGAAACAGAAGCTTCGAGAATCAACAACATTGACAATCAGCCTAAGACTTCTGACTCCAAATACTCAGCTTGTTTTCCTGAGTTTCCTTGCCTATCTAAATAGATATATTGTAAAGGTTGTCATTCAACTTATGCTCCATTAGGGTTTTCCACTGATATTAATTGCTATGGTGATAAAATTCCCACCTCTAAGGAACATGTAGTAATCTTGAAAATTAGACATAGTTTTTGAACTGTATGGAAAGCTATAGGGCATTAAAACACTTTTAAGTGCAACTTACATCCTAATAGTTACACTTTATGCTTCCTTGATTTTCCTGGCTGAAGAGTTCAGTTTTAAATCTCAAGGGTAGAAAACAGAAAAAAAATCAGAGGATCTTGGCATACTTCAACAAAGATAAACAGCTTTTTGTAGTGTTCACATTATGTCAGTAATATCCAGCCTGCATATTTGAAATGAAGACAGCCTATTAATTTAAAATTGATTGGAACATCTTCATACAATGATGAGGGTAAATCAAGAAAATTAAATAAACATTCTAATGGGAAATGTGTTATATGTAATGTACTACCAGCTGCACAAAATACTCTAGTAGATAAACCCTTCATTAATGATGGCTTGGTGAATTGCATTCTTATTTCTTCATACTATTCTACTTTCTCAAATAAAGAAAGGTGTACGTTTTTTTCACTCTTAAACATTTATTCACCTAAGTGATTTTGGTACTACTTTTGAGGAACTAGTTTTTCAAATGAATTTCTTTCTTCTTTCTTGCCTTTTTTTCCTACAAATTTTTAAAAGAAAAAAGTTTTTAAAAGTATTATTTCCAAAGTTCTCTTTTTGTTTCCTCTGTTCCTGCTTCCTCAAGACAACCCATTATTACAAGACAAAGACAAATTTGTTTACTCTATAGGAAGGCTGCATGTTGGAGGAATTGTTCCATCTTAGAGTAATTCTAATTTTTTTACATTCATAAACTTCCAACAGACATGATTTTTATATGAATTTATCAGATATCAAAATAACATCCCCAGGAAACTAACCAAAAACCTGATGATTTATAGTTACTTTGCTAATAATCTGTGAGTCACTCATTTATGTAGCATACTTCATCTTGTAGAACAGGCTTTCTTAAGAGACTAAGGTTGCTGGTTTAGTGTAGACTAACTACAGAGACTTGCGTCTTATAAATTATCCTTTCCCTGTAGGTTATCTTCTACGAGCCCATGCCAATTATCTAGAACAGCTCGTTCACAGTAGAATTTTCTGTTGATGAACATATTCTCTCTGCTGTCTGATACTATGGCTATTGACCTCTTGAAATGCAGTTAGTCTGACTGAGGAACTAAAGTTTGAATTTTAATTAGTTTAAATAGCCATCTGTGGCTAGTGATTACTCTTTTGGACAGCATAGGCCTAGAATAAGATAAACTTCTCCCTGCTTCACTGTTGAAGAAACATGAACATATTTGTATTTCTTGGCTCTCTTATTAAAAATAGCAGCTGTTTTTCATTCATAATCATGTTCATTAAATAACATTTGCAAAATACAAGAAAGTAAAAATAACAATTATTGTAATGTCATTGCTCCAATAAAACTACTGTTTGAATTTTTAGTGATACTGAATTTTCTCATAGTCATTTTAATTCTATGAATCATTTTTAATATAGCTGTATACCTTATTTGTACAGTTCTGTATCTGAAAATTTCATTTTGGGATTCTTCTGTTTATAAAAGTACCCTTAATACCTACATAATCGTCTACCAAATGAATAGAATCTACCATATGTTCTTTTTGTTTTTCCTTTTTTTATTTTTAAAACTTTTATTTTAGGTTCAGGGTGTACCCATGCCAGTTTGTTACATGGGTAAATTGCATGTTGGTTTGATGCACTCAAGATTTCCTGTTGATTTGATATACAAATAATTTCATCACCCAGGTAGTAGGCATAGTACCTAATAAGTAGTTTTTCAGTCCTTACCATCCTCCCACTCTCCACCCTCAGGTAGGTCCCAGTACCCATTGTTCCCCTCTTTGTGTCTACATGTATTCAATGTTTAGCTTCCTCTTATAAGTGAAAACATGTGGTATTTGGTTTTCTGTTCCTGCACTAATTTACTTAAGATAATGGCTTCCAGCTGCATGCATCTCACTTCAAAGGACATGATTTCATTCTTTTTTATGGCTGCATAATATTCAATAGTCTATATGTACCACATTTTCTTTATCCAGGCTACCATTGATGGGCATCTAGGTTGATTCCATGTCTTTGCTATTGTGAAAGGTAGTATGATGAACCTATGAGTGCCTGTGTCTTTATGGTAGGACAATTTATAGTCCTTTGGGTGTATACCCAATAACACCATATCTTCTTAACCAGTTCTCTGTGGTTGCATCACTGGAATGTTTTCACTGCTGTGATGCCACACAGCACTACTATATGCACCTGTATGGCTGAAAGGCTTCCAAATTTAGGATTATCTTTGAAAATCTCTGGTAGATTCAGGTAAATAAAATTTACTGAGTCAAAGGGTATGAATATTTTAAGGCTATGTATATGTATATGAATACATATAGCCACATTATTTTTCTAAAATACTGTTGCATATAAAAATACTCATTTTGTTATCGGTGGCGAGGGTCCAGATTCTTGGCATTTTGAGCAAAGAATTGGACAAAAGGCACAAACAAAGCAAGGAAAGAATGAAGTAACGAAAGCAGAGATTTACTGAAAACAAAATTACACTCCACAGGGTGGCAGCGGGTGGAGCAGCTGCTCAAGGACCCAAATACAGAATCTTCTTAGGTCCAAATACACCCTAGAGGTTTCCTATTGGCCACTTGGTGTTCACCTCAGAAAGTGACCAGAGGCTGAAGTGAAGTTACAAATGTCACACAGCTATTCTGACATCTGATTGATTGCAGAAAGCAGTCAATCAGAGGCTAAAGTTTCAAAATTGTATTTCTATGCAAATGAAGGCTTGGCCCACGATCATTTTGATTGGCTGTAGACAGTAATCAGAGGCTGAAGCGAAAAGTTACAAAGGTCACACTCCTGTGCAACTTTCAGTTTCCCATCTACCATGCAGAAAAGCTGGGGGTGTCTCTGGTCCTTTTGTTACTTAGGTGTGGAAAGTTAGTGTTTTCCTTTCAATTTAGTTTTAGGAAGTCAGTGTGAAACAGCCTTAGGTTCCCTGCCTCCGGACTCTATTCTCCTGCCTCAATTTCATCACCCAATACCAACTTCAGGCATCCAACACACCTTTAAGTTGTCTTTAATTTCTATCATGTTTTATTTCATGATAAATTTTTCCTGAGTTTTATCTATTTTAATAACTTATAGAGTTAGAAGTCCCACAAGAGAATTTCTCTTTGGTGCATTTCTGCATTTTTTGCTGACAAACTATGCGTTTCTTCCACATTCTTACGGTTTTTCATGAAAAAAAGGAAACAGGAGAGTGCATGTGCTATTGTGTGCTGTTGAGCACAGAGGAGTCTTCCTGGAATCTTTTTCAAAAACACATGTGAAAGTGAGAGGCCGAACGAGAGATTTTCTATATTTTGCCAACTTTTTCCAATAACTTTGTTTTATTTGTCTCTTATGTTTGAAAATATTATCTACTTGAAAGTGAGGCTTGAATATAATGGTGGCTTTTCCAATGTTGATCACATTATGGCTGCTGTGAAAACAATAATAAAGACAATTTGGAAAACAGCTTATATTAAATATCTCCTGTTGTACAGTGTTAAAAAATTATTTTGGACACAGTGGTCAGAAAATGATTCACTGAAGATTGCTTTAAAGAAAGCCTACAGATGTAAACCTGAATTTATGAGAAGGAGTGATTATTTACTCTATAAAAGTGTTTCAATAGAGTTATTACCTAAATAGTGAGCTCCAGTAGTGAATTTATGTGTTAGTTTTTTAAAAAATTGATTTACAAGCCTTTATGATATCATTTTTTGCATTAAGTGAGTTTATTGAAATAAGCATTCTACTGAAATACCTTAGGACTAGAAACAGATCTGGTACCTCTAAAAGATAAGCTACTTATTGCTCTCTCATGACTTTATCAGGGCTCATCTGTGGAGTTAAAATTGTGGTGGGGATGAAATTTTGCGTTTTCTAGCTAGGTTTGGATTCTATGACAATAATCTTGATCTCATGACATGTATGTGTATATGTATTATATATATATTTTAATTTCTTCCTCAAATATTAAGTGTATATATATACACATATATACATGTAAATAGTACATATAAATATATCTATATTCCTCAAATATTAAGTATATATGCTTAATTAAGTATATATTAAGTATATATGTATCTATATATACACACATACATGTACATATAAGCATATATATTTCTTTTTTTCTCAAATATTATTTAGTATATATATGCTTAATTAAGTATATATTAAGTGTATATGCATCTGTACTTAATATTTGAGGAAGAAAAGAAAATATATGTATTTAATAATTTGGGGAAAACAGAAAATAACATTTTAATTAAAGGAAATAGGATCAGAAACGAAAAACAACAAACAAGATGGCATTGATATTTTAACATTAACATTGAATAGGAAATATACCCAAACAATGAGCAAGGGAGTTGCAGTAGGAGAGAATTTAAAATGAGGATCCTCACTGCTGACCCTAAGGCTTTGACCTGTGACTCTGATCTCACTGGCTTGTTCTTCCTCATAACCTTCATTTTTAAGGTTTCATGGGTCAGAGGCAAAATAGAGCGGGCACCCAGGGAGCAGAATTCTCACACCACAGTTTTTCCTTGCTTAGTATTGATACTGGGTAAAGTGTTTGCCCTTTTGCGAAGGGGTTATTATCAAGTTAATATCAGGGAACGTTTGGCCTATATTGTCTCCCAGAATAGTTGAGACACTGATGCTGCAACTTCATTAACAGGTGTGGTTGCTTACTTCTGCCAGTAATATGTCAGTTAAGACATATTTTGAAAAAATATCCTTTTTTAAACAATAGACTTAAATGTTAAAACTATAAGACTTCCAAATGACAATCTTCATGACCTTGAAATAGTCAAAGATTTCTTAGATGTAATACCAAGAGCAGAATTCATAAAGTAAAAAAATTTATAAACTGGATTCCCTCAACACTAAGAAATTCAGCTCTTCAAAACACCTTTCTGGGGTACGGTGGCTCACATCTGTGATCCCAGTGTTTGGGAGGCCGAGGTGGGTGGATCACTTGAGGTCAGGAGTCCGAGACCAGCCTAGCAAATATGGTGAAACCCCATCTCTACTAAAAGTACAGAAAAAAATTATCCAGGTACAGTGGAGGGTGCCTGTAATCACAGCTGCTTGGGAGGCTGAGGCAGGAGAATCACTTGAACCTGGGAGGCGGAGGTTGCTGTGAGGCGAGATTGCGCCATTGTACTCCAGCCTGGGCAACAGGGCAAAACTGTCTCGTAAGTAAATAAATAAATAAATAAATAAATGCCAGGCACAGTGGCTCACGTCTGTGCACTCCAGCCTGGGCAACAAGGCAAAACTGTCTCGTAAGTAAATACCTAAATAAATAAATAAATAAATGCCAGGCACAGTGGCTCACGTCTGTGCACTCCAGCCTGGGCAACAGGGCAAAACTGTCTCGTAAATAACTAAATGAATAAATGCCAGGCACAGTGGCTCACGTCTGTAATCCCAGCACTTTGGGAGGCCAAAGCAGGCAGGTCACCTGAGGTCAGGAGTTCAAGACCAGCCTGGCCAACATGGTGAAACTCTGTCTCTACTAAAAATACAAAAATTTAGCTGAGCTTGGTGCCGGGCACCTGTAATCCCAGCTACTCAGGAGGCTGAGGCAGGAGAATTGCTTGAATTTTGGAGGCAGAGGTTGCAGTGAACCAAGATAGCACCACTGCATTCCAGCTTGGGTGACAGAGACTCCATCTCAAAAAACAAACGAACAAAAACCACATTGTTAAGAGAATAAAAAGACAAGTCAGGACTGGGAGAAACATATTTGCAAGTTACATATCTGATAAAAGGGGTTATATTTAGACTATTTAAAGAACTCTCAAAACTCAATAAATACTAAAACAACCCAATAAAACTATAGGCAACAGATCTGAACAGATACTTCGCCAATAATAGTATACAGATGACAAGTAAACACATGCGAAGATACCCCCAACATTATTAGTCATTGGGGAAATGTAAGTTGAAGCCACAATGAAACGCCATTATACACTTATTAGAATTCTAAAATTTGAAAGATGCCAAGTACTAGTGAGGATGCAGAGTAACTGGAAATCTCATACATGACAGATGGGAATGGAAAATGGGGAAACCACTTTGGAAAAAAGTGTGGCAGTGTCTTATACAGTCAAATATACAGCTGCCTTATGACATAGCCATTCTACTTTTAGACGTTTACCCCAAAGAAATGAAAGCATATGTTCATGCAAAGACTCACGTACAAGTATCCATAGCAGCTTTATTTGTAATAGACAAAGATAGAAAATAATTTCAATAACCATCAACAGGTGAATGGTTATACAAATTGGTGTATATCTATACAATGGAATACCACTTAACAATAAAAAGGAATTATTGATACATGCAACAGCATGAAATGATTTTCAAAATCATTGTGTGGAATGAAAGAAATCAGACAAGAGAATATAAACTATGTGATTTGACTTGTATAAATTCCAGAAAATGCAAACTAATCTATAATTCAAATGGGTGAGTGGAGGGCTGGAGAATGTCAGGGAGAGGCAAGAGAAAGAGATTACAAATTGGCAGGAAGAATCTACTGGGCGTGATGTGCTCATTATCTTGATTGTTGTAATGGTTTCATGGGTATATACATATGTCCAAATATGTCAAATTATACACATTAAATATGTGTGATTTATTGTGTGTCAGACCTCA
Source organism: Macaca thibetana thibetana (assembly GCF_024542745.1). Taxonomy (NCBI): domain Eukaryota; kingdom Metazoa; phylum Chordata; class Mammalia; order Primates; family Cercopithecidae; genus Macaca; species Macaca thibetana. Next base: position 160,775,019 of record NC_065581.1, on the reverse strand, counting down.
ATAGAGCTTTTAAAAAATACGTTGTCCTTTGTGTCTGTTTGCCTAGGTAAGTTCTTTTTTTTTTTTTTTTTGAGACGGAGTCTTGCTCTGTCGCCCGGGCTGGAGTGCGGTGGCGAGATCTCGGCTCACTGCAAGCTCCGCCTCCTGGGTTCACACCATTCTCCTGCCTCAGCCTCCCGAGTAGCTGGGACTACAGGCGCCCACAACCACGCCCAGCTAATTTTTTGTATTTTTAGTAGAGACGGGGTTTCACCGTGGTCTCGATCTCCTGACCTTGTGATCCGCCCGCCTCGGCCTCCCAAAGTGCTGGGATTACAGGCGTGAGCCACCGCGCCCGGCCCGGTAAGTTCTTTTTCAAAGAAGATTTGCAAGCTAGCCAACACCTCCTGAGTTGATGCAGGTATTATACAAACGTGGGTCAGCTTGACAATTGCATTACATACTAGCAGTCGACAGACTAGCTTTCTAGTGTAAATCAGTCATATGGGTCTGAGTATATTCACCTCTGACAGAGTTCCAGGGCAATATGATTGAGAGAACAAAATCTGAAATTCAGAAATAAGTAATAGTTGGAAAACATTTTCCTTTTTTTTTCCCTATTAAAGATGTCAAGAGTCTGCAAGTTTGCTATTTTAAAAAAGTTGATTTTTATGATAGTTTCAGGTGCAAAGAGTATTTTTTTTTTTTTTTCTCTCTCTCCATAGTGCTTTCACAGTGGGGACTAATGGATGTAGAGGCAGGGAGGCCAGAATAACCAAGTACCTGGAAGTGAATCTTTGTGGAGATAATGAAATAATTTTATTCGAAAGGTGCAAAAGGAAGTCTTCCATCACTAGCTCAGCTGTTACGGTCCTTGAACTGCCCTTTCCCGTCTGTCTTTGTATTAATCTTTTCTTACCTCTCGTCGTTGGCTGAGCCAGGCTTTCTTTTGGTGATGCTGCTTACCTTGATGCCTTCATGTGGCTGCTACTCATTCTGCTTTATCACCTGTGCCCTGTGATCAGATTTAGGGGTTGTCTTTAAGTTCTCCAGTATTTTTTTCCAGCATTTCCTACTGCATGCATTGATTCTTAGGTCTTTTTTTTTTTTTTTTTTTTTTTTTTTTTAAACTGAGATGTCTTTTCCCTCTGTTGGCCAGGCTGGGGTGCAGTGGCACCGTCTGGGCTCACTGCTACGTCTGCCTCCCATGTTCAAGTGATTCTCCTGCCTCAGCCTCCCGAGTAGCTGGGACACTAGGTGTGCACCACCACGCCCAGCTAATTTTTGCATTTTTAGTAGAGATGGGGTTTCACCATGTTGCCCAGGCTGGTCATGAACTCCTGACCTCAAGTGATCTACCAGCCTCAGCCTCCCAAAGTGCTGGGATTACAGGTGCGAGCCTCCGCGCCCAGCCATTCTTAGGTAATCTTTTACAATATGTGTGTGTACTGTGTGTTAGGCACTGTGGAGAGAAAAATAAAAGCATATCTCTGCCTCACAGTCTGTTGTCAGTAACTTTTTACCTTAGTTGAAGCTCAAAATATTTAGTTAAATCTCTTTCTTTCTTTTCTCTTCCTCTGTTTACCACAGGCCATGCCTCCACAGTAATGGAGGAAGTTATCATTCAATACCTTGTCCCTCTCTGCCTTAATTCTTGGACACTTCTTTTGGCAACTTCAGAATCTATGTTATTGAGCTGCCCAAATCCTGGCCAGACGTTTCTGCTGCTGTAGTCTGATTTATTATGCCATTTCTCTGAACTGACAACTCAGAAATCTTAAATTTGGCAAGTCCAATCTCTGATAATAAAGTTGTATTTTTTTAACCTCTGATTTTTTTTTTGTATTTCCACTAGGTTGGGTATGGAAACTCATCAAAACATCTTAAAAGCTGGTTCTATCGTTGTAGTCAAGGAATTCTTCTTGGCACTTTCTTTTCTGAAGACATCATTTCATTATGGTTGGTGGTTTTTTTCTATGATTCCCTCCAGTAGTGAACATTCACCAGAATCCACAAATCCCTTACTTCCATAACTTTATAATAACTGAACACTCTCTTTTGTATTTCTGTTACTAATGTCTTCCTCTCGGAGTATGAAAAGCTTAGACTTCATCCATCATCCTCAACACAACTCAGAAGAAAAACCTTTCTTATTATGTTGCTTCTTTAAAAGATTAATCTTTTTTCTTGCTGCTTTGAAATTGCAGGTTTTTATGCTTTGAATAATTACACATACTTTTGTCTATTTCTGGACTTTGTACCTAGTAATCGTTCTGTGTATAAGTCAGTATTACATTATTGAATATTTACAATATGTTTTAATATCTGGTAGGTCAGTTTTGCCTTTCATATTACTCTTTTAAAAATAGTTATTCTCAGATACTCTTTCCAGATGACTTTAGAATAATTTCATTAAGCTTCCCAAAAGTATATTACAGTTTTTTATTAGAATTATATTAAATCTACAGATTAATTAGAGAATTGATGACTACCTAAATTATTGTTCCCATCCAGACACATAATATCTCTAAATTTATAAAAGTGTTTCTATCTTTTAGTGTAGCTTATAGTTGTTATAAGTCCTGCATACTGGTTATTTTAGATATCACACTTTTTAGTGATAGAATAGGTGTCATTACTTTGGTTTCCTTCTGACTTCAAATGCTGTCCCTTTGAAATTTCACCTGGTGTTGTAAATTTTCCTGTTGTCTATTATGCAGATGAGTTCTCAAGCCACGTTCTGAGCTTCTGTGTCTTAGTTCCATCTTTCTGTGGAATATTATCACCTCCTTATTTTCCAGAGCTACTTCAAATTCAATCTGTTTAAAAATGAGCTGGATGCGGTGGTTCATTCCTGTAATCCCAGCACTTTGGGAGGCTGAGGCGGGCGGATCACGAGGTCAAGAGATCGAGACCATTCTGGCCAACATGGTGAAACCCAGTCTCTACTAAAAGTACAAAAATTAGCCAGGTGTGTGGTGGTGCATGCCTGTAATCCCAGCTACTCGGGAGGCTGAGGCAGGAGAATTGCTTGAACCTGGGAGGCGGAGGTTGCAGTGAGTCAAGATCGTGCCACGGCACTTCAGTGTGGCAACAAGCAAGACTCTGTTTCTTTCATCCATCCATCCATCCATAAATAAATAAATAAATAAATAAATAAATAAATAAATAAATAAATAAAGTCTTCTTTCTCTGCTGCCCCAAATTGTGCTTCCTCTGTGTTACCATCCTTAATTAATTTTGTCACTGCCCTAGCCATATAAGGTCAAAACCATGAAATCGTTTTTGACTTTCCTGTGTGCTAATTCTTCTGACTGTGCCTCAGCAATATTGCTGGCATCTGTTTCCTTCTTTCCAACTCCACTGTCTTGTCTTGTTTCCAGTCTGTATTATTTATTACCTAGCATTGGTTGTTGCCTGGAGTATTAATGCTTTAGCCTCTATTGTTTCTTCCCACTCTAACTCCAATCTGTCTTCCATGATAATCCTAGTATCTAAAACACTGATGTCATTATCAGCCTAAACTGGCTCTCTTTTGCTTGCTTGTTAAAGTCCAAATTGCACAATAGGGCCTTCAAAAATTGACCCCAACAGAATGTTGCCATTTTGTTTTCTGTCACAGTTCCACTAGCATCCTATCCCACGTCGTTCAACCACCATTAGCTTCTCATGTCCTCCCATGTCTCACTTTCCTTAGTTATGTTGTCCAATCTGCCTGGAATGACTTTCCAATACCATGTTCCTCACTTTGGTGCACTCTGACCCCTCTTTCATGTCCTAGTTCCTACATCACTTTTAATGTGATATTGCCCCACAGCCCTACCCCTCAGTAATCCATCATTTCCTCCTCTTACTTCAGGGAACATTGAGTACACCTCTATTCTATGCATGTCACCTGAGTCACTGTTATATGTTGATATTTCTGTTTCTTCTATTTCCATGTTAGGCTTTTGAAGACATTGGTGGGGCTTCATCCAACCAAGTTTTAAAATAAATATTTAATCTCAATAAATATTGAATCTATGAAATAAATGCAGCTTGGAAGAACTGAATGGTATTTTTTGCGTACAGTCAAAGCTGTAATGATGAATATAACAGATTTGGCATACATTGAGCTCTTATTGTGTTCTGACACCATGCAACTAGCCCTGTGCACGGATTGGCTGGTGTCAATCTCAGAACCCTATGGTGATACTCTCACAAGAGCTCCATTCTGCATGGGAGGAAAAGGAGGCCTAGAAAAAGTCATTGATTTCTCTTGAGTCCTACAGTGCTAACAACTGGTAAAATCAGGATTTGAGTCTTGCTGGCTTGATTGGAAGATTTATATTTTAAACACTGCTGCCTTCTGCTGCACTTGCAGTCCTGCTATAGCCTTGCTTGACAGGAAGTTTGAACGTATGATTGAGTGTTGGCATGAGCTCAGGTTCCTGATTCTGTTATTTTCCATCTTCCTCTGTATGGTTTGGATGTTTTGGTTTGTTCCCTTACTTTGATTTACATTTTAAAAAAATCTAGGCTGGGCATATTGGCTCATGCCTGTAATACCAGCACTTTAGGAGGCCGAGGTGGGTGGATTGCTTGAACTCAGGAGTTGGAGATCAGCCTGGGCAACATGGTGAAACTCTGTCTCTACAAAAAACACAAAAATTAGCCAGGCATGGTGGCGTGCGCCTGGAGTTCCAACTACTTGGGAGGCTGAAGTGGGAGCATGGCATGAACCCAGGAAGTGGAGGTTGCAGTGAGCAAGATCCTGCCATTGCAAGCCAGATCCTGTTTTAAAAAAGAAAAAAAATCTACATTTTATCATACTTTGTTGTAAACTGCTTCCGATGGTTTTTTTTTCTCTTTTCTTTTTTTTTTTTTTATTATACTTTAAGTTCTAGGGTACATGTGCACAACGTGCAGGTTTGTTACATATGTATGCATGTGCCATGTTGGTGTGCTGCACCCATCAACTCGTCAGCACCCATCAACTCGTCATTTACATCAATTATAACTCCCAATGCCATCCCTTCCCTCTCCCCCCTCCCCATAATAGGCCCTGGTGTCTGATGTTCCCCTTCCCATGTCCAAGTGATCTCATTGTTCAGTTACCACCTATGAGTGAGAACATGCGGTGTTTGGTTTTCTGTTCTTGCAAAAGTTTGCTGAGAATGATGGTTTCCAGTTGCACTCATGTCCCTACAAAGGACACGATCTCATCCTTTTTTATGGCTGCATAGTATTCCATGGTGTATATGTGCCACATTTTCTTAATCCAGTCTGTCACTGATGGACATTTGGGTTGATTCCAAGTCTTTGCTATTGTGAATAGTGCCGCAGTAAACATACGTGTGCATGTGTCTTTATTGCAAAATGATTTATAATCCTTTGAGTATATACCCAGTAATGCGATGGCTGGGTCATATGGTATTTCTAGTTCTAGATCCTTGAGGAATCGCCATACTGTTTTCCACAATGGTTGTACTAGTTTACAGTCCCACCGACAGTGTAAAAGTGTTCCTATTTCTCCACATCCTCTCCAGCACCTATTGTTTCCTGACTTTTTAATGATCACCATTCTAACTGGTGTGAGATGGTATCTCATTGTGGTTTTGATTTGCATTCTGATGGTTTTAAAAGTGAGTGGGTGTAAGTTACAAATCGTTAGTTAACTTTTCCTTTTCACTCCATTAAGTACTTGTTGACCGTGTCGTCTGTGCCAGGTGCTATTCTGGGCACTGTTCTGGGCACCAGGCACACACCGTTTCTGCCTCGAAGCACTTCATGTGAGCTTCAGGGCAGGCGCTATCATTCAGTGTTTACAGGTTAATTTGCAAATATTCTGGGAACTCTTCTTCAAAATTAGGAAAATAGGAGAAATAAATAGATGGGCAGTGACTATATTTAATATGTATAAAAATGATGACAAAGTATGAATATGTTTATAACTTACATATTGAATGCTTTGCTCTTGGCTGTTAAACTTGTTTCCCATTTTCATCTTTCCAACAATATTTCATTGAACATTCCTGTTGCCAGACAACTGTCCACATCCACAATTTTTTTCTGTAAGATATATTCTTATAATTGCAGTTACTGTGTTACCTTGACAAAGTCATTTCAGGACATTTGATATTTATTGACAGTGATAAGCAAAATATTTATATCTCTGCTGTAGATTGTTTTAAAATCAGAAAGAGGCTTGTAACAAATATTAGAGTAGACCTCTGGCAGATAAGTTTTCACGTGATTATTCGTGTGTGTCTGTGTATCTGTACACATGCATATATACGTATACACACACACACACACACTTTTCTCCCAAAACTTTCTATAATGAATGCATAAAATAAAGAGAAAAGAATTTTGGTTTACTACAGAGTTTGCAAACTTTCTAAAATTTGAAAACACATAAATGGATATTTGTTTTTAAATATAATATTTAATCAGTTTTAATGATTAACCTTAGATGCCTCATAGTTTTACAGAAGATAAGTATATCAACTTGATTGTATCTTCTTTAGAGTACAAAAGTTAAACATGATTTCTCAAAATTCCCAATCCTAGTGTTCATTTGTTTTTTTTGGCCAAAGTGCTTAATGTTACATAATAAAAATGAAGGATTCAGAGATTTGTGTTCTCCCTTAGCATAGTGATATTAATTTTAACAGAAAACCATAAGTTTTGAGTGAATTTTTTTCACAATGGTATGTTTTTTGTTATTTAAATGAAATTTCCAGGAAACACCTTTTTGGTTTAAAAAGTTGTTACATTTTTAAGTTATATTTTTCTGACCAATAAGACAACATCTTTAATGTATTTTTTGTTTTTTTGAGCTAGGAGTGAGCCAAATAACAATAGGAGTGATGTTGCCAAGATAAAATGCTTAATTCTATGTTATTTGCGGTCTCTACCACATTAAGTTCAAGTCCTTCTGCCTGATTTCTGGGGCTTCCTGTGTCTGGCCCCACTCTGTGTCTTCACTTTACTTCATGGGCACCACTGCTCTGCCAGGCCCATCCTCCCCCTAGCACCTCCCAGCATTCAGGGTCAGCACCCCTGGCGTCTGCCTCCATCAACTGCCTTCCTCCCTCTCCCTCATCCAACCTGCCTCTCCTCTCTCCTCCTCTGAGCACCTGCCTGATTTCCATTTATTCTTTGACCATACAATTTGACATCTGATTATTTTTAATATTTTAATATTTCTTAAACATGTATGTATATTTTTCATATTCCCTACTAGCAGATATTCAATAAATACTTCTAGTATGATTGACTGGTAAACTCTTCTATGATTTGAGAATTTTTGATTACTGCACAAATGTTTCAAAGTACTTGCTTTTTCTCTTGAGGAGTAACTTGTAGCCCTAAGGGATGATGGCTTATTCTCATCAAAATGACTTTGACTCTTTTTTTTTTTTTTTTGAGACAGAGTCTCGCTCTGTTGCCAGCCTGGAATGCAGTGGCGTAATCATGGCTCACTGCAATCTCCGCCTCCCAGGTTCAAGCCATTCTTCTGTCTCAGCCTCATGAGTAGCTGGGATTACAGGTGCGTGCCACCACACCCAGATAATTTTTGTATTTTCAGTAGAGACGGGTTTTCACCATGTTGGCCAGGATGGTCTCGATCTCCTGACCTTGTGATGCACCCGCCTTGGCCTCCCAAAGTGCTGGGATTACAGGCGTGAGCCACCGCGCCTGGCCTGACTCTTCTTTAGTATGCCTATAAGTAATTTTTCATCAATAAGCAGTATAGTGAAAAGAATGTCAGAGTCCTACTTCTTCCATTAACTGTTTTTGTGGTGTTACATATAGCGCTTGATTTCCTTTTTTTCTGTAAATAGATAAGATTATACTTGGGTTATTCCTAATATTCCTTCTATTGCTTCAAAATGCCATTTTATACATTCCAGAGTGTATGTAATGTCTTCAACAATCAGATGGTGTTGATATCACCTACTTGGTTAAACATTATCAAAATGAACTTTGTTAAGTCGTCGTTTGCTTATAGATTGATACTGTTATCAGATAGTATAAAAATTGCCTACCTATAGATTTTAGCTGCAAAATATTATGGTTCAACCAATTGCTTCTGTGATCTAGTGATTTTCTTAAATTTTATAGGAAAAAATTGTAAATATGGTATATTTAATCATATTTTCCCCTTAGTTTTAATAATCTTGGAAAATAAATATCTTGTTTTTCTTCCCTAAAACCCACATGGTTGAAGCAGGAAGCTTAGGTGGTGTCAAGTCTTTTTAATTCAGGTCCCAGCATTATTTCTGGCTAAGGTACAAGAGCTTGACCTCTTTGTGTGGCTTTGCTGAAGTATTTGTCCCCTATGAAAGCCAATACAATCAGTAGCGCCAGCATAGATAAAGAGCTGCGTAAGGTTGTATTTTAGTGGCAAGGCTGTTTTGTGACCATGTTCTGCAGGCAGACTGGAGGTGACAGTATTATTTACTTTTGTTGCTTGGGGTCCAAAGAGAGAATAAATTGCTATTGATTTTTGAGACATTCCAGTGAAGGGTCTGAATGCCTTCAGAGGAGCTGGGTGGCAGGACAGCCAGTGAGGGCACAGGGACTGCCTTTTCAAATGAAAATTCATTTTCTTGTTATTGTCATAAAGATTTTTTTCGTTCTTAGAGCTAGTTACAAAAAGATGTGACTGCAGGGCTGTTGCTATTATAAATGTTTTCTATCTCCCTGAAAGAATGGAATTCAGCACTTTTCACAGCAGTTTGAAATTGATAAATAGAGTTTGGAGTGTGTACTTGCATTATGTAATCATTTGAACCTAAAGGGGTTATTTAATTCTGTTAATATATTAGCCACTTTACCGAGGATACTTTTAGGTTTGTCAAATGTTTAGCAGCACAAAGGAAGGAAATTTGGTTTCTGTCAGTTTCCTTTAACTTAAAAATTGCAAATGGGCTTCTACAGTGATATATTTGCTTTCCTTGGTGATTTATTAATTTATTGTCCAGATGTAATATTTAAGTGGACACTTTTTCAATTTGGAAAATATTTGAGACATTTGAAGTACATTGATGCCAAATATGCCATCCCTCAATCCTATAATCTCTTACAAGATTGGAAATTTGTAAGAGATTATGGAATTCCAGTCCTTGTAATATTTAGGATTCTAACTTTGTAGTGCCAACTGAAGGACAAATACCAAAGGAATAACTGCAAATTAGCTCATGTCAGTTATTCTTAAATCGATAGTGCACTCCTAATTTAATAGTCTGGGATGACTCATGTTCTCAAGTTATCTGTTTTGGGGAAGTACAAATTATTGGCATCCAGAAAGTCACTGGTATACATAAAAGTGAAAGCTGCATATGAGGCTTGTCATGGCATAGTCTGGGAGATTGCAAATGGGGTAACGTCCTTGAATTAGGAAGAGTTTTTAATAAATAAATAAATATATATATATATATATGTAATAAAGGGTTAAATCTGAATTCCTTAATTCTAAAGTTTAGCCTACCATCCAGATCTCTAAATAAACAGTCCTCTTTAAAACTTAGTTGTTTTTAATGGGGGCAATCATGACTCAAGAAGATATAACACTAATGTCTTCAACTATGTTGTGTCTGTATAATCATTTTACTTCTAATTTGTAACTATTAATCTATTCAGATGTGAAGAGCATAAGAACATGTTTCCTTGGGGAAAAAAAAAAAAAAAAAGATGTCCGCATGCTTTTTAGTTTCACAAGTAGGCGTTTCAGGCTTTTAGGTCAATGATATGGTGCCTTTTCCTGTGGTGAGGTATACTGGGAAATAGTAGAAGGTATAATAAAAAAAAAATGTGGATTTTAGAGATTTAGAGACTGATTTCAAAACTCAATTTTTCCTGTTACTTATTGTGCCATTTAGGCAAATTGTTTAACCTCTCTAGGCCTTGGTACTTCAGATTCTCAAATGAGAATCGTTGTGTCTATCTAAAAATGGGAAGGAAACCATCATTGTAAGTCAAGATACATTGTTACCACCACCACCAGGGCCATCACCATCATCATTGTCATCCACTCTCAGAATGAAGTAAATGCCTAGAAAGCAGGTGCCATTGAATAGAGGAAAGAAGTACAGCTGAAATGTCTGTCTTTCCTGTTCCTACTTTATGTCCCTGGGCCTACCTATTAGATACTTCTCATGACCAGGTGCCACGCCCACTCATCGAGGCCACAGGATGCTACAGTGGGAGCCTGAATGAGTGCTTTTCATCACATGCTTTTGTGTCAACCCTTGAGTTCTCTAGGGACTTCTTGAGTGGCTGTTTGTCACTGTGTTGGTCTGACTGTGGATGGTTCTGCTGCGCCCCAATACACAGCCACATATGGTGCGCCCTCCCCTCTCCTCCCACCGCTGGCCCAGCACCTCTGTCCTCATCATCTCATCTCTTACCTTCTCACGTTTTCGCTTTCTCTGTCATTCTCTTCAAACCATAGCCCAGGTCCTCTGTCGACAGCCTTTCTTGCCATTGCGGGCCTTTGGCACTTGGCCAGCAATAAGTCCTTAGGTGACATGGTTGTGTTTATTCCACTGGCAGAGTAACAAGGACAAGGTAAAGTAGATGTTGGACTATTACTAGATGTGATACTGCACTTTTCTCATCTAAACTTCTCTGCTTATCTTTTAAAATCTGTGCCCTTTTTACAATAAAGTTTCATATTTTAATCTTACAATTATGGGCTTTTCATTTTCTAAATATAACTGTGAAAATCTTGATGAAATACTCTGATGAGTTTACTGAGGATATATCTGCTTCCTTACTTTTACCTTGACACCAGGAGAAAATTACTCGAATGGTTCAAAGAATATTTTTATTATTGTTTTAATCAAAATAATTATAAGCTAAATTGAGAAATGTATGACACTTCTCTGAAAGAAAAATGAATTTCCTCCCTTGTCTAGGAGTTATCTATTTGAAAATAAGTAATTTTGCTTATTAATGTTATGTAAATACTAACATTCATTGAGTATTTACTATGTGCCAGGTTCTGTTCCAACTGCTTTATGTGTATCATTTAATTTAGTCTTCACAACAACCCTAAGAGATAAGTACTAATATTAACCCCATCTTATAGATGAAGAAACTGAGGCTCTAAGCAGTTAAATAATTTGCCTGTTTTCACTCAGCTCTAAGTGGTGAATCGAGATTCCAATCCAGATATTCAAGCTCCAGTATCCACATTCTTTACTATGCTCTGTGTATGCTATATTTTTCTGTTAGAAAAGTGAGAAGGTGGGAACTCAAAAGATCTATGTTTGTGATAGATATTTTAAAAATATATATATAGGTCACCAATATACTTACCATAATGGAGTCACTCCATGTGAAACTTCTTGAAGGTTCTATAGTTTTTTCTGTAAAATGAAATAATAACTCACAAGGTACTTCATATGACTTAAATTTTGACAGACTTTCAAAGTGACAGAAAAAAAAATTTGCCGTCTTTTTATCATTTTTGTCATAATTTACATACCTTAACATGCATTTATTAAATGTGGTTGAAAGCTTAACTAAAAGATTTTAAACAGCATTCAGATTGTATGTACTGTACATATGGATTATATACTTGGTGATTAACCCATTTAACATTTTAAAAAACTTCTAGCTGGCTTTGCATTCTGATCTAGCAAGGAAGCAAGACTTGTTTTTTTTTTTTTTTTTTTTTTGAGACAGAGTCTTGCTCTGTCACCCAGGCTGGAGTGTAGTGGCCGGATCTCAGCTCACTGCAAGCTCCTCCTCCCGAGTTCCCGCCATTCTCCTGCCTCAGCCTCCCGAGTAGCTGAGACTACAGGCGCCCACCACCTCGCCCGGCTAGTTTTTTGTATTTTACGGGGTTTCACCGTGTTAGCCAGGATAGTCTCGATCTCCTGACCTCGTGATCTGCCCGTCTTGGCCTCCCAAAGTGCTGGGATTACAGGCTTGAGCCACCGCGCCCGGCGCAAGACTTGTTTTTAATATTAAACTAAGAAAAACAAATTGCTAAGGTAAATTTGTCATGCACAGAAATATAATCTGTGCCAATAGAAAGAACTGTTAAATTATCCACTGTTTAGGATTAGCCAGTTTTCTGAATTAGCATGGATAATTGAAGCTTGACAGTTCTTAGTAGTATTATCAAGAGTGTCTTTCAAATGATAATTTTCTTTATTGTACTTTATTAATTTGTAAGTAATTAGAGTTTAGCAGTAACCTGATGTGTTCACTCTTCTTATTAATGTAGGTTTATATTCATAATCTTAAGTACTTTGTAAACTCATTTGAATATGTCATCTGTATTCCACCTTGTAAATTCAGTGTTTGTTTATAATGGAAACAAGAATTAGTCAATTTGCTTGTCCTGAAACTCTGATTGTTATAAGTGCTTACTTGTGAAATTTTAATATGCAGGTTATAGATACCAAGGTAGCTCATAGTACCAAGAAACCTCATCGTATTAATTTTTTTTCTGAGGTACTGTAGTGCTTTAATATAATTACCAACATAGACTAAAAACGAATGTTCTATTTTTAAAGCTTGACATAATTTTAAAATGGGAGTTTGTAAAACATTTTTGTGGGGAAATGATTAATCTCAAATTTATTTTTGACATAAAAGCATTATAAAATGTTACTCCATGTGAACAACCTTAATTCACCTCCTGAATTTATGTTCTTATTTTCTCTGCTTTTCTTGGCTTCCAGGACATTTTGCTCTCCTAGGACTAATATCTTAGCGCTCTGTGGAAATAGGAAATTTGAGTGCTGTAACTTGTTTCTTAAAAGTAATTGCAGAGCATTTGTATATACCAATGCCATTTAAGAAAAATATTTTAGTTCACATCTGTTTTCCAAGGAATTATAGCTTCTTTGCAGATTTAATTATTTTCCCCAGATCAGTGGAAAATCCAGGATATTTGTTCACTAGTGTCATTGTTATTTATATGTCATTATAATGATCCTCAGACTTTTAAAGCATACCTCATTCTAACCACAGTGTATCTCACATGATAGAAACGAAAACTACTCCCTCCTCTTTTTTTTATAGACATCTTAAAACTGGATTGGGAATAAACTGAGAATAATCAAAAGTCTTTGCCCATGCCTATGTCCTGAATGGTATTGCCTAGGTTTTCTTCTAGGGTTTTTATGGTTTGGGGTTTTAAATTTAAGTAAGTCTTTAATCCATCTTGAGTTAATTTATGTATAAGATGTGTGAGAAAGGGATCCAGTTTCAGTTTTTTGCATATATCAAGCCAGTTTTCCAGCACCACTTACTGAATAGGAGATCCTTTCCCCATTGCTTGTTTTTGTCAGGTTTGTCGAAGATCAGATGGTTATAGATGTGTGGTGTTATTTCCGAGGTCTCTGTTCTATTCCATTGGTCTATATGTCTGTTTTGGTACCAGTACCATGCTGTTTTGGTTACTGTAACCTTGTAGTATAGTTTGAAGTCAGGTAGTATGATATCTCCAACTTTGTTCCTTTTGCTTAGGATTGTCTAGGCTATACAGGGTCTTCTCTGATTCCATAATTTAAAATCGTTTTTTCTAATTCTGTGAAGAATGTCAATGATGGTTTTATGGGAATAGCGTTGAATCTATAAATTACTTTGGGAAGTATGGCCATTTTCATGATATTGATTCTTCCTATCCATGAAGGTGAAATGTTTTTCCATTTGTTTGTGTCCTATCTTATTTCCTTGAGCAGTGATTTGTAGTTCTTCTTGAAGAGGTCCTTCACATCCCTTGTTAGCTATATTCCTAGGTATTTTATTCTGTTTGTAGCAGTTGTGAATGAGAGTTCATTCATGATTCGTCTCTCTGCTTGCCTGTGGTCAGTATAAAGGAATTTTTGTGATTTTTGCACGTTGATTTTGTATCCTGAGACTTTGCTGAAGTTGCTTATCAGTTCAAGAAGTTTTTGGGCTGAGAGGGTGGCATGTCGTCTGCAAACAGAGACGACTTGACTTCCTCTCTTTCCATTTGAATATCCTTTATTTCTTTCTCTTGCCTGATTGCCCTGGCCAAAACTTCCCATACTATGTTGAATAGGAGTGGTGAGAGAGGGCATCCTTGTCTTGTACTGGTTTTCAAAGGGAATGTTTCCAGCTTTTGCATATTCAATATGATACTGGCTGTGGGTTTGTCATAAATAGCTCTTACTATTTTAAGATATGTTCCATCAACACCTAGTTTATTGAGAGTTTTTAACATGAAGCGATGTTGAATTTTATCAAAGGCCTTTTCTGCATCTATTGAGATAATCATGTGGTTTTAGCAATTGCAACAAAAGCCAAAATTGACAAATGGGATCTAATTAAACTAAAGAGCTTCTGCACAGCAAAAGAAACTCTCATCCGAGTGAACAGGCAACCTAGAGAATGGGAGAAAATGTTTGCAATATATCCATCTGACAAAGTCTAATATACAGAATTTACAAGGAACTTAAATATATTTACAAGAAAAAAAACAGCAGCATCAAAAAGTGGGCAAAGGATATGAACTGACACTTCTCAAAAGTTTACACAGCCAACAAACATATGAAAAAAACCTCAACATCACTGATCACCTGAGAAATGCAAATCAAAACCACAATGAGATACCATGCCACGCCAGTCAGAATGGCAATTATTCAAAGGTCAGGAAACAATAGATGCTGGCCAGGCCATGGAGATATAGGAGTGCTTTTTACACTGGTGTTGGGAACGTAAATTAGTTCGACCATTGTGGAAGACAGTATGGCAATTCCTCAAGGACCTAGAACCATAAATACTATTTAACCCAGCAATCCCATTACTGGGTATATACCCAAAGGAATATAAATCATTCTGCTATAAAGACACATGCACACATATGTTTATTGTGACACTATTCACAATAGCAAAGACATGGAACCAACCCAAATGCCTATCACTGATAGACTGGATAAAGAAAATGTGGTACCTATACATCATAGAATACTATGCAGCCATAAAAAAGAACGAGATCATGTCCGTTGCAGGGACATGGGTGAAGCTGGAAGCCATCATACTCAGTAAACTAACACAGGAACAGAAAAGCAAACACTGCATGTTCTCACTCATAAGTGAGTTGAACATTGAGAACACCTGGACACAGAGAGGATAACAACACACACCAGGGCCTGTTGCGGGGTGGAGGGTGAGGGGAAGGAACTTCGAGGACAGGTCAATAGGTGCAGCAGACCACCATGGCACATGTATACCTACGTACCAGAACATGTATACCTGCACGTTCTGCACACATATCCTTTTTTTTTTTTTAGAGGAAATAAAAATAATTCAAAAATTCAGAAATGAAAAAAAAAGTATTGTGGGGCTTCACCAGTATAGCACATAACCGAATTCAGCTACATTCTCCCCATCCAAAGTCGGGGCTTGTCTTTTTAGTTTCGTGTAACTTGGGAGTTGGGGGGGTAGGTTTCAGATAGAGGTTGTTTTTGGTTTTCTTTCAATTCTATCTTCTCTTTTTTATAAGTGAGGAAACTGAGACCCGCTTAATCCCCAATTTAACTTGTTGCTTTACTCCTCTTACCTTCTCTTTTCCTGGGCATACACACTTATTTTCTGTCTACTAGGAGCCAGTGCAAGTTCTAATCTAATCATAGTAATTCTTAACACCTGTGTAAAAAAAATTAAAACAATATTTAAAATGCTCTTCGTTTTGTAATTATTTCCTCTGGACAGGCAGCAGTTTCAAGAACGCTTTTACTACACAGAGAAACAGTGATGTCTGCAACTGACCCAACTCATAGGGAAATTCCCTTTTTTTTTTTTTTTTTTTCCTGTTCAGTTTCTTCCTGGGTAGCACAAAATCTCCCCTTTATGTGCTCATCCCCACATACAGTGGTCAGGTTTTCACCTCCTTGTTTAGAAGAGTGTCAGTATCTATGGCCTTGATATTAACTCTTCCCTGCCACACTTTTCTCTTCTGTGAAATGAGATAGTAATGGTGCCTACCTCACAGGGTTATTGTGAGCATTGGAAGAATTAACCCATGTGAAATGTTTTTGAGCAATCCCTGATATACAAAAGGCTTTCTACTAAGAATTAGCTGATAAGGAATGTAGGACCATCGGCTGGTACGTTGTGCACAGGCAATGGGTTGATGATTTGTAGGGTGGGGGCATATTTGGGAGCAGCTAGATGCAGGGTTCTACTCTGCTCCCTTGTTCTCCCAGTGCAAGATGCTTCCACTTGCCTTCATCTTGTCAAGGCTCTTGGTTCCTTCACACCTTTCCCTTCAGCTTCAGTCACTCTTCTGCCTCCCTTTCCCCCAACCCAAGCCTTTGGAACAGAAAATCTCTACAGTGTGCAAGAGAATCATTCCTGCCTCATATCACATTACCTGACTTTCAGTTATACTACAAGGCTATAGTTACTAAAACAGCATCATACTGGTATAAAAATAGACACATAGATCAATGGAACAGGATAGAGAAACCAGAAATAAAGCCACATACCTATAAGCAATGGATCTTTGACAGAGTTGACAAAGATACACATTGGAGAAAGGACACCCTATTCAATAAATGGTTCTGGGAAAATTGGATAGCTATATGCCAAAGGATGAAACTGGACCCACGCCTTTCACCATATGCAAAAATTAACTCAGGGTTGATTGAAGATTTCAATGTAAGGCCTGAAACTATTAAAATCCTATAAGAAAAACTGAGAAAAACTCTTTTGGACATGAGTCTAGGCAAATAATTTATGACCATGTCTTCAAAATGAAATGCAACATAAACAAAAATAGATAAATGGAACTTAATTAAACTAAAAAGCTTCTTCTCAGGAAAAGAAACAATCAACAGTGTAAATGGACAACTTACAGAATGGAAAAAAACATTTGCAAACTATGCATCCAACAAAGGGCTAATATCCAGAATCTGCAAGGAACTCAAACAACTCAACAAGAAAAAAACAAAAAGTAACCTCATTAAAAAATTATCCATACTGTTTTCCAAACAGGTTGCCCTGTTTCAGGTTTTGGATTGTCCTGTTTGGAAAACAGTATGGAGATTTCTCAAAGAACTAAAAATAGAACTATCATTTGATCCAGCAATCCCACAATCCCACTACTGGGTATGTACCCAAAGGGAAAGAAATTATTAAAAAAAAAAAAAAGATACCTCCATTCATATGTTTATTGCATATATATATGTAAGCTTGCATGTTCTCACACAGGTGGGAGCTAAACATGTATACACATGGACATAGTGGAATAACAGATATTGGGGAATTCGAAAGGTGGGAGGGGGTGAGGGTTGAAAAACCTACTGGGTGCAATAGTCACTGTTCAAGTGATGGATACACCAAAAGCCCAGACTTCAGCACCACACAGTATACACATTAAGAAACCTGCACTTGTGTCACCTCAATATATTTTAATAAACAATTTAATTTTAAAAGAAAAAATTATTTCTGCCTCACATTTAACTGTTTCTCTGTGCCTTTTTTTTTGCTTCAAAAAAAGTGTGAGGGACTAAAGACTATATTAAATACATAGATATGCATAGATTATTACTTCAGCCATAACCCTGCCATATTTAACAAAGCAACAAACTGAATTTGGTGAATAAAGATTTCCAGGACACAGGAACCTTCAAGTGTTAGAGAGCAGAGTTTAGAATCCGTATGGTTGCTTCTAGTAAAGAAACCACTGTGCTCAGGGCTCCCCACCCTGCCTAGATAAGGCCACTGCCAGGTCTCCTGAACCAGCCCCTACTGATCTCATTGTCTGTGGGAACTGTATGTCTTTGCACCTTGTATATCCTCATTACTACTTTATAGTTTTGCTTTAACCTGATTGTAATCTCTGTATCTTCCTGCTGCATTTTAGGCATTAGAATTTTTACAGAAATTACATTAGAAACTTGTTCTTTAAGTTCCTAACTCAACTTGAGATACTGAAGTCAGTGGTGGCCAATTGCTCCCTGACCCCTTGTTCTTTCTTTTTCCTTGCTTGCTTTCTTTTCTTTCTTTCTTTTTCTTTTTCTTTTTTTTTTTTTTTTTTTTTGAGACGGAGTCTCACTCTGTCGCCCAAGCTGGAGTGCAGTGGCACCCGGCCTTCCCTTGTTCTTTCTTGGTTGAATGTTGTTGTTCAGCACCCAGAATTCTTAGAGTCATAAATTTCATCTCTTTAATTTGAAAATCAAACTTCTTGAGAACCCAGCCCAGGAACAGGAACACTCCTACACAAATTGAATACAGCAAAAAGATTAGATAGGCATTTCTAAATAATTGGCAAGTCCCTACTTTGGGGCTGACGGTTTTAAGATCAATGAACAGGCCGGGCGTGGTGGCTCACTCCTGTAGTCCCAGCACTTGGGGAGGCAGAAGCGGGTGAATCACGAGGTCAGGAAATCGAGACCGTCCTGGCTAACATGGTGAAACCCCATCTCTACTAAAAAATACAAAAAACTAGCTGGGCATGGTGGTGGGCCCCTGTAGTCCCAGCTACTCGGGAGGCTGAGGCAGGAGAATGGCGTGAACCTGGGAGGTGGAGCTTGCAGTGAGCTGAGATCACACCACCGCACTCCAACCTGGGCGACAGAGCGAGACTCCATCTAAAAAAAAAGGATCAATGAACAGAGCATGTGGACAGCAATCATTCATCCCATCTTTTTACTTAACTTCGTTGAATGTCTTAGGTACTGAATCTTAAGAGGTACTAGTGATACAAGGATGAATGAGTTCTACCTCCAGGAGCCTCCTACTCTTGTAGGAAGGACAAACAAATAGATAAATAATTAGAATGCAAATTGAACGCTGTCTCAGAGGTCTGCATAAATAGCTTTGGAATCATAGGGAAGGAAGCAATTATCCAAGGGGGTCATAGAAGGCTCTACAAGAAAATAGTGTGTGTTTTTTACTTTGGAGGATCAGTTCATATTTTCTACCTGGAAAAGGGAGAAGATGCAGAGGAAATTGCATACAAAGACTCGGTGTGATGGTGAAACAGAGAGACCTTTGGTGGGCAGAACTAGAGAACACTGTAGAAGGAAAGGTGAGAAGTGAGCCTCTTGCATGCCTTCATAAGGAACTGAACTGAATCATTTAGGAAGAACCAGCTAATTGTGATTGAAACAAGGAATAAAATACTTAGGCTTATTTCTGAGAAAGTAGTACAGTAGAGGATATGTTTGAAGCTTAAATGAAGGTGACTTCTTTATAATAAAATGATTATACTACACATTTAAAATAATTTTTGAATTTTTATTTTTGTTGAAGGAAGCAATTTTGTATTGTGTGTGGGAGAAATCTGTGTTCTTTGAACATTCTAGTAGTGAGAACAGGAAAATAATGGATGAAATGGCTAGAATAGGAGGATTATCATAAAATGGAGTGTATTTTGTGTGCCTTGCATAAGTTTCACAGGGTTTTTAATACTGTTTTTGATGTTTCATAATGATAAGACAAATTAATTTTGTTTAGATGAAAATGTTTTCTTTGCTGATAAAATATACTCTGTCCAAGCAGTAGCAATGCATTTGGGTGTTCTCACTTTTATCTAATAAAACTTTCATGGTTCTATCATTTTATGAAAGTATATTACTTTTCATTTTCCATGATGAAAATATAATAATGTACTTTTTCATGAAATGTACCTGTGGGAAATATATAATAGAACAGAGTTTGGTTTCATTTCTTATTTTTCTGATGTAGAACTTCAGAGACAGAAAAATTTTCTTTTTGGCACCTAATGGGTTAATGACTCATGGTACAAAAGCACATTTTATGTTAAAGTAAAATTGCTTTGAAAAATATGCTTTAATTGGAATCCTATTTAAGGGTAAAATTATGTTATTGATTATGATCAAAATGTCCCAGACAGTGATGAATTCATCAATTCTTATTTCAGTGGTGGTATAAATCTTTTAGTAAGAGCTAGAGAACGTGAACAAGATGAATATTTTCAAATTATAGTGGTACATTACTTATTATGTATAACTTTCTTAATCTGTATACTGTGTAGGAATGGAAATAGCTTTTCAGAGGCAATATAGAAAAGTAGCTTACAATGTTATCTATGTCACAAATCAAATTGGAATGAAACTTGTTCCAATATAAACTTTAAAAATCCAAAGCTGGAAGTTGACCGAACAGTATATTTAAGTTAAAGGAAAAAAGGCATAAAGTATAAAATTAGGCATAGCCAGAAATGAATTATATTTAGAATTATAGAATAACAGCCCCTTGAATTCACGTAACTAAGACAGGTATTGTAACATTTAACATTCATACTATATGATCAAAGTCTGAAAGATTGCAAATGATTAATCCATAAAAAGTTATACTTTGAAAGCCCTAAAGGCAGTATCACCTATGAAAATTGAAGAGTTTTCAGTGTTTTACAGCTTGATTCTTTCCAAAGGTATGTATTGATAGAATGTATTATTTCTTCTTTTTACTACTAAATAATTGGTAAGACCGGGACTTGTTTTAAATGTCATAACATTTTAAAATACATGTACCCATTTAAAAATCCTTCTTAAAGATCTTTAAAATATAGTTTGTCTTGAGTTGTACTTGCGATCCAAATGACTTATGTGATACTGGCATTGTAAGTACTTAGTTAGTGCTTAGAATGGGATGTGTAGATGATTTAAGTTCAGATCTTCAGGCTATTTCTTTTTCTTTTCTTTTCTTTTCTTTTTTTTTTTTTTTTTTTTTTAAGACAGAGTCTCACTCTCTTGCCCAGGCTATAGTACAGTTTCAGCATCTTGGCTTACTGCAACATCTGCCTCCTGGGTTTAAGCGATTCTTCTGCCTTAGCCTCCCTAGTAGCTGAGATTACAGGCACCCGCCATCATGCCCGGCTAATTTTTTTATATTTGTAGAGGGGGGGTTTCACCATGTTGGCCAGGCTGCTCTTGAACTCCTTACCTCAGATGATCCGCCCGCCTCAGCCTCCCAAAGTGTTGGTGTGAGCCACTGCACCCGGCCAACACACTGTTTCTTATATCATAGGTTACTGTGGCTTTGAGTGCAGAATATTATTTGTCTTATTTTGAGTAAATATTATCTCATTGTTGTATGAAGCTTCACAAGCATTTTATTAGGTATGTCTTTGCATAAAGACCTAGACTCTACAGAAAGAAAGTTGAATAGATACAATGCTTGCTCACTACAAACTTCTTGAAGGCCAATACAATATATTGTAAGAAATGTATAGGAACAAAAAAACTGTGGCACCAATGCAATGCAGCGATTTTTAAGTGCATCTGGTTCAGTTATGGAGGAATTTGGGAATGTTGTACCATGCAGAGGTTTGATTTTGCCACAAGAGTTGGCAATCTGTTTGCATGCCTTGTCATAAATGACTCCAAAATCTCAGAATTGTTCTCGTGACATTTTATAGTATTATTTTTTTATGAATTCTTAAATACCTACATCATCTTCTTCCTGTAATCCTGTGATGCAGAGATATCATTTTAGATTTTGAGCTGCAGAAACAAGCCTCCATTGACAGTGTTTGCCAGTAATTTGGTGCTTGTGCTGGGCCCGGAACCTTCATGTCCCTACTATGTTCTGACACCAGACCATACTGAAATGGCAGCAGTCATGAGTCATGACAGGGGTGTTCACATCTGACTACAATATGGAGGGTCTTCCACTCATTTTCATTGTGGATTTCCATGAGAAAGATTTATTATAGATGTTTTCTTTCAGCCATTTGAATTTACCAAGTGTAACTTTTAAAAATTATCATTGAAAATATGGCAAAAAATTGGCCGGGCGCGGTGGCTCAAGCCTGTAATCTCAGCACTTTGGGAGGCAGAGGCGGGCGGATCACGAGGTCAGGAGATCGAGACCATCTTGGCTAACACGGTGAAACCCCGTCTGTACTAAAAATACAAGAAAATTAGCCGGGCGTGGTGGCGGGCGCCTGTAGTCCCAGCTACTCGGGAGGCTGAGGCAGGAGAATGGCGTGAACCTGGGGGGCGGAGCTTGCAGTGAGCCGAGATCGTGCCCCTGCACTCCAGCCTGGGGCACAGAGCAAGACTCCGTCGCAAAAAAAAAAAAAAAAAAAAAAAGAAAAAGAAAATATGGCAAAAACAACTTTTGGATGCCAGGGTTCTACTTTAAAAGATGAAACATTATGTATTCTTTGCCCTGAAAAATCTTAAAAGGACTTTTTGTTGCTTAGCTTCCTGTTTTTTTTTTTTTTTTTTTTTTTTTTTTTTTTTTTTTTGAGACAGAGTCTCGCTCTGTCGCCCAGGCTGGAGTGCAGGGGCGCGATCTCAGCTCACTGCAAGCTCCGCCTCCCGGGTTCACGCCATTCTCCTGCCTCAGCCTCCCGAGTAGCTGGGACTACAGGCGGCCGCCACCTCGCCTGGCTAGTTTTTTGTATTTTTTAGTAGAGACGGGGTTTCACTGTGTTAGCCAGGATGGTCTCGATCTCCTGACCTCGTGATGCGCCTGTCTCGGCTTCCCAAAGTGCTGGGATTACAGGCTTGAGCCACTGCGCCTGGCCTCCTGTATTTTTTTAAATTTAATAATTGTTGGAATTATTAAATGAATGTAGTAAAACACATATTGATGGAAAGTTGATATGAATTTACTCAACTTTGATTTTAAGGAACTTTGTTAATGTAGATTTGGGGATTTTGATCATACCCACATGTAATTATTACTGCAATTAATTTGTGGTTTATCTGCAATACTGAACAAATGCAATAGTATCAAATGAATAGAATAACGTGTATACAAAACTTGTCTGTTTAATTAGGAGCCAAATCTTTTGTAATACTGGCTCTGTCAAGGATATAATAATCTACTATGGATAATTGCATCAATTTATTCATTTTTTTCATTCGTTCATTCATTCTAGCTTTTAAGCAGGATTTGTTTAGCTTCTACCATTGCTAGGCCCTGTACTAGGTGGTGTTCATTTAATATGAACAAGCACACCACAAATTTCGCCCCTGTCCTCAAGGGTCAGTAAAATTAAACTTATGGCAAGTTGATATGATACGACAAGCATCTGTAAAGTAGGGTGGTGTAGGCACGAGTCCTGGGACAGTATAGCTGAGTTCTGAAAGTAGGAGTTTAACAAAGCCAAGAGAAGAGGAAAGCTCCTGACTAAGGCTTTGTGCTAGGAGAGTACCTGGAGGGTGGGTGCCTGGGATTGAGAGGAGTATGGCTGGAGTGTCAAGGGGGAAAGGGAAGGAGTATGTCTTAGGCTGGGATACATCTGGAAGGCCAGCTATTGGAAGGTCTTGTTAAGGATAAAGGCCTATGTTCAAGATCAAGAGGAATGTAAAGCTGTTTCAGGATTGGGTTGGGATGGTGGTGGCTGTAGGATTATATGTGCACTTCAAAACTAAGACTCTCATTGCAGGGAGAAGCAAGGGTTATAGGGGACAGGAAAGGATGGTAGGAGGTAATTACAGACTTGCATTCATGTGCTGTGGCAGAGACAGTGCTAATGGGATAGATTCACTGCCTAGAAGGGCAATTCAATTGTCGGATTGAGGGTGGACTACATGTGAAAGAGAGGTTCAAGTATGACATACACCTTTTAGCTTAAATAGTGGGATGGAGGGTGAGGCCATTCACTAGCATCTTGATTTCTGGGAAAGACGAGATCACAGGTCATTAAATGTCAGATAACTTCCATCTTGCCTGCCAGCTCCATTCAGTTGGTAGTGGCTACATAGGGCCGCAGATTGAGAAGGATCTTAAAGCTCATTGTAGAATCTTTGATGATCAACGATTTGACTTAAAAGTACTGAGAGTGGGTTGTGTTTCTCTATATCCCAAATTAGTTCTTACTCTTAAATTAATATATATTAGCTGAAAAGTTACCAGTAGAGAGAATGTTTCTGTAACTGCTCTTGCTAGTGAGTGTCACCTATGCACTTGGTACTGTTCTAAGTGTACACTTTATGCCATTTAGTCCTTGCATGTAGACTAGCATTTAGAATAATATAGGTTGTTATTGGACCCTATTCTGTTCAAGAAGAATTTATATAATTTGGGCCTAACAGGTCTTTTTATACTGGGTTGTTAATCTGAAATGAGGTGAATTCCTGGTGTATAGGGACCCTGAGGAGAACATTGTGTCATACCACCTAATATTCTAAATTACTATTAATGAATAATTAAAAGTCAGTTTATGTTTCACTCAGCATAGTTATCTCTCATTTATGTGTGTTATGTGTGTTTGTAATTATTGGTTTGCAGTTCATATTTTATGTAAATAGATTATAGCAGAAGCTCAGAGGAGGAAATGCCATATGGGATTACAGTTAATGATGACCCAAGTCTGCCTCCCATTTTCTGTATATCTATTTCACAGTGCCAAAGACCTTACAAGTAATTGAATCTTTCCTTTCTATGATTGAATTCCGAAGGGGATTTCTATAATTCTGTTTTATTCCCTATTAAAACTATAAAATTAAAGTAGTTTTGGCAGTACTGTAACTTACCAAAATTTCTTTTGGAGCAAATTATATATGAACACTCATAAGAGCTAAGGAGAAAAACATGCTTTTCTGACTTGCTAATTAGTGTTAATTTGTATATACTCTCTCTTTGTATATACGCTTAAAAAATAAAGGAGACACAACTGTTTCTGGAAGACTACATAGTTATAGTAGGCTGCTAGATAAAGTTTCTAGAGGCAAAAATCCCTGCTGTTTACTTTTGAAAATGTTGGAATACAATTACTAATCAAAAAACTACCAAGGAAATTCTTAAATACTCAGTGGTTAATACAATTATGATTTTCCTTTTTTATAGAATTCGTGGCAGATAGAGCTCATAGTTTTATTCAGAATGAATGTGATAAAATATTTAAAGCATAACAACTATATTGTAGATCAGAATGGCAAAATCACTAATATATTGTAATAATAATTTTTTTGTGGAATTAAAAAATGTATGAAATTTATGAAAAAGATGAATAACATTTTCTAATTATTAAAATTTAGATTGGTGTAACTATACATATAGAACTCTTAGAAAATCATATTGAGGTTTAATTAAAAAGACTAGAGTATTATTTTTGTTTGAAAGATTATGAGTTTTTTTTAAGTAAATGATATGGTTTGGCTATGTCACGAATCAAATCTCATCTTGCATTGTAGTTCCCATAATCCTTATGGTTTTATATGGGGATTTTTTCCCCCACTTCGCTCTGCACTTCTCCTTGCTGCCACCTTGTGAAGAAGGGCATGTTTGCTTCCCCTTCCGCCGTGATTGTAAGTTTCCTGAGGCCTCCATAGCCATGCGGAACGGTGAGTCACTCAAACATCTTTCCTTTATAAATTACCCAGTCTCGGGTATGTCTTCATTGGCAGCATCAGAATGGACTAATACAGTAAACCTTAAAAAATTGTTTTCTCTTAAATGAATCAGAAGATTGGAAAATAAATTTTGAAGGATAAATGTCAATTTAGAAGATGCTATTGGATGATCTTTTATCATTATGAGGAAAGGTAAATTAATCATATTCTGATGTAGTAAAATAGATTGTTGTTATCTAATGCCAGTTGAATGTGTGTGGCACAAATCATGGTTGGGAAGTCAGGCTCCTCAGGCAGGTAACATGGGTTCAAAATCTGCCACTGTTATTTACCAGCTGCGTGATTTTATGCAAATTACTTAAACTATCCCTCAGTTTTCCTTTGTATGAAATAGGGATACTGGTAATGTGCATCTGATAGGATGATATAATATTTCTTAATCCATAACTTGATAACTGTTAAAAACATGTTTATGAACATGGCTTTTCACAGTGGGCCAGAAGGGGAGCTACAATAATAGCAAAGGTTGTTTGTCACAAATGTGGAAGCTCGACTGTTAGGCTTGATCCTATCACTACTTTAAACAAGTCTCTCAACTTTCAACACTTCTGTTTTCCTGTATCTGAAATAGATGTAGTAAGATCATTCTTTTCTATAGCACGTGATTTTTGATAGGCTCAAATAATGTGAAATACAAAACCACTTACTTTATGTGAAGTACCTAAAGTCCTCTCTGCCTTCAAAAAGAGTGTCAGTGAGTAGGTACTTATTGAACAAAGAAAGCAGTTTTTGTTTCTGCCTATATGTGTATAAATGGTTATTCATTGAAATTGTTTTATAAATACTAAGATTTAAAAGGGGCCTGCTCAACACTGAAGAATAATACACTGTAATTCTTAATCTGTTTTAATTACCATAAAGAATATTTAGATACCGTTAGGCAACCAGTTAGAATACTGTGGCTTTATATTTTAGAAGGTACTTTTTAGAAACGTTTCCTCTGCTATTCTCACAGTAGCACTGTGAAGTAGATATTATAACGATTTGTCTTTTATGCAAGGGAAAACTTAGGCAGAAAAAAATTTAAAAACCGTATAAATAATTTAATGTGAATGTAAGGAATTGAGGATCAGACCTGGGTCATCTGGAAACAAATTCTATCACCTAAGATTCCACATACAGAAAATTTACCAAAATAATGTTTATTTACCCATTTTATCTATTGAAAAGGTAACACTAATTCCAGAGAAATTTTCTGAGTTTTTTATGAGAAGATTATTTGTAACATCCTATTAAATTTTGAGTTGATTTAAAAAAAAATGTTTATGAAAAGTCCTTAACATATTTCAAAGAACATGCCTATACACACAGAGACACACACACAGACACGCACACAAACACACAGACACGCACACAGACATGCACACAAACACAAACTCCCATTCTGAATTAATCAGTCTTCATGTCTTGACATATTTGCTTTAGAAAATGCTTTCAAGAAGTTCAAGTTTATAGGTACGGTTGAAAATGCTTTGGACCTCTTTCCAGTCTCATTAAACTGTTTGTGTATCCTTCCTGAATCCAAAACACAATGCAGTAATCAATTTTTAAATCTTTTAAACTCAGTTAGAATTCTCTAGAGCAAGAAACCCAAAGACTTCTCTTAAAATTGTTTATTACAGCTAGTAATAAAATATCTTCAAATCATTGATTGACTAGATTTTTGGTTTTGTTTTTGAATTACTACATAGAGTTTCTAAAGGAAAAGATGCTAGAAGCTGTATAGTTTTCATACGTATGGATCTCTGAAGGGCCTGTTTTATATCTTTTGTATTTGAAAAAGGTGCTCAGAATACTGATGAAAAAGCAAAGCTTTTAGTCATTTAGACGGAATTTTTAATACATCTTAACAGGGGGTTTACTTCTCAATTATTTGTGTTTATATTTTCTTCTTCTTCTTCTTCTTCTTCTTCTTCGTCTTCGTCTTCGTCTTCTTTATCTTCGTCGTCTTCGTCGTCTTCGTCTTCTTTTTTTTTTTTAAATAAAGAGGAGGTGTCATTCACCTGTTGCCCAGGCTGGTTTTGAACTCCTGAGCTCAAGCAGTCTTTCCACCTCAGCCTCCCAAAGTGCTGGGATTACAGGCATGAGCCACTGCACCTGGCTGGTCTCAATTCTAATAGAAGAGTGACATGGGTAGAAACCATAAACAATAAGTAATCTAAAATGTATTTGTTTTGATGTTACATTATGTTTTATTGCTTTTTTTAATCCTTTGACTTCAGGTATATTTAAACTAAATTTAAAATGAATTCTAAGGATGCTATAGGTCTTAAAATATAAGGAACTAATTGAACATATTTAAAGGAATTTATATATGAAATAATAGAGACATTATTTATGATACTGAGAAATTGGAAACAATTGTTAACTGGTACAACACTTATGACACAACCTGTTACTGAGGCATAGTGCAGCAGTTAAGAATACACTGACAATGTGTACATAATGAGCTGAGAAGATCGCCATGCCATATCAGTCAGCTGGAAGAGCAGGTTATAAAATTGTGTCCTTAGGATCCAATTTTGTAAAGACAAGCTAGATACCATGTATGCCCAAATATGAGGTGACCCTAAATATAAAGATGAACTTGTGGCGGTTTTGCCACCAGTGGACGTTGACAAAATTTGGGGCTGTTACATTGAGGG
This sequence comes from Macaca thibetana thibetana, assembly GCF_024542745.1. Lineage (NCBI taxonomy): Eukaryota > Metazoa > Chordata > Mammalia > Primates > Cercopithecidae > Macaca > Macaca thibetana. The sequence goes on along the minus strand of NC_065581.1, from coordinate 160,747,079 downwards.
GTGCTACTGGCATCCAGTGAGCAGAAGTCAGGTAGGCTGCTGAGCATTCAAGTCATAGGACCACCCCAATGACAAAGAACTGTCTGACCCAAAATGTCAGTAGTACTGTGGTTGAGAAATCCCAACATAAGGTAATCCTTAAATATCTGAATATTATTTTTAAAAAGTGTGTGGGCCACATTATGCATATGAAATTTTAGGGATAAAGATGCAAAAGTCAACTATCTACTTATAGCAATTAATTTATGTGTGACTGAAAATCAACTATACAAATAAGATAGTAATTTAGAAATATTATTTTTGTCATTATCATGGAAGAATTTTATTCACACTTTTCACATATATCAGCACCAGCACTGCCTGAAGTTGCTTGAGTTAGAGCACTCTAAATCCACTTACGTAACCTGAGAAGCCTGCTTTTTTCATTCTTCCCATAGGCATATACTGAGGATCTGGTCAGTGTGAGCACAGTATAACTTTCTAAAAGTGATCCTTAAAAAGCTTGTTTACAAGAGTTAATATTTGTGGTTATGAGGTGTAACTATTATGAAATAATTACTAATTCTGTATGGAGGTTGTTTCAGGTTAATGTGTCTCCTCAAACTACTTTCTCATTCAAAATGTGATAATTGAGAGAGCATTTGGTAATCTGGTAAAGTGAAGACAGGAATAGATGGAGTCTCCTTTTCAGAAGGATAGATTATTTATGGTGATGGAGGGTACTTGTCTTATTTTCAGACTTACAGAGTTCCACATAAGTGTGTTAGTGTGTGCACGTGTGTGTGTGTGTGTGTGTGATCATGCAGGGGGAACATCCTTGATGGCAGTGTCATTTGAGAGATTTTCACTTTCTCTGTTTTCTGAAAAATGTACCAGGAGAATGTAGGTTTGTAATGAGCCTTACATTTATAATCAGAAGGAAACTCAATGTTTCTTTACAGTTTAGACAAAAAAAACAAAAAAAAAAACAAAAATATATATTATATATATATATATATATATTGTGTGGTTGCTCTCAGTTGACTAAGCCTTGCAGGATTATGAAGTATTTCAGTATGAACTCCTGCTCTGGCCTATCCTATCTAGAAAAGGCCGTGTGTTTCTCATCTTTCCTCTCCTTAGATCTTCTCTACCTTTCATTCCCTCACATTCTCTCCACCACCAAACACAAGAACATAAATACAGTTTTGGGGCATTTGGGACTTTGCTTTCTGAAACAGTTGTCGCACCCATGCTGCCCTTATGTGTGAGTAACCTCATCCTTCCTCTCACAGATGTGATAGATCATCTTCACCGCAAGTTCCCTTAAATTTGTACCTTTGTTGGGAAGACTCCGAGGGAATGGACAAAGATTATTGGACTAGAGGATAAGCCAATGGAAAAATATTAGGGGACAAAGGAAAGTTTTTCTCACTCTTGAGATCATACCTACAGATATTTATATACTTTGTAGACTGCTAAAATCTCTCTGAGGTTTCAGCCATAGGCAGAGAGTTTTCAAACCCGCTTCAAAAGCATTGTGGAGGGTGTGCAGGAGTTGCAGCTCCTGTGGTCACACTGGAGAGGAAGTGTTCTCTTCACTCTTGTCTCCTAGCAACAGTTTCCAGCAGGGCAGGAGGATTGTTGGACCTGCTTCTAAGGCAGTGTCTACTTCGGTATATATTGGTGTAAAATTCAGTTTAATGGATATGAAACTTTTTAAAGGTAAACCTAAAGTCACTTTTAGCAATCTTAACAGTGATAAATGGTCGCTTGAGAGTTACGTATGTCCATGCTCTAAATTATAGCCTTGCCATCATTTCATCATTTCTGGTGCACTTTGCTGTCTAATTCCCAGGAAGAATGTTCAGATTTCTCTCTTTTCTTCAAAAATGTTAAAACCAATGACATATATTCACATATGTTAAAAAATAAAGTAGTATAGAAAGACATATTCATGTGCAAAAGTTTTCAGTGCACCACTTAATGCCCAGCCCTGCTCAGCTTAATTACTTACTTTACATGCACTTTACTGAAGGGCTGGCAGGTTCCAGTTCTTTCTGTATATGCTGTACATATGTGTATCATTAGTTCTCACATTATATGGATTTCTAAATGGCATGATTGAGACTCATAAAAGTTTAATACTTTTTATAATGTGTAACCGAGAATTGGAACCCAAATCTCTCTTGAGTCTACAAGTCTGTTCCTCAACTTTGATTAATGACATATACCTTTGACTTTCTACAATTAGCCAGATGCATGGTCATGTCAGGGAGATGGGCTTCAGTTTCCCTAAAGGCTCAGATGATCTGTACCATCCTGGTTTGTCAAGATGGCTCTGGGTTAGACATGCTGCCCTGGCAAAATCATTACCAGTACCCTATTTCACCCTTATCTTAAAAGTGCTCTGGATTGTATGATAAATTATATTACCTTAACTAACAGTTTGCTAGTCATCTTAGTACCACTAAAATATAAGCCCTATGAAACTAGAGATTTTTGTCTGTTTTATTTATGGTTATATTACCTGCATCTAGAACAGTGTTTGGCATGTAAATGCACTCAATAAATAGTTGTTGAATATTATATTGATGGAGATTTAGTATGTATATCAGTCAAGGTTCTCCAGAGAAACAAAAGTATATATATGTGTGTGTGTGTAAGAAATATATATGTTAAGGAACATATATATGTTATATAACATATATATGTTAAGGAATTGGCTCATGGTTGTGGTGGTTGGCAAGTCTGAAATTTGTAAGGCAGACTGGAAACTCAGGTGGAGTTCCTGTGGTATAGTCTTGAGGCAGAATTCCTTCTCTTCAAGAAATGTGTTTTTTGCTCATGTGACCTTCACCTGATTAGATGAGGACACCCAAATTTTTTAGGGTAAATTTATTTACTTATAGTCAACTGATTGTAGATGGTAATTATGTCTACAAAATACCTTCACAGCCATATCTAGACGAGTGTTTAACCTAACTGAGCACCAGAGCCCAGCTAAGTTAACACGTAACATATGAGGCTATATGTTTGTGTACACGCCATGAGATCAGTGCCTATTGGTAAAAGGAGCTTACTCACAAACTGTCAAGATGATATTTAAGAGTAAAAGAGAGAACACTGGCCAGTTGTGGTGGCTCACGCCTATAATCCCAGCACTTTGGGAGGTTGAGGCAGGCAGATCACTTGAGGTCAGGAGTTCGAGACCAACCTGGCCAACATGGTGAAACCCCGTCTCTACTAAAAATACAAACATTAGCCAGGTGTGGTGGTGCACGCTTGTAATCCCGGCTACTCAGGAGGCTGAGGCAGGAGAATCACTTGAACCCGGGAGCTGGAGGTTGCAGTGAGCCAAGATCGCACCACTGCACTCCAGCTTGGGAAACAGAGCAAGACTCCATCTCAAAAAAAAAAAAAAAAAAAAAAAAAAAAAAGAGAGAGAGAACACCAAGGATTTAATTACCTCAAAAGTGTTGCGTATAGAAAGAATGCTGCCATGCTTTAAACACATAGTGACCATTGGAATCCCATTTAGTATAATGTTAAAATCACAGTACAGAGATCTCTATTACAAAAATGTGATTATAAAATCTATTCTTCAGGCAGAGCGTTTTGAAGCTTGCTGGAGAAGGCTGTCTTTCTTTTGTCAAGTAGTTACATGTGATATTTAATATTATAGTTGAGTTATATAATGTTGCCATTTTATATAGCTAGTCTCCTTTTTACACCTTTCCTCGGATATTTGTTGATTTATAACAGAAACATTGCTACCTTTCTGTAATTAGTTGGGAATGGGTGATATGGGGGAATATTTAGGAAGTTTTCTAGTACTCAACAAATTTTGCCCCATAGAATTTTTTTTTTTTTTTTTTTTTTTTTGCACTGTAGACATATAGAGCTGGTTCTAGGACCTAGCACTAGGAGCCCTAACGTGATATTAAATAGCTGGAAAGAAAGTGTTTCTTCATTGTTTGCAATAGAGGAGTGATAGATAAAGTGGTGACAGAGGAAAGAGGCAAGAAGAGGAATGTAAAGTAGGGAAAATTTTGAGGCTGTGATCTGACTGAACTCAGAAATAAACCTTCTACTTCCTTGGTGAGCAGCAGCTACTCAGGATGCTGAAGTGGGAGGACCCTGGAGCCCAGTGTGTCGAGGCTGCAGTGATCACACCACTGCACTCCAGCCTGGGCAGAAGAGAGAGACTCTGTCTCTAAAAAAATTTAAAAAATTAAAAATAACAATGAGTTCTATTTTAATTTTAAAAACCTTTTATTTATTTTATATGTTTGGTTTCTTTGTATGATTTTATTGGGAAAACTAGAATCTGCTTTAGAAAATTTAGGCCAAGTGCAGTGGCTCACACCTGTAATCCCAGCACTTTGGGAGGCCAAGGCGGGCAGATCACGAGGTCAGGAGAACGAGACCATCCTGGCTAACACAGTGAAACCCCGTCCCTACTAAAAATACAAAAACTTAGCCAGGCACGGTGGCAGGCACCTGTAGTCCCAGCTACTCGGGAGCCTGAGGCAGGAGAATGACATGAACCTGGGAGGCGGAGCTTGTAGTGAGCCGAGATCGTGCCACTGCACTCCAGCCTGGGCGACAGAGTGAGACTCCATCTCAAAGAAAAAAAGAAAGAAAGTTTATGCACTATTCCTCTGGGTCAGAATTTGTCTCCTTTCATTCTGGAAATAACAAGAATGGGGTTTGGTGGGAGTCTTTTGAGAAGACATAGAAGTAGAGTACGTGAATAGAAGCAAGGTGGGTGTAAAATAATCTCATCAGTTACATCTGATTTGTTGATTATTACTTTTATGTGAATACTTTTTCCTTGCAAGCACAATTTAGTTTTCAAAAGACAGTTTTTGAGTATGACAGAAAGCACTTTTTCCCCCCACAAATTTCTTCCTTAGCATTTCATGTAGTGGCCCATATAGCTAAACAACTATGCCAACAAAAAATGTATAGGATCAAAGAAATTATTAAGGAATTCCTGACTTTTTTTTTTTTCATGCTATAAAAGAGAAAACTCTGTGAAGGAAGAGCTGCAATTGACCTCTTTTATTGTAGCTCTTAGCTGTCTTCTGTAAGACAGTTAAAGGTTTGCCATAGCTCAGATGCATAACTGAGTGACTGCTTGTTGATGCACAAAAATCAGTTGGTGGCCTTGAAGATTTCATCCCTTGGATTTTTAGTTTGGATAGCCTGTGTTTTTCATGAATGAGACTGTAACAGTTACCATACTTTCTTTTCCTTTTTTTTTTTTTTTTTTTGATATTTTATGTAATTTCCTGTATAGAATCATGTTAGGAAGATAGCAAAGTTCACAGACCTTCATAAATTAGGCTGTCAGTATTCAGTAGAACAGTAGTCAACAAAATTGTAAATAAGGCTGTTTTAATATGGACAATATTATTATTATTATTATTATTATTTTTAATCATATGTATTTTATTTTAGTGGACAATATTACAACATGAAAAATAAAGACATGGAATTGAATATGCAGTTTAGTAGATACTCTATTAATAAGCCACAGAAAGAAAAGTTGAATACACTGAAATGGTATTCAATAATATTAATAGCTGTTGCTCAATAAGCTATGACTATTATTATTGGGGGAAACACCACCCCTGATATTCAGCATGGGTTCTTTTCTATTTCCCTAAGCATTGGCTGGTCTGAGAAATAAAGGGAAAGAGTACAAAAGAGAGAAATTTTAAAGCTGGGTGTCCGGGGGAGACATCGTATGTCGGCAGGTTCCATGGTGCTCCCTGAGCAGTAAAACCAGCAAGTTTTTATTTACGATTTTCAAAAGGGGAGGGAGTGCACGAATAGGGTGTGGGTCACAGAGATCACATGCTTCACAAGGTAATAAAATATCACAAAGCAAACGGAGGCAGGGCGGGATCACAGGACCACAGGATGGGGCGAAATTAAAATTGCTAATGAAGTTTTGGGCACACATTGTCATTGATAACATGTTATCAGGATACAGGGTTTGAGAGCAGACAACCGGTCTGACCAAAATTTATTAGGCAGAAATTTCCTCATCCTAATAAGCCTGGGAGCGCTACAGGAGACCGGGGCTTGTTTCATCCCTTAGTCTTCGATCGTAAAAGACGGCCGCCCCTAGAGCGGCCATTTCAGAGACCTACCCTCAGGGGCCATTCTCTTTCTCAGGGATGTTCCTTGCTGAGAAAAAGAATTCAGCGTTGTTTCTCATATTTGCTTTAGAAAGAAGAGAAATATGTTTCTCTTCTGCCCGGCTCACCGGCAGTCAGAGTTTAAGGTTATCTCCCTTGTTGTCTGAATATTGCTGTTATCCTGTTCTTTTTTCAAGGTGCCCAGATTTCATACTGTTCAAGCACACACGCTCTACAAACAATTTGTGCAGTTAACACAATCATCTCAGGGTCCTGAGGCGACATATATCCTCATCGAGTTTCGAAAATGATGCGATTAAGAGATTAAAGACAGGCATAGGAAATCAAAAGGGTATCGATTGGGGAAGTGATAAGTGTCCATGAAATCTTCACAATTTATGTTCAGAGATTGCAGTAAAGACAGGCGTAAGAAATTATAAAAGTATTAATTTGGGGAACTAATAAGTGTCCATGAAATCTTCACAATTTATGTTCTTCTGCCATGGCTTCAACCGGTCCCTCCGTTCGGGGTCCCTGACTGTCCGCAACATATTATTATATTCCAAGAACTATGCTAAGTTCTCTATATGCATCCTCTTATTAATCATAAAAATAACTTGACTGTTTTTTCTCAGCCTTACTTAGATAAGCTTCTGGTAGTTTTCCAATAACATACAGCTATTTAGTGTCAGTGCTGGGACTTCAACCAAATCTATAGGATTTCAAACCATATTCTTTGCAGTATACCTACTGCTTTCAGATTTTTAAATGCACACATACACAATTTAAATCTCTGAAATTTATTTTTTGTAAATGGGGTCAGGTTAGCATTGGCTAGTGGTACTTAGCTACAAGTTTACTAAGATAATTGGGGTTCTATAATTAGGACCAGCTAGGGGATAGACCACTGTATTTATGGGAATCTTGTTCTTTTTTGTGGGGAGTACCTGCCTTTCTGAAGAGATTCAATGGCTTTTTTTTTTTTTTTTAATGGAAGGTTAAGGCTTTGGGAAAATGTTTCAGACTTTAGGCTGTAGATACATACTCTCCCAAGGAGAGATTAGGTCTGTGCAGGCTGGCAGTGATGATGGCTCCAATGATCACCAGCCCTATCTTTAGATACTGAGTATAAGACAGAATCCATTTCCATCCTACAAGTACGTGTTAGCCTTTGACCCTGATTGCCACTGCCAGGTGTGGTCTGGACTGGTGGTGTGTGCCTCTCCAGCTCAGAGCCTTCCATGGGAGGTGCACTCTGCCTGGAGGAGGGTGTGGAGTGTGAGGTCAGGGCTTAGTAGCCCTATCTGGGTAGCAGGAGGAGAAGCACAGGCAGGCTACAGGGAACTAGAAAGGTAGGCAAGCCGAGGAGCCATTTATGATTCCAGGCAACTTCTGAATCTCCACTGTGCATCTCCATTGCCAAAAGATTGAATGTGCTGAAAGTGGGAGCGTTCAACCTACTTGGAGTCAGAGAGGTAGAGCTGGGCCTGGGAGAATTTCCGTCTGTGCTTGGCCCCAAAGCTGCTGTTAAGCAAGACATGAAACTGTACCTAAGAAAGATTAAATGTATGTTTTCTATGTATGGTTTTACTTCTTAATAATCTGCTGTAGACAGTGTTGCTGACTACAATTTGAAAAATTATGGAAGTCCACAAGGTAATAATAGGTTGAATAATTTATTAGTACACATGAAGTAAAATGAGTGTTAACTGAACTAAATTATTAAATTGAAAATTTAGTGTACTTCAGAAAACAAAAAGCTTCAGCAAAACACTGGATAAAACCTTTGTTTCAGAAATGATAAAAATACATTGTATATTAATGAAAGTCACTATATTCATAGGCTAAAAATAAACATGAAATTAATGTTTTCTATAAATTCATATAGTGATTGCTTTTTTATTAGAGGTGGGTGATAAACTTATGAACACTGGATAGAGGTCTTCAGGACAGCTCACCCTTTCCCACAGCAGGAGTCCATTAGTGGAAAATGTGTATGATTTTCTGTCGTTCTGCCTCCCTGCTGAAATGGGCCTGCAAATGGTCTAATTTCTAGGTAAATTTAAAATGTGACAGCTCATTTAAAATAATTACACATAGTCAAAAATATGCTTGTTCTTTTTTTTGAGGCAGAGTATCGCTGTGTCACCTGGGCTGGAATGCAGTGGCATGATTTTGGCTCACTGCAACCTCCACCTCCTTGGTTCAGACAATTCTCCTGCCTCAGCCTCCTGAATAGCTGGGATTACAGGCACATGCCACCATGCCTGGCTAATTTTTGTATTTTTAGTAGAGACGGAGTTTCACCATGTTGGCCAGGCTGGTGTCAAACTCATGACCTCAGGTGATCCACCCACCTTGGCCTCCCAAAGTGCTGAGATTACAGGTGCCAGCCACCATGCCTGGCCACTTGTTCCTCTTTCTTATTACCCATGGTGTCGTTTAGCTTTATATCTGTGTCAACTTTTATTTCTGATTAGTTATTGAACCAGTGCATTAATATTTAGGTCTTAGAAAAGAAAATAGATTGGGATATACAAAACTTTTAAACCCATAATTTAAAATGTCACAATCCACCATATCCTATATTCTTCAATCATCCTATATCTTACAATGAATTCAGTAACTATTCATATTTAAATTATGTTCAATATAAGAAGTTTAGAAAATTCAGATTACCTCCTAATATTGTACTAGACTTAAAATATTCCTGCAGAAATCACTTAAAAAGAAACATTTTAAGACTTCACATAAGATGAATTTTTGATTAGATTGGTTTAATCATTTTTCTTAAGAAGAACGTTATATAACTTTTCTGTGATACTTCAATTATAATATACTACATTATATTCTTTATAAGATTTAAATTTTTCTCATGAAGCAACTTAGTCTGAGTTTTCGACACTACTGTATTTATATTGGTTTGCTAACCAAGTAAGATAGTATTACTTCTAAATAATGTTTGAGATTATGAAATGTTTTCAAATATATTGAATTACAGTTTTGACCAATGATTTTATAACAGTGATTATGTTTTATAGAATGGTAGCTTAAACATAATTTCAAGGCCCAGAGTAACTTCAAAATTTGGGTTAAAATTAAATTGAGCTAATTAATATATATTATTTTAGATCCCTCAATAATTTCTAAGATAGAATATTACAACAACTTAACATTAAGCAGATGTTAATTTTTTAATATTTTTGGTTCTTATTTTATGGATCATATCATTAAACATGTTCATTTTTTGTCACTTTAAGAATGTGCAAAAAGGACGAATGTAGCTTTAGGAAGGTGTGTGTTGTGTATTTTTGAGCTTTGCTAGTCTGCTAAAGTGCTGTCTATGACAGTTCTCAGTTATTTCCCACCCAGCTTTGTCTATGAAATGGGAGTTGTAATATCTGCTAAAAATTAGGACTACTGTTATCACAAGGAACAATAATGACAAGGAACACAACAGTATAAGTGCATTTGTCTAAGAAAACAAAAACAAATATAAAACAAGACTAGTCCCAAAGAAAAGTATTAGTGTGTTCCAGTATATGAAGAGAATAATGAGTGTGGAGAGCTAGCTATAGAGTGTTTGAGGAAGCAAATTGTATTTGCCTTGTTTTTATAATATCAGAATCTGTAAAGAAATAATGAAACATGATAATTTTTTGGTAAATTCTGTTCCATTTTGATAGAATTATTCACAAGACAGTTTAAATAAATAAAAGGAGCTCATGAAAACTTTACTGCCAAACTTCACATTAAAACAAAACTAGAAAATGACTTCTTTCTGTTAAAATGATAAATTGGCCTTAGAGTTAACAGAGGATGAACAGATGATCATTCTTTACCTGCAGAGTAATCTGCCTAAGTAGCAAGGATCCTGCATCTCAACTTTGTGTGGACCTTATCATGTCCTTGATTATTTACAAAAACAAAACAAGATAAATAAATGTAAACAAACACGAAGTTCAATGAGCCAAATTTCCTCACTAGTAAAGAACTGAAGTTTCCCGGTACTTGTGTGCCTTCTTCTGTTTGCCACGTTGATTAAATAGGTAATCAGATATTGTTTCTCATGCCCCCGTGGTTCCATCCTAATTAAGTGAGCAAACTTCCTCTGACAACACTTTGATTTTTGCCTTCTGCAATTTGATTGCAAATTTCGAAAAAAAAAAAATTTAGTGTAAAATGCCTTTTACATCTAATGCTATCTTTTTTTTCTCTCTCTCTTTTTTTTTTTTTTTTTTTTTTTGAGATGGAGTCTCGCTCTGTTGCCCAGGCTGGAGTGCAGTGGCGCAATCTCGGCTCACTGCAAGCTCCGCCTCCCAGGTTCACGCCATTCTCCTGCCTCAGCCTCCGAGTAGCTGGGACTACAGGCGCCCGCCACCACACCAGGCTAATTTTTTGTATTTTTAGTAGAGACGGGATTTCACCGTGTTAGCCAGAATGGTCTCGATCTCCTGACCTTGTGATCCACCCGCTTCGGCCTCCCAAAGTACTGGGATTACAGGTGTGAGCCACCACACTTGGCCCATCTAATGCTATCTTTGAGTTTTGAGGGGGCCTCATAAAGATTATTTTTTCACTTTATAAGTAAAATAATGCTGGAAATAATTGGGTTCGTTTCATGGGTTCCATACGTCTTAATTACCTCAAACTATTTTGAGAACTACATGAAGATAGTTGTCAAATCAGGAAGGATGCTTAACCTTCACTAGGTTAAATTTGTATAAGCAAAATGTTACTCATTTTTATAAATATTTTATAGAGTGTACACGTTTTGAGAGGACCCTGGAAATTGTCAGTGCCTCTGCTATCCATCATATGTCTTCTTGCTCAGGGCAAACCCTTATGAAATAGTTATGTCCTCTATCCCAAAAAAGAAATTTACTCTTGCCTGCTGTGATAATATTGTTCCTGGAATATAACCTCAGCCATGAGTCTTACCATCAAGCAGAGCTCTTTTCCCTTCTAATGTTTGCCTGGTGACTTTGCTACAAGCTTCAGGCTAGTGTTTATACCTTTAGCAAAGGGGAGTTCAGAACCTGTGGAAAGGTCTATACCAGCATTATGAACCTTTGCCCCTTCAGGGAATTGTCAAGCACAGCCTTCCAAACAGGTGTTGCTTAGACAACTTGCAGACTATATCAGGGACTAAGGATTTCCAGGACTTCTTTCAGTCCAGCAGCAGACATACTTTATGAAAGCAGTATCCATTGAAATGAAACGTAATTACTACGGACTAAATGAACTGATGAGACTAATTTAATTGTGCTTATTTGTTTAGATATGTTGCTGTTGTTTGAATGCTCTATTATTTATTGTTTCATGAGGAAGCCCTTTCTCCTTTTTCCCAAGCTGTCTTTAAGCCTCAGTTTAATAGACTGTGCTTTGGTAAACTGCAGTGAAACATTTTTAGTGGTATCTCATTCTCACTCATTCCTTAGAATTCAGAAACAGCTATGTTACTAAGATTTGTGACTTTACTTGGCAATATAGTTATTTGGGTAAGATTCAATAAGAATCTTGCTCTCTTTTTATCAGAGCATAATTGGAAAAATCAATTGTGCAAGCAGTATCACATTTGAGAATGATTCTCATTTAATCAGCTGTGAAAAGCCCACTATTAAAGAGCAAGTACTTACTTGGAAGCCTGTTCTCAAGACTGGTTTTGTATGGATTCAGTGCCTGCAACGTCTCCCAAGAACCCTGGCTTGGTGCTTGGCACTTGGCTTACAGAGCGTCAGCTTCACAGAAGGTATGATTTCTTACCACATCAGAGGCCTTAGAGAATTTGGAAGCCATCAAGAAGAGAAGAATTCACTTGGATTTATGGGTAATATATGAAATCTGCTGGAGAAAACATCTTGGGCTGGGTCTCCTACGCTCAGCATAAAAAAAGTGAGGATTAAAAAAATCAAATCTGGCCGGGCGCGGTGGCTCAAGCCTGTAATCCCAGCACTTTGGGAGGCCAAGACGGGTGGATCACGAGGTCAGGAGATCAAGACCATCCTGGTGAACACGGTGAAACCCCGTCTCTACTAAAAAATACAAAAAAACTAGTTGGGCGAGGTGGCGGGCGCCTGTAGTCCCAGCTACTCGGGAGGCTGAGGCAGGAGAATGGTGTAAACCCGGGAAGCGGAGCTTGCAGTGAGCTGAGATCTGGCCACTGCACTCCAGCCTGGGCGACAGAGCCAGACTCCATCTCAAAAAAAAAAAAAAAAAAAAAAAAAAAAAAAAAATCAAATCTGAAACCTCTGATGAAAAATCTACCCAGAAAATTCTTAATCTTTCATAGTTGCTCAATACTATAAGGCTGTAGATTTTCAGATCAGACTCAAGGCCTGTATGTTTAATTAGGACTCTTGTTGCCTTGCATCCATGTGAATAATTAGACCAAACCTGATGAGGCTAGACTTTTTCTTTAAAGAATAATCTTTGAGGATTATTTATAACCATAAGGGGTAGAATATCAGAAGAACTTTCTGAAACAAAAATGACAGCAACTACTGAGTGCTTTTCCGTTCAGTGTAGGCTTTTGCCTTTGATTTTCTGTTTCCTTGGGTGTTGTAAAACCTTGTAGGAGAAGGGGTGAATGTACAGATTTTTGTCTAGTAGAGATACAGATAATGTTTACCTGGTGGAAAAGGTGATTTAAAAATTACAGTTTGTTGCCCTGTTGTACATTAACCCATTTTATTAATATATCTAACCAGGCGGTCTTATCATAAAATTACTTTGTAAAATTGCCTTTAAACACCTAGCTTTTCAAATTTTAATTTCAACTGGTTTTAACATCTTACTGGTTTCCTCATTAATTACTAAGTAATAAGATCTTTGACACACATTCATTTTTTATTTATATAAGAGTCATGATTTTTATTACATAAGAGTCATGATTTTGCTTTGTTGAAAGTCGTACTTTAACAGGCCTGAGCAACTGGGGAAATGGCACCATTAACTGTGGAGAATCCTAAGGAATAAGCATACTTGTTAGGAACAAGCATGCGGTGAAGGAAGCTAGTGAAATACTTTGCTTTGGAAATGTTTAATTCAAAACAGAGCTTTGTTTATTTAAGAATGTTTATAGCGGTGTGAAATAGCAGGACATAGGAAGACTGGCAAACTTGACCTAGCTTGTATAGTGTCCAGAGTCACAGAAGCATAGAAATATGTATGAAAGGTAGGCCGGTGTTTTGCCTGAGGTCAGGAGTTTGAGACCAGCCTGGCCAACATAGTGAAACCCTGTCTCTACTAAAACTACAAAAAAATTAGCTGGGTGTGGTGGCGGGTGCCTGTAATCCCAGCTACTTGGAAGGCTGAGGCAGGAGAATCGCTTGAGCCCGGGAGGCAGAGGTTGCAGTGAGCCGAGATCACACCACTGCACTCCAGCCTAGGCAACAAGAGTGAAACTCTGCCTCAAAAAAAGAAAAGAGAAGAAAAAAAAAAATAAAGGGGACAGATAGCAGTCATAGAGATCCTACAGTACCAAACAGAAGTACTTGTACTTTGTTCTGAGAGTTTTGGGGCACAGTGAAAGTTTTTTATGGAAGAATGACAGGCCTAAAGTTTCCAAAAGGTTCAACTGGAATGCGTATTTTAGATGACTGGGCCAGTGGGAAACTGAAGATAGAGAAGCTAAGATGAAGACCATCGCTTTAGACTTGGGAAAAAAGTAATAGATGCATGGATGGGAGGTGGAAGGGTATAAAATGTTAGAGTATTAGAATTTAGATAATTTGGCAAATCCTTTGTGTTCTTGTCTCATAATTGTAGGCTTCTGTTACCAGGGAGACAGAGTTGGAAAGGCACAGAATGAATGGTGATAAGCTTTCAAACCGGCTCCTTTACAATGACTTGACACAGAACAAGCACATACAGGCTAGGAAAAAACTCTTCGGCTTACCGAAGCAAAATTCTGTACGTCAAGAAAACAGAAAGGAGGCATTTTGTGCTTCATAAAGTTGAGGGGGTAGTAATAAGCATAGGGATAATATTATTGTCTTACAGTTCAGCGTGGAGAAAAAGAAATAATATGGAACTCCTTACAGAGAGGAATTACAATATCATTAGAACAAACTGCAATACTGAAAAGGAACTTCACATTTCAGCATTTCTTTTATTTTTTTAAAAAATGAAACTATGAGAGAAACTATATAAAGGAGTCTCTGAGAATATCATCTGCCTTCGTTATATTGTAGGATTGACAGTTGAGGGCTTTTAGAGATGCTTTCTTCAATCAGCTTCAGTCATTCATTGGCGTTCAATGCTTTAGGGCCATAGTTTTATGTAGAACAATTTTTGTATTTCCTGTTATTCAACCATAATTAGAAATGAATGCATGAAAATCAGTATTGACAAAGTAAATTTAGGAATAAGTGATTTGAACTAGTGACTTTTAAAGAAGTTCTGTAACTAAATGGTAAAAAGCAAATTTCTCATTCATCTAATGACCCAAGTTTACAAGGATTTGGTAAAAGTATTGTTTTAATTCATATATAATTTTAACTTAATTGTATTTTATGATAGGCAGAGTTAATAGGGAAAATAGAATACAGAAGTCAAATATGAGGTGAAGGTTTTTACTTCTTCCTGATTTCAAGCTAGAAATTCTGAATGGATAGAAGGAATGTCCTTGGGACTCAAAGTGAAGGTCAAAGTTGAGCCCTGCTTCCGTACTGGCTGAAGACCTGTATGTGCAGCTCTCGCTCCTGTCAGCTGTGCTCAGGGGTTTCTCATGTAAGACTTTGATCTCTCCCTACTGTTTAGAACTGTAGAATGATAGACAATATTTGGTTGTGCTCCTTGTCATTTGGAGTGTGTAGATGCACCAGTGTGTGTATTTGCAAGTTTGACCTCCTGGAATCTCAATCTGATGATGGATGTGTCTAACTTTATTTTGCTGCTGCTTTTTCCTTTCCTTAGGGTGGGGGGGCGGTAATGGAGTCTTGCACTGTCACCGGGGCTGGAGTGCCGTGTGGCATGATCTTGGCTCACTGCAAGCTCTGCCTCCCGGGTTCATGCCATTCTCCTGCCTCAGCCTCCCGAGTAGCTGGGACTACAGGTGCCTGCCACCACGCCCGGCTAATTTTTTTGTATTTTTAGTAGAGACGGGGTTTCACTATGTTGTCCAGGCTGGTCTTGAACTCCTGACCTCATGATCCACTCGCCTCAGCCTCCCAAAGTGCTGGGATTACAGGCATGAGCCACTGTGCCTGGCCACATCTTTTTTTTTTTTTTTTTTTTTTGAGACAGACTCTCACTCTATTGCCAGGCTGAAATGCAGTGGCATTATCATGGCTCACTGCAGCCTTGAGCTCCTGGGCTCAAGCAACCCTCGAATTTCGGCCTCCTGATTTACTACAGGTGCATGCCACCATTCCCAGGTGAGACTGAGTCTCTGTATGTTGCCCAAGCTGGTCTTGAACTCCTGGGCTCAAGGGATCCTTCTGCCTCTGCCTCCCAAAGTTCTGGGATTACAGCTGTGAGCCACCATGCCCATTTGTTTTGCTTCTTCATGGGTGTTTATTTCATTTCTGTTTCATTCCCAAAATGTCTGCATTTTGCGCCACTGTTTACACAAGTCACTGTCTCTTGGTTGTTAATGTGAAAACCCGGAGGACAGAAACAACATTTCTCTAGCGATCTTGAGCAGGAACATGCATTTGCCTGGGTTCATCTAATATATTCCATTAAGATGCCCCTAACAAGGCATGTTACCTTCAGTAGTCTCTTTAACCTCTTTGTGCCAAGTGTCTTCATTTGTAAAATGGAAAGGTTAGAAACAGAACTCGAACTTATTTATTGGTGGTTGTTTTTTCCCCCCACATTGCTCCACAGGAGGTGGAGAGGGCTCAAAAATTTCAAAGCTATTTTTAGCCAAACATTTGGTGCTATTCATTTCATGTTGGGCTTATAGCAAAAATTTATGTCACTGAGATATTTTTTTTTCCCTACTGACTTGTTACAACAGAAAAAACAAATGTGTTGTCCAATCATAAGATTAAGAGTATATGAAAATGAGAGCAATTTAACATCAACTTTTTTTTTGTGGGCAAATGATATTACTATTTAAGTAATATATATCTGTTGCTGATATTTGGCAAGTGCCTTCAGAATATTTAATTTTTGTAATTTCCACTACTTTTCAGTCACAGCACGCAGGAGGACAGAACCGTTTTAATTTTTACAGAATTCCTTCACTCAAGGATGCTTCGTAAGTGGTTATTTTCTTTTGGGAGCCAGCTTTTTCTCCAAACGTGCCTCATGCCATTATGGTTGAGAGCAGTGCACACAAAATCGACCAGGCTAGCAAGCCCCCAAACCCGGAGGCTAGTCATGTGGCTGAGGCATTCACTTGTGTGAAGTCACAGATCTGCCTGTGTAAAATTATTAGTGGAATCATCAGCGGCTCTTCATCATCACGAAATTGTTTTCCTTGAAACAGTTTTTTCTATGATTACCACTAAGAATCAACAAACTCCTAAATCATAATGACAGTTGAAAGATCTAAATGTCAACCAAATTAAGAAATAATTTCTTAGAGTAATGAAAATTAATGCTATTATAATAAAATAAGAAAACTTAATAATGAGATGAAATGATGTTAACAAAGCCATGACATAAGGTCTACTCTTGGAGAATATTTGAATTGCAGGCTACAAATGGCATCAAAAACACTAACAGTCTCATATAAAATCAAGCAAAGTCAAATTTGACGCTTTTGAATATGTAGGATCTTGCCATGTCATCACACTGATGACTTCACCCTAAAAGCCAAACATTTTATTGCACTGATTTGGTTTTAAAGACTTCTAATTTTCTGGTAAAATACCCAGAAGGAGAAAGAGGGGGAGGGAACAGAGACTGAACATAGAGGAAATTTGTTATTTTGGAAATTGAATGCCTGGCTCAGAATGCAGCTGACTACCCTTCTCAAGACCCATGTCTATGTTCATTTTCCACATGTGAAAAATATATAAAAGGCTGTTACCCCATGAACTGTGTGTGTGAAACTTGTCTCCTGTGAGCACCCAGGACTGTCCTGCATGAAGGGAAGAGATCAAGTTAAGTAAAAAGATGCTTTGTTCTTTGGTATAGGCAGAATGAAGAATTAAACTCATTATTTAAATAGTTGAGGTAAGATACAGTATTTGAACTTCTCAAAAGTGAAATTATGGAATTTTAGAGATTAAAAGAAACATAAATATTCAATATTACAGGTGAGAAAACTGGAGTCTAGGAATGTTTAATTAAATAAAGATATGTCTCCCAACACTTTGGGAGGCCGAGGCGGGCGGATAACAAGGTCAAGAGATTGAGGCCATCCTGGCCAACATGGTGAAACCTGTCTCTACTAAAAATAGAAAAATTAGCTGGGCATGGTGGTGGGCACCTGTAGTCCCAGCTATCGGGAGGCTGAGGCAGGAGAATTGCTTGAACCTCAGAGGCGGAGATTGCAGTGAGCCGAGTGAGCCACTGCACTCCAGCCTGGGTGACAGAGAGAGACTCCGTCTCAAAGAAAAAGTATATCACTCTTCTGGTGTCAGCCATTGCACTAGTGACTAGGTGATACAAGCGAAATAAGACACCAAAGCTCTGCGTGAAGAAGTGTGATTCATGCTGGAGGAGAGAGGCGGAGAGTGTATGGGACTGTGTCCTTACCATGGGAAGTGATCACAGCTGTGGTAGAAACAGCAGAACGGGAAGCTTCGTAGAGGCTGTGGTTTGAGTCCTTAGGGTGTGCCTTGGAGAAGAGAAAGCACTGGGATTACAGGTGTGAGCTACCATGCCTGGCCTGGGTTTTCCATTTTCTAAGGGTGGGGAAGGAAGAGGACGAGGAGGGAGAAACCAGCAGCATCAAGAGGCTACAAAGCCAAAATCATTTCAGACAATGTTTGCTGGCCCCTGGGTTAGACAGGGAGGCCTGTAAATGTAGATGTCCACACCTGCGGATGCATTCCAACCCTGGAGAACAGCCAAAGCCCAGGTATGGAGAGGTGAATGCACAGACTATTCTGGGAACTTTGGCTTCTTTGGTTCAGGGGAGTTACTATTTTAAAGAAATGCCATCCCCACTGGAGCCCTTTTGTAAATGCTGGTTAGTTTTGTGGACACAAGACCATGTAGTATATTTTTCATGCACTTAGCATTCTCTGTAGCTGTCTTATTTCTCCATTACTGTTTTCACTTATAATTATTTAGAAATTATTAATGATTAAACATTGTTTAAATGCCCTCACACCTAGAACATCTAGGGCAATGTTGAAAAACAGTTTTCCAGTCATTAGTCTCTTGTTTAGCTCATCTGGGCACACACCTTCCTCCCTGCCTCGCTTCATCCTGCCATCCCTCCCATCTCAAGCTCTCCTCCCTTCCTCCCCCTCCTCATGTTACTCTGCCATCCCAGGCACAGTCAGGGTCCCATGGAAGGAGACTGGGCTGGGGACACCAGTCATGGGGTGCACTGGGCCTCTACATTCAGCGAGTGGGACAAAGCCCAGGCAATTAGCAACCTCCAGGTCTGTGTGAATTCACATGATTTCTCAACTAGAAAATCAGCCAAATGTGTGAAGTTCTGGAAATCTGCTTTTATACATAATTGAATTTCTCTAGAAACTGGAATTTTAGGAGTTGTAAGTCCTCCCTTCCCAGTGACTAAATGGATACTTTTTTTGTTTTTCTTTTTTGAGACACAGTCTTGCCCTGTCACTTAGGCTGGAGTGCAGTGGTGTGATCTCAGCTCACTGCAACCTCCGCCTGCGGATTCAAGCAATTCTCGTGCCTCAGCCTCCTGAGTAGCTGGGTTTACAGGCACGCACCACCATGCCCAGCTAATTTTTTGTATTTTTAGTAGAGATGGGCCAGGCTGGTCTTGAACTCCTGACCTCAAGTGATCCGCCCACCTTGGCCTCCCAAAGTGCTGGGATTAAGGCGTGAGCCACCGCACCTGGCCTACATTTTTTTTTTTTTTTGAAAGTTTAGCCTGGTGATTTTATAGCTCATCTAGGTTGTAAGGAATAGCAATGAATCCTAAAAAACATATACTAAAAATACATTCAAAATTAATACACACATAAAGTATAAATTAAATATGACAAGTATTGAAAGTTAACACTATTTAATATTTTAAATGAAAAATTATTTTCACAAGGGATTGTACTGAACAAATCCTTTGAATTTCAGCTTTGCTTATGTTTGCCAACAGGAAAATGATTATAAAATATACTTGTAATGGAGAAGTTAGCCTGATTATTTTGTATTATATTAGAATTACCAATTATATTTGTATCTAAGTACATTTGCTATATTATTATGACAAACTGGATTTTTGTCTTGGGCAAATTTTTCTGTAAAATTTCAAGTTTTATTTTTGTCTTTTCTACCTACTTCCATTTCTTATTGCAGTTACACAAAAGTGAGTTCTTTTTATTTTTTTAATTTATATTTTTAATTTTAGGTTTTATGTTAGATACAGGAGTACATGTGCAGGTTTGTTACATGGGAATATTGGTTATGCTGAAGTTCAGGGTATGAATCCTATCACCCAGGTAGTGAGCATAGTAACCAATATGTAGTTTTTCCTCCCTCCTCCTTCTCATAGTCCACAGTGTACATTGTTATGTCCAGGTGTGCTCAGTGTTTAGTTCTCACTTATAAGTGAAACATGCAGTATTTGTTTTTTTATTGTTCCTGTGTTAATTCATTTAGGATTATGGACTCTAGCTTCATCCATGTTGCTGCAAAGGACGTGATTTCATTCTTTCTTATGGCTATGTAGTATTCCATAGTGTATATGTACCACATTTTCTTTATCCAGTCTACTGTTGATGGACACCTGGGTTTATTCCATGTCTTTGCTATTGTGAATAGTGTAGCGATGAACAGATGAGTGCATGTGTCTTTTTCGTAGAATGATTTGTTTTCCTTTGGGTATATAACCAGTAATGGTATTGTTGGGTCAAATGATAGCTCTGTTTTAAGTTGAGAAATCTCCAGACTGCTTTCCACAGTGGCTGGACTAATTTACATTTCTACCAACAGTGTGTAAGTATATAAGTGTTTCCTTTTCTCTGTAGCTTTGCCACATCCGTTTTTTTTTTTTTTTTTTTTTTTTGACTTTTTAATAATAGCCATTCTGACTGGTATAAGATGGTATCTCGTTGTGGTTTTGATTTGCATTTCTGTTGATTAACTGGCTAGTCATATGCAGAAAATTGAACCTGGATGCCTTTCACCCTATATAAAAAATAACTCAAAATGGACCAAAGATTCAAATGTAAAACCTCAAACTGTAATAATTCTGAAAGACAACCTAGGAAATACTCTTCTCAGCATTGGCTCTGGCAAAAATTTTTTGGCTAAGTCCCCAAAAGCAATTGCAACAAAACCAAAAATAAACAAGTGGGACTGAATTAAACTAATGAGCTTGTACAGCCAAAGAAACTATCAACAGACTAAAGAGACAACCTGCAGAATGGCAGGAGATATTTACAAACTATGCATTTGACAAAGGCCTAATATCCGGAATTTATAAGGAACCTCACAAGAAGCAAAAAACATTTTTAAATGGGCAAAGGACATGAATAGGCACTTCACAAAAGAAGACATGCAAGCTACCAACAAACCTATAAAAAAAGCTCAGCATCACTAAAAATCAATTCCTAAAGCACCCTTCTTATAAGGAATTCCAGGCAGAAAGCAGAGTTACTATTGCAGTTTTCAGTTGGAAAAGCTGGTTAATATAACGAAAGTAATAAATAAGTCCTCTATTTGTGTTTGTTGAACAGTTGCAATTTAATTTTGACATTGAATTTATAGACTACTTAATATATTTGAGTGCACATGGACTGTCATGGAACAGTCATTCCTGAAGTGGCCTGACATCTCATTGATGTGTAATACAGGTGACTCTGCTCTAAAAGTTTTATTTTCCTCCAGAAACATTGTACATAGTAGATGACCATGTCCTTCAAATACTGTAACAGCTCCATTACTGTTGCTAGAAGATTGTGAGGTCTCATGACCTGTTGTATTTGAGTGAAACTTTGGAAAAGATGAGAATTCTACCTGAAATGCTTAATGACTAATAACTGTAATTTCCTGAGTTATACTAGTCAATTTGATCAAAATTCCTTTTGATCTGTGGGCAAATGGTTCTATAAAATTGCTTACTTTTTCTGTTTTTCAGACTCATTTTGCTTCCTGTTGATTTTTGCCTTTACAAGTTAGCAATTCTGGTTGCAAAGTGTATTATTCTGAATGCTGATCATCAATCTGGGAACCTGCTTCCAAATGCAAGTGTAAGACAGTATCGTGGGTACAATGTATTGATATCTGATTACATTTTTGGTGAAAGGGAAGATATGGACAAAGTGGCCACTTAAAATGGTGACAGAATTCAAGGCTCTTTTCTATGAGATCAACTGGGAATATTACAAATAAAGAGATCTTTGCTTCTGATTGTGAACGCTGTATGCAAGATTCATGATAGAATCTGTCACTGGAGGTAGAAATATCTCAGATCCCCATTACATGTTCTGCGCTAGACAGAAGTCATGTTCTAGAAACAGGATTTTAGATAACGATTACCTCTGGCACATCTGATGTATATTACATTGTCAACGATTGATGTTAATGTTGATGGCTGCTTGTAATCAAGCAGAATGCTCAGATTTGGGATTGTTTCAAAAGAACTTTAATTACTAAGTTCCATTAGCAGTTTGGGCAGCCTGGGAAATCAAAGTAATTGATAGCAGTTTTTCTGAAGATCTGTGCAGCATTAGTACGAAGAAAACCTGTTAGCTTGGCAGGACAGTCTAAAGCTTAGGGAAGAATTTATAGTTGGTAGTTAAAAGGGCCTTTCAGATACCAATTATTTTATATACTCAGTAATCTTTTTGGCTTTTATACACTATTACTATATGACTAAGATGGTAAATCAATGTGTGTACCATAAGAGTAAGAACTTGTTTGATTCGAAAAGTATGGATCTTTTATTTCAGCAAATACCTTTAGCACCTGCTTCTGCAGACCGTCGTGCACAGTTGATGCATGTGATGAATCAGTCATAATCCTGGCCCGGTAGGATTTTACACTGGAGCTAGGTAGTTTCTCCAATTGGATAAAGAGTAGAATGTAAAGAAAGTATTCTGGGGAGGATAGAAGCAAGCATTTTATACTTCAATTTCAATTTTAATTTTCTGCCATTTTCTCTGACATGCTATTCAGTCATTATACTTTTAAAACATAATAATTATTCTAGATTCTGTGACAAAATTCACATTTAATTCTAACATTGTTTAAAGCACATGTCCCAAATTAGATATGGCTTATATGAAATACATCATTTTTTTAAAACAGCTAATTGCTTTCTATATCAGAAACTGTTATTACAACATTTTCATGCCTGACTGAAGCATTGCGTGCCCTAGACTACCAGACTTTAATGAAGAATTTTAAAATGTTGACTAAAAGAAAACTATTCAATATTTTGGTCTGCTGAAAGTTTTATCAAGTAATTAACATTAATTTACATGTAAAGCATCATTCCTTTAAATATATATCTGTTGTGTATTCAGTCTTCTGCAATCGACTCTATTAAAAACACCAACTTTTTTTTTGTCCGTGGTTAAAACAAAAATGTATGAAGAGAGTAATAAAATCTTTGGGGAAAACATGCTACAGTTAATAATATGTAGCAGCTGTAAAACCTGTGTAGTGATTTGTAGGTAATTAGCGAAAGGACTAACAGACCATATGGTCAAGCATTATGTATTAGTTATTTTTCCACATGCAAAAATAATGTTATAAAATTGGACTTTCCTTAATTAACTCAGCACTGAAACTTAGATTTATGCATTGTATTCTATAAATAGCTAAAATATAATTTGTAAGTATCTCAACACTTTGGGGATATTTTAGATTGTGGTTTAATCTGTGTATGAAAGACATAGCAAAAACATTTTCTTGTATATGAATTGGGGCAGTACGGAACCCCTGAAATGTCAGATTATTCATTTTCCATTCATTATGGATCATTATCCAGATTAATGCTGAAATAATTAGTTTTAAATTAGTCATTGGTAGTGATTCCCAGCATGGAGTTTTCACATAATAAAATAGTTGTAAAATAGTATGAGACATTATTTTAGTACAGTTGCCTTATAGAAATGCCTTCATTGGGTTAAGATTAAACTCTAGTGAGGATTAATGTAGGTAACATTACTTTGAACCATATTCGTGTATCTTTTGCAAAATGGAAAGCTGTTGTTCATTAAAACATTCATTAGACCTTATATATAAGAATACACTTATGGTTGAGCTATTGCTTGAAAATAATGCAATCATTCCAGGTTAACTTTTTGTTATTATACAATAATAATACCATGCACTCTTAATATTTTTTTTCTTGTCTTATCTGCCAGGAATCACTTTCTCATTCAATACGAGAGCTCTGCCATTTTCACCACTTGATTCCTAATGCTGTTGGAACATATGATTTGCCTTGTATTTCACATGGACATCTTCACTTCTCAGATATTCCAATTTTAATAAACCTTTCTACTCCATCATTTCCTGACTGCGGATTAGGGATATTGATACCCACCTATTAGTAATATTTAGCTAATTTAGGAAATGCATCTGAGAGTGTACAGCAAAACATCTGGTACACATTGAATGCTCAAAAAAGGGTGGTCTCCTTTCTTCATCTCCAAGGTTATTTCTGTCTTACTTTGCCTCACAATTATAGCTTCTTTCATTGATGTCTTAACTGTATCCATCTTCAGGTCATACAGTTATGTTTCAGTTCCCTTTACCTTAATTTTCAACTCTACCTTACCCTCAACCAGTTGTCCTTACTTCCTCTGTGTCTTCATCGAAAGTTTCAGAAAGAAGGACCTTTGTTCTCTGCCTTATTTCCCATTCCTGATTTCATGACAGTCTGGCTTCTAACCCCACCAACTCTCAAATTTTCCTCCAGTGACTTCCTTATTGCTACATCTAAAGACTTTTATAGTCCTTATATATTTTCTTCTGTTGACCTGATGACATTGTGTCCTACTCCCTGTAGCCCATGTTCATGGGCTCTTAGAGTATCACTCGAGTGATACCGAGTAGTTTGATGTCTCCCTTTCCGTCTGCTCAGGTCTCTTGTTTTCCTGTTCGTTCTTTTACTGCTATATCCCATACAGTGGCATCTTAGACTCTTGACCTGGCCTCAACTACAACCTGTCCTGTGATGACTCTGAGATCTTTCCTAGTATTCAAAACTGCCCACTCATCGTCTCTAGTTGCTCCTGTGTTATTGGTTAATATGCCCAAACAGTTCCATAAGTTATAAATTCTTAAAAGTTACTGCAGATTTTTGTGTCTCTCCGCCTATTTGTTTTGCCACACCATTGTGTCTAGTAATAATTTCTTCACTTGAGTTCACTCTGCCTAACTGCCCCGTTTTACCCTTCATCATCTCTTACCTCAGTCATTATAGTTGCTTATTAACTAATCTCTTGGTCACCAGTCTCCCTCGCCTCCAACTCCAGTTACCTTCCTTAAATAAAGAAAAAGAAATTGATCCTAACACTCCCCCTGTTTACGAGCCACTGATAACTTCTCATTACCTATAAAATAAACTCCAAAGTAGGCAGTATAAAGCTCTTCACAATCTGGGGAAATAATTTCTATACAAATCATTTCCTATGACAAACCTTGAGTTGATAGTAAATATTTTTGAATAACTTCTTAAAACATCTTCCAGGTCATTGAGTGCTCTCTATTCTGGGTGAAGCCATCACAGACTGTTTCCTGAATGTGCTTTCTTTTCACCTCTGCACCATTGTGTGTGGTAGATTCTTCATAAGGAAGGACCTTGCATCCTTCAAGACAGAGCCCAAGTATCAAGTCCTCCTAGAAAGTGTCCATTATTTTCAGGGTATAGTTAGTTACTCCCTCCTTGAAGTTCAGTTTGAGATGATAGGATTATGTGGTTGCATCTCAGTCTCCAGCACTGCATTGGATTCTGTAGAACAGAGACTTTGTCTTGTTTATCCTAATGTTGGATTCCCTCCAGGACATACTACATTTAAAACATTGGTAATTATCTGCTATTTGAAGCTTCTTTAGCTTGTTCAAAATTTGAATGGTCAGTTACTTTCAAGTTTTCATTTTCAAATGAATATTTTATAGAATATAATGCAGTTAAAGACATGTGACGGGACTATATTTTAATCATCTTTTGCTCAGTTAAATCTTTTTTTTTTTTTTTTTTTGAGACAGAGTCTCACTGTGTTGCCCAGGCTGGAGTGCAGTGGCATGATCTTGGCTCACTGCAACCTCCACCTCCCAGGTTCAAGCAATTCTCCTGCCTCAGTCTCCAAAGTAGCTGGGATTACAGGCGCCCACCACCATGCCCAGCTATTTTTTTTTGTATTTTTAGTAGAGACATCTTCACCTTCACCTGTTAGCCAGGTGCTGGTTTTGAACTCCTGACCTTAAGTGATCCACCCTCCTTGGCCTTCCAAAGTGCTAGGAATACAGGCCTGAGCCACCACACCCAGCCAATTTTTTAAACGTCTATAAAGTATTCTGTTTCTTTCATCTGTGAAATATAAGAGTAGTAATTTATAAACGAAGGTTCTTCCTCTATAATTAGTTCCAGAGTCATTCTCAAGGGCACAGTGTCTTCCTTTGAGGGGAGAAGCTTTTTGGAAGTGCAAGTATTACGCTCTCCCTGAGAGGTCTTGTGTTTTGCAAATACAGCATAGTCAGTCTCTTTACCTTTCAAATGGAAACATTACACAAGTGCATTAGAAAATGTTTTTGTTTAAAACATCACATTTGTTTTGTCATGAAAAAACATGACAATAGTAAATTCCCCATCCAGCATGCAAAAACCAGGTTAACCCATAATCTACCAGAACTATTGTGCTAATCAATGATTGCACTGAACCTAAGTATCATTTTGTGAGGCAGGGGAATGGTTCTGATTTAGTGGCCAGTGATACCTATTGCCTTTGGCAGCGTATGTGGGGATGTTCCTAGTCTCTACCCAGTTTTAAATAGGTCATTCATTCATCAAGATACGTCAAGTCAGTGTAAGTCAAGGTCTGCCTGAACTACGATATATTTTATCTGTTAAAGCAAACAGGCTGAAGTCTTTCTTGCAAATTCATGCTAATGAAGTAACTGGAGTAACTTTCCTAGTGCTTTATTTGTCTTACTTTCTACATGGGGATGTAGACATCATAATTTTTCAGAAAGGAACTATGAGATGTATATTAATTTTCAGGTTTTTGCAACTAGATAAGTTTTATATATGTTTTATATATGTTTTTGCAAATGTAAGTTTATATATATATATTCACACACATATATATACATGCCACCCACACATACATAAATACATATACACACACACATATGCAAATGGTGGTGAAGTAGTATGGAGAAAAAGACAATAAGGGAGGGAGATACAGAGTAGAAAAAAGAGGAAGGGGCTCATTTACAATTTGAAATGGATGGTTAAGTCTTAATGAGAAAGTGACATTGAGTAAACCCTGAAGATACTTTCCTTCTCATCTTAGATTTCTAAATATGAGCACTGGCTGCCATGCGATCATGTAAATTAAGACTAGACAAAACCAAGTTCAGCGTCACCCATCCCCATGTTAAAGTCACTGAGTGAAAAGGCATGTTTGGAAATGAAAACTGTTTATAAACCTACACTAGGTATGTATTCTCCCTGACATCCATCTTCACTTTAACGTCACCCTTCATCTGGTACTAAGCATTGTATCAGTGAGGATTGTCTGAGCTACAGTGATAATGGAACCAGGGGCTTCAACAACATTGATTTATTCCTCGCGCAGTTACGTGCTCATCATGAGTTCGCAGTGGCACCGCTGAAGTTGCCGTCACTCCAGGACAGAAGCTGATGGAGCTGGTTCTGTCTGGAGCACGTTCAGCCTTATGACAGAGAGAAGAGACATCACAGTGATTTTATCTAATTCCATTTCATTGGCCAAAGCAAGCCCCTTGTGCAAGAGCGTTACCTGAGTGAAGAAGGGAAATAGAGCCCTCCCAGAAGGAAGTGGCGGCAGATGGTTGAAACACTAATTATATTTTCCTCACTTAGGTATTTAATTTTATTTCCCTTCAGACTCCAATATATGTTATTTTCCACTTCAGTTACACAGATGTCCTCTTGTTACCACATCTCTGCTGTGTTCTATTCTCGAAAATCTGTCCTTGCTGGGCATGGTGTCTCACACCTGTAATCCCAGCACTTTGGGAGGCTAAGGCAGGAGGAGCCCTTGAGGCCAGGAGTTCGAGAGGAGACCCATCTCTACAAAAAATGAACAAAAATGTTTGTATTTTCTCCACCGCTGGTGTGTTGGCTGCCTTCCTCCTATAGATTGTTTGAATCCCAAGAGTCTTTTAAGATGCAGCTAAGTAACACTTTTCCTTTTCCTTTACAGTTAATGTGCTTAAATACTTCAGGCTATACTAGTCTGCTGTGGAAGTGAGCACCACATACTGTGGCTTCAGCTTCCGATGTGATTTCTATTTGAACTCCGATATTAGAAACCATGTCTGAGACCTCCCATGCAGCTCTCAAAGTGCTTTGCACTGTTGTAGTTACATGGAAATGTTCAACAAATGAGTTAATGGAATAATTTTTATTTCATTGTTTTTAATAATATTCATGAAAACTGTATCTATACTTGCAAATTTTAAATATGAGACACAGATTGTTCTCCTTTACGTAACAGAAGAGTATATTTCAGTTTTGTTTGAGAAAACGGTACCTTTATGGTGTCTCAGGACCATGAATGAAGCTAGGCTGTGAAGTTTTTCTGCCCACACCTTCAGCCTTCTTAAGCAAAACCACTCCACTTCAGTTTTTTTAATATATGTATAGGCATGTGGGTTTCTATAAGCTTTTATTTGCTAATTAGGTTATTCTACCAAAAATTTTAAAATCACTGTTTTAAAGTAAAAATAGGGCCTTACTAGATGTACATTTTATATGACAGTTCTTCTGACTGCCATGACCTGGTGGACAACAGCCTTAAGATTTAAGACAAATGAACGTGTTAATATATCGAAGCTAAGCAGGAGATAGGGTGTGTTTTAAAATTAGCTTGAGCTCTAAAGCTGAGGGCTACTTTTCTTCGGCAAGTCTCTAACCTTGCTGAACTCTCCTTGGGAAAATGATTTATCTCTATTCTCATTGGAAAATAACCTTATTTTATTTTAATATACTGCTGTCCTTTTGGGCCTATGTTGCTTTCATAAGTTTGGAAATATAACCAAGAACTATTATTTAGTGTGAGAAAGCTTAAATGAACTTTAAATTCTGGAGGGTTTAATGTAGCAATGTGTGCAGATAATAGCAACATTCATCTAAGTGATCACAGAAATCCTTTAAAAAGCATCATCAATTCTCTTGAAGTTAAGAAAAAAAAGCCAATTTTTAAAATAAGATCTCTATATTGGAAACTTTATTTTTCACAAATAAATTATTCCCTACACGAATCATTCTTAAGATGTATTCTCTCAAAAATAAAACCGAGTGAATTCTGTTATCAGCATGAGGCATTTATGACCTGAAGAAGTTAACAAACAAGATCCAAAAAAAGAGGTCAAGGCTGAAGCCTAATTACTGGGTTTCCAGTTTAAGTCAGTAGGTTAAACACACTAGCCTAATTCTCTTTTCTCATATGGTAGCATTACAAAATGGAAAAGGTTTTTTGTTTGTTTGTTTGTTTTTGTTTTTTGTTTTGTTTTGTTTTCCCTGAAGTGAAATCCTACATTGAACATTGGGGAAAGGTGGAAAAGGTGTTCAGAAGTGAGGTTCATAAAGCATTTCACATGTAAAATAAAACCTGTCTTATTTGGCAGTCGTGGGTGTCACCAGCCTGCCTGCCTGCTTTTCTGCTCATGAAACCCTCAGAATGTTCTGAGTGTTGACATGTCTTTCATTCCAGGAAGAAACCTTTTGGGATCATGTATTTCACAGTGCAGATGAAACAATATAAATTACCAATACAAATCAGTGTCATTTTTCACTTAGAAAAGTAATTTGGATTATCAGATCCAAAAATCATCAATCAGATATTTAGGGGAAGACTGTATTTAGATGAATGAAAAGGGCAACCAATACTGGAAGATTCAAGTACAATTCAGGGAATACCAGAAACTTTTTAAAAGGTGTCTAATTAATACCCTCAGCAGAATTTGAGAGGAAGACCAGGCACGGTGGCTCACTCCTATAATCCTAGCACTTTGGGAGGCCGAGGTGGGCAGATCACCTGAGGCCAGGAGTTGGAGACCAGCCTGGCCAACATTGCAAAAACCCCGTCTCTACTAAAAATGCAAAAATTTGCCTGGCATGGTGGCAGATGCCTGTAGTCCCAGCTACTTGAGAGGCTGAGACAGGAGAATCACTTGAACCTGGGAGGTGGAGGTTGCAGTGAGCCGAGATCGTGCTAGTGTGCTCCAGCCTGGGGAATAGAGGGAGACTCTGTTACTAAAAAAAAAAAAAAAAAAAAGGAATTTGAAAGGAGATAATAGCTGTAAAGACTATTATGAAAAAGGAACAATCAAAACAAGAAATTTCCAGGAAATTAAAATTATGATTATCAAAGTAAAAATGTATTAAACCAAATAATAGGGCACTGTTGATGCCCAAGCGTGTTTTTATCTTCAAATTAAATTGAAGATTAGGCAGGGTATGGTGGCTCAAGCCTGTAATCCCAGCGCTTTGGGAGGCTGAGGCAAGTGAATCACCTGAGGTCACGAGTTCAAGACAAGCCTGGCCAACATGGGAAAGCCTGTCTCTACTAAAAAATACAATTAGCGAGGCATGGTGGCACATGCCTGCAGTTCCAGCTACTTGGGAGGCTGAGGCAGGAGAATCACTTGAACCCGGAGATGGAGTCTGCAATAAGCCGAGATCGTGCCACTGTCCTCCAGCCTGGGCCACAGAGCAAGACTCTGTCTCAGTAAATAAAAAATAAATAAATAAATTGAAGATTAACTCTGAACGCTTAAAACAGAAAGATAAGGAAATGGAACATTAAAAAGTTAGGGGCAGTAGTGGATAGAGTCAATAGATCCAACATCTGATTAATACAAAATAATAAGACAATGAAAGGCAGAAAATACAGTTTAATGACAAAATTTTATAAGCTCAGGAAATAGTCTGTGTCAATTAACCTTTGTTATGTAACACATGACTTCAAAACTTCGTGGTTTAAAACAAAGACCATTCACTTAGCTTGTGTGTCTGTGGTTCGGCTGGTTGATTCTTCTGATGTGGGCGGTGTGGCTGTTTCCACCTGAACTGACTCCTGTTTCTCTGGTCAGTGGAAGATTGGCTGGGATTAGCTCATAGAAGGTGAACTTGCATGCAGTTGTCTGTGGTGATGGGAGGAGCTGAGCCATGTGTCTTTCATCACCCTACTAACCTCAGCTTGTTCTCTTGGCAGCAGGATTCCTAAGAGCAACAGGAGTGCAATTTCCAAGGCAAGGGCATTTTCAAGTCGCTACTTACTTCCCTTTAGTACTGTCCCATGGGCCAAAGCAAATTATGTGGCTAAACCCAGAGAACCCAGGAAGGGCTCTTCCAAAGCTAGGCACAAACTAGGGCCATTGCTGCTCTCAATCTACCATAGGCATCAACAGACAGATGTAAAAGTCTGGCAAGCAGGATGGATCAAAGTGAACTATATGTGGAGATATCTTGATGAAATTTCAAAATTCTCAAAATAAAGGAGATGCCACAAGCTTCCAATGAGACTAAAATAGATTGTCTCCAAAGGAATGAAAACCAGGCTAACATTATGTTTTCCATCAACAACACTGGATCCTAGAAGCTATCAAAGCAATGTCTTCAAAGACCTGAGAGAAAATTAAATATAGAATTATATTCCCAGCTTTTAATCATACACACCAGAAATACAAAGATTGATAAAGAATATGTTTCTGGGCACAGTGGCTCACGCCTGTCATCCCAGCACTTTGGAAGCCTTAGGCAGGAGGATTGCTTAATGCCAGGAGTTGGAGGCCAGCCTGAACAACATAGCAAGACCCCATCTTTATTAAAAATAAAAAAATTAAAAAGAATGTCTATATGCAGATGTATTGAGTGATAACCCAAAAAATGAGTAAAAGGTTGATATACAGGAAAAGTGATAGCTGAATATAAATTAAAGGGAAAACTTAAATTAAATGGAAAACTAAAAGGGAATAAAAAGATAATACACTAAGGCCTGAAACTTTCCAGACGCTTTCTTATGCAGCAACACGTTAGTGTTGGATGAAAATCCCTTCCCTGAGGGTCTAATTACACTTCTTCATTTTGCAATGAATAATATTCAGTAGTCATAATGCTAGAAATGTTGCTTACATTGGGTTTTAATTTTTAGAATCAAACTTTACACAAAGCATTGGAGACTGAATTATTCTCTTGATGTTAGAAAAAATAATGTAATTAACAATAACCAGAAGATGGCAGAATACGGAGAAAGTGGAATGAAATGTCTATGTGGCAATTCCTCATTTTCACTGAAAAAGATGTTGACTTAAGGTTGATAAGTCAACAAGACAGTTTAAATATATATTACTTGAAGTTATAAATGATAACCTGTTGAGGAGCTAAAAGTAAAATATAAATGCCAGAAGGCAGGAGGTAGAATAGGATAGAAGGAGGGAGTGGGTATAAGGGCCCTCAATTCTTTATCTTCCATAGAAGACAAGCAAAATGCACTGTGCAAAGCAGTTAAGTCAAGAAATAATATATATTTGATATATTTTGATATGCCTAATATGTATTTAAGCATATCATACTGCAGTGTCATCTGTGTTAATGCATGTGCAAATATTACCTTTATATTTATAAAAAAATATTGTGAGAGAGAAGATGCCCTCATTAACTAATACTGAAGTGCATTGTAGAATATTTATAAAATGGAAACTGTCCATTTGTCAGAATGAATGAGGCCTTTATGAAAGATGTCCATCATACATTGCTTAGTGAAAAAGGAAGCAGCAGAACAATAAGAATAGAAGTACGATTTATTCAATATGCTTCAGTTGGCCTGCCTGCCTGTCTGTGGTGGTGTGTGTGTGTGTGCGTGTGTGTGTGGAAAAAGTCAAAGGATAGATATCAACACTTCTGTGTTATTACTTTTTATACAACTATTATATTTGTGAGTAAAATAACCTAAGGGCACAAAAATGTCCAGATACAATCAGGTTCATTTCCCATGCAATCTGGTAATGACACCAATACACATGTGTTAAAGTCATAATTTTCCTTTTTAATATGAATCATTAGTTAAGAGGCTGTCTACATATTTTCCATTTAAACCAGCTCTTTGAAGAATGAGATCCCCATGCTACTGTACACAATCTAAAGTAGTATATGCATTTTTTTCCAGCACTTTGGGAGGCCGAGGCAGGCAGATCATGAGGCCAAGAGATCGAGACCATCCTGGCCAGTGAAACCCCGTCTCTACTAAAAAAAAAAAAAAAATATATATATATATATATATATATATATACACACACACACATATATATATATATACACACACACACACACACATATATACACACACACACACACACACACATATATAAATAAATTAGCTGGGCATGGTGGCGGGTGCCTGTAGTCCTAGACACTCGGGAGGCGGAGGCAGGAGAATTGCTTGAACCTGGGAGGCAGAGGTTGCAGTGAGCAGAGATCTCGCCACTGCACTCCAGCCTGGCGATAGAGCGAGACTCTGTCTCAAAAAAAAAAAAAAAAAAAAAGGGAAAAATGCTGGATTTGATATGTTTAAGGTTCATTTCGCTTGAGGCACTGTTTCAAGCGTCTACAAGAGTTTCACCTTCATTTTGAAGTTTGTTTTGTAAAGTTATCATAGTCATTTATGTGGCAGTAAATCAAGCCTTATTGGTATAATAAAATCTAAGTATTATAGATACTAGTGTCATTGTACAGAGAATCCTGTACTTTTTAAGAAGTTGGAGCCATCCAGCTGTTCCTTGCTCTGATTCCCTGAGAGAGTACGGCTCTCTTACCGCGAATGCATTTCAGACACAATGTGTTGCTAGAGTATTGGTTTTTCTTCCCACATGTAATATCCCCAAAGCTTAAAACAAGATGTTTATCTTTTTGATAGACAAGCAATTAACTTTTGGGGGGGAGTTTCAGGGCAGTAAAGCCCATCTGTTAGGACACTGGAAATAAATAGGAATTTCTGACAGAAGAACATTATGGCCTTGCATTTGTTATGCTGTAGCTAAAGCTCTGTCAGCATTTTTATTATAAACCTAGGGGATTATCAGTCTGCAATAAAACTCTTTTTTGGACTAAGGCTTATTTAGATTCAGAGCTTACTCACGAAGAAAACCTTTACTTTCCTGAACACAGGATAGATTTGTTTCTGCTTGCCTTTCTAAAGGAGAAATGTGTCTTGGCTTTCCATGTAATTGTATAAATTTATAAAATATTTGATTTATTATAAACAGAGTCATTGGTCATCACAGTACGTTATTTCCTATAAAGGCAGTGTAGAAACTGGTTGGCAGCACAGTTACCAAGTAACGCTTAAAATAGTCGTTTATTTCTAAGTCATACAGTAGTAGGATTCTGTCAGTTGCCAGATAGCTCACCATTATCCATGCACTGATAAGATTGAATACACACTTCATAAGACCCTTAAAATATTGAAACTTGAGTGGCTGGTGATTTTCTATCATTCCTATTCTGAAATGTGCTCCAAACAGTTTTAAAAAATGATTTCAGTTTCAGACAGAAGCATATAATAATAATTTATTTTTATTCATATTAAAGTATAAAGACACTAAAGAAAGGGTAATGTTTAACATTAAGAGCATAGGTTTACACCCTCGGTATACCACTTATCAGCTGGTGTCCTGTGAAAATCCCTTCAAACCTCTGTGCCTCAGATTCCTAGGGAAGAACAAATACTGATGATTGTTCTTGTGTCATTGGGGCTGCTCTGAGTTTTAAATGCTCTAATACATTGAAAACCCTTAGGAAAGTACCTGAATATAGTAAGTTCTCAATAAATTTTAAGTAGTATTAGTACTCCTGGTAGTACTATTACTCGTTAGTTATTATTATGGTTTTATATTTCATCATAGGACCATAACAAAAAAAAAGTTTATTTTTCAGGTAAAAATTATACTAAGTGAAATAAGCCAGGCACAGAAAGACAGATACTGCATAATGTCCCTTGTATGTGGAATCTAAAAATGCTGAAATCACAGAAGCAGAGGCTGGGGTGGAAGGAAATAGGGAGATGTTGGTCAAAGGTTACAAAGTTCTGGTTAGACAGGAGGAATAATTGCATGGCATGGTGATCATAGTTAATAATGTATTATTCGGCCAGGCATGGTAACTCATGCCTGTAATCCCAGCACTGTGGGGGGTCGAGGCAGGCGGATCACTTGAGGTCAGGAGTTTGAGACCAGCCTGACCAACATGGTGAAAACCCTGTCTCTACCAAAAATACAAAAATTAGCCAGGCATGGTGGCAGGTGCCAGTAATCCCAGCTACTTGTGTGGCTGAGGCGGGAGAATAGCTTGAACCCAGGAAGTGTTGGTTGCAGTGAGCCAAAATCACACCACTGCACTCCAGTCTGGGTGACAGAGTGTGACTCCGTCTCAAAAAATAATATTAATAATAATGTATTATATATTTCTAAATGGCTAAAAGAATAGATTTTAAGTATTCTCACCACAAAAAAATGGTAAGTAGAGTGAGGTGATGGATATGCTAATCAGTGTGATTTAATCTTTCTATAATGTAT
Organism: Macaca thibetana thibetana; assembly: GCF_024542745.1. Taxonomy (NCBI): domain Eukaryota; kingdom Metazoa; phylum Chordata; class Mammalia; order Primates; family Cercopithecidae; genus Macaca; species Macaca thibetana. The sequence goes on along the minus strand of NC_065581.1, from coordinate 160,712,106 downwards.
ACATGTATCAAAATATCACATTGTACCCCGTAATTGTATACAGTTATTATCAATTAAAAATTTTAAGATCTAACTTGAAATGCCATCACTTTAAAAATAATAATTTTTAAGAAATCATTCTTACGCTTAACAATGCAATTGTTACCTGATCACTGCAGTTCAATTTCAGAAAACATGTAATATTTATTCCTGTGGAATAAATACTTTGCTTTTAAGTGTGAAAATTCTGTCTTCCTAGGAGCTTCATTTAAAAGTCTTATTCCTGCTGATGTTGCTGACTTTAAAAGAGCATTTCTCGATTATATTGTGAAGTATAGCAAAGGAAAAATACTGTTACATAATGTATATGTCAAGGTATATCAAAATAGTGTTACATTATGTAAGGCTTTCTCCTGCTTCAATTTAGAGGAATAGCAATTTTGTGCTGTACAAATAAATTGATTGATAGAAGATAGCAAGGAAAAGCCATACCATTGCTCAGATATGCTTGGCTATATACCATTTCACCTTTATAATACAAGAGGGATACAGTTACAGTGTAAAAACTGTGTAGTGAGTTATATTACAGGGGGAGTATCCTCATACAGAGTGTCGCGCAACAATCATATGCTTACCACTAGAAGGCAGTGTAAGTTTTATTCTTTTTATAAATAATATTTATGGCATTTAATGGGGTAATTGCCGTGATAGCAGCAGGGTGGGGCAGAAGTTGTGCACATTGCTAAGTCTATTTATTCAGCAAGGATTGATTGACTTAATATTATGAGTCAGGGCGTGTTAGGTGCTAGAGATAGAAATATAAATAAAGTACACAAGCTCCCTTGTCCCCAGCGGGCTTACTATCAACAAATAAATACTCTACTATGAACTACTACAGGATAATGCACAAAGTCTTCAGAAGGCAGTGGGGTCGGGGTAGTGTCCAGAGGATGTGGGTAAATGGGCCTTAAATGAAAGAAGGAAAACCTATTCTGTCTCTCAAATGAAGGAGAGAAGGATACATTTGGATACACTGATATTTATAGGTTTAGGAGCTGTGAGTTAGGAGGTTCCTGGGCGATAGCTCATAGTTTTGAATATATGGGTATAGAATTGTTTCACTTCCAAATTAGCAATAACACATAATGTTTATGAGAACATCTTCTTGGTTTAGGACTAAAGAATGATTACCTGGATTAAATATTAATTTATATACTCTGCCAATGTGGACAATAGGTGATCAGTAAGTGCCTTCCGAATGAGTGACTGAAAGCGTGTGTGAGTGAATGAGCAAAACTTTTTACCCTACTTGTCCCCTGACAAGTCGGGTTTTAGAGGTCGTACTTTGTCCCTCTCTTCTATCCTGTCCTGATTTTACATTGTATTTTTCAGTTCCTGTAAAGCAGACCTCAATGCTAGCATATTTGATAATTAATTAATGGTGGAGTAAGAGGAGGTGTTCGCTATTAATACTGTCCTTTCCAGATGGCACATACAATTAAACATCAGTTTTAGGGAAACAAAACTCTAACCTGAAGAAGAGTCGCTAGGAGACTTTTGACCTCGCTGGGGTGGCGTATGTATTGCATCAGAGACCTTCTGCACTCCTTCCAGTCGCTCTGCATCTGTGAGTGCCTGCCAAGGGTGTACACAGGTCTGTGTGCAGGTCTAAAAAATGCCCATCTCATGGAAATTGAATAAATTTGAGATGGTATCTTAAACTACATAGCTGTTATACTGCCGAGTATATAGCTGAAATTTGAGGTGAATGTGAAATGTACCAGGATAAGATTTATAATATTATGTGGCAACTGTAACTTGTCAGAGAAGCACTAGTAAACATTATCAAAATAAATAAGCCAAAGCATAGAACTGACTCACCAAAAATTGTTAATTTTATGCTTAGGTTGCATAATTTTCTAAGTCACATGTTGGCGGGAAAATTTTTTTGATATGGGCTGACAAAGCACAATAAACTTGGAGACAAAATAAATTGTATTATTGCTACTTAAGGTATATGCTCATATTTTGCAATAAGCACACTTTTTATTGTTTTTAATCATCTCATTAAGATATAATGATCTTCCAGCTGAGGTGTCTAATTACTGTCATATCCAATCACCTGTTAATTGGTGGGAATAAAGCAAAAAGCCACCATGGACACATCTTGACTGTGTGTTCTATTCTCAACGCATAGAAATGGATTAGACATAGAGTGATTGTTATTTATAATCGTGGATCATTGCCTATAATCTTTGCTTTTCAAAAATATAAACAGTAGCAAAACCATCTCAACCGTGTATATGACTCTTTCTATGCTAGTTATCTTTTAGTTTCTTTTTTAAAAAAAATACAGACTTGAGATTTCATCAATTATAGTTCACAAATCTGGAAAACAGATAGGCTGTTTCTGTAGATTCAAAACTTCATAGGCAAAGCTCAGATACACGTTGTGGCCTAGTAGAGTCTAGTGCCTAACCTTCCTTTCCCTTCCTGAACATTCATTTGATTTAGACCACAGGGCATCCTTAAAAATATTTTTTTGTTTTAAAAATTTATGTACATATTTGACATTTATATATTTGAGGTGTAATGCAAATTTAAAGGCACACATTAAATGTATTCAGGGTTCTAGAGCTTTTTAAATTTTATGTACAAATATATTGAAGTGTATGTATAAATTAACATATGTGATATAAATTATTTTACAAGGGGAATGAAAATATTTTTTAGAGAGACACTAAAATGGTGTGTAAAGAAGACAATGTGGCGCTTTGCCTGATTTTGCACTTAGGGGTTTATGGCACGAAACTTCCTCCTCGTGACTTACCCCTCTCATTTATGTCATTGTCAGCACCATCTCCTTCATCCCTAGAGGCACTCAGGTAACTCACCTAGTAATTAACTAGGTGATTTAATTAATTACTCTACAAAATTTAGATATCTCTTACATGTTTAGGAGGTATTAGTTTATGATTAAAATATTACTATAGGAGAAGACAAAAGTAATATTGTCAGAATCGTTTGACTCCTACAAATACAGTATTTATAAATGCAAGAAATAATCTACAGAATACATAATCAGAATTCTTAAATAATTGTCATTTATTCCACTAGTCCTGCTAATCTCAGGACTTTTCTCTTCTTTTTGTTTCTGCATGTTAGCTGTATATTTCCTGGAACTTTCCCAGTGATTACAACGGTATCATCTATTCTTTTAAGATCTTGACCTTTTTGGTAGTGACTCTTCAAGAAAAGATGTGCTAAGCAATACACATTTATTTCTGAGATAATGACTGCATTAGTTATGTGGTGTTTTTATTTTTTGTTACTTCTTTTTCTTCAATCAAATCTTCATGCTTGGTCATCTTGCGTTTCAATCTGTAAGGCATTTTATCAGCCATTCTGTTTACAATGGATACCTCCTCAGGAAGGATGACTTTCAAAATTTGTGTATATTTTTTCATTTTTTTCTTAGGGGAGTTCTCTTTATGTATATTGAAAAACTAAAGAATTGTAATTGTTGGTGAAGAGATAGAAGCATTTGCTGCAAAATCTTCAAGCTTACAATAAACTGCAATGAGAGTTCAGCTGTCTTGGGTATAATCTCCGGACAGCTCACCGTTAAACAGCTGCACCTGTGGTTGCCTGTAAAGTGATGTAGTGAGTTTGAAATGCAACAGAGGCATTTTTCTAGAATTATTACAAATAATCTATGGTTTGTCAATGAGATAATATGAGTCAAACTGAATGTATTACAGGATTGAAATTTATCTCATTGGGCATTACACAAATTCCCTTACATTAATAATCAAGACTTATTCTCTATTCCCTAAAAGACAGGTTTACTTTGGTTGGTTGGTTAGAGCTGCTGTTATTCATTCTCTCTCTTAATTTAATGTCAGTGTTTCTAAGTGCAAGGAATATCTTATCATCATGGCTGAACCTTGACTTTTGGAGTCGGATATCCTCCAGCTTTAGTCCAAATGCTACAAACTGAGAGACCATGGGCAAGTTATTTTATATTTCTAAATTGTATTTTATTAATATATAAAATAGAAATAATAATGATAGTATCTGCCTCATAGGCAGGATGCCAGGATTGATATATCTTATTAGTATTAATTTTAGTCTTTTAAACCAATATTTGGTAGTAACAAAATTTCGGGGCTAGAGGAAATTTTAAACATTTTACTTTCAAGGGGTTATAGGTTGGTGGGAAGAGACTAGCTGCAAACCTGCAATCGAATGATCCAGTAGTATAAAAATGAGTGAGAAGCAAGGTGGCCTTCTGTGGGCCAGGAGCAGGTGCAACCTCTCTCCTGGAAGCTGCACCCTCCCTAGGGAGTTCCAGGAGCCGCAACTTTTCACCACTTAGGGCTGCATCTGGAAAGCATAATTCTGGGGACACTGTAACCATTTTATACCTTGTCCTTTCATCGTCATCCTGGAAGAACTTATGCTGTTGACGTGTATGCTTCAGTTTAAGGCAGTGTTTTTTGTTTTGTTTTGTTTTTTTGAGACGGAGTTTCACTCTGGTTGCTCAGGCTTGAGTGCAATGGCTCGATCTTGGCTCATTGCATCTGGTCCCTAGGACCAAACAGAGCCTCAGCAAGTCAGCTTCTTAACTTGTTGAGAGAAATCTGGGTCAATGCCACGATGTCTCTGCCCCTGGTTTCCACTGCACTAGGAAACTGTTTTCCGCAGCATTAACATGTCTAAACCTTCTTCCGGCCTGATCCCTTCCAGGATGAGGAACCTCGACATTCCATCCTAGGACAGCCCTGACTAGCACAGTGGTCTTTTGAATTGAAATTTGTTTTCCCATGGCTTCCACACTTTGGTGCCTGGTTCTATTATGGAGGTTCTGTTAAAGTTCTATTGTTATGAATAATTTGTATCATTTCTTTATATACACTCCTTCAAGTATTTGAAGATTTTCACAGTCTTGTCATACCTAAGTATCTTTTTCTGCACATTTAGATACATTAATCTGTTCGCTTGTACAACAAACATTTACCTTGAACCTACTGTGCAGTTGATATTGATGACAAAACTAAGATGTGGTCAGTCCCTGACCTCAGGAAACTTCTCAAGTGGAACCAGACCTTTCTCAGTGTGACACACACCTCACATGAAATTATTTTAACAATCCATCATCATCCTGGCAGTTTTCTTGTAAATGTCCCTCAGTCTGTGTGTCCTTCTTGAAATACAATGCCCTTGTACTGGAGGTGTGATGTCATAGTGTAGGGTGGGTTAACGGCTCCTTCATTCTGAGTGTAACGCAGCCTTGATACACCTATGGTAATATTTACTCTGTGAATGGTTATAAGCTATTGATCTATATGGAAGCTGTTGTCAGTTAATACCAAATCTCCTTAGTTCTCCTAGTTGTAATGTTGTTTTTTGAAAGTCTAGCACAGTTATTTCTATTAAATATCAACTTGATAAGATCAGCACATTGTACCAGTCTGAATTTTGTATTCTTATTCTATCATCCAAATATTTGAAAAGCAATAAGCCACTTTAATTTATCCATGTCATTGATGTACATTGAAGAGAACAAGGCTAGAGAAACCCCTGTAGCAAAAGCAGAGCCCTCACTTAATATTTCTTTCTTTGTTAATTCTATGTATGGTACTGGCAGTCTTTAAATAATATTTATTTACTTAAGCAATTGTGTAGTTCCTTTGCCAATAGATATTATAAAAGGATTCAAGACATTATTTCTCCAGTGAGGCCTATTCTTCACAATCAGTTCTAATATACAAAAAATAAAATATATTTCTTAAGGAAATAAATCTAAAGATAATTATGATTCTACTGTATACTAAGTATATATTTCTATCTTTGTACTTATGTAGGATGCATGTGATATTGTTACAACTTTATTCTAATTGCATATTTTTGTCACTGAACCTATGTACATATCATGATTTATTTAAAATGTTACCTTAGTCAAAATTTATCATAAAATCTCGAATGAATTAAGTATTCCTGCTATAGAGATATAAATGGGAGCAATTTGAATATAGCCCCCTGTTCTTTTAGAAATAAAAATGCTAACATGAAATGTAGCTAATCTAGGTAGCAATATACCTATTTTGAAAATTTACTATTATTTTGCTGCTACTGGTTACATCTTCTTGTAAATTGAGAGAAGGCTTTTTGTGAGGGCATCAAATGCCTTAGGATACTTTTCACTTTGCAAACCCATCTTACTTTGTTGCTATGGTTACTATTATACCACAAGAAATCCTTCATTTGTGTATGAACGGTTTTATAGTTTAATGTTACTTGTTAATATTGTACAATATGTGGACCTGGTGAGGAATCCTAGCAGGATATGGTTGCTTCCATGTTGGAACAGTGACCTCTAACAGCACAGCAGCACACTCGTTGTAAACTTATTAGCAGCTCAGATTTCTAGACCCATTTTTACAAATAAAATCCGCTTAGGACAGAACCGTAGCATCTGGTGAAGAGCCTAGATTTTGGAGGTGGTCCTCCTGAGATCTGATCCTGCCTCTACCACTAACCAACTGTGTGACCTTGGATGATTTACATAATCTCTCTGGGTCTCAGTTTTGTCATAACTAAGTGGGGACACCAGTGCTTAGCACACAGGGTTGTTGCGAGGGGGAGATGAGTACATATTTGCAAAGCATTTAGAACAGTGCCTAACAGAGTACACGCTATGTAAATATGAGCTTTGTTGTTGTTGCTGTAAGAGTGTTCTTTCTTTCTCTTATGTTTCATCCGTCTCAAGTGATTTCAAAGCATACATAAAATGGTAAGAATTTTCAAAGTATCACTATGGAAAATGCAATTTCAATTACTTTTGTTCCAGAAATTATCCATGTAATTAATGTATAATAGCCCTAATGTTGGTTTTTACTTAATGTCTGTGTTATGCATTTAAGAATGCTTAGTTTTGATATGTTATAGCTGTCTACTGTTTGTTCTGTGTTAGGATATTGCCAGAATGAGTGGTACTAACCTAGTGAAATAGATTACACAATGATAAATAAGATTTCTGTGACAATAAAATCATTGTAGAGCATTGGTTTAGTGTATTTTTATATGTTTTAAATATAGTAGTCAATTTTCATAAAGAATAATGTAAATTTAAAAGTAAGAATTTAAATATCTCCAAAGTTGTGTTGAAGCTTGGCTAAAATGTTGATTTTATTCCTACAATAATGAAAGATTACCTAAAAAGGCAGTTTGAGGCCAAAGCACAGTCAATTTAATATCAGTGTTAGTGATATTTGACTTTCAGGACAATGAAGAATCATAACTATAGGAGTAAATTTAGCATCATAAGTAAAATAAACTCTTTTTACCTTTTAAAAGCCACAAACTCCTCTTCTGATTATACACGATATGAATTCGCTATTAAGTTCTTTTCTGTTTAATTTCTAATTTATAAAAATATTTTTGAGTCAAACGTCCAGTTTAATTCCCTCTTTGATGGGTTACTTTTTCAGGTCCGCAGTGAATCAGTCTAAGGCAAGGTCAGGAAGGGATGGAATATCAGAAACCTTTGTGGTCTGGGTACCAAAAGACTTGAGCTCAAGTTAGTCCTGCCCGTTTCCTAAGCTCTCTGGGCCTGCACTTCATCTTCTGTACATGAAAGGGGTTTGATTATGTTGCCTTTACGTTTCTTTCTAGCTTCTCCTTTTTCTCTTCTATCTGGAAGCTGGTCCTCTGCTTTGTGAAGAAGCTGAGATGGTGGCACAGAACCAGTGCCTGCTGCCAGCACACTGTCTCTTCTCAGGAAGAAAGCCTCATTGGCAGAGAGGCGAGGCCTTTGCTCATCCACCCCAAGAAGCATGGAGACTTTCTCCCCTGTGCTACTGACCCATACCCCAGTAGATACCCTCCTGTCCCTTCAGTCCTAAAGGACTGTGTACCCTCTTCTGACCACCCACACGTTTTAAATGATTTTTCTGCTGGGACTTCCACTCCATAACCAGCATGCTTCCCTGTGTTCTTAACTTCCTCTCTTAGTCTTAACTGGATCCTGGCTCACATCAGAGGTTCCCCATTTCCTGGAAGTGTCCCTTAAGTCATGAATGTTTATTCTCAGCCAACTAACCCAGGGCCAGGAATTAGGACTGGTGACATTTTTACTCTGAATTTCTGCTTCTTGACTATTTGGCCTTTAAGCTTTTGCAAAACATGATCATTTGAGGTTTATGTCATTCAAGTTTTAGTCTCCTCTGTCATCACCACATTCTTTCTTGCTCACAGAAGAGTTGACACCTTATGTAATATCTGTCTATACGCAAACTTCTTCCATTATCCTGGGAGATTTAGCAGCCAACACCTTGACGTCCCATCTTCTCACTGCTTCCTTTCCTGTCCTTGAGCCACACGGTCCTACATTAACGTCCTGACTTTGTTGGCATATTTACCTGTTCCAGTGGACATACTCCAGCTTACGCTTTGAACCCCCGTCACTGGGACTGTTTTGGGACTACATTAGGACCTCCAGTCTATTGACTCCTGTGTTTTCTCCCGATACATCAGTCTTCCCTTTTTCTTTTCTCCACCTGACTCCCTGGTCCATAACTTCAATAACACCATTGTTTATGCTCCGTGTTAGAGTAGGCCTAGAATCTACGCTTGCTTTTCAATATTTGCATTGCTGTCTTCTGTGAAAACACAAAACTTGGAAGAACCCAACTATTTGGCCTTTCGACCTGTGCAGCCACAAGATGTTGGAGAAAGATGCACAAGAGGACAAATTGGCACTATGCTAATGTTTGAACAGCAGCTTCAAATGAGCTCTCAGCACTGCTTGTCCCGTTTCTTACTGGGCATCTCTGATCAGCTTTTCTTCCCAGTCTTCACAACAACAATTTCATACCTCTTCCTTTCTCTTCCAGACTCCAGCTCAGTCTTGGCAGATGAACTCTTCTTCTACTTTACATGGGAAATGAAAATTGCCGTATGTGAGCTCCCTCATCTTCCTGATACCAAGCAAATAAACCTACCTAACCCATCCAAGCTTCCTTGCATCCTAAGGCAAATCTCCCACTGGTGCTTTGCTTTGGATCCCATCACTTCTAGTTTATTAAGAAAGCTAACTCTATCGATTATCTTTCCTTTTCTTTTATATTCAGCCTTATCTTGTCAGTGGGATGTTTTCCATTTATTTTTAAACAGACCCAAGTTTCCCCCATTTTAAAAGAAACTAATTTAATTTCTCTCTCTCTTTGGAAACAATCCTGACTCTCTTCCCACCTTGGCAGTAACATCTCTGGAATGGGTAAAGTTGTGCTTGTGGTCTCCCTTGCTTTGTCTCCACCTAACATTAGTATGTTGTCTAACCTTAAGAGGTATTCACTTTTACTCCACAGTATTCACTTTTACTAAGTTTACCAGTGCCACCTGAGCAACATCCAACACCAGCATCATCCTTCTTCAGGCTTTGGTGACACAAGCTCTTCTACTCTTCTGGCCATGTATTTTTCTGTCTTTTTTGGAAGTTCACTAGATGGTCTCTCACCAATGTCATTTATGTCCATGGCATTTATAACTAACACTATCCAAATGATTCACAAATCAGTCTCTACTCTAGACCCAGAGATCTCTTTGTATTTGTGACTTCTACATTTGGATGTCTCAAAGGCAACTCAAACCCCACCTGTGTAAAATTAAAATCAGGATCTCTCCTCCCATCCACCCACTCCAAAGCTGGGTCTTCTTCCCATGCTTTTGTTTCAATAAATAGCCGGGCTGGGCACTGTGGCCCACACCTGTAATCCCAGCACTTTGGTAGGCCAAGGTAGGTGAACCCCTTGAGGCCAGGAGTTTGAGACCAGCCTGGCCTATATGGTGAAAACCTGGCTCTCCTAAAAATACAAAAAATAGCCGGGTGTGATGGCGTATGTAATCCCAGCTACTCGGGAGGCCGAGGCACGAGAATCACTTGAACCCAGGAGGTAGAGGTTGCAGTGAACCGAGATTGCCCCACTGCACCCCAGCCTTGGTGACAGAGTGAGACTGTCTCAAAAAATAATAATAATATTGATAAATAACTATACCGCTCAACTGTTCACCTGGGAACTTCTCTCTTCCTCATGTCAATATCAAATCTATCACCAAGTCCTGTCAGTTTTTCCTCCCATCTGTGACTCTCCATCTTCCCCATCACCATCCCTAGTCCAATCAACTATCTTTTCTTGAGTGAACTACAGATAGTCTCTGACTTTTACAATGGTTTGACTTAACAATTTTATGACCTCTCAGTGGCGTCAAAGCAATACACTTTCAATCAAAACGTTACTTCACGTATCCATACAGCCATCCTGTTTCTCATTTTCAATAGAGTATTCAATAAATTACATAAGATATTCAGTACTTTATTATAAGGATTTTTGTGAGGTAATTTTGACCAACTGTGGGCTATCATCTAAGTGCTCTAAGCATGTTTAAGGTAGGCTGTGCTAAGCTATGATATTTTGCAAGTTACATGTATTAAATTCACTTTCAACTTAGGGTATTTTAAATGTATTAATTGGATTTATTGGGATGTAACCCTATCATAGGTTAAGGAGCATCTGTAATTCAGTGAGAGGCAAAAGATGATAGAGTGGTTAATCTACCAATTTGTTTGTTCACATCTATTTTGCTGCTTCTTCAAACTTTCTGTTCATTATAGGCAAATTGATCTTTTTAAATGCAAATCCAATCTTGGATGAAAGGTTTTGCTGGATGGCCTTGGAATCTAACATTAACAATAAACTTTGAATCTCTGCATTTGAATTCAGTGGCATTATGTTTACATAAAATTTTTGTCATTGAATATAGTCAAATTTTATGACACAAAAATATTAGAGTCTAAATAGTTGGCTTAAATATGAATACTTAAAATAGTAGCCATTGGCAAATTTTTATCTACTTTTATTTCCGGCTTAAGGAACTTAAAAGGTCTACACTAGACATTGTAAAATGTTTGTACAAGGCCATGTGATAGGAATATATCATTTTGACATATTTGTTTTCTTTCTAGCTGTTTATTTGCTGTTTGGGTATAATAAATCATTACCCTAGTACTTCACATATATGTCTATATAAGTATATAGGTAAACATTTCTTGCTAAAAGAGCTGTTCTTACACTGTTTCTTTAAAGTAACTTCTACCTGTGGTAATTCGTTTCTTAATGAATTATATCAAACTATTATAAATCAATTATACAGTTGTCTTTAGTATTGTGAGTTCTTAGATAGGGTGTTTTGAAATACTGACAAGGCAGACTAGAATTTTAGTTTTAAATTAATGTATTTAAATTATAGCAAGGAATTGATACCCTGGGTTTTCTAGGCTTATTTTACCTACTTGATATTGATAAAATTTCACTGCTATTGGACTGCATGGTTAAAATAACTCTTAGGCCAGTAACATTGTCAGTAATTTGAATAAATTTTCCCTTGGGTTTTGGGGTAAGGGAATTAATATGGGAATCAATGTGGGAGACCAAAAATATATTGAGAAGTAGGATTAAAGTAGTTAGTTAATCTTCTCTATTCCTACCAGAGCTTTCCATTTAGTCTATATTTTAGCCTTCATATTCAGGGTCAGAAAATTTAACTGAAAAAACAATCTATACCTGGTCTCTTATATTATGCTAGAAGTAAAGGATTCTGTATGAGGCCAGCATCATCCTGATACCAAAGCCTGGCAGAGACACAACAAGAGAATTTTAGATCATTATCCCTGATGAACATTGATGCAAACATCCTCAATAAAATACTGGCAAACCGAATACGGCAGCGCATCAAAAAGCTTATCCACCATGATCAAGTGGGCTTCATCCCTGGGATGCAAGGCTGGTTCAACAGACACAAATCAATAAAGGTAATCTAGCGTATAAACAGAACCAAAGACAAAAACCACATGCTTATCTCAATAGATGCAGAAATGGTCTTTGACAAAATTCAACAACCCTTCATGCTGAAAACTCTCAATAAACTAGGTATTGATGGGATGTATCTCAAAATAATAAGAGCTATTTATGACAAGCCCACAGTCAATATACTGAATGGGCAAAAACTGGAAGCATTCCCTTTGAAAACTGGCACAACACAGGGATGCCCCTGTCACCACTCCTATTCAACATAGTGTTGGAAGTTCTGGCCAGGGCAGTCAGGCAGGAGAAAGAAATCAAGGGTATTCAGTTAGGAAAAGAGGAGGTCAAGTTGTCCCTGTTTGCAGATGACATGATTATATATTTAGAAAACCCCATCATCTCAGCCCAAAATCTCCTTAAGCTGATAAGCAACTTCAGCAAAGTCTCAGGATACAAAATCAATGTGCAAAAATCACAAGCATTCTTATACACCAATAACAGACAAACAGAGAGCCAAATCATGAGTGAACTCCCATTCATTTGCTTCAAAGAGAATAAAATACATAGGAATCCAACTTACAAGGGTTGTGAAGGACCTCTTCAAGGAGAACTACAAACCACTGCTCAATGAAATAAAAGAGGACACAAACAAATGGAAGAACATTCCATGCTCATGGATAGGAAGAATCAATATCGTGAAAATGGCCATACTGCCCAAGGTAATTTGTAGATTCAATGCCATCCCCATCAAGCTACCAATGAGCTTCTTCACAGAATTGGAAAAAACTACTTTAAAGTTCATATGGAACCAAAAAAGAGCCCACATTGCCAAGACAATCCTAAGCCAAAAGAACAAAGCTTGAGGCATCACACTACCTGACTTCAAACTATACTACAAGGCTACAGTAAGTAAAACAACATGGTACTGGTACCAAAACAGAGATATAGACCAATGGAACAGAACAGAGCCCTCATAAATAAAACCACACATCTACAGCCATCTGATCTTTAACAAACCTGACAAAAACAAGAAATGGGGAAAAGATTCCCTATTTAATAAATGGTGCTGGGAAAACTAGCTAGCCATAAGTAGAAAGCTGAAACTGGATCCCTTCCTTACACCTTATACAAAAATTAACTCAAGATGGATTGAAGACTTAAATGTTAGGTCTAAAACCATAAAAACCCTAGAAGAAAACCTAGGCAGTACCATTCAGGACATAGGCATGGCCAAGGACTTCATGTCTAAAACACCAAAAGCAATGGCAACAAAAGCCAAAATTGACAAATGGGATCTAATTAAACTAAAGAGCTTCTGCACAGCAAAAGAGACTACCATCAGAGTGAATAGGAAACCTACAGAATGGGAAAAAATATTTGTAATCTGCTCATCTGACAAAGGGCTAATATCCAGAATCTACAAAGAACTCAAACAAATTTATAAGAAAAAAACAACCCCATCAAAAAGTGGGTGAAAGATATGAACAGACACTTCTCAAAAGAAGACATTTATGCAGCCAACAGACACATGAAAAAAATGCTCATCATCACTCGCCATCAGAGAAATGCAAATCAAAACCACAATGAGATACTATCTCACACCAGTTAGAATGGCAATCATTAAAAAAATCAGGAAACAACAGGTGCTGGAGAGGATGTGGAGAAATAGGAACACTTTTACACTGTTGGTGGGACTGTAAACTAGCTCAACCATTGTGGAAGACAGTGTGGTGATTCCTCAAGGATCTAGAACTAGAAATACCATTTGACCCAGCCATCCCATTACTGTGTATATACCCAAAGGATTATAAATAATGCTGCTATATAGACATGTGCACACATATGTTTATTGTGGCACTATTCACAATAGCAAAGACTTGCAACCAACCCAAATGTCCACCAATGATAGATTGAATTAAGAAAATGTGGCACATATACACCATGGAATACTATGCAGCCATAAAAAAGGATGAGTTCATGTCCTTTGTAGGGATATGGATGAAGCTGGAAACCATCATTCTGGGCAAACTATTGCAAGGACAAAAAACCAAACACCACATGTTCTCACTCATAGGTGGGAATTGAACAGTGAGAACATTTAGACACAGGAAGGGGAACATCACACACTGGGGCCTGTCATGGGGTGGTGGAGAGGGGAGGGATAGCATTAGGAGATATACCTAATGTAAATAATGAGTTAATGGGTGCAGCACACCAACATGGCACATGTATGCATATGTAACAAACCTGCACATTGTGCACATGTACCCTAGATCTTAAAGTATAATAATAAAATAAAAAGGATAATGAAAAGATCACTTTTGGGAAGTGATGCATACTTTATGATTAGAAGTACATGCAAGTAATTTTGGAGTATGAATCCTAATTTTGCATATATTCCAACAAAAAATAGAAATCTATGTGGAAAATTACCTAATTGTGAGAAAAAGGCCAGGATATTGCATTTATGTGGAATGAAGTGAAGTGCTGCCTAGATGAACTGAGCATAACATTAGTGCAAAAGGACATATTTCCTAACCAGTTGCACTTTTGCTGGAGGCTGATAAATAGCAGGGTTTCAAATCAATTTCACCATTGATCTGAAAGATAATCCTTTTTGTGACAGTCTTGTCCTGGGGTTTTTACTGTCAGAGGTGAAAATGAATGGCAGGGTCTAAGTTTAAAAAGAAAAAAGTAGAGAAAGAAACAGGGCCCGTGGGAAAAAGGCTGTTGTTTGTCTGTCACACATGAGCTGACACACCAGGGACTTCATATGTGGGGAATGAGTGTGGGGGAAAAACAAGGACCCAGAAAAGATTTTATTTTGTTAATTTCTAGAACTATGCTCTGAAATTTATGAATCAATCAGGTTTCTTATTATATGTGAGAACATATATGGTAGATGATAATTTGGCTGGCTTTAGAAAGAGTCTGCAGTGCTTTTCCAATCAATATTCTGTGCTTCATGCTGTCTTAGCCCTGGAAGGCAAACTGAATGGGGGAAGCTACAGGGGAAAGCAAGGTATTTGACTTGGATGGTTTTCATTCAGCACAGGCTGCGAGACAAATAGGGATTACCACAGGTGCCTCAGAGAATACCCAAGGGGATCAGTGCTGAGAGCATTTAAAACGGTGCTCGGTGATTCTTTTTGAGGTGGAAATTAAGATAGATTTGCCATTTCTTGCCCTGATTTATTAAAGCAGGTATTTGCCGTGTACAAGGAGTACATGAAGCTTTACTGTTAAGAGAGGAAAGGTTGCTGTGGTCAGACAGGCGCAATTGCTGGGGTGCAGTGCGGTCCTCAGGTCGAACTTACACACCTGTCTGTACATTCAGGTCAGGCAACAGAGGGAGGTGTTGACTTGATTAATAACTCTGCTGAAAATTGTGCGTGAACCCCTGCTTGGTATCCATCCTCGCAGTGTTAAGGATCTGAACTTCTTTTAAATGTCTCATGAAACTCCTCTGATATCTCTATCCTCTTAAATCTGCGTCTGTCGGTGGGGACTGGCAGATCTCCCTTAAATGGTTTTCTAACAGTTTAATCAGCTTCCGCAGGATCCCTTTCAGAAATGTGACAGCCCTTCCCATCTGTTGATGGCACGTGCGGGTGGTTTCCAGCATGCTCTACTCTTTCAAGCAGCTCATGAATTTTATACATCTCAGTAAAAAGAAGGTATGGGGAGTTGCTTTGGGGAATTTAAAAACTTTTCTTTTGCAATTTCAATATTTGATCGTTGTTATTCTTTTCAATAAATTTAGAAAACAGGATACTTTAGATGTTATTTTTCAGCATCGCTTAGAGCGGGGATCTGCACGTTTTTTGGGAAGGGATATATGCTAAATATTTTCAGCTTTGTGGGCCATAAAATTTTTTGTACCATCTACTCAGCTCAAATGTTCTCATGCAAAGGCGGTCAAAGACAATATGTAAACGAATGGGTGGGACTGGGTTCCAATGCAGCTCTACAGAAACCAATAGCAGGCTGGATTTGGTTTGTAGGCTGTAGTTTGCCAACCTCTGGCTTAGAGAAAAAGCTGAGGATAAAGACAGTATGTATTTCAGTCATCTTTTTTGGTAGTTAAGGCTTGAGGACTATGGCTCCAGCTGATGTCACTTAGTAGCAAGATATGTAGGAAATCACAGACCGTCATTTCTTAGTTGTTACCTGCCACTTTTAGAGGTATCTCTGCAACCTTAATAATTCACAACTGAGAAATCTGTCACTCAGCAGTAATATGCTCAGATAGGGAAATCTTCCCTGAGTTATGTACAATTCATTCATGAGAAACACCCCACGAGCCAAAAGAAAACAATCCTTTGTTTTGTGTGAAAACTAAAAGGTAACATAACAGCAATGCATCCTGGAGCTTCTGGGGTTTGGGAGCTGGACCAACCCTGTGCGGTCCTTGTGATGGATAATGTCAGCCGAGAACCCCAGGCGGAGAGGATGTGACACACTGAGTATGGTTGCAGTTCTGCAGCCTCTTACTTTCTGCATTGCCAAGCCAAGAACACCAATTTAGCTGTGAACTTTGTTCCCCCATTGCTTTCTAAAAGGCCACTCTCTACTTTGAGACTCGTTGCTTTGAGGCTTATATTTTAATTTTGAAAAGAGCTTACCTGATTTTCTCATGATTAAATACATTTTAGTTTATATTTATTTGCATGTGAAAATGTTGTAGAAGACAGGTAAACGAATAGACATGGGTTTTCACTTTCTAGCCCACTTCTATGATAGCTCAGGACCAACAACTTCTCTAACCTCGATACCCACAATGGACTCTTAATGTGTCGTTTTGTTCCTGCTTTTCCCACAGTGCTCCAGGTCCCCACTGCAGTGAGAATAATGATTCCAAAACACACATGTGGGCTGCCTCAACTCCTCAGTGGCTCTTTGGAGCCTTCACAACGAACTCCTAATTCTCCAAAACCACATGCAAGACACTGAGTGTTCTGGCTTCACCCACCTCTGTGGCCTCCCCTCATCACCCTCACCTTAAATGCTGCTCTCCAGTCCTACTGATGATGCCTCCCCTTGCTTCCCAGCTTTTAATTCGTGACACTCTGTTTGCCTGAAACATTCTGCCTTGTCCATCCCACAACCCTTACCTGCCTTCTCTTCTCTCTTCTCTCCCTCTCAACGACTCCTCATCTGGCTAAGGCCTTTAGGACCCAGGGTGCTCCCGGAAGTTCTTTCTCCCTGGATTCTTTTCTGACTCCTTGGGACTATGCAGAGGTGCTGTCTCCTGCAGGCTCCCTGGTCAGCAGCATGCGGGGATACCAGTCCTAGCATTTATGACATGGGGATGTGACCGCCTGCTGTATTAGCTGTATCACACCCTCAGCTCTTCAACTACAGAGTGAATAGTTTGTGTGTTCCTGTACTCCCAATCCTTGGCACAAAATAGATGTTTGGAAAATATTTGTTGAATAAATGAGTCTTCAGGTAAGAAAACACATGATAGATTGGAACACTACCCTGTCAAAACTTGTAGTTTGTTAAAGAGATGATAAATTTATAAATGACACTGATGGAATTACATTTCTTCCCTGAAAATCTGATAAATGTGCATATGTATAATAAAATCTAGGGGTGTCTTATTAACATTTTCTGAGTATTCACCCTTTAAATATACTTCTCATATATAAAAATGTACTCCTCATATATAAAAAGTACAATTGGTTTTTTATATAAGGTCCTACCTATACTTCAGAAAACGTTTTAAATTCTTTGTCTTACGAGAGAAAGTTGGGAAGAGGGTTTGAGGAAAGGGAAATGTGACCCCTCTCTGTAACCTAAAAGAAACGAAAGCGTATGTCCACAGAGGTACTTGTGCAAGACTGCCCATCCGCAGCAAGATGGAGGAATGAACTAATTATACACATAACGATGCATGAACCTCAGAAATCATCATGTGGAGTGAAAGAAGCCTTAAACAAATATTACATACTTTATACTTTCATACGTATGAATTTCTAAAACAAAACCCATCTACTGTGGTTTGAATGTGTCCCCCAAAAGTTAATGTGTTGGAAACCAAATCCCCAAATCATATATTGATTGTAGGTGGGGCCTTTGGGAGGGTAATTAGGATTAGATAAGGTCATCGGGGTGGGGCCACTATGATGGGGCTGGCGGCTTTAGAAGAAGAGAGGCCCAAGCTGACATACATGCTCTGCCCTCTTGACATGTGATGCCCTTCACCATGTTATGATACAGCAAAAAGGCTCTCACCAGATGCCATGGCCTTGTTCTTGGACTTCTCAGCCTCTAGAACTGGGAGCCCAATAAGCTTTTGTAATTTATAATTTACCCAGTCTGCAGTATTGTGTTATGGCAACAGAAAATGTACTAAGATACTATCTATGTTATCTATTCTCACACTACTATAAAGAAATACCTGATACTGGGTAATTTATAAAGAAAAGAGGTTTAATTGGCTTATGGCTCTGCAGGTTGTACTGGAAGCATAGTGGCTTCTGTTCCTGGCAAGGCCTCAGGAAACTTACAATTATGGTGGAAGGTGAAGAGGAAGCAAGCACATCTTAAATGGCCATAGCAGGAGGAAGAGAGAGAAGGGGGAGGGGCCACACTCTTTTAAACAACCAGATCTCACGATAACTCACTATCATGAGAACAACACTGAGAGGATGATGCTAAACCTTTAGAAACTGCCCCCATGATCCATTCACCTCCCATCTTGCCCCACTTCCAGAATTGGGGATTATATTTCAACATGAGATTTGGGTAATCCAAATCACATGGATCGAAACCACATCACCATCTATGATTAAAATAAAATAAATCAGAACAGCATTTTGGGGTATGGGATCTGACTTAGTACTCTTAGATATACACTTAAGAGATGTAAGTATGTATGTCCACAAAAAGACTTGTACAAAAATGTTCACATCTTCTTTATTCATAGTAGCCCCAAAGTGGAAACATCTCATATGTCCATTAACAAAAGAATGAATACACAATTTGTGGCACAATCGAATCATGGGTTATTAGTCTGTAATTAAAAAATAAAGTACTGATATGTACAATAATATGGTTGGACTCCATACCTTATGCTGGTTGAAAGGAACTGAACACAAGAGTGTATACCATGTGATAGCGTGTCTATGAAGTTAAAGAATAGGCCACACCACTTTTTGGTGATAGAAGTCAGGAAAGGGGTTACTGTTGAGAGGTAGGGAAGACTGTTACTGGAAACAGGCACAAGGAAGCTTTTGGGGTGATGAAAGCATTCATCTTGATCTGTGTTGGGATGAGATGAGTATATAAATATATAAAAGATTGTAAGACTGAACACTTAGGAATTGTGCATTTTACTGTACACGGTTTCTTCAAGGATTAATTTATTAACTGAATTATAATTTTAGGACTCTTAGGATTTCGAGCTTTAGAAACTAGTGAAGTATATGCTTTGTAAATATTCTAGGAGACTTTTCATCATTTCTGTTTTGTTGTTACTATTGTTGTTGTTCATGGTTGAAATTAGGCATCAGGCATAAAACAGTGGACGTGAATTCTGCTTCACATTTATGCTGACAAAGTTCTGCCCATATCCTGATGGATATCTTCGGTAAGAATGGCCATGTGTGCTGTCGTGTAGCCTGACGTTTTCACTTGTGAGCTCATCTTCACTTGGGCTCTGTCACTGGATAACCCATGCAGCTTGCCTTGACAGGATCTCTCTCCAGTATGTTTTTGAGTTTGCTTCTGCTGGGAGTATTCTTTGGTTGAGACTGCTTTTGTTGTTGTTGTTATTGTTTCTGTTTAAGGATGTCTGGACCTGAAAGTATGTAAATTTGAGTCCAAATCTGTTATCTGGAAAGACATTTTCCTTGCCCAGATTCTGGACAAAAGACATGCACATTCAACCGGCTCTGCTTGTGCGGTTGGGTGGACTTTCCTGGTCCACCATCAAGGCCACAGCCCTTTGAGGGCACAGCTTTCAAGCCCACTGGTTGCCAGGACTAGCCAATTTAGGGGAAGTGTCATTATCTTCTGGATTAGCTCTTATTTCATGTCCACTCATTGTTTCTTAACCGCCTGAGGATTTCTTTTTATAAGTGACTTCAACATTTGAAAATGCTTCTTACCACCAAGCCAGCTTTTCTGGTGTTTTGTAGCAGGAAGGATTACAGTTTAATTTATCATATGTCCAGAAATGGAAACTGGAAAAGATTTTTACATTTTTCAGGATGTATACTGGGACCTCATAAAATAATATGTGAAATTTGCAAAGCTCTTTCAGTACAGGAGTAGAAAGGGAAGGAGTGATATCTACATTCTTGAACATACTGTAATTTGTCTGGAGGGCAGGGCACATGACTGGTCCCTTGGCCTGCATTTAATCATTTAATTATTCTGCGATTCCTTTTCTTTTCTTTCTTTCTTTCTTTTTTTTTTTAATAGACAGAATCTCACTCTTTCACCCAGGGTGGAGTGCAGTGGTGTAATCTCAGCTCACTGCAACCTCTGTCTCCTGGGGTCAAGCGATTCTTGTGCCTCAGCCTCCCAAGTAGCTGGGATTACAGGCGTGCACTACCACACACAGCTAATTTTTGTATTTGTAGTAGAGACGGGTTTTTACCATGTTGGCCAGGCTGGTTTCAAACTCCGGGCCTCAGGTTATCTGCCTGCCTTGGCCTCCCAAAGTGCTGGGATTACAGGCATGAGCCACTGTGCCCAGCCTTGCAACCACTTCTTTGAATTTCATGAACTTCTTAGGCTTCATATTTTGTGTTGTTATTTATATAACTAATTGTTATTTCTATTATTATTATTATCCTCATCATCTTCCAAAAGCTCCTCTAAAATGTAAGTTCCATGAGGAGCAATTTTTCTGTGTTTTTCACTTTTATATTCACAGTTGTGAGTGCCTAGCATGTACTAGACCCTCAGATCAAATACTGCTGAATGGCTGGTTGAAATCATAAATAAATGAATAAAAATCTGGAAACTGAAGATTTTTTCTTTCAGTAGATTAAGAAATAAAAACGATTGCATAGTAGCCTATTTTTTTCTGAAGGGGCCTATATATTTATTACTTCAAATAGTAGACTTCCATGATATGATTAAAACAATTTCTGAGAAATTTAGAAGAAAGTCAAAATTTAAAATAAAAATGCTGATGCACAAATATTACACTTCCTTTGGCAACACAGATGGTGATTTTGATTTCAGTGGATGTTGGTTAATTCACAGTGAAATGAATTCATTTCCATCATGATTCTATTTTAACTCAGATAAAGACTCATTAATTTTAATTCAGATAATAACTTGTTTTTTGTAAAATACCATTGAAAATGCTCAATATATTATAATTCTAGATTAACATTATGTCTGGATGAAAAGAGTTGTAAAATAATACTAGTCATTATCTAGGAATGAATTCTATTGCAGATTATTTTTACCTATAATCACAGGAATAATGACAGTTCCTTTGTAACCTGAAAGGACTTAGTGGAAGTCACCCTGTGGGGGACCAGGCCCTGCTTTGTTATTATGGAGTTTCACATTGCCACATATTACTGAATAGTGATCAAGACTGTGCACACTAAAATTGTGTATGATAAAAGTTCAATCTAGGATTGCTGGGAGTAAGAATCAAGATTGGACGTTGCATTTCAAAACAGATAAACAGCGTGTCAGAAACATTAACCATGAAACAATTAAACAAAACTGCATTTACTGTATTACAGGCAAAATTCATACAATATAGACACATAATAAGAAAGGTCTTCAAATATACAATCACAGCAGAGTCAAATCTGTGAATCAAAACTATTCATTATGTGCATAATTAACCATTTCACAGAATAGTTGGGAAAAATATTTAAGAATATGAAACAATTATGCCATTTTCAATGTTCATTTTTAATTCCACCTCGTAAAATACATCTAAAATAGTAGAAAAGTTTAAAAGTCTGTTAAATTATCCTGCAGAATAGGAAAATAGGATTCTTGCAGGTTTGGCCTAGAAGAAAATACCTAGTAGCCATGTTTTTTTTTTTCACATATTCTAAAGAATATAAGGAAGCATTGCCTAACTTTCATACATTTCATATAAATATAAGGTAACATTGTATCTTTTGTCCATTTCCATAGAGGTTAAGAGAGAAAATCAAGTTTAAATGAACATAAATACTGTAGTAGCATAAAAGGAAGCATGCTTTAGTGGTTCATTTATTTTTAGTTACCAGAACTAGTTCACCAACATTTCCTAAAGTTAGGTTTTTGATAACTATTCAGACTCAGAAAGAACTCTGCATTTCTTGAAGGTCACATGTGTCTGAAACCCGGAATTAATATAGTCTTTCTGCACCAGTATTCTGTGACCCTGTTTTATGTAGGAGGTGGCAGGAATCGGATTCCCTATGCATGAAGCTTCCTTTCCTTGGGAAGTCAGGCCCTTTCTCTGGGCCTCTGGTAGAAATAATTCACCCTTTAGCGCCAGGAGAATCTAAGCTTGTTCTACTGTCCTAATTTTAAAACCATGACTCTCAATATGACTGTAGTTAAGATTAAATGCCTATCGGGTTCTATCAAAAGGGTAGATTTGGGTAGCTATTCTAGGACAGTCAGATACCTGATTTCCACCATTAATATAAAGTGTGTGCATTTTCTTTTGTGGTAGAAAACTTACACAACAGGACATTGATCACATGCCTTCTGCTTTAGTTTCTGTAAAGAATGAGTCATGCCAGAGAAGACACTTACTTGCTCTATTTTAATGCCTAGAAAGTTACTGCCCTTCACCTTTTGAGCATCTGTGTTGCACACTTAATGGAAATATTTGAAATATAATATTGATCTACTTATCAAATTGTAGTAAATATGAAGTAAGAAACATCACATGGTAACAATTATTCCTTTCACTCAATGGGTATGATTAGCGAGAAAATAATAAGGAAATATTTTATATTTGCAGCCTGCCTTTAAAGTGTTGAAGCACAATTGTGAAACATTGGCAAGTTGCTGAGTTGTCACTTGTGAAAACACAAAAAAGAAAAAGAAAAATTGATAAATCGTTGTCTTATGATTTCAAAAATTTCACGGGAAGGGGGCGGATAATGAGTGGTTTTATGCCTATAAGTTAGGGTATTTAGAATTCCACATTTTTTAAAAGGGTTTTTTAATATGTTGTTATTTGACCGGCTTTGAGACGTCTACAGTCTTGACTTCTTGATATCTTTGTATCTTGATACAGTCTTATTATTACAAGCAGTGTTAGGCGATTAAATTTGGAATTTTTTTTTCACCAAATGTATCTGAGTTTCTGCAGCAAACTTGTTAGAAATTGTGAAGGCATTTTGGATTAAGTTAAAAGTATACATTGTACAACTTGATTTTGACATTAATATTGAATGAGCTTATTTTGTTTGCTATGAAGTATAAATCTATTTGTAAACTTTTTATTTATTCATTAACATTAGCATTAGTAACTCAAATGGAGCCTCTTAAAAGTAAGTAGACTTGATAATATAGGTGTTATAGAACTCTGGTACAGATAGGAACACATGTTCAACCTTAACTCCTTTACTTTTGATCTTTTGAAAAATAATTTTTATTTACTTTTAGATTAGCAGTGAAATTATTATTTATATTTAAAAATAACACAAATTATTCAAATAGAGCAACACTAAAGATATTTTTAAAAAACAATAACTCCGTACTTGTTAGAGCCAAACCTCAAGAAAACTGAGAACAAGCCAGGCGCGGTGGCTCACGCCTGTAATCCCAGCACTTTGGGAGGCTGCGACAGGTGGATCACCTGAGATCAAGAGTTCAAGACCAGCTTGGCCAACATGGTGATACTCCATCTCTACTAAAAATATAAAAAGTAGCTGGGTATGATGGCACACATCTGTAGTCCCGGTTACTCAGGCAGCTGAGGCAGGAGGATTGCTTGAACCCAGGAGGCGGAGGTTGCAGTGAGCTGAGATCACACCACTGCACTCCAGGTTGGGCGACAGAGACTCAGTCTCAAAAAAAAAAAAAAAAAAAAAAAAAAAAAAGGAAAAAATCAGGAACAATTTTTTATTGCTATGAGGTATATCATAGTTATGTTTCAGGTGATTTTCTGAAAGGTTGTTCAAATAGAAAATAAACTCTAGGCAAGGAAGAACTTAACCATAGCACAGGAAAAGCAGAAGGAAGTATTTCTACATAATATCCAAAAAATATCATGTTCAGTAACATCAGGAAGTATTTCAGGCTTTCACCGCTATACTTTTTAGAATTAGCTTCATAGGAACAATTTGAGCATGTGAACATTCTGTAACTAACAGTGAACTTGATAACGTATTCATTTCATCCATACTAAATTCCTCTAAGTGGTCTAGCTAATAAACTAGCCTATGGAATTCAGTTATCATGCAAGTCATATATATTTTTTGTTGCAGAAATGTATATGGGGTGAACAATGAAAGATTTTGAAGAATCAAAATATATTACAATAAAATTCAATCCAAGTAGACTTCAAACAGAAAGAGGAAGGCTGTAAAATGTCCAGATATTTAAAAGGAACTTGTGGATGTATTTTTTAAATTAATAATAGTAGATATCATATCATGAATTGAGATCCATTGGATATATTTAGAAGATTCTAAAATGTTTATTTAGAATTTTCAGTCTTTACATCTAAACTACATTTTTGTAATTATTTATACATAAGACAAAATACTGTTGATCGTACTTAAAGTATGCAAAAGGCATGTGATTTTCTCAGAATTGTTTCATGAAGAATTTGAGCACAAAGGTTTAAGACTACTCTTCCAAAGGAGTGGGGTTTTTTTGTTTGTTTTTGAGACATTTTCACTCTGTTGCCCAGGCTGGAGTGCAGTGGTATAATCTCTGCTCACTGCAGCCTCCACCTCCTAAATTCAAGTGATTATCCTGCCTCAGCCTCCTGAGTAGCTGGGATTACAAGCTCACGCCCCCAAGCTAGGCTAATTTTTTGTATTTTTAGTAGAGGCAGGCTTTTGACATGTTGGCCAGGCTGGTCTCGAACTCCTGACCTCGAGTGATCCACCTGCCTTGGCCTCCCAAAGTGCTGGGATTACAGGCGTGAGCCACCACACCTGGCCCAAAGGAGTGTTTTAATGGTTTGATTATTCTAGAATAAATTATCTAGAAACACAATTAACAAAAGTGACATTAGCCTTTTTTAGTAGCTACCAAAATTTTCCTTTCTCTGCTAAAAGCTGTTCGTGTCCCTGCCCTATCCTGACTCTCTTTTGGGTATGACTGCCCTTGAGTTTGAGCCAGTTGCCCTTCCTCTGGGCCCGCTGGTTCCTGGTGCACAACCCTTCATAGCCTCATTATCTTCCTATGTCTAGCCCCCAGCAAGCAACTTGAAGGCAAGAGATCTGGTCCAGAAACAAAATAGGCCCTTTGTTTGCTGAACTCAGTGGACCTGTATTGTGAGATTTCAGTGATAAACTGTACTATGTAAAGTCCAGAGAGATGATGCCATAGTTTCACATGAGGAATATACAAATAAAGTTTACAAGTTTGATGGGATGGCTTTCATTATTGATATTGATAGATTGTTTTCCAGATATGCAGCATTCCACCAAGGACTTCTCAGGTTCTTTTTGAAAGCACAAAATAGGCATGCCATCCAGTTGCTTACGATCAGTTTATTTATTTCACCTGTTATTGATTAGTGAACCTAAAATTTTCTGTTTCTTTCATATGCAACCAGTGGCTCTAAAAAGATACCCAATTGCCCTTGATAGCTTTGCTGATTGTACTTGCCTCTGGGTCTTTCTGACTTTACTTCTGTATTCCTGGGCTGTGCTCTTGTACTTCCTAATTAACCCCTAATTCTGTTTTGTATATAATTGCTTTCCACATTCAGATAAGAGAAGAGTTGATGCTTTAGCTGACGTAGTATCCAGCAGCACTTGTCTGTCCTTGGTCTGGTTGTCATGATTTCACGTAGTGTCCTTCTGTAAATGGTCTCTGTCTTGCATGTCTGTGATTGTTCAGAGGATTTAAAAGTTATATCCTGTGGGTTTTGTAATTGTGATGTGTTAGCTGACTTTGGAAGTATGACATACATTCTGAGATCACATTACATTTCTTCCTTTTACAGCTTGTACAGTTCACACATTAATTTTTTTCTTATAATAAAGTATACTTTTAAAATTAATGTTGATTCTTTTCTCTTTCTGTGTCCCACTCTTTTGATCCTTCTGAATCTTTTAAAACTTTTGTTGACATTTACATAAAGCAGTTGTGTCAAGGTTGAAGAGAACTACCTTGGTTTTATCTCTCCATCAAATAACCATATATCTAGTCTGTGGTTATCTAATGTACAGGGCAAAAAGTGAACACACCTCTTTTGGTTGTGTCTG
Organism: Macaca thibetana thibetana; assembly: GCF_024542745.1. Taxonomy (NCBI): domain Eukaryota; kingdom Metazoa; phylum Chordata; class Mammalia; order Primates; family Cercopithecidae; genus Macaca; species Macaca thibetana. The sequence goes on along the minus strand of NC_065581.1, from coordinate 160,685,879 downwards.
TTTTACTTTTTGTAGATTCTGAAGCAGTGGTGTTTGCAGACAGGCAGGTGATAAGTCAATAGGTACCTGATGAGCAGTTCCAATGATGATTGGCACAGTGCTGGACTGTACAAATCCCCACAGAACCCAAATGGGGACAAGTAACCAGACATTCATCGTAAAGCTGAATCTGAAGAGGTTACCAGAAAATGCATTCCTGAAACAAGTATTCGTAAACTGTGTTTAATGAGTTCAAGGATAAATATGTCTAATGGGATTAAAAATTGCCTACCTATTCCACAGAGCTGTTACAAGAATTAAATGAGGTCCTGGGCCAGCTGCAGTGGCTCACACCTGTAATCTTTGGGAGGCCGAGGCGGGCAAATCACTTGAGGTCAGGTGATTCTCCTGCCTGGCCAACATAGTGAAGCCTCATCTCTACTGCAAACACAAAATTAGCTGGGCGTGGTGGTGAGCGCCTGTAATCCTAGCTACTCGGGAGGCTGAGGCACGAGAATCTCTTGAACCCGGGAGGTGGAGGTTGTGGTGAACCAGAATGGCACCATTGCACTCCAGCCTGGGAGACACAGTGAGACAACATCTCAAAACAAACAAATAAACCAAAAAATGAGGTTCTGGTTGTGAAAACTCTTTGTAAACTATGAAGTTGTATACTAACTGCTATTACTGGAATCTCTTCTTTTTCCTAACATGCCTTTTTTTAACATCACTATAACAAGTTTTTTCTAGCAGTTCAGTAGATATGAATTCGAATGTGGGTCAAAATATCACTAAGTTTGATTATTATTACAAAGGAAATGGAGTACTTATTTCAGACTTGCTATATAATTGTCAAAATTTTTATCCTTCATTGTAGAAACATTTTAAATTACTGCTAAGTTAGCTTAACTGAATTTTAACCTAAATTCTTAATGTATTCAATACCTCAAGGTGAACCCCCTCCCGCTCATTGTATTGATTGTGAAAAAAAGCTTATCTTAGGTGATATTTGTTATTAAAATTTTCAGAGTACACAGAAGAGATGAACATGAGTCTATTTAAATGTTCCTTTTAGTCATTTTTTTCTTCACAAGAATAATCTTACAATTGCATCATTTAAAAATACTTGATGTGATAGATGTCCTAAATGCCCTGACTTGATCATTACACATTCAATGCACGTAACAACATATCACATGGACCCCATAAGTATGTACAACTCATATATCAATGAAAAATGTTTTAAATTTAATTAAAAAAATGTTTAAAGAGGATACTTGGCACTTAGCAAAGCAGAACACAACTTGTGGCCAGTTTAAATGATACTAACAAAAACGTACCTTTAGTTTAAATGATACTAACAAAAACGTACCTTTAGTTTAAATGATACTAACAAAAACGTACCTTTAGTTTGAATGATACTAACAAAAACGTACCTTTAGTTTGAATGATACTAACAAAAACGTACCTTTAGTTTGAATGATACTAACAAAAACGTACCTTTAGTTTGAATGATACTAACAAAAACGTACCTTTAGTTTGAATGATACTAACAAAAACGTACCTTTAGTTTGAATGATACTAACAAAAACGTACCTTTAGTTTGAATGATACTAACAAAAACGTACCTTTAGTTTGAATGATACTAACAAAAACGTACCTTTAGTTTGAATGATACTAACAAAAACGTACCTTTAGTTTGAATGATACTAACAAAAACGTACCTTTAGTTTGAATGATACTAACAAAAACGTACCTTTAGTTTGAATGATACTAACAAAAACGTACCTTTAGTTTGAATGATACTAACAAAAACGTACCTTTAGTTTGAATGATACTAACAAAAACGTACCTTTAGTTTGAATGATACTAACAAAAACGTACCTTTAGTTTGAATGATACTAACAAAAATGTACCTTTAGTTTAAATGATACTAGCAAAAATGTACCTTTAGTTTAAGTGATACTAACAAAAATGTACCTATAAAGAAACACAAAGTTCTGATGTGATACTTACAAAAAACAAAACAAAACAAAAAAGTTTCATTCTACCTGTGTATTCCTAGCTGTGTTTACCTACCTCTGTCCCTTGCCTCTGTCCTTAAATTTGGAGCCATTTGTAACGGTTTCCTAACAACCCTTTGGAGCTTGTAGCCTGATCTCCGCCTGATGAATCTTGAGCACAGCCTGATGGCAAGGACTGCACCATTCAGGAATCTGGCTCCTGTTCCTTCAGAGAAGCCCCCCCCCCACATCACAGTGACCACCTGTGTCTATGATATCATCAGACCTTGTGACTTTGAACTAGAGTAGCTCCTAAACTGAGAGGCTAGTTGATATGAGGCCTGGAAGGATGGTCTGTGGGGCCAGCCATTCCCACGCTACCAGAATGATCATCATGAGGCTATTGTGTGCCCAGAAGTTGTGCTCCTAAGTGACATGTTGGGTCTGTGCCAGGTCATGGCAGTGTTTTGTTTTTGTTTTGTTTTTTTTTCACCAATTCACTCATAATAAAAAAGTATTCCAGAGTACTGATGAAAGCTTGATGAGTCTGTAGGTTATGTCAGTGTTTCTTATGGGTTTCTTTGTGGCTTTCATTGTTTTCATTAGTCTTCATTAAGACTAGAACCAGATGTCTGTCTGTGATGTGTGCTTCAGTGAGACTGATTTAGGTTGTAATCCCATTCAAGACTGGTGGACAGAAGATTCAGATGGAAAGTGGCAAGAAAGTCGCAAGATCAATGGATGCTTTGAAATATGTTGTACTAGCCACTTGTTTTCTGCTTTATTGGTTCACTATCTTAATAAAAAAAGAAAGATGGCTAACTTTGCAGATAGATTAAGGTTAATATAAAGTTGGAATTAAGGCCATTACTTTTGTTTTTCGTTTAGTATGTTTATCAGCAGGTATTTAAAATTTTTCCCCCAAATATTTTCTTTTCATTTGGAAAAATAATCTGAATGGAAATTTTATGGTTTCAGAAGGTTAGTATTATTCCTAAAATATATTACTATTAGACATGAACAATGAAAAGTCCTTTTTTACCCATATATATGAAAAATTCCATAATGAGCATTTATTAATTTGCTATTAAAAATGTCTAAATTTTATTTTAAAGGAAAAGAGAAGAAAGATAATTAAAGACATCTGGCACTTTTGGAAATAAGCTCACATGCTTACATGCACACACACACGTGAAAATTAAGTCAGAAAGTGACTAATATATGTACTTGGTGTCTCATTCACAAATTATTTAATTTCCAATGAGTTAGCCATTTTATTGAAATCCCTTAAGTGAGTTCAGTTTTTAAAGTGCTTACTTAATGCCTACTGTGTGCACAATACTGTGCCAGATGCTGTTGGAGATATAAATATCAAGTACAGTATTACCGTGACACAAACAGAAGCATAAAGCAATGTGTGAATATATGTTTATAAGGGTCAGGCAGGTTTTAAAGTGAGAAAACAGAGTGGCAAAACCAGATTTCTAGTAATGGTTGAAAGTATTGAATACAAATGCCAATATCAACAACAAGCCTAAGTGTATCTCTACTTTTAAAATAAATGTTGCTGTTATGAGTATCTGGGAAGGCTTAGAACCACATTCATTATTATTTGGTTACACCATGAAATGATGTGTTTTGAATGCATTGCAAATAATCTGAAACACAGAAAAAATACATATTAAATTTTAAAAGTTAAATTTAAAGTTAAATGTTTTAAAAGACAAGACAAAAAAAAAAGTGTACTTATGAGTACAGCTGTTTAAACATACAGTCACTATCCCTTCTTTTCCCAGAAGTGTGAATGAGGAAGAAAAATACTGGGAAGAAAGAAAGCAAAATACGAACATGTCTTTGTTTATGGATGGTAGCAGCTATCGATGTTTTTTTTTTTAAATTTCTTGTAACATTTTTGTATTTTTGAGAGAGAGAGAGAGAGAGAGATTGAAGATATTTACGATGAAACAAAGGAGAAAAAGGCAAAAAAGTATAGTGGGGGTATTTTTAAAATCTGCATAAGTATGACCCCATGTGAAATATCTCCAAGGGTATGTGTTGTTGTTGCTTTATGGCATAAGGGACTATGTAAAGAACACTGAAATTTGTAATAAAATAAAACATCACAGTCATACAGTTTGTCAGAAATCCCAGAATTTCAGCTGGAGCATAACAGTACAAGATTGATGAGCCATGGTGCCCAAAGGTGGGGTGCTTTGCAGGGAGAGGAGAGCTGGTGGGAGTGGGAGAGAGTGAGAGGATGTTGACCTCAGCTTTCATCCAGTCCACACTCATAGTGACAGTAATGACAGCGGCAACTTACTGAGCACCCACCACGTGCCAGGTGCCACCCAGAAGCTTGCTTTATGGCACCGTGTCTTAATGGTGATGAAAAATGAGCTCTGCTCCAATAAAGCAAAGCAGGAGCGCACGGAGCACAGGGACACTGCCTGGGCATAGTGCCCATCTGGCTGGACAGTGTCACTAACTTCCCATTTTCCTGGGAAACTTAGTTGTTTTCAGAAATCCTGGTTTAGTATTGTTTGCTTTTTTTGTTGGTGTTAATGTGAGGAATATTACATTCTAATCATCCTATTTCGTACTGAAACTTGGCCTTTCTCGCAGCAAAAGTCACTTAGTTCCGCTGGGCGCCGCAGCGCACACCTGTAATCCCACCACTTTGGGAGGCTGAGGCAGGCGGATCACTTGAGATCAGGAGTTCAGTACCAGCCTGGCCAACATGGTGAAACCCTGTCTCTACTAAAAATAAAAATTAGTTAGGCATGGAGGCACACACCTATAATCCCAGATACTTGGGAGGCTGAGGCAGGAGAATTGCTTGAACCTGAGAGGTGGAGGTTGCAATGAGCCAAGATAGTGCCACTGCATTCCGACTTGGATGACGGATTGAGACTCCATGTAAAAAAAGAAAAAAAAAAAAAAAGACTTCAAAAACTCACTTAGTTCAAATATGTTTATGTTGATGTGTAACTTTTTTCCCAAAGAAAATATGAAAATTTCTATTTATTTGTACTATTGAGAGCCAAGTTATGAGAGATGCATAATCTCCTTGCAGCACAGATACATTTTTCTCTCCCTTTATTCTAAGTGATAATTCAAATGAGTGAAGGTTTCATTTTGCTAGTCAAGATTACTTACTTTCTGTGCTTCTTTATGAGGAAAGTCATTTTGTAATCATCAAGGAGGTTAATTTTGAATTCCTTAAAGGTAAATCACTGCAACCTAACTGATAGTCTATTATGCTTATATTTAATCACATTATGCATGTATAATTATCAGATTAACCTATTCTTTGCATAACAACACCGTTATGTTTCTTTTAATTATGATTATTATATTATTTAATATATTTATTGCCATTGTTCTTTAAGGGAGAAGGACTACCATTTGTTCCCGAGACTCTATGCTTTATTTTTGATAGTTGCTACCAGGTCAAGAAGTGGGACTAGGCTTTATGTCAGTGATAACTGTAACCCCAGGTTTTAATAAATGCTACTGTGGGCCAGGTGTGGTAGCTCACACCTGTAATCCCAGCACTTTGGGAGGCTGAGGCGGGCAGATCACCTGAGGTTGGGAGTTCGAGACCAGCCTGGCCAACATAGTGAAACCCTGTCTCTAATGAAAACACAATAATTAGCTGGGTGTGGTGGTGCATGCCTATAATCCCCGCTACTTGGGAGGCTGAGGCAGGAGAATCACCTGAACCTGGCAGGCAGAGGTTGCAGTGAGCTGAGATCGCACCACTACACTTCAGCCTGAGTAGCAGAGTGAGACTCTATCTCAAAAAAACAAAAATAAAAATAAATGCTACTGTGTGCTTACTTTATGTTTTTATAAAAGCATTTTAATTAAATGTTTGTTAAAATGTACCTCTTTATTAAAATAGCCAAATGAATAAGTCACAGCCTTCTTCCCCTTGGATCTGGTGGTTTTCACTGTGCACATTACCTTTCACATGACCATTGGACTAATAGAGCACTGATGCCTGCATCGTGTCTGCATTAGCAGGACCTGCCACAGTGCCTGTCACGGGCATGTAAGGCAGTCAGTAGGTGTTGATCGAACTGAACTCATTTCTTTAATCAAGAACAAGTGTCTTCATTGCAAGCTTTAACAGTTCAGGTATCTTTTGGTCTAATTTATTTTCTCTCTCTCTCTTTCTGTGTCCTTCAAACACATCTTATGTTTACAGACCTGCTTTTTCTGTTTCAAGGAAAAAAGTAATCCATTTACTTGATTAGAAATACTGTTTGGCTCTTGATATTAGATTTAATATGCAGCAGGTGTCAAATTAAGACCTGGCTTGTAGCTCCTCGTGGTAGATTTCAAGTCCTGATTGCTATGACTTTAACTCATAGTCATATTGGAGAGGATGGCATAGGACCTCTTTCTCTTCTGAGATTCTCAGGACACTTACTCACCAACCGCAACATGGTAATGGGGTGATAATGTGTCTCAGTCAGTAGCGTTCGTAGTATACCTTTGCCCTCTCCATGAACATATAAAGACGTATTTCTGACAGAGCAGAACATTATAGTGGTTTCTCACAGATAGCATTAGCAGAGTATATTTTAGGAATTAATGCTAACTATTGAAACACAATAACTTCTGAAATGCCAATATCAGGATATTATCAAATCTGGATACTTATAATGCTTTATCACATAGTTAGAAGGAGGTACTTTACATTATTATGACATTCCCAAAGGCACCTCCTTTTAATTTTGTGGACTGAACTTATATACAACTTTCCCCTTCTTACCCAGCATATAGGGTCAGGCTAATTGGGGGTGAATCCTGGCTCCTCTACTGGGTGCCTTGGTGACACTGAGATAGTTACTTATCCTATGGAAACCCAGCTTTTGCAATATTGGAGATGATATTAAACCAAGGTTATAAGGTTGATGTGTTAAATAATGTAAATTGGCCAGGTGTTCTTTAAGGGGGAAGGACTACCATTTGTTCCCGAGACTCTATGCTTTATTTTTGATAGTTGCTACCAGGTCAAGAAGTGGGACTAGGCTTTATGTCAGTGATAACTGTAACCCCAGGTTTTAATAAATGCTACTGTGGGCCGGGTGTAGTGGCTCACGCCTATAATCCCATCACTTTGGGAGGCCGAGGTGGATGCATCACCTGAGGTCAGGAGTTCGAGACCAGCCTGGCTAACATGAAACCCTGTTTCTACTAAAAACACACAAAAAATTAGCCGGGCATGGTGGCGCATGCCTGTAATCCCAGCTACTCGGGAGGCTGAGGCGGGAGATGGCTTGAACCCAGGAGGGGGAGGTTGCAGTGAGCCAAGATCACACCATTGCACTCCAGCTTGGGCAACAAGAGCAAAACTCCATCTCAAAAAAATAAAATAATAATAATAATAATGTAAGTCTATGAAATACTCAGTATGTTTACCCCGAAATGTGGAAACAAAAATAATTACCAACATTTACTGAGCATTTGTTATATCTTTTAATCATTCATATGTAAACATGTAAATAATTGCTAACAGGAAATAAGAGAAGAATAGAATTGTGACAGGTTGAAGAATGTTTGTAAACACTAATCCCTGCATGACTCTTGGCAGAATTTGAGTAAATATGTATGGAATAAATGAATGGAGTCAGAGAATTTTCCAGAATATAGGAATTGGGTGGAATTAGAAGAACTAAATGCAGCCAGCAGGTGACAGGAGAAATGTGGTATGTAAGGGGAGTTAGTTTCTGTCGGAGGAAGCGGCCCCCATAACCACTCAGTTTTAGATATGCTTAAATGTTTACTGTGATTGGATATTAATTTTGAGTACCCTCTGAGGTAAAAGTAGTTATGATAAAAATAAAAGTTAATTTCTAATGTAGTCCACGAAAGGTGGACTATAGGCCAGGTGCGGTGGCTCATGCCTCTAACCCCAGCACTTTGGGAGGCTGAGGCGGGTGGATCACAAGGTCAGAAGTTTGAGACCAGCCTAGCCAAGATGGTGAAACCCAGTCTCTACTAAAAATGCAGAATATTAGCCGGGCACAGTGGTGGATGCCTGTACAGCTACTCGGGAGGCTGAGGCAGGAGAATCACTTGAACCCGGGAGGCGGAGGTTGCAGTGAGCCAAGCCATTGCACTCCAGCCTGGGCGACAGAGTGAGACTCCATCTCAAAAAAAAAAAAAAAAAAAAAAAAAAAAAAGAAAGGGAAAAAAAACCCAGAAAAGTATTTGTTGAATTGGTCTTGAAAAGTTAACTTGAATAACTTTGACACTGTTTCTGAAAATGCGTTTATAGGATATGCCCACAATTCATTGTATGGCTGACTTTTTTTCCTTACTGATTTAGAAAGCTGGAAAATCATGATATTCAAACATACATTAATGAATTTTTTGCTTGTGATTCACCTTCTGACTCCTGGATCCAGGAGCAAGGGGAATTATTCTGATTATTTTTCCCTGGCTAGACTTTGAAATACCCTTTCTCTAATCAGTAGCAGCTATGCTTAAATTCTTTTCAGGGGCAAGGCAGGAATTCTAATTTTTCTGAATGTACAGAGTGCTCCTCTAAGCAATTGACTTTGTTTATTGACTAATGACAGATTTTCCCTTGTGTTGGTTAAGAATGACTTTAAAGGTATATCAGATAATGTTTTGTGTACAGTGTTCTATGTTCTCTGTCCTGGCATATGTAAATATAGTCAGTCTTAGCCAGAAAACCGCATTTAAAACTCCAAGTACTTCAGTAAGACAGCGGAGATTTCCAGAGGCTTCGGAAGATTGGTGGTGGGTTATATTTTTGTATGGCTTTTCTGAGGGTTGTTTTATTTTTGTTTTTAAATTTTTGCTTTATAGGATAATTTGTTAATTGGTAAATTTTTTCATTTGAATGACGGAAGTCCTTCATTGTGCTCATGGAGAGTTTATGAGTCTTGCTACTTGCAGAGAGGGATAACTCTTTAGAATAGCTGTCCTCTGGGAGAGGGAAAGCATAAACAGAGAGATGCTGAGTCATAGAGCATTACTAAATCAACACATCAATCTCAGGAATAATTGTTGGATTCGTCAGTGGAAAATGATTCTACCACTTAAGAAAAGCCTTCAGGAATATACATCCTGTTCTCCCCCGACCAGCCAGCTCTTTCGGATATGAGAGTATTATATTCACAGGTGGAGTTTTTGTTTGTTTATCGAAGGAAAAGTGACTCTAGGAATGAAAAAGCCATGATTCGCAAAGAATTTCTTGCGGTGTTTCTGTCCTTGCTGGTCACTTCAGAAGCTAACTCTAAACCTAAACCTCTTTCTAGCCTTTGCCACATAGAATGGTCATTGTCTTAGTGCATTTATGCCGCTGTAACAGAATATCACAGACTAGGTAAATTGCAAGGAACAGAAATGTATTGACCCACTCTTCTGGAGGCTGGGAAGTCTAAGATCAAGGTGCCAGCAGGTTTTGTGTCTGGTAAGGTCCTTTTCTGCTTCTAACATGGCACCTTGTGTGCTGTGTCCTCCTGAGGGGGATCAAAGAGGCTTCAAATGGCAGAGGCAAGGGGGCCGAGAGACAAAAAGGCATACCCCTTACCCTTTTATAATGGTATTAATCCCATCCCCTTGGGGATTATCGCCCTATCCCCTCCCAAAAGTCCTACCTCCTATCACTGTCACAATGGCAACCAAATTTCAAGATGAGTTTTGAAGGGGGCAGACATGTAAGCCATAGCAATCACATTTTCATAAACAGTGTCTTTCCATATAGCAAGGAGGTATATAGCAAAGTAAGAATTTAAAGGCTTATTTTCCTTGCTGCTGATTTAATATCATGTGTTATAATTCAGAGACATGGAAGGTACAATTTAAAAACCAGCTGATAAGTTTTTAGAGACCCACTGAGTACCTAGCACTGTGGAAAGTCTTCTGTGGGATTCAAAAGCTTAAGATAAAAACAAACCATTTAACCATTAGGCTTGGAGCCTGTTCATTAAAATGCAAAGAGAGCTGAGTTTAAGAGCTTGGTAACTTGGGTTTTAAGAGGAATAAAGCACTGCAGATATTATCATGCAAATTTGAACTTGAACTTGGTCCTAGAAATAAATTTCTATTCATAACTCCGTCTTTTCTTTCAGAGACCCTTAGACTATCTATATGACAGGATAAACTGTGTTAACACAAAAATGCAGATACCATAATCAGGATATTTTATCCTCAGTATCCTTAACTCTTGAAACTGGAATAACTGGATGATACAGAACATTTATTCAGCTTTCTTAAGTGCAAAGTCACATGGATAAACATTGTCATTCCAGTGTATTTTCTTTTCCATTTTAAAAATATTTAGCACTTGTTTTTATAAGCTTTAGGATCTATCAAGCAGTGAGAACTGAAGAAGGACAGGATTTCCTCCTGCAAGGCATCCTTTGCATAGATAATCTTGGACTTCTCTGCTTCAGTGCTGTCTTCTCAGATGGATATGTAATGTGTGAAATGCTTAATAATGTCATGAAAGAGATTTATATGTTTATCTATGTTTTGCAGATAAGAGACTTAACCACAGGGAATTTAAATGACTGAGTGGTTAGCACTCTGCATTTGGAAATAATTCAAATTTTTATCTAAGTCTGTTTAAATTTTTGGCTTTTATTGCCCTTTGTGAGAGAGGTCATGTGAGAGAAAACATGATTCCCCCTCTCCCTGTTGGGTTTTTGGGGTCTATCTTTGCATCTTGGTTTTGACCAGGCTTCTCATAACTATATTCTAAAAATAAATTAGGGGAAAATGTGCAGATAGTTCAGTTAAGTAATTTACTTTACCTAACTCTATTAGTTGAGAAAAACTCTTAAAATCTAAGTTAAATATATATATATTTTGAAGACAGAGTTTCACTCTTGTTGCCTAGGCTGGAGTGTAGTGGTGGCTCACTGCAACCTCTGCCTCCTGGGTTCAAGTGATTCTCCTGCCTCAACCTCGAGTGGGATTACAGTCGCCTGTCACTACATCTGGCTAATTTTTGTATTTTTAGTAGAGATGAGATTTTGCCATGTTGGCCAGGCAGGTCTCGAACTCCTGACCTCAGGTGATCTGCCTGCCTTTGCCTCCCAAAGTGCTGGGATTACAGGCGTGAGCCACCGTGCCTGGCCTAAGTTAAATATTTATCTTTGTATATGAAGTTCTACAAATTCTTTATGTAAGTCATTCCATGGGAAGATTAGAAATTGGTTTCCTTTTCTTGTTGGATCATGACACTGGTGAGCTAGGAATTTAAAATTCATTTCCACTTTTTCATTAATTGCCATATAACTACCTTGAATATTTTACTATTCATTCTAAGTTAAATAATCTTTTAAAATCTCTCCCGAAAAGTAAATCGCTTATGAATGAATCTGTCCCTTTTGACCTTCACTTAACCTCTTTTATCTCAGATGCTTGGTATTCTTTTGGGGAAAGGAAAGCAAATTTATATTAGTATCAGTTCTCCTTTTAATACATTCAATCTTTTTATTAGCCTTATGACAGCATCTTCACTTAGTGGTGACACCCTCGTTGAACCTCCTGTGGCACTTTTGACTCTTTCTCAGAAGAGTGGTTTCTAGCATTGACTCCGTTCTGGTACCCAAGGAGCCTGGAATATTAATGTTTTCTCAGTTCAGCAAGTATGCTTGACATTACATGGTATTTTCAGTACACACCACTGAATCATGTCTGTCTTAGACTTTGGGGTGAGGGGGGTGTCTCTGAAGAAGTAGGAAAGGCGTTATACACTCAGCAAGCCCTCAGGATTCTACAGCAGAGGTAGCACTGACGGAGCCTCAGATTGATGAGCCTGCTGAGAGCCTGTGCCCAGCTCCTTGCTGTTTGTGTGCTTCCACATATAAACAGTGTAGCTCAAGATTTCTGTGGGAAAGGGGCCTTGCCTAATTACCTCCCTTGATGTATTGTCCAACACAGTTCATGGACCTTCTCACATCCAGATGAATTTCATAAAACATTTTCTTGCCTGTTCCTGACATTTGCTGGTGGGCCTCCTACAGATTGTCTTTTTTTTCTCTCTCTTTGCCATTGTTATCCTCCTAATACAGGTCCCTGTCACCTCGTGCTAGATTTGGTCACACCTAAATTACTCCCAATTCTCACGCCCTCCTTGAAGTTATTTTCTTTACTTTTTTTTTTTTTTTTTTTTTTTTTTTCAAGACAGGGTCTTGCTTTGTAGCCCAGGCTGGAGTGCAGTGGTGCAATCACTGCTCAATGAAACCTCTACCTTCCTGGGCTCATGTGATCCTCCTACCTCAGCCTCCCAAGTAGCCAGGACTACAGGCATGCGCCACCACACCTGGCTAATCTTTGATTTTTTTTTGTAGAGATGGGGTTCCACCATGTTAGCCAGGCTGGTCTCAAACTCCTAGGTTCAAGCCGTCCACTTGCCTCAGTCTCTCAAGTGCTGGGATTACAGGCATGAGCCACTGTGTGCAGCCAATGTTGTTTTCAGAGCACCATCTGATACCATGGTTCCCTGTCACTGAAAGTCCAGTGTCTTCTAACTGTCATATGAACTCCAGACTCTTCAGGCCACCTCACGTCTATGGGACTAGATCTTAAAAGGAGTTGTATTATACTGAGAATATTATGTAAAATAATGATAACTTTCATGATAGGTCATGTTTAATCAATTCAGCAAACTCTTGTGGGGAATATGTTGTGGGGTATCACCCATCTGGGGAGGTTCTGTGTGTGTGTCAGCAAGAAAACAGGGCATTCCCTAAGAAGCTGAGTCTGCTAGAGAAGAAAGACTTGTCAACAGACATTTATAAGATAAGCCCAATAATTGTGTGTGTGAACGTGTGTGTATAAATCTGTGTGTGTTGAATTTTTGTATGTTTGTAAATGTGTGTGAATGTGTGTGTTTCAATCTGTGTGATTGTGTGTGAATTTGTGTGTGTACATGTGTGTGAATCTGTGTGTATCTGTGTGTGTGAATTTGTGTAAATCTGTGTGTGAATTTGTGGGTGTGTATGTGTATATCTGTGTGGGTGAATCTGCATGTGTGACCTTGTGTGTGTAAATCTATGTGTGTGAATCTGAATATGTGTGTGAAAATGTGTGTGAGAATCTGTGTGAATCTGTGTGTGTGAACGTTGTGTGTAAATCTGTGTGAGTCTCGATATGTGTGTGAAAGAGTGTGTGTGTGTGTGTGCATGAACTTGTTGCATGTAAATTTTGTCCACTGAAGGAAGTTGAGGCAGCCTCCACTACAGTGATTAGGAGTCGCTAGAGATGAGGTGATTAGATTGGGTCTTGAAGGAGTATTGGGTCTGAGTATTTGCTGGGCATGGAAGATAAAAGATTTGAAAAGTCATTCTAAGTAGAGGAATCAGCATGTTTAATGTCATATTATTGAAACTAAGTGACAGATTCGATTGGAGTCTGGATTGGAGGAAGGGGCACATGGCAATGACAGGCTTTGATTTCTTTTTCCAGGAAAAGGCTCAACATTCATTTGCTATGTCAAAGAAGAATATGTAGCATAAGATTTTAAAAGATAGGAAAAATTGGCTCAAATTGTTTTGTAGGGTGATGACTAAAGAAACATATGTAGATAAATAAACTTTTTGAATAAGAATTGAAGGCCAGGATGTTTTTCTATCTTATGGTGTTTAAGTTACTTTTGTGTCAACCTTGAACTTTTGGAGCTTAAGTTCATTTACTTTTAGTAAAATTTGTTTTCCTTTTTCTAAGAAAAAAATAAGACATAAGTTAGACTTAAATGGGATTTTTTTAAAGATAAAATAGCTCTTAGAAATTTTGCATTTTGATGAGATGAATTTAAATGAACCAAATGCAATCAAATGAACAGCCCTTAAAATATACTATGTGTGAAAAATCAAATCAAGAATGCTTAGAGCAAAACATTTAAGGCTTTATTATATTGAAGCCATTTGAAAAGTATATTCTAAATGATGAACAAATAGAATGTGTGATCAGGTTTTATAATTTAACACTGACTTCCCTCTTTTCCACGGTTGTACTCCTTTCCTGTTCTATATACAGTTTTCCTAAATACATTGTTCTCAAAACAGACATTTAAAATAGTATTGCTGTTTTATTATGAGAAATATTTATACTCTTTGTTTAAATATGTATGTGATCTAGAAACATTTAAAAAGGATAATTAATTTCACATACCCAGCCCCAGACTGTTAAACTTTTGTTGCAAAGTCCACTGAAGCCATTTTAGCCATGCGCATATATGCACACACACATGCCCTTTTATAACATGTTTTTAATACCTTATATTTAATACATGTAATTTTCATATTTTTAATTAAAACAGAGGCTTATACTATATATATGTTTGTATATATCACATAGTTTTGTACATGTTTTTCACTTAATACCATTAATATTTTGGTTGTGGATTACTGTTTTTGGTGGCTAAATATTATTTTAATTTGTCCAAATATTTCCTCCTGATAAACCCCTGTGAGTTGAATTGCTGATTCAGAGAACATCGATATTTCAGCCTTTAAAAGGGTTTTTATGTTCCCGTCATCAGTGGTTGTGAGTGCATATGTTTGCAGACCCTCATCAATATTGAAGTTAGCTTCCTTTCAATTATTTTTGCCAATTGTATTTATTTAGTTTTTAAATTTTTAAAAATTAATTATAGTTTTTTGAGACAGGGTCTCACTCTGTTGCCCGGGCTGGACTGCATTGGTGTGATCACAGCTCACTGCAACCTTGATCTCCTGGGCTCCAGTGATCCTCTCAGCTCAGCCTCTCAAGTAGCTGGGACTATAGGCATGCACCATCATGCCTGGCTAAATTTTTTAGTTTTAGTGGAAACAGATCCTCGCTATGTTACTGAGGCTGGTCTCAAACCCCTGGTCTCAAGTGATCCTTCTGTCTTGGCTTCCCACAGTGCTGAGATTACAGGTGAGCCACTGTGCCTGGCCCATTTTTGCCATTATTATTTTATTTTTATTTATTTTGAGACACAGTCTTGCTCTGTTGCCTAGGCTGGAGTGCCGTGGCACAATCTCGGTTCACTGGAACCTCTGCCTCCGGGTTCAAGCAATTCTCCTGCCTCAGCCTCCTAGTAGGTGGGATTACAGGTGCCCGCCACCACACCTGAATAATTTTTGTATTTTTAGTAGAGACGGGGTTTCACGATGTTGGCCAGGCTGGTCTCGAGCTCCGACCTCAGGTGATCCACCTGCCTCAGCCTCCCAAAGTGCTGGGATTACAGGCACGAGCCACCGTGCCTGGCCCATTTTTGCCAATTTTAGAATTCAAACTGTTACTCGTTTCCCTGTGATTTGATTTTTTTTTTTTCCTATTATTGATCATCTTTTTGTTAAAGTTTGTATATTTGCTTATTTATTGGGGGTATTTATCTTTTTCATATTTGTTTATCAGAGCTTTTTATAGATTGAAGATATAACTCTTTGGTTATGATTATTTCTCCACCTACTCACTTATTTTTTAATTTGCATATGTGTGTTTTTGTGTATGTTTTGGCATACAGACATTTTAAAGATTTAGGTCATCCAATCTGTCATTATGTTTTATGTTTTATCTTTATGATCATGCTTAGAAATGAAAGGCATTATTTTTGCCATTTTTCATTTACCTGAAAGAAACTGAACCCACCCTGATGGTAAATCTTTAGTCACTTTGATGCCCTGAGGGGCATCAAATCCTCAATCTCAATTTGTCTTTTGTTCAAAATGTACAGTAAGTAGTCCCCTTTTTTTTTTTTTTTTTTTTTTTTTTTTTTAAGACGGAGCCTCACTCTGTCACCCATGCTGGAGTGCAGTAGTACCATCTCGTTTCACTGCAACCTCCGCCTCCCTGGGCTCAAGTAGTTCTCCTGCCTCAGCCTCTTGAGTAGCTGGGACTATAGGCATGTGCCACCATGCCCAGCTAATTTTTGTATTTTTAGTAGACAGTGTTTCACCATGTTGGTCAGGCTGGTCTCCAACTCCTGACCTCAAATGATCCACCTGCCTTGGCCTTCCAAAGTGCTGGGATTACAGGCATGAGCCACTGCCCCAAGCCAGCAGTCCCTTTTTAAAGGGAAGAAGTGGTTTTTTAGGAAAGCCTGTGAGATTCCAAAGTCAATCTGAATGTTCAACACTGGGTAATTTTCATCTCTGTGTCTGCTGCCCAACCCTTGTTCAAGTTAGTGGTAGTGCAGTGTTGATTTCATCTTCCTAATATGCAACTTTCTTGCTTACTTTTCAGTGTTTGTATCAATAGATAGCATGCCTTTTGAGATTTGACTTTTATTAGTAATTGTGTCTAACTGTCCAGGCATTTTTGTGATGCTCTAGCCTTCCCATCATACTTTAAGACTGAGTCAGCAGAGGGAACTGCATGTTCAATGGTACATAGGTGAGTGAGAACATAGTCGACAGGAAACTGGAAATCAGGATATGGTTTCTGAAGAGAGGACATGGTCAGAGTGAGGAGGCAGAAGAAGGCAGAGTGAGAACCAAGGTTGAAGAAGGAAGTAAGATTCAAGCCATGCATGATCTCATAAACCTTACAGGGAGACTGAACTTCATTATAAACCAATAGAACCAAGAAAGGATTTTTCCAAGGGAAGAGGCACAATCAAGACCCAGATTTTATGGCTACAGAATGCAAAACTGAATGAAGAATGACTGGAGAGTTGCTGCTGGGGGAATGTTGCAAGAGTGGACAAGAGATCCAGGTAAAAGCTCCAGGTAAAAGCTCTTGTTCTGGAATATAGGGTGCCATGGGTCTAGACGGCACAAATCCTATGGTGTTTATTTATAATACAAATAGTGTTGAGGAGTCCATGGAGACAGTGAGACCTACGGCCTGCGTGACTGGGATGTAGACCTGGCCATTCTTTTAGACACCAAATATGTGATGGTGATGACAAGCTCGGTAGTGGATGTGTGGTCTGTATACAAATGGGTCCGGAGCTGAGGAATCTGGGAATGTGCTAGAGAGGCAAGCACGGAGGTCAAGTCTGCATGTATCAGCATAGAGACTAAACTATAAGTCTTGGAAGCTAGGGGTCAACCAGTAAGACTGCATTAAATGAAAAAAGACTGAGGGAAAACATGGAAGAAGAGCGGCAAGTGCTCTCAGGAAGCCGAGATACAATTGCTGGAGGGAGAGGAGGACAGCCAGGATGTCTTCAGGAATTCACAGGGGAGAGCCTATGAAATCATCAGAGGGGTCACCTGTGTAGTATGAGCAATAAAGGTTAGGGTTAAAAATGGTTTGCTGGGTGTGACCATGCAGAGGTCATTCTGCAGTCTTTTGTCTGAAGCAATGAAGAGGTGAAGAACACAGTAGGTAGTTCCGTTTCTACCAGAAGACATCTGTTTCTCCAAGACTGACAGAAGATGAAGATAGATGCAGATCTAGGTGCAGGGCCTGGAATCTGAGGGGTGTCCGGCCTCATTTTCTCCATGGGCATAGAAGAGGCCTTCTGAAGGAAGAGAGGAGACCTAGTAGCCATTACCAAGAACACTGATGGATTTGATTACATAAAAACTGAAATTTTATGTGTGGTAAAAGAAAAAACAAATAGAAATAAAAGATGAACCATAAGCTGGGAGAGAATATTTGAAAAGCATAAAACAAAGGATTAACATCCCTAATCTATAAAACATGAAAGGGGGAAAACTCAGCTACAGTGTTGCCAAGTCCACTCAGAACAACCAGTGTACGTAATGGAAAAGAAAACAACCAATACATTTGACCTTGCTGGAATCAAGCAAGTTCATATTAAAACAACAGAATACCTCCTTTTGTCTATCAGATTAGCAAAGACAAAAAACTTAACACTCAATGCTGTTGAAGAAATAGGGGCTATATGTCTTACTGATGGGGAATAAATTAATTCAGCATTTTGGGGACAGCAATCTTATGGTCTCTTCAAAATGTACATATGCATTTCCTGTGAAACAGCCATCCCATTTTGAGAATTTAGCCTTCAGAAATAAAACTACAGGAATGTCAAAGATACACTTTGAAATAAGTAGCAATATTGCTTCTAGTGACAAAATATTCAATCTGAAGATCGATCAATAATGAAATGGTAGAATAAAAAACGGAATATCCATACTATGAAAGAGATGTTAAAAAGATGATTGGCTTAAGAATATCATGATACAAATGTAACTGGGCAGCATAACCTCAAAATGCATTTTAAAACTTTTTTTTTTCTCTTTCTCTTGGGTTTCAAGATGTAACCTTGAAGCAAACTACAGAAGCCTTTTTCCTTTAGCTTTAAAATAGACTCCACGTCCCTCCCTTTCTCCCCAGATATACTCCCTTCTTATTTATCTAACTGTATGTTAGCATCTAATTATGTGCCTTCTTTGAAGATTCAGGGGCTAATCTTGAGACAGACAGACCAAGCCTGGAGACCCAGCTGCAGAATTCCAGAGGTGACCTCATGGGGGCTAATCAGCAGCCCCGCCACTGTTGAGATGACGCCAGACCATGTACCAGGTGGACTGGGACGCAAGATAGCCACTGGAACAAGATACGCAGACATTGTCCTCAGCACAATTCTGGCATGCCTTTCATATCAAGTTTTCCCTTTTTAAACTGCTTCCTTCCCCACCAAAATTTGAAGTAGTTGCTTTGGATGGGAATCCAGCCACTTCCCCAGGACTAGTTTTGGTTAATAAAGTCACTTTCTTTCAAACAGGCCTCACACTTGTTAATTCTACTCTGCAAGCAATGAGCTTTCTGTTACATAAATGATCACAATTCAGAGTATAGAAATCATAATTCAGAATAAGTTATACATTCCCTTTAAATGGACTTACATAAATGTATTTCACGTTTGTATAAATAAGAGAAAAGTATGGAAAGATACTAGCTAAATTTTTAACTGGGAAGGGGTGGGTGATGGAAGTGGCAATGGGTAGACCAGATGAACCTTAATATCACTTGGATTACTAGCAAAAGGGTGTATGACCCATTTAATTCACATCACTAAAGTAAAATGAGTAATTTTATAACAAAAGAGACAGTAAACAGACTGAGTAGAAGCGAGCTGGGACTAATTGGAAGGTTGTCACAATGCGGAGGTTTCAAAGGATGGAAGAATTCGAAGGTGTTGGGACCAATATCTATGCATGGGAGCGCTGGAAGTCTGCAGACGGCGGAGAGCTGGGAAGATCTCCAAGACAGCTCCTGGCCCGGCCTGCCCCCGAGAGGCGGTGTCCTCCTCGGGGAGCTTGTGAGAAAAAAGGGATGCACAGAGTGAGGGCTGGGAGGTCTTAGCTTTTGAGGGAAGCCTGCGTTTCAGTTTGAGGATCACCCATTGGAATGAGTGATTCAGTCCAAGACGTGGAACTCATTCTCTGTTTGGAATCTACCCAAATACATAAGACATTCTAAAAATGGAAAATAGAGCACCCACAAGGTGAAAAATGTAATTGTAAATAAAATGAATAGAGATGATTTTGAGAAATGTGGGCATTTAAAGGACAATTTTTCAGATATTCTGTGTTTATGTCTGGCAATTAAGATTTCAATGAAACATTTCTGTTGCTTTTACTGACTGTTGATAGCTTTATTAACGACAAGGGGTGACACACAGATATTAAAAATGCAGAGAATTACTGGGGAGCAAAGGGAAGAGCCCCGGGGCGGGGGGTTGTTTGTTTTTAGGTTTACACAGAGTTTTGTAAGAATAGTTTCACAGCCACAGGAACCTAAATTTTCTATAAATATTTTTAAATGAGTGGGGGATAGTGTATGTCTGCATAAGAAGTGTGACCATTCATGATTTCCTGATTGATTTGACTAGTGAGATTGATTGAAAGAGCTAGTAAGATTCCTTTAATGCTGTTTTTCCATAGAATTGATAATATTTTTC
Organism: Macaca thibetana thibetana; assembly: GCF_024542745.1. Taxonomy (NCBI): domain Eukaryota; kingdom Metazoa; phylum Chordata; class Mammalia; order Primates; family Cercopithecidae; genus Macaca; species Macaca thibetana. The sequence continues at coordinate 160,666,037 of NC_065581.1, read as the reverse complement.
TCTCCCTGGTAGGACATTTTGTAGTAAAGTAAGGACACTCTGAAAGGAATATTTCAGTGCCCCAAATACTGTAAAATGATATTGCCCCCATGAAGACGTTTTGCTCTCTCTAATGACAGACTTAAGGATGTCCGTCTACACCTGGCCCATCAGGATAGTAATTCGGATGCTTTGACAAGTTCGCTGCTCCATTATCTTCATTCTGCAGATGACAAAGCTGGAGCAAGAGGAGGCTAAGCTGGATCACACAGCCAGCTAATGTCAGGGCTTTGCTGTAAATCTTCTTGTGTAAGTCTTGGATATGTTTTCTATAGCCATAAATTATTTTTCACGAGTGCCGAGTGTTTATTCTGCAGCAGTATGGAAGCATGTAGAGTAAAACCCGAGTTACTTAACATTATGCAGGAGATCACAGTAAGTAATAACTTGGATATGGATTTTCCTGGAAAATTTAACGCATTCAGCATGACACACTGAAGGATGCCTTCAGAACCTACGTGGACATTCAAAGACACATTTGGGACAGGTGGGACAGTTTATAAGGGGGTAATAGAGGGCAAGATCTCAAGTCTAGGTGCCAGGATGCAGGCTGGATGAAAGGAGCGTCTTCCTTCTTCTTTTCCCAGTAAAGTGGGAAGCAAGTGTCTTTGGGTGTCTGACTTTGTTAGACTGGCTGTTTTTAGGTTAAAATGACGATAACATTATTCGATTGCTACTTTGGTCTCTGAGTTAATCTGTGCTGCAGATGTAGTTTCTGTGGGGACTGAACGCCTATGATAAGATAACTAAGAAGACGTCAAATATGACTTGACCTTAATGATGCTGGATTTGGTTGTTATTGGTCTATGTTCATTCTTTTTTTTATTCTTTGCTCTGTCACCCAGGCTGGAGTGCAATGGCACAGTCTTGGCTCACTGCAACCTCCATCTCCTCGGGTGATCCACCCGCCTTGGCCTTCCAAAGCGCTGGGATTACAGGTGTGAGCCACCGTGCCCAGCCTCAATGTTTACTCTTTTTCTAGAACCTGCAGTGACCCCTCAAATAATACCTAATGTATGTGCAATAAAGTTACAATCTCTCTCCATAATCCCTGTGCTTATTTTGCTTACAAATGCATAGGAAAGTATATCATCTATAATCTGAAGCATAGCTGTGTATGTTTCCATTAGCTGATACTTAAGTGCCTGCTAAAACCAAGTGTTAGTAATACAGATAGAAAATGGTGAACACAGGTAGCAGATCAACAAGTAAGAATTATGTAAGAATCTTAGATAATAAATGTGAAGTAAATTAAACAGGGTAACATGGTAGTAACCAGATCATGTTACTATCTTGTTACTGTCTGATAGTTATACACACACACACACACGCACAGTGTGTGGTATAAGTTTAGATCGAGTCCTCAGGAAGGACCTGAGAAAGTGACTCCAGAGTTGAGATATGAATGAGAAGGAAGAAGAAGCCACAGTATTTTAGGGAGATGGAAAGAGTAAGATTGGAGGCCTGAAGCCAGGTTGTTGTGAAAAGAGAGAACTCACATAGCGGACTCACTCAGTGAGGGGAGGGCAACAGGAGATGACGTCAGGGAGATCAGGGGGCCCAGATCTGGGGGCCCAGATGAGCATGGTCCTGAGACTTTGGGAAGGAAGTAGAATACAATTGAAGAACAAGGTGGCCAGGCATGGTGGCTCACGCCTGTAATCTCAGCACTTTGGGAGGCTGAGGCGGGCGGATCACTTGAGGTTAGGAGTTCAAGACCAGACTGGCCAATATGGTGAAACCCCTTCTTTACCAAAAATATAAAATATTAGCCAGGTGCGGTGGCGTGCAACTGTAATCCTAGCTACTTGGGAGGTTGAGGCAAAAGAATTGCTTGAACCTGGGAAGCAGAGGTTGCAGTGAGTGAGACTGCACCACTGTACTCCAGCTTGGGCAACAGTGAGACTGTCTGAAAAATAAAAAGAAGAAGGGAAGCAGCAGAAAGAACCTCAAGGATAGGGTCGAACTGAAGGAAAACGTAAAACCCCCTCTGGCAGCTGTGAGGAGAGTTAATTGGGAATGGCGGGAAGAGTCTCAGTCGGCCAGGGGGCAATGGTGATGCTTCTGACCAAGTGGTAGCTGCAGAGATGGACAAAGTGGATCAACGGAGGGCTTACTAAGGAAGCGAATAGGCATTGTTGATTGACTAGATATGGGAGGCAAAGTGAATTGTCAAGGATGGCTTCTACAATTGTTTTCTTTTTGTTTTAGAATAGCTCATCTTAATAAATAAGATAAAATAAGAGGGCCATCACACAGCAGTCATGAGATGTTTATCAGCCATCTATAGAAGCCATAATTATGACCATTTTATGAATCATGCAGCCTGGCTCCCGGGGGGCCACCTTCCCAAGGTCACTCAGCTGATGAGTGGGGAAGCTGGGAGAGGAATCAAGGTCACCCAGACTCGGCTCAGAGCCTGGTTCTCATCCTCTGAGTCACACTGCTGTCCAGATGTGTACCTAGAGAATGCATGTGTATCAGTCCCTGCTTTGCTTCTAATGTTCTCCTCAACTAAGTTGGGCCAACTGATACTCAGGCTTAACATAGAGAAAAAGATGTATTGAACCTTAGGTGTCAGGAGCGACACTTATATTGCTTCCTCTGCCTTCAGCCTTAGAGATGGGTGGCCTCTCACTGCAGGCTGAAGTCCTGATGAGACAGCAACATGAGCTGGGCCACTTTCCTCAGCCTCTTCCAGGGCTGGGCCTTCTGCAGGGCCACAGGGATTTGACTGGAGGAGGCTCCTGGGAACTTTCAGAGAAGACCTGGGATAGTCAGTTTGTATTTCTGGGATTTTCTGACATCACAGGAGAGAGATGGTTCATACGGGTCACTTTCACGCTGATTGGGTAATGAGATGGGCGATAGTCAAAGATACACTAATTGTTCAATCCTAGGTTTGCATACTTGATCTGGTACATGCTTTCAGCCTCAGCATGGCTGCAGTTAGCGATCTCCTCCTACCGCACCTTGACCTCAGCGATGATACTGTCCGTGTCCAGGGAGTGGCTGTTGTCCATGGACAGCACCACAGATGTGTCTGAGATCTGGGACTGCAGCTCCTGGATCTCCTCTTCATACAGCTGCCTGAGGAAATTGATCTCATCAGTCAGCCCTTCCAGGTGAGACTCCAACTCTACCTGGTTCATGTAAGCATCATCCATGTCCTTCTTGATGAGGACAAATTCATTCTCCATCTCTGTATGCTTATTGATCTCATCCTTGTACTTGTTCTTAAAGTCCTCCACCAGCCGCTGCATGTTGCCAAGCTCTGCCTCAAGCTCTGCTTCTCCTGGCCCAGCTTCAGCTTCTCCTGGCCCAGAGTGTCTGGCTGCTGCCTAGGGTTGTTGATGTAGCTCTTGAACATGTTGTCCATGTTGCTCCGAGCCATATTCTGGTGCTTCTGAGGCTCCACTTGGTCTCCAGCATCTTGTTCTGCTGCTCCAGGAATTGTACCTTGTCTATGAAGGAGGCAAACTTGTTGAGGGTCTTGATATACTCCTTCTCCTTGGTGCGCATGGCCTGGACATTGGGGTCCACCTCCAGGTCAAGGGAGCTCAGCAGGCTCTGGTTGACCATGACGGCAGTGATGCTTCCCATGCTGCTGGCCCCACCATAGCCTCCACCCGGGCCACTCCCAGAAGCTGCTGCTGCCCACTTGGCTGAAACTTGAGGAGGTGATGTGGGCACTGGGCCCACTCATGTAGGAGCAGCTGCTGAAGGCCAGGGGGCCAGAAGTGGACACCTTGTAGGACTTCTGGGTCACCCTGACGGACATGGTGGAGGCAGGAGTGGAGGCAATCGGGTTGAACCAGGCAGAGATTCCAGAAGGAGCAGAGAAGCTGCTGCTTGGTAGCTGTGCAGAAGCTTTTTAACTTGATATGATCCTCTTTGTCCATTTTTATTTTGGTTACTTATGCTTGTGGGGTATTGCTCAAGAAATTTTTGCCCAGACAGACCAATATCCTGGAGAGTTTCCCCAATGTTTTCTTGAAGTAGTTTCATAGTTTGAGGTTTTCTATTTAATTTTTAAATTCATTTTGCTTTGATTTTTTATATATGGTGAGAGATAGGAGTCTAGTTTTATTCTTCTGCCTATTGATATCCACTCTTCTCAGCACCACTTACTGAAGAGACTCTTTTTCCCAGTGTATGTTCTTGGCACTTTTGTCAAAAATGAGTTTGCTGTAGGTGTGTGGATTGTTTATTGTTTCTCTGTTTATTGTTTATTGTTTGTTGTTTCTCTGTTCTGTTTCATTGCTCTGTGTGTCTGTTTTTATGCCAGTACCATGCTGTTTTGCTTATGATAGCTCTGTAGTATAATTTGAAGTCAAGTAATGTGATTCCTTCAGTTTTGTTCTTTTTGCTTAGGATAACTTTGGCTATTCTGGGTCTTTTGTGATGCCATGTAACTTTTAGGATTCTTTTTTCTATTTCCATGCAGAATGTCATTGGCATTTTGACAGAGATTGCGCTGAAACTGTAGATTGCTTTGTGTAGTGTGGACATTTTAACGATACTGGATTTTAATCCATGAACATGGAATATTTTTCCTTTTTTGGCGTTCTCTTTATTTCATTAGCATTTTATAGTTTTCATTACAGAGATCTTTTGCTTCTTTGGTTAATTCCTAAGAATTTAATTTTATGTGTGGCTATTGTAAATGGAATTACTTTTTTATTTCTTTTTCACATTGTTTTCTGTTGGCATGTAGAAGTGCTACTGATTTTTGTATGTAGATTTTGTGTCCTGCAATTCTATAGCATTTGGGTATCAGTTCTAATGGTTTCTTGTGGAATCTTAAGGTTTTTCCAAATATAAGATCATATCATCTGCAAACAAGGATAATTTGACTTCTTCCTTTATCATTTGGATGCCTTTTATTTCTTTCTCTTTTCTGATTGCTCTAGCTAGGACTTCCAGTACTATGTTGAATAACAGTGGTGACATCAAGCATCCTTGTCATGTTCCCGATCTTAGAAGAAAGCCTTTCAGGTTTTCCCTACGAAGTATGATACTAGCTGTGGGTCTGTCATTTATGGCTTTTAATAAAAGCCATACGTTGAGATGTGTTCCTTTTATCCCCAGTATTTTGAAGACTTTTATCATGAAGTGATGTTGACTTTTATTAAATACTTTTTCAGCATCAGTTGAAATGATCATAGGATTTTTATCTTTCATTTTGTTGATATGATGTATCACATTGATTGACTTGAATATTTTGAATCATTCTTGCATCCCAGGGATGAATCCCACTTGGTCATGATGTATGATCTTTCTAATGTATTGTTGAATTCAGTTTGCTAGCATTTTGTTGAGGATTTTTGCATCAATATTCATCAGAAATAGTGGTCTGTAGTTTTCTTTTTTTGATGTGTTTCTGGTTTTGGTATCAGCGTAATACTGGCCTCGTAGAACAAGTTTGGAAATATTCCCTCCTCCTCTGTCTTTTGGAATAGTTTGAATAGGGTTGGTATTAGTTCTTCTTTAAATGTTTGGTAGAATTCAGTGGTAAAATCATCATGTCCTGGGCTTTTCTTTACTGGGAGACTTTTTATTATGGCTTTAATCTTGTTACTTGTTATCGGTCTGTTCGGGTTTTGGATTTTTTTTCCTGGTTCGGTAATGGTAGGTTGTATGTATCTAGGAATTTGTCCATTTCTTCTAGACTTTCCAATATATTGACATATAGTTGCTCATAGTAGCCGCAAATGATCCTTTGAACTTCTGCAGCATCAGTTGCAATGTTTCCTTTTTCATTTATGATTTTGTTTATTTGGATCTTCTCTCTTTTTTTCTTTGTTAGTCTGGCTAAAGATTTGTCTATTTTGTTTGACTTTTCAAGAAACCAACTTTTTGTTTTATTGATCTTTTGTATTTTTTTATTTCAATTTCATTTATTTCTGCTCTGATCTTCATTATTATTTTCTTCTACTAATTATTGGCATATAGAAATGCTACTGCTTTTGGGGCTATTATGCAGATTAAGTCTGATGTTTCTTTGTTGATTTTCTGTTTGGAAGACCTGTCCAATTCTGAAAGTGGGGTGCTGAAGTCTCCAGTTATTATTGTATTGAGGCCTCTCTCTTTAGCTCTAATACCATTTGCTTTATCTTAGTATATCTGTGTGCTCCAGTGTTGGGTGCATGTATATTTAAAGTTGTTATATCCTCTTGCTGAATTGACCCCTTTATCATTATATAGTGACCTTTTTTATATCTTCTTGTAGTTTTTGTCTTGAAATCTATTTTTTCTGATGTAAGTATAGCAACTCCTGCTCTTTTTTGTTTTCCATTAGCATAGAATATCTTCTTCCGTCCCTTTATTTTCAGTCTGTATGGATCTTTATAGTGAAGTGTTTTTCTTGTAGGCAACAAATAAATGAGTCTTGTTTTTTTCATCCATTCACCCAGTCTGTGTCTTTTGGTTGGAGAGTTTAGTCCCTTTACATTCGTTGTTATTTATTTATTTATTTTGAGACTGAGTTTCACTGTTGTCACCCAGACTGGAGTGCAGTGTTGCAATCTCAGCTCACTGCAACCTCTGTCTTTCAGGTTCAATCAATTCTCTTGCCTCAGCCTTCCGAGTAGCTGGGATTATAGGCACACCACCACGCCCAGCTAATTTTTGTATTTTTAATACTGACGGGGTTTCACCATGTTCGCCAGGCTGGTCTCCAATTCCTGACCTCCCAGGCGAGTGACCCGCCCACCTCAGCCTCACAAAGTGCTGGGATTATAGGCGGGAGCCACCGTGCCCAGCCGATGTTATTATTTATAAGTAAGGACTTACTCCTGCCGTTTTGTTATTTGTTTTCTGGTTGTTTTGTTGTCTTCTCTTCCTTTCTTTTCTTCCTATCTTCCTCTAGCGAAGGCAATTTTCTCTGGTGATATGATTTAGTTTATTGCTTTTTATTTTTTGTGTCTCCATTGTGTGTTTTTTTGGTTTGATATTATCACTTTAACCTCATAACAACTTAACACCAATTGCATAAACAGACAAAAAGAAAACTAATAAAAACTCTATACCTTAACTTTATCCTTTGGCATTTTAACTTTTTATTGTGTCTATTTATATCTTACTGTACTCACTATGCCTTGAAAAGTTGTTTTTGTTATTATTTTTGATTGGTTCATTGTTTAGTCTTTTTACTTAGGGTCTAAGAGTAGTTTACACACCACAGTTACACTGTTATAATGTTCTAGGTTTTTCTGTGTACTTACTATTACCGGTGAGTTTTGTATCTTCAGGTAATTATTTATTGCTCATTAATGTTCTTTTTTTTTTTTTTTTTTTGATTGATTGAAGTACTCCTTTTAGCATTTCCTGTAGGACAGGTCTGCTATTGGTGAAATTCTCCAGCTTTTGTTTGTCTGGGAAAGTCTCTATTTCTCCTTCATGTTTAAAGGATATTTTTGACAGATACACTTTTATAGGATAAAACTTTTTTTCCTTCAGCACTTTAAATATGTCATGCCATTTTCTCCTAGCCTGTAAGGTTTCCACTGAGAAGTCTGCTGCCAGATGTTTTGGAGCTCCATTGTATGTTATTTGTTTCTTTTCTTTTGCTGCTTTTAGGATCCTTTATTTATCTTTGACCTTTGGGAGTTTGATTATTAAATGCCTTGAGGTAGTTTTCTTTGCATTAAATCTTCTTGGTGTTCTATAACCTTCTTGTAGTTGTATATTGATATCTTTCTCTAGGTTTGGGAAATTCTTTGTTATTATCCCTTTGAATACATTTTCTACTCCTATTTTGTTCTTTCTTTCCTCTTTTAAGGCCAATAGGCCAATTACTCTTTTTTTTTTTTTTTTTTTTTTTTTTAGATGGAGTCTCGCTCTGTTGCCAGGCTGAAGTGCAGTGGCACGATCTCGGCTCACTACAACCTCTGTCTCCCTGGTTCTAGCAGTTATCCTGCCTCAGCCTCCCAAGTAGCTGAGATTACAGGTGCCTGCCACCACACCTGGCTAATTTTTGTATTTTTTGTAGAGACAGGGTTTCACCATGTTGGCCAGGATGGTCTCGATCTCCTGACTTTGTGAACCACCTACCTCGGCCTACCAAAAGTGCTGGGATTAGAGGCATGAGCCACTGCACCTGGCCCAATTACTCTCAGATTTACCCTTTTAGGGCTATTTTATAGATCCTGTAGGCAAGGTATAATTTATTGTTTTTGTTTGTTTGTTTGTTTGTTTTTTGTCTCCTCAGACTCTGTATTTTCAAATAGCCTGTATTCAAGCTTACTAATTCTTTCTTCTGCTTGATCAATTCAGGATTAAAGGACACTGATACATTCTTCAGTATGCCAGTTGTTTTTCAGCTCCAGAATTTCTGCTTGATTCTTTTTAATTATTTCACTCTTTGTTAAATGTATCTGATAGGATTATGAGTTCCTTCTCTGTGTTATGAATTTCTTTGTGTTTTCTCAGCACAAATATTTTGAATTCTCTGTCTGAAAGGCCACATAGCTCTATTTATCTAGTATTGGTCTCTGGGGCCTTATTTAGTTCATTTGATGAGGTCGTGTTTTCCTGGATGGTGTTGATGCTAGTAGATGTTCTTTGGTGTCTGGGCATTGAAGAGTTGGGTACTTATTGTAGTCTTCACTGTCTGGGCTTATTTGTAGCCATCTTACTCAGGAAGGCTTTCCAGATATTTGACAGGACTTGGGTATTGTGATCTAAACTGTATCTACTTTAGGGGGAACCCCAAGCCCAGTAATGCTGTGGTTCTTGCAGACTCATAGAGGTACTGCTTTGATGGTCTTGGACAAGATCTGTGATAATTCTCTGGATTACCAGGCAGAGTGTCTTGTTCTCTTCTCCTGCTTTCTCTTAAACAAAGAGTCTCTCTCTCTCTGTTCTGAGCCACCTAAAGCTTGAGGTGGAGTGACACAAGCACCCCTGTGGCCACCACCACTATGACTTTGTTGAGTCAAACATGAAGCCAACAAAGGACTGAGTCTCACCCAAGTCCTGCTGTGACCACTCCCTGGCTACTGCCTATGTTCACTCAAGGCCCCGGGGCTCTATAATCAGTAGGTGATAAAGCCAGCCAGGCCTGTTTTTTCCCCTTCAGGGCAGTGAGGTCTGCCAGACTCTGGGTAGGTCCAGAGGTGCCATCTGGGAGTCAGGAGCTAGAGTCAAAAGTCTTAGACGCCTACCTGGTATTGCTGCTGAGCCGACACTCAAAACACAAAATACAATCCTTCCCAGTTTTCTCTCCCCTTTCCAAAGGCAGAGGAGCCTCACCCTGTAGTCACCACTACCCCAGACCATGAGGAGTACTGCCGGACTAGCCCCGATGTTCCCTTAAGGCCCCAAGGCTTTTAAGTCAGCTTGTAGTGAATGTCACCTGGTCGGGGACTCACCCTTCAGGGCAGTGGACTTCCCAAGGGTCAGGTCCTGGAATCGGGGACACCAAGAGCACACTTGGCATTCTGGACCCCGGTAGCTGTGCTGGTACCTGAAGCCAGCATGTCCCAGGGGCTCACCCAAGGCCCTCGACGTGGTACCTGGGTATTGCTGCTGGTTATTCATGGCCCAAGGGCTCATCAGTTAACAGGTGATGAATGCTGCTGGCACCATCTCCTTTCTTTCAAGGCAGTGGGTCCTCTTGCGGGCCAGAGTGTGTCTAGAGATGTTGTCTGGTAGCTGGGGCCTGGAACAGAGGCCTCACAACTCTGTCTGGTGCCCTATCCTGCTGTGGCTAAGCTACTATCCAAGATACAAAACAAAGTCCTCCCTACTCCTCCCTTTCCTCTCCTCCGGTGGCAGGAAGGGGTCTGTTTTGGAGCTGGGAACTGTGCAGCCTAGGGTTAGGGGAGGAGCGATGCCAGTACTCCCTTGTCTGTCCCAGCTGGTGTCTCAGTATGTCATGTGCCCTTCTATCCCCAGTCCACTGTCTGTGGGCCTAGTTCAGCTCTAGAACTTAGTTCTAGTAGTTGTAGTCCTTACAGGCTAGACTGCCTTTCACACTGACCTGGAGACACAGAGGGCTGTAGCCCGCTCTGTGGAAGGTTTGCAGGCACTCAAGTTCTGACCACAGGAATCTGCATTCCCCCTGGCATGGGCAGGCTTCAGCTGGGTTTGGTCTGGTTTTCCTTTCTGCTCTAACACGACAACACTGAGTTTCATGCCTCACAATCGCTGTGTTGTCTCTCCCCTAGTGCCCAGGGATGCTCTCCGCCCCCAGCAAGGGAGGCATGGTGTCAGCAGATTCAGGACGGGTTTGTTTTTTAATCACTTCAGTGCCTCTTTCAGGGATATGAAGTTAAACTCAAGTACCATGAGTGCTCACCTGATTTTTGGTTCTTAAGAAGGTGTTTTTCCTTCGTAGATTAGTTGTTAACTTGGTGTCCTTACGGAGTCAGGGGACGAACGGTGGCGCCTTCTATTCTGCCGTCTTGCTCTACATCTCACTAGATTATTTTTTTTTTTTTTACAAACTAGATAGCCATTGGCTTTTTTTCTTTCGCTCAGTCTTTCTCTTAAATATCTACTCCAGTGCTATAAAAATGTCCTTATACAATGAAAAATATGACCATGGCATTCTTGTGCTTGAAACTGTTTAGTAACTATCATTGCCCAAAGAATAAAGCCCAAGTCCCTTAATACTTAAGGCTCTCCACAACCTGGAGGCCTCAGCTTTGTCTCCATCACTCCATGCACTTGGGACTACAGCATCTCACACCGGACTGACTGTATTTGGACACACTCTATGGGTTTCTCCCCGTCGCCCGTGCTCCTTTGATCACCTATGCTGCGAATCGTCTTTCCTTCTTCAGTCCCATCTGGTCAAATACTCCTCAGTTAAGGCTCAACTCAGACATTAACCTTTTATAAAGTCTTTTCTGTTACCTGGAAATGATCTCTGTTATCACCCTCATGCCCAGTGGGCATCTTTATAACTTCACAGATTTTGATGTTTTATAATGATCTGGGTTTTGTTGTTGTTGTTGTTGTTTTTTGCCTCTCTCTCTGTCTCTGGGCTTTAATTGAAAGCTTCTTTTCCATCTTAGTGAAGTTTCTGGAAAACAGAAGACACTCAGTAAGCATACACTGATTGCCTTGAATGAATATATGTTGGCAATGGATATTTTTGCCACTTTTTGCGAACGTATCAATACGATCTGTAATTTATACTTCAGAGAAATATCAATTGTAAACATGATTAGGGTAGTGCATTTTAATGAAAATGACACCAGAAAGGTGTTATGACATTAGTTCAAATTTATGTTTTTACTATATGGGGTGTATTAAAAATCACTTCATTTCTGACATGTGTTAAAAGTTACTTGATTTCTTCATGTTTACATTTGTAAAATAGAAGACATTGACCCAGGCAACACTTAGAAGATGCATTTGGCCTCTGCGTGTCTTTGACCTTCTGGACATTGATTATGACGTGACTTTGATGACTCTGTTTCTGATTTGTAATTGTTATGTGTTAACAATTATAAACTTATAGGTAATTGATGTCTGCTCTTTTGAACTAATCATGAATATATTGTTAGGCTGATCTTTAACCTAACTGTATAGTATGTGTATTATTTCTACTTATGAAGCTAACATAGTCAAATAAAACCTTCTAAGGTTTTTATTGCACTTATATGCAAAGAATAATTGTATCTGAATGAAATCACTTTAATGAAATGCTATCTTTGAAACGTAATTATAACCTCTTTAATAACGAATATAGTAGGGGAAAGAAGACATTGTTAATGTCGTTGGTAAGGTATGTTTATCCCCTTCTGTCATCATATTAACTGAGAATGAAATACATACAAATAGAAAAAGTTTAATAATAATGGTTTCAGATGTTAATTGAGCTTGCTGTTTGTTAGACAACTCATTTTATATGGAAGACAGCTGAGACAAGAGAATTTAGCCATGCTCACAGATTAGGTCACACTAGTTTGAAAAATTTCGGTCCTTAGAGACATTGTTTTCATTCCATAACTTTCCTTTCTCGTATGTGAAGAAGAATTAGCCACCTATTTAATTTCTGTCTCCATCAACAAAATATCATTAGGATATGTGTGGCTTATTGGTAAGGAATATTGGTAAGGAATAAGAGGCTGAGGTACAGGTGGAGATGTTTTTAAAAGTAATTACTAATGTATAGGAGAAGACACACAATGGATAGTTTATCTGTTTAAGCTTTGTGGTGGCCATTACTTTTTATGTAGCCTCTATAACTAAAAGTCTTTAAGAGACAAGGCTTTCCCTTTTACCAGTGATTCCAACGAGATAAATGCCTCAGCTGGGATGAGTTGGGGCTTTTCACAAGTGACCGGTAGCTTTCTTAGAGAAATGCTTCTTGGTTTCTTTATGTAACACAATTCCAGGGACAAGGTGAACCCACAGGATAACTACGGGCTGTCTTCCTACATGTCAGTTACATCCACAAATGGGATGGTAGGGGCTGGGGAAGGCCGTGTGATGGGGCGGCAGGGGCTGGGGAAGGCCGTGTGATGGGGCGGCAGGGGCTGGGGAAGGCCGTGTGATGGGGCGGCAGGGGCTGGGGAAGGCCGTGTGATGGGGCGGCAGGGGCTGGGGAAGGCCGTGTGATGGGGCGGCAGGGGCTGGGGAAGGCCGTGTGATGGGGCGGCAGGGGCTGGGGAAGGCCGTGTGATGGGACGGCAGGGGCTGGGGAAGGCTGTGTGTCCATGTGGTTTTTAAGGTTTTGATAGAACAAATATTTTACCTATAAATCAGCTTAAAGGCCTGTAGCAGTTTGTATTATGTATTATTTACAGATAGTAGTAGTTTTCATTCTCTCTATAGTGAGTTTCCTGGTAACACAAAAATGTTCGAGTTTCAAAATGTTCATACAACTTACCAATTGCCCTTTTTTAATTTAATTTAATTTTTTTTTTTTTGAGTCAGAGTCTCGCTCTGTCACCCAGGCAGCAGTGCAGTGGCATGATCTTGGCTCACTGCAAGCTCCGCCTCCCGGGTTCACGTCATTCTCCTGCCTCAGCCTCCCAAGTAGCTGGGACTACAGGCGCCCGCCACCACGCCCGGCTAATTTTTTGTATTTTTTAGTAGAGACGGGTTTCACCAATTGCCTTTTTAAAGTAGAAAAGTTGGCTGGGCTCGGTGGCTCATGCCTGTAATCCTAGCACTTTGGAAGGCTGAGGTGGGCGGATCACTTGAGCTCCGGAACTCGAGACCAGCCTGGGCAACATGGCAAAACTCCATCTCTTCCAAAAATACAAAAATTAGCTGGGCATGTGGCACGTACCTGTGGTCCTAGCTACAGAGGAGGCTGAGGCAGAAGAATCGCTTGAGCCTGGGAGGCAGAGACTGCCATGGGCTAAGATCGCTCCACTGCACTCCAGCCTGAGTGATAGAATGAGACCCCATCTCAGAAATAATAATAATAATAAAGTAGAAAATTGCTGGGCATGGTGGCTCATGCCTGTAATCCCAGCACTTTGGGAGGCTGAGGCAGGCAGATCACCTGAGGTCGGGAGTTCAAGACCAGCCTGAAAAACATGGAGAAACCCCGTCTCTACTAAAAATACAAAATTAAATGGGTGTGGTGGCGCACGCCTGTAATCCCAGCTACTCGGGAGGCTGAGGCAGGAGAATCACTTGAACCCAGGAGGCAGAGGTTGCAGTGAGCTGAGATGGCGCCATTGCACTCCAGCCTGGGCTAGAAGAGCGAAATTCCATCACACAAAAAAATAAATAAATAAAAAGAAAAAGAAAAATTAAAGCCTTTGCTTAAAAGTCAGTGAAAATATGTAAAATAATACAGGGAATCCAGAATAGTTTGAAGAAACGAAGGCTATAACATAAATGCCACATTCTTTCTTGGAGATTCCTGATAATACCCTTGTTAGTAAAGATGATGGCATAGTAGTCACCATAAAGAAGAGTGATTTTTTTTTGTCCTCAAATCACCAAATAAAACCTTTGTCATAAGGAGCAGCCATCTAAGGAGTATATTTAAAAGGAGAGATATAGATGCTTGCTTGTGGATATTAACATATCCCATATTAACATATGGGTTCTCACTGTGGTGATTATGCCCAAGAGTCAACACTTTATTTTCTTGTAGGGTAACTGGGCAAAAATTACAAATTTTGCTGCTCTTGAAGCTTCCCCCACGATCTGATTCCACGTTACCTCTTGAGTTGAAACTCATGTAACAAGGGAAGAATTTGGTAAAGCCTGATGCAGTAGCAACTTTAAGGTGGTCAGAAGAAGCCCTATATTGTCAAGGACAGATACTGTTGTTAAACAGCACCATCGGCTGAGCACGGTGGCTCATGCCTGTAATCCCAGCACTTTGGGAGGCTGAGGCAGGCGGATCACTTGAGGTCAGGAATTCAAGACCAGCCTGGCCAACATGGTGAAACCTCATCTCTACTAAAAATACAAAAATTAGCTGAGTGTGATGGCGGGTGCCTATAATCCCAGCTACTTGGGAGGCTAAGGCATGAGAATTGCTTGAACCTGGGAGGTGGAGGTTGCAGTGAGCCGAGATCATGCCACTGCGTTCCCGCCTGGGAGACAGAGCAAGACTCCATCTCAAAACAAAAAAACAACAACAGAAAAACCCAGCACCATCGTTTAGTAACTTTTATGGTCAACGCCTAAACAGCTGGTGCTGAGGAGATTACAGATTGGGGTTCAGGGCAAGACTACGTGGGCACACCCAGTGAGGCCACAGCAAAGTGCCCTGGGGGCGATGGTGTTGGGGCCAGGCCCAGGGAAGCTGTTGGCACGAGGAAGGACTCTGGCCTCTGACCCCAGCATGTTTGTTCGACTACCAAGCAGCAATGACTGTGGGGTGATGCCTTATAACAGTTGGCCCAGCCAGAACACAGGGGATTAAGTGTGGCAATTCACAGTGTTTATTATAAATTTGAAAGGCCTTCGGAAGTCTTCCAAACTGGAGCCTTATTGGAGGCGTTCACATTGGGCAAAGGAATTATTCAGCTTTCTGTTGTCCTGGCTCCCGTGCTGGCAACATCAGGGGTTTTCCTGAGTATGGGCAGTAACACACTTGTCATAAGGTGGAGTTGGTGCTTTTCTGTACAACATTGCTTGGATATAAAAGATACAAATCTAATTGTTTAAATGTACTGTCTTTTATCTGCTTTATTTCATCAAATGGAGCAGGTGCTCAGTTTCCTTTGTCTAATATCCTATGAAGGTAGGACCAGGAAAATGACGCATGCCCTGTGCTGCCTTGCCCTCTGCTGGGCTGGCTCGAGTCCTCAGGTTCCCTCACAAATGCAATTCACAAATAATCACATGCATTCTCCTTTTCTAAGCTACAGTTTCCTTTTTTTTTTTTTTTGAGATGGAGTCTTGCTCTGTCGCCCAGGCTGGAGTGCAGTGGTGTGATCTCGGCTCACAGCAACCTCCGCTTCCAGGGTTCAAGCAATTCTCCTGCCTCAGTCTCCTGAGTAGCTGGGACTACAGGTGTGCGCCACCACATCTGGGTAATTTTTGTAGTTTTGATAGAGATGGGGTTTCACCGTGTTGGCTAGGATGATCTCGATCTCCTGATTTCGTGATCTGCCCGCCTTGGCCCCCCAAAGTACTGGGATTACAGGTATGAGCCACTGCGCCTGGCATAAGCTACAGTTTCAACGTGATGCACTAGAGGGGGAAAAAAAAAGGCGTCTGCCAAACTGAAACACACACACACACACACAGAGAGAGAGAGAGAGAGAGAGAAAGAGAAAGAAAAGCTAAATAGTTACTGCTTGGTTTCCTCTGCCCACCTTCAGTTACCTCTGATCAAAGCTGTTCTCAACTTGGGTTTCCAAGACATTTTGCAGAGAGTTTACAATGGTAAATAACTTCTTGTGCAACGGGCTTGAGATTTTTTCCAGGTTAGAATATGTATTACTTGCCTGTTTCTGCATGATGACAAACTTAGAGGCTTCACACATCACGCATGTATTGCCTGTTTCTGCGGGCAGGAGATCAGGCCCAGTGAGCCGCCTCCCGGCTTTCAGGGTCCGCTCTAAGCTGCCATTTCCTTCCTATTCAATCAAGTTATGTTCTCCAACGTTTCCTCACTTTTTTTTTTTTTTTTTTTTTTGAGATGGAGTTTCGCTCTTGTTGCCCATGCTGGAGTGCAATGGTGCCATCTCGGCTCACCGCAACCTCCGCCTCTCAAGTTCAAGCGATTCTCCTGCCTCACCTTACCAAGTAGCTGGGATTACAGGCATCCACCACCACGCCCAGCTAATTTTTGTATTTTTAGTAGAGACTGGGTTTCATCATGTTGGTCAGGCTAATCTCGAGCTTCTGACCTCAGGTGATCCACCCGCCTCAGCCTCCCAAAATGCTGGGATTATAGACGCGAGCCACCACCCCCGGCCTTGAATTCATCCTTTGGAAACTTTAATTATGAAGTGTCAATGGAATAATATTTATAGATGAAACTTAAATTTTTTTTTTGTATTTTTTTTCACAGTGTAATGCTGACATCATTTATTGAAAAATGACATATCTTGAGTATATTTAAAAATCAAGAGGGTGAGTTATCTCAGCAACAGTGTTTTTGTTAAAGGTAGTTGATACCTATTACTGCTGAAAAGCAATAGAAAAGAAAGCTTCTATTTGGGTAATGTTTAACATTTTTCTTTACCCAGTGGATTAGTGTAATTTGCTCTCTCATTTTCATTAATTTTATTGATGACTGAAATTGCTCATTACTCAAAAAGCTGGATTTTTTTAACTTTTAAATTTGGCATGCTGGTGAAGTCTTGGTTTAAAGAATATTTTACTAGTTGGGTTAGAAATGAATTAATTTTGTTTAATATACTTCAAAATACTATCATCATGATTATTAACATCTATTATATTACTCTAGACATGATTTTAAATTCCTCCTTATATATATTCCTCTTTGTATAAATCCCTCCATATATAAATATCTATAGCCGTTATTGACTTTTGCCAGTTATTTACCATGTGTTTGCATTGGGGTATCACATGCTGACCTGTGCACCAACCTATGGGCCCTTCCTACTTGGATTTTTGTTGCATACGGCTGAAAAGTCTGTTAGAAGCATAGTCCATTGCTTACAAAAGTAGCTGAATAAGTGACTTTTGAGTTAGATATATAGTAGGTGTAGCACAGAATTCCTCCTTTTTATAAAGCCCCCCAAATAATTATATTTCATCATTTTTCTTGATAGTTGATACATTCTGCTTTTGGAATTTTTCCTACAATCACAAACTCCATTGTTAAATTCTCAGTCTCATTTTAGAACATTGCTGTGTTGACCTGGCCTTAGCTGTGTCTTTCGCCTTCTCTGGAGGCCGTCCCAAGGTATGCATGGCTTCGGCAAGGCCATAAGATGCTTTCTCATCAACACCAGCCAAGCTGCCATTCCCATCGCTCTCGTAGAAGCCCCTAATCTTCATGCCACTGGGCTGTGCTGTGCTCCCCCCACCCCATGTTGCTGCTGTAATCTGTTAACCTCCTGCCCCCACAACTCACTGAGGATGTTTATCTCTCCTGTCCCCACCCCCAGTTCTCCAAATTCTGTTTTCTTTTCTTATTTATTTATTTATTTAGAGATGGAGTTTCACTCTTGTTGCCCAGGCTGGAGTGCAATGGGGCGCTCTCAGCTCACTGCAACCTCTGCCTTCCAGGTTCAAGTGATTCTTCTGCCTCAGCCTCCCGAGTAGCTGGAATTACAGGCATTACCTCCACGCCCAGCTAATTTTGTATTTTTTGTAGAAATGGGGTTTCTCCATGTTTTTCAGGCTGGTCATGAACTCCCAACCTCAGGTGATCTGCCTGCCTCGGCCTCCCAAAGTGCTGGGATTACAGGCGTGAGCCACCACACCTGGCCATTCCGTCCATTTTCTTGGCAATTCATTATTTATATGAATAGTCCCTTCAGTATCCTGTATCTTCATTCATTGATCTACTCATCTTCAATGACATTTTCTTCTACTCTATTCTCATCGAACACTCTCAGGATAACAGAGTCGAATTAGATGTTACTTCACCTCCAGAATAACAAAGTGAAGCATTCTCGTCTCCAGCAACAGCTGCGGTGCTTGCAGAGCCTTTGCTCTCTTCATCTCCACGGGACTCCCTGGCTGCTTTCTCGCCTTCTCCAGCCCTCCTGCTGTGACTCCTGTCTTTATCCACCTGATATTCCAGAGTTCATCATTTCACTCATGTTCTTTCAGCTGCCTTTTCCCCACTCACTTTTACTTTATTATTTATTATTATTATTTTTTTGAGATGGAGTCTTGCTATGTCCCCCAGACTGGAGTGCAATGATGCAGTCTCGTCTAACTGCAACCTCTGCCTCCAAGTTCAAGAGATTTTCCTGCCTCAGCCTTCTGAGTAGCTGAGATTACAGGTGACCACCACCACGCCCAGTTACCCACACGCTTTTTAGTGCACTTGCATAGCTTTAAATGACTTTGGTGGTCTGTGTTTTGTTTTCTTTCCCTTGAAGCTTTAGGGTGTTTTTTTGTTTGTTTGTTTTTGGGTTTTTTTGATAGTAAACATTTGGGTAAACCGAGGA
Source organism: Macaca thibetana thibetana (assembly GCF_024542745.1). Lineage (NCBI taxonomy): Eukaryota > Metazoa > Chordata > Mammalia > Primates > Cercopithecidae > Macaca > Macaca thibetana. The sequence goes on along the minus strand of NC_065581.1, from coordinate 160,647,465 downwards.
CACTGTACGTTCACATCAGCAGATGGCTCTTCCCTCCTTATCAGTACCCAGTTTCCTGAGGTATGAGCTCCCACTCTCTACAGCGCGACTATATACCTATTCCTTGCTTCTACTAAGACTTCTCACTCCTCCCACCCTCCCCTGCCTCTTTCTTTCTGGCTGCTCACTTTGCCTTATGTGTTCCTGAGATTTAAGAAGATGACACCAAGAGCACTCACTTTCTTCTCTTCTGTTTCTTCAGAAAAAGCATCCTTTCTCCTCTTAGATGTGAAGGCCTCCACTTGTGCTGGACACCCACCTCTGCCTCATCAAAGAGGTTGTTCCTTTGACTGGTCTCTCCTTTATCATCTTCTCTCATTTCCCCAATGCACACCATGTTTTAAGAGCATCTGCCTCTTAAAGAACTTACCTGGACCCCACTCACTTCACTTCTTGCCCCATTTTCCCTTCCCATTTAATCTTTCCTCCCCTGAGACAGCACCACCAACAGCTTTGGGCAATCCCAAGCTCCTCTTGTTTGTTCTTACACAGCCTCTCTGCAGCACTGGGCACTGTGGACCATCCCCTCCGCTTGAAACTCTGCTTTCTTGGCTTCTGAGACCTGGTTTTCCTCCTACATCTATGATTCTCTCTGCTTAGTGTTTTGAGCCTTTTCTGGCTTGAACCTGAACAACTTCTGAAGGTTGAAGGTCCTCAGAGCTCGGCCCCGCATCGTCTCTGTCTTCTCCTTGCATTATATTCCCATGGCTTTAGAAACCATCTATATGCTAATGACTCCCAAATTTATATCTCCAGCTCGGCTCTCCTCTCAGCACTCCCGTCTCATTTATCCAAATTACTTACCTGACAACTACACGCGGATGTCTCTCAAACATCTGAAATGTAGTATGTTCAAAACTAAACTCTTGCTTTTTTTCATGGGAACTTATTTCTCCATGAATTTTCTCCATCTCAGTGAATGACACCTCATTCCACATAATTGTCGAAGTAAAAACACATGATGGATTTTGATTCTGCGCCTCCCACACTTCCACATCCAATCCATCCACAAAAATGGTTGATATACCTCCAGAGTCCATCTTCCATTGCCATTGTGATAACCCGCCAGCAACTTGCTTTCTCTCTTGACACCCATTGATACAGTGTTCAAGGTACTTTTATTAAAACATAGATCGGTCCCTTCACTTTCCTGGTAAAACCCCCTTTCTTCCCCCTACATTGCACTTAGGACTTTAAGTCGCTCTCCTGGCCAGCATAACCTTCCTGGCCTGGTCTCTGTCTTGGTTCTCCAACTCATGCCTATGGCCACCAACGCCTAGTGGCCTGATTTTCCATTTGTGCAACAAGCCGGATTTGTGTACTTTGTTCACATTGTTCCCTCTGTTTGGAATCTGTTTTCCTTCTCCCTTCTCATGGCGGGGTTCTTTTTATTCAAGTTTCTATCTAAATCTCACCTCTGATTTATTTCTCTCACCATTTTTTCTAGGTAGGATACCTAGTTATTTTTGACCACAGTATCATTTTTATTTCCTCCATAGCATTTCATATTTTATAGTGAACCTTTTGTATATTTGCTTCTATATTACCTGTGTCTTCCACTAGACCCCTAGTCCCATCATCACACACTGCTGAGCACATAGTAGGGATTAATAATTGTCAATGAATGAATACCTTGATCTGTCAATCTCCAAAACAAATGAAATATTCAAGGATTGTGGAGGACAAGAGAAGAAATGATCTATTCAAGTAGCTCACAAATACATGTTACAATGACGGGACTGGAGCTGCTATATGAACTTACTATGCCCTCAACAGAAACCAAACCATCTTCTGGGTGGTTCTTACACAGGTTTCTTTGCTTTGTAATAACTCAACCATGTACTTAGAAGTTGTGTATGTTTTTACATATAGTTGCACCTCAATAAAAAGGCATATCCAAAAGAAAGGAAAAGGGAAAATTTCTAAGAAGTACTTGCCCAATTTTCTGCAACAAGACTTTATAATCAGGAAGACGAACAACAATTCTCTAAGAACAGAAGAAATCTCTGAATAACTGTATAGAGAAAAGGAGTTATTCATTCTCATTCTTTGTTTATGATATTCTTTTGTAGCTCTTATTTTGTAAATTTATAACACTTTAACGAACCGCCTTAAATTCCATTTAACTTGTTATAGACTGGAAATTGGGTGTAGTTTTCAGACGTTGGTCTGGTGAGTGAGATTTATACCTGGTGGAATTAGTACATAGTTTTGTGATTTGTATGCCCAAGTGTGTATTCTCTATCAAATTAGCTACATGGGCTGTTTCACCTGGCAGACCTGTTAACAGAATCTCATCTGTATGTGTGTCTCACAGACTACCTTGAAGTGGGGAATATTCACGAAGGCCTGTTACAAGCGTCAGATCACTAGGTCATTGAGAGAGATGGTCAGAAGGGTCTTGAAATTCCATACAGAAGAGACTCTGCTGTTATGCTTAGTCATACATACATCCTCTCAGTTTCAATCCTAGAGATCTGTCAGGTGGGTATGCGTAGGATATGAGCAGCCACCAGCCAGACGCCTCCTGGCAATAGTCTTCTCACCAGGACCTGAAGTCAATGTCATCACATCACACGTCACTCCAGTGGGCTGCGTGGCACGGCACTGTCACGGCGTGACACACAGGGAAGTGTTTCTAGTTTCCAGAAAATGTCTGGAAACCCACATCTTCCTTCTTCATCTTTGTAAGAACTTAAATATGGTGTGATGTTATTGCACATCCACCACAGACTTGACGCTTTCTGTTTAAAACCTAACATATGCTTAGATATTAATAAAATAGACTCTAGAATCAACTCCTCTGAAATGGTCCTGTAACAGATGCTGTACTGCTCAGAAACTTTACCAAGTAGAGGTAGAGCCCAGCCTCGCCTAGTGACTTACATACCCCTACGACAGTCTTTAACCAATGACTGACAAGGATGGGGGTGTTTACTCCAGCTCCTCCTTCTCCCACCCCTCATTGTCTGCCCATCTCCCAAACAGGACAACTCTGAGAAGTGTCTTTAGAGTTCTCTTGTAGCAATGAGCCAAAATAACCCTCCATAAGAATTTACCTAATGACATACCCTTGTTGGGGGCTTCCTTCCTTTCCCTGTCTAACCCCCAGACCCTCTATTTATTTCTCCCTTGGGACAGCCCTTACTACTAAGTCACTTTCACTTAGGGTCTGCTTCTAGGAAATCCTACCCAAGACAGGCTTCATTCCACCTAAAGGCTGATGTTACTGTGTATTTTACAATCCTTGACTTTTAGCTACATATTCATTATTATTATCATTCTTATTTTATCCTTTACACTACCTTGATGACTGGAGTAACCTTAACCTACCTGCACATAGATCTTTATTTTCTATTGCGAAGATATTATTAGGAACCACCAACTGAAATTTTACCACCTCTATAAAACACCGGACAAATGGTAAGACAAATTTAGCTTCATTATCCACTGTGTGGCTTTTTCTTTTTGTTTTACATTAATCCCTATTAAAGACATTATTGGCTGGGTGCAGTGGCTCACGCCTGTAATCCCAGGACTTTGGGAGGAGAGGCAGACGATCACCTGAGGGCAGGAGTTCGAGGCCAGCCTGGGCAACATGGTGAAACCTTGTCTGTACTGAAAATACAAAAATTAGCTGGGTGTGGTAACACACACACGCCTGTAGTCCCAGCTACTCAGGATGCTAAGACCGGAGAATCACTTGAATCCGGGAGGCAGAGGTTGCAGTGAGGTGAGATTGCACCACTGCACTTCAGCCTGGGCGACAGAGCAAGACTTCGTTTAAAAAAAAAAAAAAAAAATTATTGCATTCTGTTACTATTAGTTTTGTCCTTCTACCTCCCCTGCTAGGCTGTTACCCACTCAAGGGTAGGGCTCTGATTTTATCCATCTTTGCAAACGTGTGTAGAAACTAATTGCTAACAACAGAAGTTAAGTAAATAAATTCAAAATTCTAGAAGCATATCAGTTTGTCCAGAGATAACATGTCAAGGGTGCTGTTGACATAATTTTTATAATGTCTGAGAAATGATAACCAATAGCAGGACTACCAAACATTTTTCTGTTTCTCAAAACAAACTTCATAGAAACCTGTGTTTTAGTCAGTTTGGGCTTCTATAATAAATTACCATAGACGTCTTATAAACAGCAGAAATGTATTTCTCACACTTCTGGAGGCTGGAAGTCGGGCTGGAAATCAGGTGTCTGCAGTTCTGGTTCCCAGGAGGGCCCTCTTCTGGGTTGAAGATGGCCATCTTCTGGTTGTGTCCTCACACTGAGGAAGGAGGCAGAGCTAGCTTCTGGGATCTCTAATCCCACTCATGAGGGTTCTACCCTTGTGCCCTAATAACCTTCCGAATGCCCCACCTCCTAATACCGTCACCTTGGGGGGCAGGATTTCAACATATAAATTTGAGGGGAAGATGGAGTCCATAAGAGCCTCAGATGGAATGATATCATGGGAAATCTCTTTATCTCAAAGGACCAAGAATTCCCACCTCCTGTGGAGGACAGTTTAAGTTCCTTAGTCAGTAGGAAGATAAGGGGAGTGAGAGGACCAGCGAAATGCACCTGAGAGTTATTTACCCAGTGCCATTTCTAAAATGTCACGTTATTTAACTTGAGATGATTGCCAGGGGAAATAACCCATGAAATAGCTTTTGGTCTTTTTGAAATTTTGTGTCATTATTAGACTCGTTCATCAAGAAATTTGCACCTGAGCTCATTACAGCTCAAGCTCAAATGGCTTTCAAATGAAAATGTCTTTTAGCTTAAATAGAAAGGATAGCCATCCTTCCAAAGGAAATGGACAATTGTATTAATGTCTCTTTGGTTTGTATTACAATCCATCTAACTAGTATTTACAAATGAAATGAAACATTATTTGAATGTCAGTTGTTTCTAGAGAGATACATGGGATTATGTGCTTAATTAGGAGAATTCCTCTTCCTGGGTTCAGATTTAAGACTGATGTTTGTGTTTGATGTTGAGGCATGATTTCCTCTCAGGGAATATAGACAGAAACCTAAGTATGCATTCACATTTTTCTGAATGTTTAAAATAAACTATGAGAGAGAGGGCCAGGCACGGTGGCTCACACCTGTAATGTCAGCACTTTGGGAGGCTGAGGCAGGCGGATCATGAGGTCAAGAGATTGAGATCATCCTGCCTAACATGGTGAAACCCATCTCTACTAAAAATACAAAAATTAGCTGGGCGTGGTGGCGTGCACCTGTAGTCCCAGCTACTTGGAAGGCTGAGGCAGGAGAATCACTTGAACCTGGGAGATGGAGGTTGCAGTGAGCTGAAATTGCGCCAGTGCACTCTAGCCTGGCGACAGAGCGAGACTCCGTCTCAACAACAACAACAACAAACTATCAGAGAGGAATTAGGGGCCACCTTCCAGTGTCAGGAGGGAGGTTGATAGTGTCTCAATCCTTGCTGACTTTGTGTCCTTGGCACAGCCTAATGAGGAATGGTGGGAGACCAGTGGATGTGAGGTTCAAGGCAACTTCTGATTGAATCTTGATCCTGCTAATAACTAACTGTGGGCCAGGCACGGTGGCTCATGCCTTAATCCGAGCACTTTGAGAGGTCGAAGCAGATTGATCTCCTGAGGTCAGGAGTTTGAGCCCACCCTGGCCAACATGGTGAAACCCCGTCTCTACTAAAAATACAAAAATTAGCCCAGTGTGGTGGTGCGTGCCTATAGTCCCATCTACTTGGGAGGCTGAGGCAGGAGAATCCCCTGAACCCAGGAAGTGGAGGTTGCAGTGAGCAGAGATTGCGCCATTGCACTCCAGCCTGGTCAACAAGAGTGAAACTCCTTTTCAAAAAAAAAAAAAAAATAATAATAATAATGATAACTAACTGTGACATTGGGAGTGCTGCTTAATTTATCTGGGCTTCATTTATCTTCTCTATTAAGTGGGAGAAAGAATTCCTGCCTACTTCAATTGAAGGGTTTTTGTGGGTTTTTGTAAATACACAATTAGGTAAAAGTTCTGAAAGTCCTTTGAAATAAATGATACAAAGAACTATACGGATGTAACATATTGTTATTTTCACCTTTGATAAAATTTGGCTGTAACATGAGAAACAAGACTTAGTAAATCTTGCCATGCCCTCAGTAAATGCTGCTAGTGTAACTAATTTCATATGTGACATATAGATTATAAACAAAGGGAGGATTTATTATGGTTTTGTTGTAGTTTGTTTTGTTCTTCTGGTTTATTCTAGTTCTTGGAAGAAGATGGGGAAAAATTCTGTAATGATGTGTACCAGAAATGTAATAGGCAAGACTCATTAAACCAGAAAGTTCCTGACTGGATCTGGCATCTGGGAAATTCGGCACATGCTACCAGTTGAATGTTGTGATTAGCATATGTTTGGCATTTGTCATATGGAGACACCCAAAGCACTAAGCAACAGTAGAATAGCAAGCCCCTTGGTAGAAACAAATGAAAAATGTTTTATTACTAACCCAATGAAATCAAACTCTGATAAAAGCTATGAATAATGCAAATAAAGGTATGTGAGAAAAAAGTTAGAATCAAGGGAAAAGTGCTGTTTTCCTAATCAGTGCCTTGGTTGTTTGGTGGTGGTTGTTTCAGGCTGACACATTGACTTTCAATTAGGCATGTATTTTGCTTCTGTTAGATGAAAGGGGACATCAAGTTAATGTAAGAAATAGTGTGTTTTGGGCCAGGCGCAGTGGCTCACGCCTGTAATCCCAGCACTTTGGGACGCCAAGGAGGGTGGATCACCTGAGGTCAGGAGTTCGAGACCAGCCTGGCCAGCATGGTGAAATCCCGTCTCTACTAAAAATACAAAAATTAGCCGGGCGTGGTGGCACGTGCCTGTAATCCCAGCTATTTGGGAAGCTGAGCCTGAAGAATAGCTTGAACCTGGGAGGGGCAGGTTGCAGTGAGTCAAGATAGCACCAGGGTGATAAGAGTGAAACTCAGTCTCAGGGGAAAAAAAAAAAAAAAGAGTTTGTTTCAAACAGCTAAATTTTCCTTGGCGAAATAACAAGATCAAAACTACCTACGGACCTGGTGCTGTGGCTCATGCCTATAATCCCAGCACTTTGGGAGGCCAAGACAGGCAGATCACTTGAGGTCAAGTGTTCGAGACCAGGCTGGCCAACATGGGAAAACCCGTCTCTACTAAAAATACAAAAATTAGGTACTCATGGTGGCGCACGCCTATAATCCCAGGTACTTGGGAGACTGGGGCAGGAGAATCGCTTGAACCCAGGAGACAGAGGTTGCAGTGAGCTGAGATTATGCCACTGCACTCCAACCTGGGCAGCAGAGTGAGACTCTGTCTCAAACAAACAAACAAAAAACTGCGTACACTTTTACATGGTAATTCCTTTTGGCTTAAATTTAACTCTTACAACTTAAGAAATTAAGATAACTGGCTGGGCGTGGTGGCTCACGCCTGTAATCCCAGCACTTTGGGAGGCCGAGACGGGCGGATCACGAGGTCAGGAGATCGAGACCATCCTGGCTAGCACAGTGAAGCCCCGTCTCTACTAAAAAATACAAAAAATTAGCCGGGCGAGGTGGCGGGCGCCTGTAGTCCCAGCTACTCGGGAGGCTGAGGCAGGAGAATGGCGTGAACCTGGGAGGCGGAGCTTGCAGTGAGCTGAGATCCGGCCACTGTACTCCAGCCTGGGCGACAGAGCGAGACTCCGTCTCAAAAAAAAAAAAAAAAAAAAAAGAAATTAAGATAACTAAATAAGCATTGCTTCTTGTGTGCCATAGAAGGTATACTGATAGAATGAACAGTATAGACTCTTAAATTCTATTGAAACATCTGACCTCTAATAACAATCCTGAACTAAGTCACCTGCTACATATCCTAAATTCTTCCGTCTTGAAGCACCATATTCACTTGCTAATTGCCCACATCTTTTGTTCCCCCAATTACCAATTCGGAGGAGAAAATTTTTAGACTCCTTTTCTCTGTTAATTTTTCCTTTGTTAGGTTATAATTATCAAACATGTTTAAAAGTTGAAGAGAACAAAGTGATATGATCTGTGATTAATTCAAACTTAATTATTTTTGTGTCATCTGACATTAATTTCCTTAGAGTAATAAATGTTATATAATTTTTTAAAAATTCTCTCTATTAGAATACCATTAACATAATTATAACCTGAAATGTTTTCCTCATATATAAGGAAGGTTAATATGATCGCTGTATCAAGCATGCTTAAAATCCTAAATAACCAAATATCCTACGGGAATTAGGCAAATTATATGCAGCCATGGCTGCTCTGGCAAGCAACTTATTTGCACCACCTAAAATCCTGGTATGTTTTGTCTGCCTTTTCTGGGAAGTGGAGCAAATTTCTGTGTAATTCTAGCAGTCCACAGAAATCAAGACTGGTATCTCTTCTGGATAACTTAAGCCTGATACTGGATGGAACACCAGGACAATTCAGATTTTTTATTTATTTATTTATTTTTATTTTTTGAGACAGAATTTCATTCCGTCATCCAGGCCGGAGTGCAGAGGCATGATCTCGGGTCACTGCAACCTCCACCTCCCGCGTTCAAGTGATTCTCCTGCCTCAGCCTTCCGAGTAGCTGGGATTACTGGCTCTCACCTCTATGCCCAGCTAATTTTTTGTATTTTTAGTAGAGACAAGGTTTCACCATGTTGGCCAAGCTGGTTTCCAACTCCTGACCTCATGATTCGCCTGCCTCAGCCTCCCAAAATGCTGGGATTACAGGCATGAGCCACCGTGCCCGGCTGACAATTCAGATTTTAAAATTAACTTGAGACCGGGCGCGGTGGCTCACGCCTGTAATCCCAGCACTTTGGGAGGCTGAAGTGAGTGGATCGCCTGAGGTCAGGAGTTGGAGCCCACCCTGGCCAACATGTTGAAACCCTGTCTATACTAAAAATACAAAAATTATCCAGGCGTGGTGGCACGTGCCTGTAATCCCAGCTACTCAGGAGACTGAGGCAGGAGAATCGCTTCAACCCGGGAGGCAGAGGTTGCCGTGAGTTGAGATTGCACCACTGCTCTCCAGCCTGAGTGAGACTCTGTCTCAAAAAAATAAATAAATAAATAAATAAACAACAAAGTAAATAAAAAATAAAATGAATGTGAGCTCGCATAGGAGAGAACATTCTGTGCATACATTGAAAGTGAGAAGATAAAGAAAAATACAAGATCACTGATTATCAGGCAAAGGAAATAAATGACACTGAGATGGATGAAATTTTAATACCTACAACTTTGCTTCTGTGCTCACTAAAAGTGTGCAACGTCAAGTAAAGCTTTTCTAGTCTCCCGTGCTGTATAATTAACTTTCATTGTCACTTAAATAACATAAACATCCCTTTCTCCTGGCTGCCCCTCTCACATAACTTAGAATCTCTAATTCTGTGCTGTGAGCACTCGGTTTCTATATAACATGATTTTGCAGCACAGGTTTGCTCGTGTGGGGGTACAAGAGACAGTTAGACTCAGTGCGGTGACGTTACCTGGCATCTCTGTTTGTCCTCAGGTTTGTGTTATTTTATGAGCATCTTATATGGTTATGTATCCATTATGTACTGCCTATTTTATATGCATCTATGTATTTATCAATATAACAAAAGTTTTCCTTGGTCAGTTTCTTCTTAACATTGTTGTCCACGATCTTCATAAAGTCATACCATATTCATAGAAGGTACAAATCCGAAAAGGAGAGCTAGTAGTGCAAGAGATAACAGAATCAAAAATGAAATGATTGCAATAAGCTACAAGAAGAATTTTGGTTTTGCTAAACCAAAATTAGACTCACTGGGGATGAAATTAAAGGTTTCGTAGTCAGAAACCTTTCATAGAGGCTGGGGCCTAGGATGGCTATCTTCTCACTGGCCCCTTTGCTGGGCCTGCACCTGAGCCCTTGCTATGTTTTTTGTTTGTTTGTTTGTTTGTTTCGCTTTCCAAAACATGATTGTATGCAATGACAGGATTGAGGATATCTATTGGCCTGGGCAGGAGTTATGATGAAAGCTCTAGGACTCAGGGACTCAGGTTGACCACAAGCTCAGTGTCAGCCAGTGGTATCCAGTACAGGTATAATAATAGTCTTAGGCTGAGTCACTTAAAGTGTGACAAGGTCCAAATAATTACAGGTATTACAGAACTCTCTCCTCCTCTACCTAATAAGGAGAGCTGGTTTGGGGGAAGGTCTTTTTGTTTTGGTGAGCTGACTGGCTGACTGGGGAGACAAGGAACTTAGAACACACTTTAGAAAAATTTAGAACAAAGGCTACCTGGGTTTGGGATTGGACTGGGAAGAGGAAATTCTTGAGAAGATGAAACAGAGGCTGAGGGAGGACCTCGGAGGGAAAAAAAAAGGGAGGAGGAAAGATGTGAGCAACTGCTGTGAGGGTTGGAACTGGGAGGAGAAGTGGGAGGGAATTTTCTGCCGATTTGACTGCTCTGGGCAAAGGCGCTAAGATTAGCCAAGAAGTCTGGGGTTATCAAGGTGAGTTTTCTAGATCAGCCTATGTAATAGTCCAATCATATTCTTGGCTTAATATGTCCTGAATTTTCGTCCCTGGTCCTGGCATTAAAGGACACAGAAAAACTAGAGTTTTCCCAGCAGAGGAAAATTAGGATACTGTGTTGTTCGGAAATTGTGATCAGAGGGACTTCTGACTGAAGTGGACATGTTTAGTTTAGAGAAGGAAAGACCAGGGGCCACCAACTGACTGTCAGTTTGCTCAGTGTTGCCCCAGAGAAGCGGTCCTGGGGGGAGTCGACCATTGGGTCAGTAGGAGGAAGAGCCCTCTGAGGGGCCGGAGGTGTCCATCAGTGGTTAGGGCACTCGGCAGAGCAGTGAGCTCCGCGCTGCAGAAGCCCAAGCCCGACCAAGATGACCCTCTAACCCTCTGTCAAGGGGTCTGCGCGAGTGCTGTGCTCTGTGCCCCGGGTGGAGGTGGGGGTGGCTGTCAGTGTTTGCTTCCACGTCAGTAGGGAAGGAATTAGTATCAATGCTATGTGCTATGTGCCCCATGCATTGCATTTATTTTCCCACTTAAATTTCTGAGAGACATATTCTCTTTATGAACGAAGGTTCGGGGGCTCAGGCCTATTAAGTCACTTGCTGTTTAGTGGTCAAATGATTTGAGCCCCAGATCTGTTTTGCTCCAAAACTAGTGTTCCTCATTTATCACGCCGTCTCTGATAGTTAACCAGCATCTCAGTAGTAAGCTCTATTGTTGAAATGTGATATGTAAAACATTTATGGCAAGCATGTTTCTTAGGGAACAGCATATTTTAGTGGTTAAGACATGGGTGTTGGATTAATCAGACATAGGTTAGAGTCTCAATTCTGCCTGTTAATATCCCTGTGACTCTTGGGCAAGTAACATCTCTGGGCTTTGGTTAACGCATACAGTGGTTACCTCACAGGGCTATTTTGAGGATTAAATAAAATAATGTAGAGAGAATGCACCTGATACCAATGGTTTTCATTGCTGCAATGTTTAATACCTATCTAGACATCAAAGGAAAATAGATGAAATACTAAGTAACATCCCTAAAAGAAGCACTTGAACTGAAAATATTTAGAATCATTGGACTACTTCTTTGCACCTGTAATCCCTGTCATCTGGGTTCTCTTACCTTCTGCAGCCTGGGAACTTGGGTATCTATAATATCACTTCCGCGGTCAATACTTGACTTGACCGTCACCTTAACAAACTCACCCAACACACCAGCCTTGCATTTTAGTCAGCCCCAACGGCACAGGATTCATTAGTCAAATCAATGACCAGGATAGTCATAGGACGCCCATACTCATGGAATTCATCTGTTTGTCAGTTACTAGCCAGTTGCTGAATGGCAGCAAAGCTCGGTAAAAATCAGCAAAAATCAGCAAAGCTCAGCAGACTCTCTTGCTAGACAAAACCTAAGTGGCTTAGTTTTTAACTCTTATATTTTGGGCATTCCTTCTTATCATCTCTCTCCTGTTGTTTAACGCTGAACAGCTGCAGAATGATGGCTGCTTGTTGTAGAGGGCAGCTGACCAAAAATATGCAAATAGAGCAGGGATGCCAAACTATCAGGGATTCAGAAATGTGTTTCTGAGAATGCTCTTTGGGCCACTCTCAGCTGCAAACTAAGAAATCTTAATCCCTGGGCCTCAAACCTACTGAATCGGAAGTCCAGATTGAGAGGCCTGGGGATTTTCATTCAACAGTCACCTTGGGTGATTGGCTTATATTTCTTCTGGAAGAACTCCCCAGGGCCATGCATCCCAGCAGCAGTAGAGTCCTGAGCCTAGGACGGCCTTCTCGCTGGCCTCTTTGCTGGCCCCTAGCCCTGTGCCCATGCCCTTGCCCTCCCTGTCTGGACGGCTCTCCCCAGTTATCTGCATGATGCATGCCTCAACTTTTAGGCCTTCCTGAAATGTCACCTTATCGTGAGGCCTTCCTGATCACCCTATATGAAATGATGCACCACACACTCAACACCAACCTAACAGATTGTGTGACTTACTCAGCCTCGTGTCTGTCTCCCCACATAACGGCAAGGGTTTTGGCAGCTTTGTTCTCCGTTGTACTGCCTGAGCCCAGAACAACCTCTGGCACCTAGGAGGGACTCCGTGTTTAAAAACCCTAAGGAAGAATCAGAGAAGAGAGGCCTCCATCGTACAGGGAGTTGTGAAATTGATGTGAGGATTTCTGAAGACCTCTTTCTATTCTAATCCTACATTGCCCTTTTAACTTGGATTGTAATTTAAAAGTATTAAGACCAAAAATGGTGAAAAGTTTAGACATGTAGACATAAATGACTTTAGAGATTGCTTTCTATATAGTGAGAATGACACGTGACAGATACTTGGACAGATATGTCCAGAAATTCTAGGGTCTTTAGTATCATTTTTAATGTCTTTTTTTTTTTTTTTTTTGAGCCAGAGTTTTCCTCTTGTCACCCAGGCTGGAGTGCAATGGCGCGATCTTGGCTCACTGAAACCTCTGCTTCCTGGGTTGAAGTGATTCTCCTGTCTCAGCCTCCTGAGTAGCTGGGACTACAGGCGCCCACCATCACGCCTGACTAATTTTGTATTTTTAGTAGAAATGGGGTTTCACCATGTTGGCCAGGCTGGTCTCAAACTCCTGACCTCAGGTGATCCACCCGCCTTGGCCTCCCATAGTGCTGGGATTATCAGGTGTGAGCCATCGTGCCCAGGTCTCTCATTTTTAATTTTATAGATTTATTACTACCTTGTTTTACTATTAAGTGCCTTGTTATTAGCAAATTACTGGTTTTTGTTTTTGTTTTGTTTTGAGACGGAGTTTCACTCTTGTCACCCACGCTGGAGTGCAATGGTGTGTTCTCGGTTCACAGAACCTTCACCTCTCGCATTCAAGCAATTCTCCTGCCTCAGCCTACTGAGTAGCTGGGATTACAGGTGCCTGCCACTATACCCGGCTAATTTTTTTGTACTTTTAGTAGAGACAGGGTTTAACCATGTTGGTCAGGCTGATCTTGAACTTCTGACCTCAGGTGATCCGCCCGCCTCGGCCTCCCAAAGTGCTGAGATTACAGGTGTGAGCCACTGCGCCTGGCATCACTGGCTAATTGACTCTGGTAATTTTGAATTTTTAATGTAATATCTCTCTATACAAATAATACACAGAGACAAAACATTGTGTTTAATTTCTATACTTTGATAAGTTTCAGTTAATTTTTTTTTTTTTTTTTTTTGAGACAGTCTTGCTGTGTCACCCAGGCTGGAGTACAGTGGCATGATCTTGTCTCACTGCAACCTCTGCCTCCCGGGTTCAAGTGAATCTCGTGCCTCAGCTTCCAGAGTAGCTGGGATTATAGGCACCCACCACCATGCCCAGCTAATTTTTATATTTTTAGTAGAGACAGTGTTTAACCATGGTGGCCAGGCTGGTCTCGAACTCCTGACCTCAGGTGATCCACCTGCCTCAGCCTCCCAGAGTGCTGGGCTTACAGGCATGAGCCACCATGCCCAGCCAGTTAATATTCTCTTATAATTTTAACTTGGGGAAACTGAGTTGACTTATATTGTTTCAACTTTAGGGTACCTTTTTCAGGATTGTATTCTGCCTACCTATATTATTGGGGTTGCAATAAACATTAATGGGATCTTTGAATTTATTTAAATTCATGGCCAGGCGTAGTGGCTCAGGAGGCTGAGGCAGGAGAATTGCTTGAACCCACGAGGCAGAGATTACAGTGAGCCGAGATCACACCACTGCTCTTCAGCCTGGGTGACAGAGCAAGACTCTATCTCAAAAAATAAAAAATAGCCGGGCGCGGTGGCTCACGCCTGTAATCCCAGCACTTTGGGAGGCCGAGGCGGGCGGATCACAAGGTCAGGAGATCGAGACCACGGTGAAACCCCGTCTCTACTAAAAATACAAAAAATTAGCCGGGCGCGGTTGTGGGCGCCTGTAGTCCCAGCTACTCGGGAGGCTGAGGCAGGAGAATGGGGTGAACCCGGGAGGCGGAGCTTGCAGTGAGCCGAGATCGCGCCACTGCACTCCAGCCTGGGCGACAGAGCGAGACTCCGTCTCAAAAAAAAAAAAAAAAATAAATAAAATAAAATAAAATAAAATAAAATAAAAAATAAAATAAATTCAGCTGGGTGCAGTGGTTCATGCCTGTAATCCCGGCACTTTGGAAGGCCGAGGTGGGTGGATTACCTGAGTTTAGGAGTTCGAGAGTAGCTTGGCCACCATTGTGAAACCCTGTCTCTACTAAAAATACAAAAATTAGCTGGGCATGGTGGTGGGCGCCTGAAATCCCAGCTACTCGGGAAGCTGAGGTAGGAGAATCACTTGAACCTGGGAGGCAGAGGTTGCAGTGGGCTGAGATCAGGCCATTGCACTCCAGCCTGGGCGACAGAGTGAGACTCCGTTTCAAAACAAAACAAAAACAAAATACATTCTCAACAATTTTATTTTTTTTGAGAAATAACTAGGTAGGTGGGAAATTATGACAGTAGTATTTCTGATATTTTGGGTTTAATTTACATCTTTTGCATGTGTCTTTATAATCTTTCACTGTTTAATTTGAGAATTTACTAATCAGCATTAAATTTCACATAGCTGCAAAATTCAGTGTCAGCAGCCCAGTATTTTCTCTACATAGATGTTGACAGGGATTTTCTTCTGTTATTGGGGGACTGTCAGGATCTAGTTCATAAACAACTAAGCTGTGATTCAAGCAGCCTGCATTTTTTGTCTGATGTTTAATGCATTTCCATGAGACTCCTGGAATCTGACTGTAAAACAAAAGAATGTGTCCCTGGTATTCAGATAGTCGATGATGTAAATCCTCCAACTGATGCTGCTGATCTCTTAATATTTTTTCCTTTAGACAAAGAAGCTGTAGGTGCAATACAGAGGAGAAAAATGACAAGGAAATTTAAAACTGAAATCAGTCTTAGTATAGGAAAAATGGAAGGCAAATTGACATATCAGGGACATGAACAATTATGAAATATCATTGGCCAGGTTTCCAAATGCTAATTTACCCATGAGTCTAATTTTCTAGATGAGATGAAAATTACAGAATCCTAATTTTCCTTTGAGAAATGTTTTTCTCCAGAAATAAAGATACAAATGTTATTTTGCAGTAGCATTCCTATACATTCATTCTCGTTAATTTCAAAAAAAAAAAAAAAAAAAAAATCTTTACACGGAGAAAGGCTCAATATAAGTACATTTTGCAGCCCTAGCCAAAGCCACAGCCTTAAGGTATTATTCATTGTGTTAATACGTCCCCTGGTTTCTATTTTACTGATGCTCACTGATGCTCCTGTTTAGAATTAAGGCGATCTGTCTTCATGTGTCCTCCCAGCCCTGCCGTAATTGACCTGGCAGGCCACCAGGCTGTGGGCCCCCACGGTAATCACTCGGAGAGGACGTCCCGCCTCTCGAATTTGACTGACAGGACAAGCCCTGTTTTAAAATCACCGTCATGTGCTTTTTATCAGTAGGTGCTACCCATGCTGCCAAGCATGTGCACACTAGAATAGACAGCTGTGTCTTTTTAATGTGCCTTTTCCCCAGCAGAGGAAAGTGGCTGAAAACAGCCAGCGCTTCAGCTGGCTGGAAAGGCCCTTTCTGCTGATGACAGCGCTTTTTGAAATCTTTTTTCACTTCTTTACAAGAGAGCCATGTGCATACTCTGCAGGTCGGTTGATCTCAAGTTAAATAGGCTGGCTTCCCACACGCGGTCGCTGCCTCAGAGATTCTGTCTGGTTGTAATATTTTCAGCTATCAGAAAATACAAAAACATGGAATCAGTCTACTGGATGAATTTCTCCACCATATAGCACACCACTTGTTTCTCATGAAGACGTGAATTTTAGTTTGGTGAATAATGATGGTTTTTTAAGTTGTGTTGCCTTTAGGTATTTAGATACTTATTTTCTTTTTTAAAAAATTTAATTAATTAATTAACTAATTTACTTAGAGACAGAGTTTCCCTCTGTTGCCCAGGCTGAAGTGCAGTGACACAATCTCAGCTCAGTGCAACCTCCTCATCCCAGGTTCAAGCTATTCTCCCACCTCAGTCTCCTTGTACCTGGGATTACAGGCCTCTGCCACCATGCCGGCTAATGTTTTTATTTTTAGTAGAGATGGGGTTTCACCATGTTGGCCAGGCTGGTCTAGAACTCCTGACCTCAAGTGATCTGCCCTCCTCGGCCTCTCCAAGTGCTGGGATTACAGGCGTGAGTCACTGCACCCGGCCAGGTATTTAGACATTTCCAACTTTGACTTTTGAAATTATATTTTGCTCTTACATGAATTTTTATGGAAGAGAGATATTCAGTTGTGAAGATGACTATATTTATACCGTATCGAAACAAAACAATAATGTCGTAGCTGTCCACTGGGTTTTTGGGGTAATGTAGTTTAAGAAGAGAATCCTCAAATGTAGAAATAACCAAGAGAGAAGGCAAGCCCTGGAATAAATCCCACAGTGAACCATGACTTGTGTTTTCACCAACACAGGTCTTCCCTATAAATAGTAAAGCATCCCACATACACATAAGTGACAAGGGCCATGGGAAGCGAGCACTTAACATGGAGATGGATGCCGCTGGTGGAGAGAACAGGAGATGGGAAAGAGGAAGCGTCATCAGCTTCTACAAGCTGATGTAGAAACAGGGACAGGACAAGATTGGGGCAAGTCATCTCTTTCGCACATTCTGTCTGATTCTGTTTGCCTGGAATATAGCGTCCCAGAAAGGGGAACATGGAGACAGAAGTACAGAGACAGGGAGATCCCTGCTGGTAGGTGGCCTTGGAGGAGGTGGCAATGGGAAAGATGAGATCATGCCTGCACTGTGGAGAGGTCCTCCAGGATGCAGGGAGGAAACTGTGGGCCTAAAGTGGGGAGACAGTTCAAGACCATTATGCCAGGTGACAGGGAGCACGAGGAAGAAACAGGCATAAAATATAACATAGGTGTTGTGGAAACCCCTGGCTACTCATCGGGCCTGAGCAAAGAAGCGAGGACATGTGGTGATATTTGTAGGAAACTTTAGGCTACAGAGTGAGGTGCTAGTGACATGGCAGAGTATGCTCTGTAGGCATTTTGGGAAATATGGGATTGGATATAGAGTGGAAGGGAAAACAGAGAAATTTCCATGTATTGATCAGCTACTGTGTGTCAGATATTTTGCTATTTAATCATTTTGAAAGCTCCCCAGGTGACTGTGATGTGCAGCCAGGGCTAGAAACTGCTGTCGTCTCAGCCTTCTCTGTACTTAGTTCAGACAATTGGAGTTTGAAGCCAGCCTTCTAAGCCTTCTCCGGAAGATTTATGAGAATCTTTTCAAAGTAAATTTTTAAAAGTTATATAATATCTAATAGAATTGTTAGAAAACTCTTTAAAAACATACAGTTGGTCAACAACCATCTATTTCTTAAACTTTGAGTAGTGTACATATAGATGTATGCATCTGTGTATAGAGACATATGTATCACATGTGATTTGGAGAAAGAAATCAATGCATCTTTGCATGCTGTGTTATACTTTAGCTTTTCCTACAGTGTCTTGGAAGTGCTGTAATTGAACATAGGTTTCAAAAAAGTGTGTTTATTCATATTTCTGGCAGTTCTTTAAAAGTAAACTCATGACACGCCACATATGAGTGTCATGGACCAAGCCGAGCTTGAGCTTTTCTGCTCAGGTAGCAGAGACCTTCATCTTTAAGGAAACTCACTGACAACAAGGCCTGGCCATAAAGAAGTTTGCCGGTATGACAGGATCGATGCAATGAGAGGAGTAAGTAGATAGGTTGAGGTAGTGTAGTGGAATCCCTACAGACAAGCAGGGAAGATGGCTCAAAGGAGATGCAGCAATAAACTTCACTTTCTCTACTGAGTGCCATGTGTTGTCTTTATTTTTTTTTTTAAAGCAGGTGACCTTAATATATAACTCAGAGCTAAAATAACACCAGATACCCAAAGGAACTGGAAACATTGTGAGAAGATTACATTGGTCTGTGTAGAATACTTCCTTAGTTACAATGAAAGGACATTCTTTTGTTCTGGACCCTTAGAATAGAAAATAACGTCTCCTGCTTGTCATTTTTATGCATCCAGAAACAGATTTTCAACATGTTATAGTGAAGACATTGCTGAATGAAGTATAGCACACGTGTTTTACAGTAGTTGATTACAGTCTGTTAGTAAAGTGGCATGACTGGAAATAAGCTGAGACCATTTTAGTGCAGGAGAACCACGGCTCCTTGGTTTGGCCTTAAGTTGTAAGCAGAAAGCTTTGGGAACAGTCCTGCCATCTTCATGGAGTAGTCAGATGTTGTACTTGTCATTAATGTTTTTTGCTATAGTTCTGATGTGTAAATAAGTTACTTAATGGTTGTTGGAGAGAGAAGTTTAGGAGATGGTTGTCAGTACATCAGACCAGTGCTCACCAGGCTGAGAGGCCAGATTTTTGTTTGTTTGTTTGTTTGTTTTAGGCAGGGTCTCCCTCTGTTGCCCAGGTTGGAATGCAGTGGTGTGATCTCGGTTCATTGCAACCTCTGCCTCCCAGGCTCAAGCAATCCTCCTACTCAGTCTCCTGAGTAGCTGGGATTATAGGCGTGTGCCACCATACCCGGCTAATTTTTTGTATTTTTGGTAAAAATGGAGTTTCTCCATGTTGCCCAGGCTTGTCTCAAACTCCTGAGCTCAAACGATCTGCCCACCTTGGCCTCCCAAAGTGCTGGGATTACAGGCATGAGGCACTGAGCCTGGTCCTCATGCCATATTTTAACTTTGATTCTAGAACTCTAGAGAAATATTATTATTTATGAATATAGATGATTGAGTGTGACAAATACAAAACACATAGTAATTTGAGATAGATAGATAGATAGATAGATATAGACACACCATCTATTCATATATAGGAAATAGGTACTCTGAGAGACAAATGATCTTGCATTAAGTCATTATATATGTGTGTATTTTCAGGTAGATATGTACATATATATGCATGTATATGATGAAGAAAGACATTGGACAAAATATTAAGTATTATAATAGGAACCAGGGACTCTAAAAGTTATCTGAAACTCAAAATGAGAACTAACAAGGCAGGACAAGGGCAGTTGGGGAGACTGGAGTTTACAGAAATGTCCCAACCCACTGGGATTGGTAGTCCAGCCATCCCCCCTGAGGTGCAGAAAGACCAAGCAAGTGATAGCTTGGGGGACATGAACACAGCCAACTCCGACTGGCACTGGTGTGAGGGACCCTGATGAGATATAGATCTTGGGGACCCTGGGCTTCCCTTTAGCCAGCGCCTGTTAAGAGTTTTTTCTCATAACCCCAGGAAGAGAAGTGGGGAACGAAGAGAACTGGGGAAGGAAGAGAACTGGGGAAGGAAGACTGGTCATTGAAGTAGTATGCTTAGGTAAGGATGCTTCCCCTCCAATGGGAAGGCAGGGGATCAAGGCAGAGTTTAGAAACTGGGCCCTACCTGGTAGCTGGCAGGAGTGCTCTCTGTCCTCAGTTGGGAAGCTGAATGCGCACGAGCAGGACCTTACAGATGCAGTCTGCATGGCTCTTCTCCACACGGCCTCTGCTGCAGCCGCAGGCAGCTGGAGAGGCAGATCTGGTGGAAACATGTTCGGCAATTAGCCAGAAAGTGGCTCGGGAAAGGGGCGACTCGAGTGCAGTTGTCTGAGGCTGGAGACAGTGTACGTTTTATAAATGTATGTGTTCATAAAGTAGACTAAATTTACTTTGGCTGATTTAATTACTTCCTGAAGTTTTAAAATATATTCAGTCAGTGTATGTTGAATAACTGTGCAAAAAATAAAGCCGTATAAACTTCAAGGAGTGTGCAGTCTAATGAAGAAAATGAAACTTGTCATCAAGTGATTATATTGCAAAGCACCGTGCCAAGTTTTAAAAGAACCGTCGTAAAGAGGCACACCATGCTTTCGATGTTCAAGGAAGGGGAAACAAGAAAAGTAACTTCTCAGTGGAATCATGAAAGGGTCATGGCAGATGGAGTCCTGAGAGACGGGGACAGAGGTACCAGCAGGAAGAAACTTCTGGAAGTGGGAGATATTAAGTAGCTTAGAGAGCACGCCTACCCCAGTTCAGCTGGAGTAGAGCCGGGGGGAAAGATGAGGACATCAACTTGCTAGTGTAAGATGGCGAAGAATCACATAAGACCTGAACATCATGTCAAGAAATTTGCCTTTTCTTCAATAGGCATCTCCTTTTTTGTTTTGTTTTGCATACCCCAAATATTCAAAGACTTAGACAGAGGATGTATGACTAACATCTGGGATTTCATGATGTGGGCCTGTGTGAAATCTTTTATGTGCATTTATCTTATTAATCCTCCTTCATATCTTTTTTTATTTTTTTGAGATGGAGTCTGGCTCTGTCACCCAGTCTGGAGTGCACTGGCGCGATCTCGGCTCACTGCAACCTCTGCCTCCCGGGTTCAAGCGATTCTCTAGCCTCAGCCTCCCGAGTAGCTGGGATTACAGGTGTGCACCACTGTGTTTGGCTAATTTTTGTATTTTTAGTAGAGATGGGGGTTTCACCATGTTGGCCAGGCTGATCTCGAACTCCTGACCTCAGGTGATCTGCCCACCTCGGCCTCCCAAAGTGCTGGGATTACAGGCGTGAGCCACTGTGCCCAGCCCATATCTCCTTTTATAAGATAGGAAATACATGCTGAAAGTATTTTGGGCAAGATCATTGAGTTGGTAAAGTATAAAACCAGCATTTGAACCCAGCCTGTTTTGACTCATCCTCTTTTTAATGCACCACATTGCCTCTATTGAAGATGGACTTTTAAAAATTTTTTTGAGACGGAGTCTCACTCTGTCACCCAGGCTTGAGTGCAGTGCTGCGATCTCGGCTCACTGCAACCTCCACCTGCTGGGTTCAAACAATTCTCCTGCCTCAGCCTCCATCAAGTAGCTGGGATTACAGGCCTGCGCCACCATGCCCAGCTAACTTTTTTTTGTATTTATAGTAGAGACAGGGTTTCACTCTGTTGGCCATGCTGGTCTCCAACTCCTGACCTCAAGTGACCCACCCACCTTGGCCTCACAAAGTGCTGGGATTACAGGCCTGAGCCACCCACCCAGCCATAAATGTATTTACTTTAAAACTGATTCACCCAGAGAACAATAGCATTGTAACTGGATAAAACATGAATGCTCAGTCTTGAGAGACTGTCTTCCTCTGTTGTTGCTGCTTACAATAGTGGGTTGGAATTAGCTAAGCAGATATGAGAATTTGAGAGCCACAGGCCTTCCCTCATTTTATCAACATTATAAAATGTGAAGCACATCAGTACAGCCGATAAGCACCTAGGGCCAGAAGATGTAGTTTAAGTTGTCGGTGTTTGGGAACTGACATTGCCAAGACATTATTGCATCTTTTCTGCTTTATTAAAGGTGACTTAGAATGATGACTTCCAGTTCCTGCTTCTGGCAACAGTATCGAGTGCTGGCTACTGAGTTTACAGTATCCCCCCAGGGAGAGAAACACAGACTTTTTCAGTGATGTTTACAGTAGGAGAGGTGTAGCTGTTCCCTTTGTTCCTTGTACAAAACACCATACTCAGTTTTACTTCCCATACAGATAAGAAATCTTTGTTCAATCCAGTCTGTGTTCAGAATCCAGATTTACACTGACCTTTTGTGTGGAAGAGATAGTAGATTACCTTTTATCACAAGTGGTTTACGTTTCTTGTTAATTCAGACCAAGTTAATTCACTCAACATTTGGAGGGAGCAGAGTGGGTAAGGTGCTAGGACACAGAGATAAAAACATTAGCACCCTTGAGGACATCTCCAGCCATTGAGCTTTCGCTCAGACATCATAAAGACTGAGTAAGAAATATCAAACCTGAGCACAAAGAAGATACTACCCAAGGGACCCTTAACAGTGCAGGAGATAGAGCGAAGATAAAACCAGGCCCCTGCCTGTCAGCCCCTGGGGGGATGTGTAACGATGTGCGCTATGAAATGTGTGCTCACGTCTCCATGATGTAGACTTAGCTCTGTAAGGTGACGGGAATAGGCTTGTGTGCGTGCATCTGTCATAAGTGCATATTTTCACTAATAGCAGTAAAGATGTTTGGGGAAAGCTAGGTTGCTAGTTTTATAGTCCATAAAAGCAACTCTCAGGAGTCTAGGGACATACTTGGATTTGTGCTGTAAAGGTTCTGTTAGGGATTGTAGCCTTTGTGTTATCTGGAGAGGGGAGTTGCAGGGACATACCTTAACAATACAATTCAGGGGAAACTTCTTCCATTTGGGTAAATAAGGAAATACATTGTTGTAGGCCAAAGTGAAGATGTGGTTAGTGCTAAGAACCTGTTGTTGCCTTAGCTACTATTGTAAAGACTATTATAAGGTTTACAACACTGTGGCCAAAATGTAGATAAAGTGCTTGTTACATACTTTTTTTTTTTGAGATGGAGTCTCGTTCTGTTGCCCAGACAGGAGTGCAGTGGCACAATCTTGGCTCACTGCAGCCTCTGCCTCCCGGGTTCAAGTGAAACCACCTTTGCAAAATTATGACTTAGTTTATCAAGATTGTAACAGTGCTTTCCCAAAGCCGACCTCCTCCTTGCCTGGGGACTAGATTGACTTTGTAGGACTAACATTAGCCACAAGGTTAGAAATTAGGGTTTAGGAGTCATGCAGCTGGAGGCTACAAGATTCTGACCGTCCCTAAGCTGCTGCTAAGATCAGTGCTTGAGATATTTGCAGACCCTGACCTTGGTGGATCAGCTGGCCCCCGGATCAATAAACTGGCTCATTTGATCTTGTGGCTCCCACCTAGGAACTGACTGAACACAAGAAGCTCCAGTTCCCTATGATTTCATCTCTGGCCAATCAGCACTCCTGGCTCACCAGCTTCCGCTCACCCACCTCTGCTCCGCAAATGCTCGGGGAGACTGATTTGAATAATAATAAAACTCTGGTCTTCTGCACAGGCTGTGCGTGAATTACTCTTTCTCTATTGCAATTCCCCTGTTGTGATGAATCGGCTCTGTCTAGGCAGCGGGCAAGGTGAACCCCTTGAAGGGTTACACCAGAGATTCTCCTGCCTCAGCTTCCCAAGTAGCTGGGATTACAGGCATGCACCACCACCCCCCAGCTAATTTTTGTATTTTTAGTAGAGATGGGGTTTGGCCAGGCTGCTGTTAAACTCCTGACCTCAGGTGATCCATCCACCTCGGGTTTTTTTTGTTTTGTTTTGTTTTGTTTTTGGAGATGGAGTCTTGCTCTGTCACCAGGCTGGAGTGCAGTGGTGCCATCTTGGCTCACTGCAATCTCTGCCTCCCTGGTTCAAGCAATTCTTCTGCC
Organism: Macaca thibetana thibetana; assembly: GCF_024542745.1. Taxonomy (NCBI): domain Eukaryota; kingdom Metazoa; phylum Chordata; class Mammalia; order Primates; family Cercopithecidae; genus Macaca; species Macaca thibetana. The sequence goes on along the minus strand of NC_065581.1, from coordinate 160,623,553 downwards.
TCAGCCTTCCCAGTAGCTGGGATTACAGGCACATGCCATCATACCCTGCTAATTTTTTGTATTTTAAGTGAGATGGGGTTTCACCGTGTTGTACACGCTGGTCTCAAACTCCTGAGCTCAGACATTCCACCCACTGCGGCCTCCTAAAGTACTAGGATTATGGACGTGAGCCACTGCACCCAGCCTATACTTTTTAACTTACTTTTCTTGAAGTTTTAGGATGCGAGTCTCTGTAATTTGAATTTAGAACATACATTCCATTAAAAATGCTGCTAATAGCATTTTTAATCCCTCACGCATGACTTGGACTTCATGAGATGCTTTCCAGTGCTTTTCTCACTGACTTCTCACAGCAACCCTAAGTGGTAGATGTATTTCTGCTCTCACGGAGGCAGAGTGTGTTATTCTTTGTGCAGACGAGGAAACTGAGACTGGAGATTTATTTTTTTTTTTAGTTTTTTTTTTTTTTTTTTTTTTTTTTTTTGAGACGGAGTCTCGCTCTGTCGCCCAGGCTGGAGTGCAGTGGAGCGATCTTGGCTCACTGCAAGCTCCGCCTCCCGGGTTCACGCCATTCTCCTGCCTCAGACTCCCCAGTAGCTGGGACTACAGGCGCCCGCCACCACGCCCAGCTAATTTTTTTGTATTTTTAGTGGAGACGGGTTTCACCGTGTTAGCCAGGATGGTCTCGATCTCCTAACCTCGTGATCCGCCCGCCTCAGCCTCCCAAAGTGCTGGGATTACAGAGACTGGAGATTTAAATATTCACCCAAGGATATGGCTGGTACATGGTGGGTCTCGGACTTTAACCCCAAACTTCTGACTCCAGATTCTTTGTCTTTCAACTAGGCCACACTGTTTTATGGCAGTCTGTTTAATTTCAATGTGGCTTTGACTTCTGACTACGAGCCATTAAGCTACAGTTCTCTGACTCTAGCCCCTAAGTGTGTCTTCAAAGTCTAACCTGAGTACCCAGCTGCCTACAGCAAGTTTTCACTCAGCTATTCCTCAGGTGATACAAATAAAGATAATTCTCCACCCCATCCAACTTCCATTTCCAGGCAAATCCATGTTGGATGCTAATCATGTTAAATAATAATTAACTCCTGGGAATGCCTCTAATTTTTTTTTTTTTTTTTTTTTTTTTTTTTTTTTGAGACTAAGTTAGTTTCGCTCTTGTTGCCCAGGCTGGAGTGCAATGGTGTGATCTCGGCTCACTGCAACCTCAGCCTCCCGGGTTCAAGCAATTCTCCCATCTCAGCCTCCCAAGTAGCTGGGATTACAGACATGTGCCATCACGCCCTGCTAATTTTGTATTTTTAGTAGAGACGGGGGTTTCTCCAAATTGGTCAGGCAGGTCTCAAACTCCCGACCTCAGGTGATCCGCCTGCCTTGGCCTCCCAAAGTGCTGGGATTACAGGCGTGAGCCACCACACCCAGCTTAAGATTTTTACTTTATCTACTGTTACTGTAAATCCTGGCCTTAGGTCAAAACAACCTTGACCATAAACCCTGCCCTTACATAGGTTGAGGTAGCATTCTTGCCTTTCCCTAGGGATGGAATTCAATTGTCCTACCCATTCCTTTCTCAGGGTATATAAGCCCTGGGTGTGGTGGGTAGCGGCACAGGAATCCACTGTCTGGTCTCACTGCCGCCTGAGACATGGCTTCTGTTGGTGAGTCCCTATTAAATGTTTCTTTTCGAGAGACTGGGTGGGTCAGTTCAGCTTCCTCGAACTTGGCGGGTGGGCGGCGTAGACCTGCCTGCTGCAGAGCACAGAGGTCTTGGGGCCATCTTTCTATCAATTCTAAGAAACTCGGAATGAATGAAGATGAAGAACGATTAGAACTATTATTGTATATCATCTTTATAATTTTCCATTGTAATATCAATGTTCTGTTTTGGCAGGGAAATTTGGAGAGTGTGGAGGAGAAAAAGAAATTCAGTATATATAGGCATGCTTTTCTAGTTCCCTTCAGGTGTACGGATATTTTAAATGTAATGAATAATTGCAACTATTGAATGAAGTGATATTTTTATGCGTTCATGCCCAACTACTAATTTTTCTTCCCCCATCAAGTTAGAATTAAACTAATCAGTATAAATGTATCACTAAAAAAAGCTGAGTATAGGCCAGGCACAGTGGCTCATGCCAGTAATCCCAGCACTTCAGGAGGCTGAGGTGGGCAGATTGCTCGAGGCCAGAAATTTGAGACAAGCCTGGACAATATGGTGAAACCCCATCTCTACTGAAAATACAAAAATTAGCTGGGTGTGATGGTGCATGCCTGTAGTCCAGCTTCTTGGGAGGCTAAGGCACTAGAATTGCTTGAACCCAGGAGGCGGAAGTTGCAGTGAGCCAAGATCACACCACTGCACTCCAGCCTGGGCAACAGATCAAGACTCTGTCTCCAAAATAAATAAATAAATAAAAATCTGCGAAAGCTGAGTATGATGCTGTTACTCTCTTGTAGGTTTTTTTTTTTTTTTTCCGTTTAGAGACAGGCTCTCACTCTGTCAGACAGGCTCTCGCTCTGTCATCCAAGCTGGAGTTCAGTGGCACTGTGGGATCATAGTTCACTGTAACCTCAAACTTCTGGGCTCATAGAATCAATCTGACTGCCTCAGCCTTGCCACCATGCCCCATCTTCTAGGTTATTTTACTCCCTTTTCGTATCAGCTCTTTGCATTTAATTAGTAATGTCTTAGCTTCCAGACAGTATCTTTTCTGTGCTATTTGCTATTGTGTATATGATACTTTAAATTTACACTAAGACAATATTGATCTTCAAGGAGAAATTAAAGTATTTTGTGAATGGAATCTTCTAAGTTATTTATATCTTGGCTTGAATGCAGTTTAATGACTATTTTCTGTAAATTATGTAACTATTATTTATATTTATTTCTTACTGATCTTTGCTCTTTTATTATAACTTGTCTTGAGCCCTGCCTTGTACTTCCTGTTTGGTTTATCTGAGTACTTTTTTTTTTTTTTTTTTTTTTTTTGAGACGGAGTTTCACTTCGCCCAGGTTGGAGTGCTGTGGTGCAATGTTGGCTAACTGCAACTTCCGCCTCCTGGGTTCAAGTGATTTTCCTGCCTCAGTCTCCCGAGTAGCTGGGATTACAGGTGCCTGCCACCACGCCTGGCTATTTTTTTGTATTTTTAGTAGCAGTGAGGTTTCACTATATTAGCCATATTAGCCGGGTTTCACCATATTACCTCAGACGATCTGCCTCCTCGGCCTCCCAAAGTGCTGGGATTACAGTCATGAGCCACCACACCTGGCCCTGAGTAAATACTAAATTCAGTTGATTGTTCCTGAAGACTGAGCTGTCTCTTTGGGTGATGCCTCTGAGATTGGTGGTGGAAGGAAGCCCAGGCTGGATCCAGTGGAACCAGCCATTGTCACTTGTTAGTGTGGCCTTGGGCAGGTGGCTTAACTCTAGCGTCCTAATTCTCCTTCCCAGGGTGGATATGAGATTAAAAGGAGTGACTGTGTGTAAAGCACCTGATGGGAAGAAAGTGCTGATGAGAGCTATATTGCTTTCTCCTGTTCCCTCCTCACTTCTTTTAAAAATTGAAACACACATGGACCATGTCTGCATATACTGAGGCTTTGTTAAAGTTAGTCTTTATGAGCTGACAGCAGATTCGTTCTTTATTCGATCAGTTTTAACCAGTCATAATGAAGAGACTAGTTTGACCTTTATACATGACCCAGTTAGTAAACTGTTCATCTAGAAACTTAGAAACCTATATGCTGATAGTTCTAGTTTAATAATTCTTGTTAATTTTATTTACCAAAGAACCAGAGATGTATATTCCCAGTATGAAGTGATTTTCATTTAGATAATTTTTTATTCAACCTTTGTAAGTATTTTATTTTGTGGGGGAAAAAAAATCACCTAATGTACTTATTTTGGATTTTCCTGTTGGTGGAAATGGTTTTTGCATACCTTTGAAGACTGTTACATGCGAATTTGAAATGCAGATTAGCTCTATGATACACTCATTGTAACTATGCGTCTTGCTTGTCGGTCTTGCTCTGAGTTGTAGGATACTCAGTTATGTTTTATCCCAGTTTCAGATGAGAAATAGTGCTCATCCTTGCTAGAAACTGCCCTTTGAAGCAAAGTTCAAGTTCTCAGGGAGAGAGCCAATCACCCTGGCTCCTCCTACCCTCAGTTAAGCAGCGTACAAGCCTTAGTATATGGAAATGTGAGCTTTGTTTTGCAGAGTAAATCCTGTTTGTTTGTGTTGTGGGCTTTGTTTTTATTTTTATTTTTATCTTGTTTTCTCTCTCGGAAAAGCTCAAGCCTCACACAGGTTATTTTCCCCTGATACTTGATGGTCTACACAGTTTCATTTCATCATGTCATACTTAGGGAATGACCAGTCTTTCAATGTGCCTTAAAGGGCTAACCTAGGAATTATTAGCCATGTGCTATTCATCAACAAGGTACACTTTGATAGACTTTTTATTGCTTAAGTCAACAGCTTTTGAAAATCGAATCCTCTATGTTTTCCTCTGTCTCCAGGCCTCTCCACACCTATTGTTATTCTCTTATGCAGCTTTTCTTTTTCTTCCATCTAGCTATCTTCTACCAGGCTAAGGGCTGGAGTTTTACTGCTTTGGACCAGACGTCACAGCTCTGGTTTAATCCACAAACCTTCGGTACTTCTTTTTTTTTTTCTTTTTTTTTTTTTTTTTTTTTTTTAAAGCTGGAGTGCAGTGGCACGGTCTCGGCTCGCTGCAATCTCCGCCACCCGGGTTCAAACTATTCTCCTGCCTCAGCCTCCCGAGTAGCTGGAACTACAGGCATGTGCCACCAGGCCTGGCTAGTTTTTGTATTTTTAGTAGAGGTGGGGTTTTACTGTGTTGGCCAGGCTGGTCTTGAACTCCTGACCTTGTGATCTACCCGCCTCGGCCTCCCAAAGTGCTGGGATTACAGGCGTGACCCACAATGCCCAGCCACTTTTGGTTTGTTTTTAAGCTTTTGACTGTTTTCTGAATTTCTTTTTTTTTTTTTTTTTTTTTTACTTCTAATGATACTAAGTATTTTGTAGTAGTTTTTGTTTTGTTTTGTTTTGTTTTGTTTCCTCAGCCTTGTGGAGGTTCTGCATTATAGTTCTTACAACTAATTTCTATTTAATTATTTTTACCTTGACTCCGATAGTTTAACTGTCATCTGCATTTTATTTCTTGAACAGAATGTTAAAATAAATGAAAAGGCTGGTTACAGTGGCTCATGCCTGTAATCCCTGCACTTTGGGAGGCCAAGGCAGGCGGATCGCTTGAGCCTCAGAAATTTTGACCAACCTAATTTCACAGCATAGTGAAACCCCAGCTTTACAAGAAATATAAAAATTAGCTGAGTGTGGTTTTGTACCTGTGGTCTGAGTCTGAGAGGTGGGAGGATCACCTGAGCCTGGGAGGTCAGGGCTGCAGAGGGCCATGATTGCACCATTGCACTCTAACCTGGGCAATGGAGTGAGACCCTGTCTCCAAAAAATAATAATAAATTAGCAAGTTAAAAATAAATAGTGAATCATACGTTTTACACCTTAGCAATTTAACCGATGACATCTCATTCATCTGACAACCTTGTGGAGAAGAGTCATTCATTTATTTATTCCACAAATTTTTTTTTAAGCATTACTACATGCCAGACACTATACTGGATCCTAAAAATATGAAGTGGACAACATTGGTCAAAATCTCTGACTCGTGGGGCTGCATTTAATTAAGGGAGGAGGAGAATACACAGTCATTAAATAGTGTATTGACTATAAGCACTAAGGAGAAATGTCTGGCAGAACGGGAAATTGGAATCGTGGGAGGGAGTCGAGGAGATGGAGCCAATTTCTGATTTTAGATGAGGCCATGCCTCACTGGGCAGGTGGGGTTTGGATCAAGCCCGGCCTCTCTGAGGGACTGAGCAATGTGGCCAGCCTGGGCCCAGCATTTCAGGAGGAGGAAAGAAGTACAGAGGCCCTTCGGGCTCGGGGGAGGTTGGGTGGGAGGACCGGGCAGCAGGGAGGCCCGTGAGTCTGGAGTGAGCAGAACCCAGGGGACAGGAGCTGGAGATGAGGTCAGAGAGCACCTGGGAAGAGGTTATTGTTCTTCTTTTACAGAAAGAACAGATACACACACACACACAGGGTCAGAGTGGTCTTGGTAGAGGGAGTTCCTCAGGGTCACGGAGCTAGAAAGGGGCAGGGCTAGGACTAAGCAGGACTAACTGGCACTTGGAGCCCAGGCGTGGGCTGGGGCCTCCCACTCAGGTGTCATCCTTGCTCGAAGTAGTTGACATTTTATTTCTCACTTTGCTCACCTTCCTGTCTTTGGAGAGTAGGAAAGCGTATTTGTTTCTGGAATTCTCTGAGGAAAGCTCAGTTACTTACATTTTAACCTCCATTTTGAAGAATCAGTGATATTTCACATGGAAAAGGCAGGCGCCAGTATACATCACATAGTTTTGACTTCAGTCTTGTAACCTTGGGAGAGTTTGGAGCACAAGAATTCTTTGGAGGACACAAAAACCTTCATAAAATGATTATACTGTCTGCTTAAAAGAGAAGTTGTTCTACTAAAAATTTGCAAAGCAGTTTTTGATGTAGTATCAAAAAGTGGATTGTTTTAGGTTGCAAACTTATCTCCAACTAGATAGTCTTCCCAGGCTAGCCCTTTAAGTCACCACAGTTCCATAGTTTAGGTGCTGGTAGGTGAATTGTATGTAGCTAAGACAATGCATCAGTTGTTTTTGACTTTGTAAGGAATTCATATAAAAATGAAAGTTTCTCGAGAGAAGAGAATTATAGATGAATATGCCCTAAAGTAAATTGCTCTTCTCCAAACCAAGGTCCTTGTGTATTTTATAGAATTCACAGACTGTTGTTACCATGACAGGTCGCTCTTAGTCCTTGAACAATTTTCTCACCCAAGACTATTACCAAATCAGAATTATCAACAGTCTGAAGTAATTCCAAGGCCAATAAATAAATAAAATGACTCCTCCAAATGGTAAGAATTCTCTTTCAACACAGAAACGTTTATTAAAAGTGCAATCCCAGATGCTTGTTGAATATTTATTGGATGTGGTCATCCTGAAGCAGGATGCCTTAGGTATATTGTAGCATAAAATATGTTGATTAAAAATATCCAGGGTTACAATAGCTCCTACGCAGAGAATCAAATTTTAGAGCTAAAAGATTTTTAAATTCACTAATAATGTGATTTTAGTACTTTATAAGCGTTTTTGTTTTTCATTTAATCCTCAGAAGAACCATAGGATATAGTGTTGTTAACCCCATTTTTTTTTTTTTTTTTTTTTTTACATTTGAGGTATAACGGGGACACAGGTTAAATAACTTCTCCAAGGTCACCAGTGTACCAGCAAAGCCCATATTCTGAATTTGCTTTGAAATGTAGCCATTGTGCTCATTCACACTCACACTATCCTTACTCTTCCTTTTCATTATCCTTATAGTTTTGATCCTCATAGTTTTTTTGTTTTTTAAACATAATTTCTTTTTAGAGATGGGGTAGTGCTACGTTGCCCAGGCTGGTCTTGAACTCCTGGCCTGAAGCAATCCTCCCACCTCAGCCTCCCAAAGTGCCGGAATTATAGCCATGAGCCACTATGCCCAGCCAAACTTCATAGATTTTTTGACCCCATAAACAAATCTGTTGTAATAACCAATGGATTTTTTTCTTTTTTCTTTTTTTCTTTTTTTTTTTCCTTTGAGACAGAGCCTTACTCTGTCACCCAGGATGGAATACAGTGGTGCGATCTTGGCTCACTACAACCTCTGCTTCTGGGTTTAAGTGATTCTCATGCCTCAGCCTCGCAAGTAGCTGGGATTACAGGTGTGCGCCACCACACCCAGCTAATTTTTGTATTTTTAGTAGAGACGGAGTTTCACCATGTTGGCCAGGCTGGTCTCAAACTCCTGACCTCAGGTGATCCAGCCTTTCGGCCTCCCAAAGAGCTGGGATTACAGGCATGAGTCACTGTACATAGCCCAGTGGATTTTTTCTTTCTTGGTTTCTTTTATACTATTTCTACTTTCCATCACTTCCACTGAGACCTTCAGCTCATCACACCTAATATCTAAACAACAAGCCATGAACTCATCTACTTGTCCTTGGTCTCCCTTGACTCCCACTCTCCTGTGAATTCCCACTGCCTCATCTCTACTTTTGTCATGAAGAGTCATTCCTAATTTGATGAATTCTCAATTGCTCCTCTGATCACTTCATAAGCATTCAACTTAGGTAACAGCAGAAATGGAGAGGAGGGTACACATTTGAGCCATTGGGTTTGACAGCTTCTTGGATGTGACTGTATCAGGAAGGCATGAGCCATGACTCCAAGGTTTCGATGCTGGTAATAGAATCAACAGAAAATAGAACAGGAAGGAAAATTTGAGGAGCAGGAGTTAATTGGGGTTATTTGCTGGAGCAGTCAGGGTTGAAGGTAAATCATTTACATTTTTCAAGCCTCTATGGTCCAACAAAATGACTTCTTTTTGTTGTTGTTTAGTCTGAAGTTATAACTGTGTAAATATTGATTTTTTTTTTTCTGATCGGATGATCTGACTCACAGTGTTATAGGACAGAGGACTATTGTGTAACAGGTGCAGTACTTCTGGTTAGTGTTAGAAAGACTTTAGGGCATGGGAGAAAAACCCAGCGATGTTAGGTGTGACGACTCACCTAATAGCTCTTGAAGTAAGGTGTTCACCTGCCCCATCATGGTTTCTGCTGCCCAGCAGCCTACGTAGCAAACTCATTGGAATGGGTGACTTAAAACAAAACTTGCTCACTTTATTAGAAACAGTTTAACAAAACAAACAAAAGCCAAATACTCTTTAATCTGCTTTATCATGATGATATAGACCAATAGCCATTGTTGTGTTTACTGTTGACTAGCATCATCAAAAACAAATTGTAAGGCTGGGTGCAGTGGCTCATGCCTCTAATCGCAGCACTTTGGGAGGCCGAGGCGGGCGAATCACTTGAGCTCACAAGTTCAATACCAGCCTGGGCACCATGGCAAAACCCCTTCTCTACAAAAAATACAAAAATTAGCTGGGCATGGTTGTCTGAGCCTGTAGTCCCAGCTACTTGGGAGGCTGAGTTTGGAGGATGGCTTGAGCCTGGGAGGCGGGGGTTGCAGTGAGTAGAGGTTGCCCCACTGTACTCTAGTCTGGGTGACAGAGCCAGACCTTGTCTAAAAAAAAAAAATGTAATCATACAAATATTAATATTCTAGCACTACTAAATAATTCTTACTCAAAGAAAACTGTCAGGTTGAGAATAATAAGCATTAACTTGAGACTTCAAATAAGTGAGTTACATCTTTATAAGTAATCTCACTAAATGTTTCTTAGTTTGATATTCCATTTTGCCAAACCTCCTATGATTTGAAAACGATAATACTGAGTCAAAATAAGATGTTAAATTAAAATTCTATTCATGCTTACTTGCCCCTAACATTTATGATCAATTTGCTTAAGTTTTCTTAATCTTTTATTAAGTAAGCTGTGATTTTTAAAAAATTTGAACCATACTATATTTTGTGCTTAAACAGTATTCCTTAAACAGAAAGTATTTAGTTGACAAAACTATAAATATGTACTAAAAATACATATAATACATACATTATATATATATGTGTTACACACATTCACACAGACATAATATGCTTATGTAAATATATGGAATTACTATATGGAGTTTGTGTGTGTATAGAATAGTACTATGTTTTTTCAAGCAAACTGAGTTTTAACATCATGTGTCTAAGAAGGGGTTCTAATACGTTTAAGCTCTGCTAGTTCTTCTTCTAAAGACCAAAATGGATATAATCATGAGGAATATGTGTTTAAGTTTTCACAGTAGTTTGAATAAAGCCATGGCGAAATATTTAAGGTTATCCAGAGGGAGAAAAGCACCCTTTAGTTTACAGACAATTAAATTTAAATGCAGCCATAACTTACAAGGATAAATTTGAACCATCCATCCTTCACTTTACTAGCTAGAGTTTGCCCTCTCATGTTGGCAGTTCTTTACAAAGAAGCGAGGATTTCATGTGCTTACTTATAGTTTTGGAAAATGTGATGGGTTTAATGATGTATTTTTCATTTGTGAAATGAGTGTAGATAGAAATTGATATAATGAATAGAGGATGTGAGTGATTGTGACAATTCTGATAGAAATGACAGTGAGAATGCAAAAATGAAATCAATTTTCTATTTAAATTATTACAGCAGCATTCATTAAGGCCCTTTCTTAAACAGAGCTGGATATTGCAAACTGGAAAAAAATATTAATCATGGATTTGCCCTAGATTTTTCTGCATTAGTCTAGCATGGATGTTTATATTCAAGCTGCAAATAGTAGTTTTCTAGGTATTCAGAAGTTAAGAACAATTTAGATTAAGGATGTTTAAAGCTCATTTGTAAAATGCTCATACTATTTGAGCTGTTTTAAAAAGATTTGCTTAGCGAAAGTCATTGGATCAGAATAATTCTGACACTCTTAATCTTTTTTTTTTTTTTTTAACTAAGAGCCTTAGACATTTTCTTTCCATTTAAAAATGTGAATGACAAAACTGAGTAAGTAATTACTTGAAATAGTGCAGTAAATGCCAAATTTGTGCCCAGGGAAGAAGATACGCTAAATCTTAAGGAACATAGAGGCAATTGTAAGACAATACAGTCTCTCTTGCCCATCTTTGTGTTTGAACAGGTTTTATAAATTCATTGGTTTGTAGTAATATTTGGCAAGAGGTTTAGAAGTAGTGAGGTAGTAGCCAGTTGTAAATAGAGAATAAATTTCACAGGCTAAACGATTACGAGTGACCAAGAGAATAGCAGCACATGGGCAAGAGGGAACTGGTGGATAGAGAGGAGTTGGGAGGGGAGATCTGAGATGCTACAAACAAACCGCAAAAGAAAGATGCTTCCCCAAATTCATCTCAATGCTAAATTATGTCAAGTCACCATTTACAATGCTTAGAGTTCATTATAAGTGCTACTGATTTTTTTTTTTTTTTTTTTTTTTGAGATGGAGTTGCCCAGGCTGGAGTGCAGTGGTGCGATCTTGGCTCACTGCAACCTCGCTTCCTAGGTTAAAGTGATTCTCCTGCCTCAGCCTCCCGAGTAGCTGGGATTACAGGCGTGTGCCACCACACCCGGCTAATTTTTTGTATGTTTAGTACAGATGGGGTTTCACCGTGTTAGCCAGGATGGTCTCGATCTCCTGACCTTGTGATCCTCCCGCCTCGGCCTCCCAAAGTGCTGGGATTATAGGCGTAAGCCACCGTGCCCAGTCTGTGCTACCGATTTTTAATGCGGTTGGCTCTTATATTAAAAACATCAGCTAATAAAATGAAATTTATGTTAATTTTTAAAACTAAAACAGTAGCTAGTAAACTGTACCATGGTGTAGCTGTCTTAGAAATGTCTGATTCTTCTTTGGAAGGTAAATGATCAGTGGCTTTCATTAACTGATTTGCAAATCCAAAAATGTGTTCTTCCACACTCAGCCATATTTAAAAATATTTATATATATTTTTGTAGAGATGAGGGTCTCGCTATGTTGTCCAGGCTGGTCTCAAACTCCTGGTCTCAAGCAGTCCTCCTGCCTTGGCCTTCCAAGGCATTGGGATTACAGGCGTGAGCCACTGTGTCCAACCATCAGCCATATTTTTTTAACATGAGTTGAATATATTTTGATATCTTTAATTATTTTATTGATTCATAGAATACAATTTGTGAATCATGAATAAACGTAAATCATGAATAGTTTTTAGATTTCCTTCATATATGAAATTACAGCAAAACAATGTAAAATCCTTTAAAACATAGGACTCTTCTTACCCAAGGAAGACAGATTATTTCCTGAGTCCATTTGGTCATGGGTTAAACATCAGATATATTAAAAATAAATGCATTTGGACTAATGGCCATTTATTCAGTGGGAAATAGAATAAATGAGATGTGTTTGTATGTGTGCATACACACACATACAAAATCTCACATATGTTAATATCAAAACTATTAATAATATATTATCACTTCATCTAAGCATCACCTAAGAATAGGGCCTGTTTCTCAAAGTGTTTGTGTCTGGGGTACCTCCTGACCCCACAAAGCCCAAAATGAACCTATCCAGGAACCCTCATAGACTAATGCTGGTACCTGGCCCAGAACCCTGAATGCTCAATTGATTTTACACACTGGAGCTCAAGCTGCCTTTGGAATATGGAAGGCAGCACAGAGCCTTAATTCACTGGCATCTGTACTCCGACACCATGCCTACTCTTGTGCTAGGTTAAGTTATTCCGTATTTTAAATGAGTCACTTTGTAAATACTGATCCTCTCTTATTGTCAGTAGGTTTTTGTTTGTTTTTTGAGACAGAGTTTCGCTCTTGTTGCCCAAGCTGGAGTGCAATGGTGCGATCTCAGTACACTGCAACTTCTGCCTCCTGGGATCAAGCAATTCTCCTGCCACAGCCTCCCAAGTAGCTGGGACTACAGGCGTGCACCACCATGCCCGGCTAATTTTTTGTATTTTTAGTAGAGACGGGATTTCACCATGTTGGCCAGGATGTTCTCAAGCTCCTGACCTAAAGTGATCTGCCCACCTTGGCCTCCCAAAGTGCTGGGATTACAGGTGTGAACCACTGTGCCCAGCCTGGTTAATTTTCAAAAGAATGAGGATAGTTTTACTACCTGGTGCCTAAAATTGTCAACATTTTCCTTGTCTCCCAATTCATAATTGTTATTCCATCATTTAAGTCTGGTTTATATCCAGTTACCTTCTCCAGTCACTCCAGCCTTGAACTTCTACAGTCTAGTCATGAAAAGCTACCACTTGGCTTCCCCACCATGTTATGCCTTTTTCCTTCCTTCTTTCTCTGTCTTTCTCTGTCTCTGTCTTTCCTTCTCTCTCTCTCTTTTTTCTTCTTTCTCTCTTTCCCTCTCTTCTTTTCTCTTTTCTTTTTTTTCTTTTCTTTTCTTTTCCCCCTCCCCTCCCCTCCCCTCCCCTCCCATCCTCTTCCCTCCCCTTTCCTCCCCTCCCCTCCCCCCTCCCCTCCTCTTCCCTTCCCTCCCCTCCCCTCCCCTCCCCTCCCCTCCCCTCCCCTCCCCTCCCCTTTCTTCAGAATCTTGCTCTGTTCCCCGGGCTGGAGTGCAGTGGTGCTATCTCAGCTCACTGCAACCTCCGCCTCCTGGGTTCAAGTGACTCTCCTGCCTCAGCCTCCCGAGTAGCTGGGATTACAGGCGCCTGCCACCATGCCCAGCTAATTTTTGTATTTTTTGTAGAGATGGGGTTTTACCATGTTGGTCAGGCTGGTCTAGAACTCCCGACCTCAAGTGATCTGCCTGCCTTAGCTTCCCAAAGTGCTGGGATTATAGACTTAAGTCACCACGCCCAGCTGGAATGCCTTTTTCTGTCTCCTTGCCTTGGTCATGCTGCTTCCTCTGCCGAGGATATAATTTCCACCTTTCCTTTCAGACTCTTGTTTCAAGAACTGGTTCAGGTATAATTTTCCCTGAGAAGCATTCTTCATCTTCAGTGGTTAGTAAGCCAGGTAGCCCATGTCAATCCTACTGCAGCTCTATATGAGAAACGTATTTAAAAGTTTAGGATTTGTGCCAGCCCTAACAGACTGGAAATATTTCAAAGGCAAAGATTACGTCTTACCAACAGTTAGAACTATTGTGCATAGCACAGTATGCTAGACTGATCTTTAATCACTAAAATTGAATAATTGTAATGTTTTCCCACTTTTCAGGAAAAGTAAGTAAATGGATAGTATATTACAAATTTAAAGTTTTTATCCTATAATTGTTTTTAAACCTACCTTTGTTTGTTAATAAAGTGTAGCTGGTAATTAGCTAGCAAGCAGATAGCACACACGAATGTCACAGTACAGCATAGAAGCAGCCAGTCATACTTAGATCAGTTGCTTACTGCTTTTGTGGATGGATGTGCGTGCTCATAATTGTGATTTCTGTAATAACACTTATGCATGACAAAATTAGTAACACCTATGACGGACACTAGGTATAACAATAACTGCAAAGAGCATTGTGACTTCCAGGTGTTCTGATGCTTAAATAAGGCTGAGAATCTATTAATAATATAAGGGGAATTCTCCCTTGTTGTTATTTCAGTTATTGATTTAGCTGAAAATGTGAATTGCATACTGGTAATTGAGACTAACATTAATTATTTCTAGAATATGCAGTTAGCAGTGCAACATAAGTACCAAGCAATCTTCATGCTAAAATGTTTCCCCCCTTTTGTGAGTAAAGGTGTACTTTGTGCTAAATTCCATGCTTATGCTTGATTTCTACCCCTCCCATGACCATATTAGCAGTATTCCCATCAAGAAAAACTTTTGTTGTAATAAGAAATGGCACAACCCATTTTTAGTAAGGAGAAGCTGTAAGGAAAGTGATGATAGTAATATTTTCATTCTTCCACTTTAATTTGTTACATATTGCTGTGCTAGATAGATTCGTCTAAGAATCCTAATCCATTTACACACTTCCTGTGATGTTTGGCTTATTGGCATGCAGTGAACACTTTTCATCAGCCTTTCTGTGCTATTTCCCTAACACAGCATAAATATAAGGTGGTGTGCTTCAAATAACTATTGAAATGTGAGTTGTATTAGCTGAGGCTTATTTTCATTGAGACATCATCATTTTCAGTGTAATCTCCATTACTTTTAAATTATTAAAAATTAAATCTCTGTATGCAAAGTGCAGTTTTCAAGAAACAGTGCTCACTAGAATTGTGCCGTTTTTTCTATATAAAGCTGTAGATCAGGTACCATGGGAGGCTGGTTAGAACCAGATGCAGGGATGCCAATTTGGGGTCTTAATACCAGGATGAGATGGTGGTCTTTAGAGTGGTCTGGGGTGAGTACTAGTCCCTTTACTGTCCCCAGACCGTGGGCTTTATTTGTATGATCTCTTTAGTTGTATATATATATATTATTAATAGTCCATAAACAATACAGGGAACCTAAATGATGGCTTAGATTCTGATTTCCTATTCCCTTTTAATTATCTACATTTTCTACAGTTGCAGAATTTAAATGTAAGACATTTAATGTCTAAATCACATGAAAACTGTGGGAAAGGAAAACACTGTAGACATTTTTTTCTTTTTGTATTCTGTACAGTTCTGTATACATGTCTGTGTTCCTGCTTCACAGTTTTTCTAGCAGGTAAAATAAACTGCACTTTAAGGCAATATGGTACATGTGTATCTAGAATGTCTGTAAGTAGGCATAATTGCATTTCATGTTGCCATTTCAATTTGTGTTAATGTATCTCAGTAAGTACTAGAAACATAATTAGTAAGTAATACCAAAGAGTGGTAGCTTCTAGGCCTGATAAGAAAAAAAGGTAATATGAAATTAGGCAGACACAAAGAAAGCATATAAAAGATAACATAATTAAAATGTAAAATTACTGGGTTCTTTCTACAGAAAAACTTCAAAGTCTCAATCATGAAAAAAATATTAGTGGAAAACTGTACTATTAGTCTTTATAAATGGTCGTTTCATTAAAATTTCCTTTATGAAACCTACTTTTCTTCCTAAATGTAGGAAAATTTTATTGTTCAGTGTGTGTGTGTGTGTGTGTGTGTGTGTGTGTGTGTATTTTTTGTTTTTGCTTTTGTTTTGAGACTGAGTCTCACTGTATTGCCCAGACTGGAGTACAGTGGCGCAGTCTTGGCTCACTGCAACCTCTGCTTCCCAGGATCAAGTGATTCTCCTGCCTCAGCCTCCCGAGTAGCTGGGATTACAGTCACACACCACCACACCCGGCTAATTTTTTGCATTTTTAGTAGAGACAGGGTTTCTCTACATTGGCCAGGCTGGTCTCGAACTCCTGACCTCAAGTGATCTGCTCGCCCAGCCTCCCAAAGTGCTGGATTACAGGTGTGAGCCATCATGCATGGCCTTCAGCATAAATATGTTTTAAGGTGATATGAGAAAGTACTTTGCATTGAAAAGGGAACAGAGGCTGTTTTGCTGTTATAAATGGGCACTGGAGGGCTCAGACTTGGATGTCTTCACCCCCCTCCCCAGAGACCAATCCCTGCTTCCTCAGTGTAGTTGGCCAAGGAGGCAACTAAACAAGGGCCTGATACTAAGAAAATACAGAGATTTGATTGTGACCAGACTTACCTAGGAGTGTCTCCCTCTCACATGTGAGAAAGCACCTGCCATCATCATATGGAAAATGCATTCCAAATTCTGAACAAGTTCTGTGGCATGAATTCATTCCTCAGAAAGGCAAGTTCCAGTTTTTATTCAACCAACAGAATTTCAATTACAGTTGCAAAAAAGAAAAATACTCAAATTTATCTAACTGCTTTGGACCACTCTGGTTTTGGATTAAGTAAATAAAAACATCTATTTAGTGAACGTAGAGGTGTCGGTGTTAGGTGCCAACTGAAGCTGTAATGTTACATTGGAGAAAATGCTTTCAGTCAAGACACTCTTCATTGAAGAAATCAAAGCCTTTCTGGGCTGACCTAAATCGTTGTGTTCCTTCATTAGGTCCTTTCAGTACTGCCGTGGAGATTTGTTGCATGTGAAATGAGCTCTTGAGCATAAAAGAATGACATGCCAAATGGGAGTTGCCTATTTTCCTTTGTACATTAACTGGTTATATAATTCACCAGGAGGAACAGTTCACGCAGGCAGTAACAGCAGGACCGTCCAGTCCTCAGCTAGCTTCCAGCAGGAGTGGGAATTGCCTTTCAAATTCAAAATAATTTAAGGATTCACACCATTTTTATTAAAAATAAATAAACAGAACGATGTAATAAAACAACTAATGACTCTTTTTATACAGCAGTGTCTGTGTAAAATACTGCTCTGGGGATAGCAAAGGTACATCCTTTGTAATGTAAGACATTTGCTATCTCGGTAACTTTTCCATCCCAGGATGGTATTTTACTATTGTCACTTTCAAACTAATTTATTTTTTAATGACTTGAGATGCATGGATGTGTACATAATGTTTCAGGAAAAATCTATGAATTATGCATGATTTACCTGAGAGAATGTTCTAAGATAGGCTTGTTTTTAAGATCAGCTAAATTTAGCGTATCGACATTTTTTCAAATCCTCTTTTTGTTAAGACTTTTCATTTAAATATTCAGGGAACACGGCAACATGAAATACACAAATTTGGTCATATATACTGGATTGCCTATAAGAAATTTTCTTACAGTAAAATCTTAACCAGTATGTACAGAATGGACTGTCTGTGCAAACCAAACGAAGGAGTCCCTAATGGAGAGCAGGTTGGAAGGGAACAAGTCAGTGATGGCAGCAAATGTTTTAAAATTGTGTTTTAAAATTTGAGGCAAACTCGGGGTTTAATGGATACCTTTGTACAAATACCCACTTAATAAATAGAAGGGCCGTGACATTAAAGCTGCTGGGTTAAATTTTATTTGTTATTGGCCACAACAATGATACCTGCAAAGCATCGTGAGTGTTTATTTGAAGTTTAGTGACTTGTCATTGAGACCAGTGGTGTTTCCTCATTCTCAGATTTAGTTATTTTGATAATGGATTTGTGGTGTGAGAAGATCTGAGTGTTCTCACTTGAATAGCCAAATATCTCTATGAAGTCTTATCTGCCTCTTTTTGTAAAGAAACTTTAGCTTCCTTTTGTTGTTGTTGTTGTTGTTGTTTGTTTTTTGAGACAGAGTCTTGCTCTGTCACTCAGGCTAGAGTGGAGTGGTGCAATCACGGGTCACTGCAGCCTCAACCTCCCAGGCTTATATAGCTTCTGTCATATTTCTAGTACTAGATATAGGCTTCTGAGATTCTGCTTGGTAAAAATGCTGAGGCTTGAAAGTCCTTAAAGAGTCTGAGAGGCCTTACAGAGAGCCCCTAACCCTGGGGCCTCATGGCTTACAAACACTCTGGGTCTTTAGAGAGATGGCCGGTGACTGACATTGTTTGCTTTATGGCAGATGTTGTTGCTTTCTTAAACCCTGAGGACTTTTAGTGTGTCAGAAAACAAATTGACTCTCACTAAGTTCCATGTAATTGTTAGTCATCACAGTTTATGATAACCAACGGTACAGCATTTTCATTTGCTTAGAATGCAGATCATGTTATGTCATTTGACAAATGAGACAAATAAGTCTTAGAAAGATAACGTGACATAAGCAAGTGATATGGTTTGGCTCTGTGTCCCCACCCAAATCTCATCTTGATTTGTACTCCCGTAATTCCCATGTGTTGTGGGAGGGACCTGGTGGGAGATAATTTGAATCCTGGGGGCGGTTCCCCCATACTGTTCTCGTAGTAGTGAATAAGTCTCAGGAGATCTAATGGGTTTATCAGGGATTTCTGCTTTTGCATCCTCCTCATTTTCTCTTGCCACTGCCGTGTAAGAAGTGCCTTTTGCCTCTTGCCATGATTCTGAGTCTTCCCCAGCTATGTGGAACTGTAAGTCCAATTAAACCTCTTTCTTTTGTAAATTGCCCAGTCTCAGGTATATCTTTATCAGCAGCATGAAAATTGACTAGTACAGTAAGTCTCATACTTCCTTAATCATAGAGTTTGGACTGCAGTCCTTCATCCTGCCTGGGACTCTGCCCAAGCCTTTTCTGTTCTACCTCATTGAGTATTCAGTAATTTAACTAACATTTATTCAGTAATTCATCCAGTATTGACTGAGCTCCTACAGCATGTCAGATCTATGCTGAATCCTGAGGATAATCCTGTGAATAAAGTAGATGGAGATGATCCCTGTCTTGTTGAAGCTCACACTATAACAGGGGAGATGGATATAGGTCAAATGATCACTCAAATAATGTAATTAAAAATAAGTCTTTTAGAGGAAAAGTAGAGTATAGGCTTTCATAAATCCTATACATACCTTGTAAATATGTTCCTATTAGTTCAGTTAATATACCTAGTTCACACTTAACAATGATTTAATTTGTGTCGTAGATCTTTTTGTTACTTAAGTTATTCTTCAAAATCATTGAATAGAATTTGAGACTGTCAATATGGTGCTGGCAAAAGGAGTGAACTGGGTATTTTTAACCTTAAGGAATATGCGTGTGTGTGTGTGTATATATATATATATATATATATATTTTTTTTTTTTTTTTTTTTTTTTTTTTTTTTTTTGAGAGACAGGAATAACTCTTGACTGTCTTTTCTGCTTCCCAGGGTCCACCTTTGGATTTCATCTAGGACAGTGGGAAGCCACTGGATGGTTTTCAGCATGGAAGTGAAATCATACGATTTGCATTTCAAAGAAGTTACTCTGACTTCTAGGGAGAAAGAGTCTTAGGAAGCCAGCATAGTGGAAGTGAGAATAGTTACTGCTATTGTCTTGTTCTGGGTGAGAAATCATAACGTGAAAAACTAGAAGGGAAAGAAGAATGGATGGAAATTCAGTATATTTTGGAGGTGGATCTAGCATATCTTCCAGATCATTGGATGTTGAGATAATGCAAATACTGGAGTGCTTGCCTTCTCATTCTTCACTTTCAGAAGAACCCAGGTCTTTTTTACCCTCTCCTGTTCTGCCATCAGGCTACTTGAAATAACTGTGCTCACTCATTATATAAAATATTTTTGTCCCTAATTCCCTCAAAATATGGGATGGCGATTCTTTGATCTTTTCTTAGCAAACCCCATTTTGCATTCTCCAGTGCCAACCTTGTCTCTTCTCAGCCCCTTAAGTCCACCTCTGGCACCTGTCATGTGCTCTTGCCTCCAAGTTGATGCTGGATGGAACTAGTTGCTCCTTGAACTTTCCTAAACTCATCTCTTCATCTCTTCCCACGTATTGGTATCTCCCCCTTATCTCTTCTACCGAAGCAAGGATTCCTCATCTTTCCCAAAGCTGACCCTTTCACCTGGGCTCATGATTCCATTTTTATCCTACCTCCTCCTAAACTTTAATCACCAGTTATTGCTTCCTGTACTTATGTTTTGTCTCAGAACATCTTAGAAGGTAAGTCCATATTTGGTGTTACCAATTCCGTATTGCACATTTAATCTTTCAAATAATGAAACAGACTTTTTCTCCAAGATCTCTTCTAAAATAAGCATTTCAGGGGGCTGGCGGGAGGACTCTAATAATCAAATTCTCTTCCTAGTATCACATCTTTCTTCTCAGTCTTTAGCTTGCTAGACATTTCTCTGCCACATGGTATCTTCCATTGTAAAACTCTTGACTTTAGTAGAAATTGTTTTGCTTCTTTTTTTCTTCCTACCTCTAAAGGCATTCCTTTTTTTTTTTTTTTTGACTTCCTCTTTATTTTCCTGAGGGTTCTGTCATCAGTGTTTTTTTCATCTTGCTTTACACACCGTTTGCTGTCTCTGTTATCAAATACCAACTATTGAATGAGGAAATGCATTTTCTCCTCAGATTCAGATTTCATTCCATATACCTGCACATTTTGGAAGCGTTTGGCTGCCCCTTTTCTTCACTCCCAGCACCAAATGGAGGATGAAGTCCTAGAAAACTGACACCTCAGTTAAACCCCCCTTCCTTTGCTGGGTAACTGAAGCAATATAGGAACTTGTTGCCCCTGCCTCCCGTCTCTCCTGCCTTACACCTTCCTGTACACTGTGGTTATCCTACAGAAACACAGACTTGGCTGTGTCAGTATGCTTGTGAAATACTCAAAACTAACTGAAAAATGCGGAGAATAATCTAGCAGACACCCCTATACTTATCATGCTGATGTGACAAATACAGTTTTCAAGATCTACTTCAAATCATTTTGTCAAGTAAATCACATATTATGGGTACATTTGAAATCCTCTCCTTTTCTATTACCCTTCGTCCCTCCTAAAGTTGGTGTATATCCTTTCTATCTATATATTACTTGTGGTCTTAAGATTTATGTTAATTGTGCTACATAGTTGCTTTTTTGGTTCAGATTTTGGTTTTGAAGCTTATCTATGTGGACACAGGTAAATCCAGTATAACTGCTCTCAACCTGACATGGGGGAAAGGGAGCTTGTTAAAACACAGATTGCTGGTTCCCACTGCCAGAATTTCGGATTCAGTGGATCTTGAGTGGGGTCTGCGAATTTACATTTTAATAAGTTTCCAGGTGATGCTGATTCTGCTATTCCTGAACAACATTTTGAGAAAAATTGCTCTAGTATGCTTATTTTAATAGGGGCATGCCATGCCTTTTTATGATACTACCACAGTGCATGTAATCATTGTCCTGTTGATAAACATTTTGTACATTGCCAAATTTTTGCAATTACAAATAAAGCTACATTAAAAATCCTTGTACATGTTTACTTGAACATATGAAAATAGTGCCCCTAGAACATACTCTTAGGAACGGAATTGCTAGGTCCAGTGGAATGTGAATACTAAACCTTAGTAGCTCTTTACACATTTCTCTCAATCTGGTTGTACAAATAAACTCCTACATGCCCACTGGCAGTTTATGGAAGCACTTATTGCTCTGCATTTTCCCCCTCCCTTAGTATCTTTGGAACCTTAGATTTTTCCACAGTAAAATGGCCATAAGATGAGGCAGCCTTGCCACGTTCCTCAGTGTTCCTGATTCATGCTGAGGTGGAGCATCTTCCTTATGGCCAGTGGTTATTCAGGTTACCTCTTCTGTGCATTGCCTAGTTCTGTCCTTCCTCAATGTTTTCTTGGGTCTTTTTTGAATTCTCTATTGATTTCTAGAATTTTTATTCATTTTGGATACTAATCTTTTATCAGTGGTGTCTTTTTCCAGTTTGTGTCTTGTCTTCATTTGCGTTGTAGTTTGTCTAAACATGAAGATGCTTTAAATAGAATGGGGACAAATATATCAGTTCTTTTTTTTCATGAACTTGTAAAATAAAGCCTTCCCTATGCTAACATTATAAAACATCCTCCTATATTTCTCTCTTAAATGTTAACACTTTGCTTTTCACATATTGGTCTCATGTATATAGGACTCTATCCTTTCCTACTAATATAGAATGCTATATCTGTCGTACACCAAGACGTCATATCTATGTAGGGCTTCTGTTCCAGCCCATTGATCTATTATGTGTTCCTTATTCCAAGATGTCACTGTTTTAGTTACTACTGTTATTATAACACTTTTTGTTGGTTTTTATCATCCCAGAGCCCTGGGCTTCATTGCCACTTATTTGGGTGAAGTTTTGTAAACTCCTTTTCCAAGTGTCTCTTCCAGGGTCATGGTTTATGCACAGATTCTCAGATCTAGCTTTCTGCCTCTTGCAGACCCTAAAACACGTGTCTAGTATTAGCAAGCATGCTCAGCTCCATCCTTCAGCCCTGACAGCAAGGTCTAGGGCCAGGACCCTAGGCTGGCGCGGAGTCAGCTGGGGTTCTCACCACGCCGGGTTGGCCTTCCCTCTGCTTTCCAACCCCTGGAGTTTCCCATCAGCCTGCCTTCTTCTGTCTTTGTGATCTCTCTCTGTCTGTCCTCTCTGTCTCTCTTTTCTGGAGCAGGAAGAGGAGCTCTTCTCAGTTCAGTCAGCTGTGTTGCCAAGAAGTCCTTCTCTGCTTGTTAAAAAATTCTGATGTGTTATTTTTGTCATGTAAAAGTTATTCAGATTTCTTTTGCACGGCATTTGAAGTCCTTTGTAATCTGACTTAGAATTAGTGTGGTGTTCCAGCCTAGTCCTTCACTTGCCCCATCACCCTCCCGTTTACCACATTGGGTAAGTTTAAGTTACGTCTTCTCTCCTTTCAGTATCGAAAAGCTGTTCGTTCCTCTGAGTTCAGCTCTGTCAACATTTATGTTGTAGGTATTTTTCCACTTAATTTACTTTTAGATAATTGTAAATATAATTTGACTTTCTCTGTTGACCAAAGGTTAAAAGGCTTTTATATTCAAATGGTTAAAATACTAAACTATCTTCCTGTTGCTTGGTTATACTTTTATTGGATTATTATTATTTATTTTATTTTATTTTTTTGAGACAGAGTCTCACTCTGTCGCCCAGGCTGGAGGGCAATGGCGTGATCTTGGCTCACTGCAAGCTCCGCCTCCCGGGTTCACAGCATTCTCCTGCCTCAGCTTCCCAAGTAGCTGGGACTATAGGCGCCCACCACCATGCCCAGCTACTTTTTTGTATTTTTAGTAGAGATGGGGTTTCACCATGTTAGCCAGGATGGTCTCGATCTCCTGACCTCGTGATCTGCCTGTCTCAGCCTCCCAAAGTGCTGGAATTACAGGTGTGAGCCACCGCACCCGGCTTGGATTATGTTTTTAATTATGTTATGATGGGCTGTAATTTTCCTACGTTTTGGAATTTTATTCAAGCTTTCTATGTAGTCAAATCATTCAAATATGAATGTTTCATTGAAATGAAGGAATATAGGCTGGGCACGGTGGCTCATGCCTGTAATCCTGGCAGGAAGCTGAGGCAGGAGAATTGCTTGAATCCGGGAGGTGGAGGTTGCAGTGAGCCAAGATTGTGCCACTGCACTCCAGCCTGGGCGACAAGAGCAAAACTGAAAAAACAACCCCCCTGCCAACCAAAAAAAAAAAAAAGGAAATGAAGACATATATACTATTTTCTATAAGGTGCCAAATTTGCCATTGAGGAATAGTAATACATGATCCATAGTTATTAATACATAAATTTGATACTTCAAAAAAAGTCCACCAAATATAATACAAGATATTATATTTCATTTTAATATCAAGAAATATAATATACAAACTATTTCTGTGTTTAGATCCTTTAACTTTAAAATATAGTTTGCCAAATAAATATAAAATTAAGTAACACAGAATATTGTTCTGGAAATACTGGGTTGGGGATCCAGAGACACTGGTTCTGCTGGATTTATCCCAAACTGGTTGTGGATAAAATTGAGGTTTCATTTAGACTCTTCAGTATCTTGTGTATTTGTGAAATGAGGACATAGGATTTGATCATCACCCAAGTATTTTCCAATTCTATATAATGCTGGATCACACTTTTCCTGAGAATGTGTGTGTTATTTTAACTTTAAAGTCAGTTTTCCATTTTATGTGATCATCTCATTTATAATTTTAAATGAAAATATTAATGATGAGAAATGAGCCATAATGAAATTATAATTATTCAACTAAAAGAAATATTATTAGGCATGATAATTTGCTTTAGACATATCGCATGAATATTTCCCCATTGGAATGCTGCCCTTTAGTGAGGCCCACCCACACCTTGCTTCCTCTCAAGCAGTAGTGTTCAGCCAGGCAAGGGCTCACACCTGTAGTCCCAGCATTTTGGGGAAATGGCCTGAGCCCAGGAGTTACAGACCAGCCTGGGCAAGATACTGAGACCTCTTCTTTATAAAAAATTTAAAAAGTAGCTGTGTGTGCTGGTGCACACCTTTGGTCTCAGCCGCTTCAGAGGCTGAGGCAGGAGGGTCACTGGAGCCCTGGAGGTCAAGGTCGCGGTGAGACGTGATCACACCACTGGACTCCAGCATGGGCAAGAGAGAGACCCTGTCTCTAAATAAATAAATAAATAAGGGGGTGGGGTGGGATGCCTTTCATCAATTTCAGTATCTGAAATATCCTCATGATCATGTTTGCTTAATTTGAGGAACCGCACATATATTTTAAGAGATCTTTTAAGATGTTATGTAACAAACAAAATGGTGCATTTTGCCCTGGTCTTCCTCTTTGCCATTCTTCTTTCTAGATAGATGACCCATTAAAAGAATGTTTAAAATTACTTCATTCCTCTTTTTCCTACATTGCATCAATATATCACGTGTCTCCTTCTCCAGACAAGTGGAGCCTGGAGAGGTTTGCTGCACATTTATCTGTGTGGCCTAGGGGTGAATACTTGGTGTGAGCTGTCACTTTGTTTCCTATCTTCAAGGGTGCCACTCCAACAAGGCGACCAGTGCCCCAGCAATTCTATTAATGTAAGTCTTGGTTCTGTCCTCTGACATCATTTTGAGATGGCCTGCAGTGTCCTCAATCTTGAGCTTCCATGTAAACATATTCCAGATTCACAGGTTAGAGTTTTAGGAGCATGGCCAGGCACAATGGCTCACACCTGTAAAATCCCACCACTTTGAGGGGCTGAGGAGGGTGAATCACTCGAGGTCAGAAGTTTGAGGAGACCAGCCTGGCCAATGTGGGGAAACTTCGTCTCTACTAATTTTATACATACATACATATATATGTAAAATTAGCCAGGCTGGTGTCACGTGCCTGTAATTCCAGATACTCAGGAGGCTGAGGCACGAGAATCATTTGAACCGGGGAGGTGGAGGTTGCAGTGAGCTGAGATTACACCACTGCATTCCAACTTGGGTGACGGAGTGAAACTGTGTCTCAAAAAAAGCAGGGGTGGTTTAGAAGCATATTGAGGTTTAAAGATATGAATTTCATGAGGCCTGGCCTGAAGTGAAAATACTACTATATTTGCATTTTTCCCTATCAACTCTCACTGATCCGAACTCCACTCATTTAGAATATATATTTTGGAACTGGGGAAGAGGGATATTAAAACACCTATTATTATTATTATTATTATAATAAATAGAACCTCACTGCGTTGCCCAGGCTGGACTGCAGAGGTGTGACTATAGTTTGAACTCCTGGATTCAAGCATTCCTCTTGCCCCAGGCTCCCTGAGTTCCTGGTACTACAGGCATGCACCACCATGCCTGGCTAGTGTTTTGTAAAGATTGGGTCTGGCTACACTGCCCAGGCTGGTCTCAAACTTGTGTCCTCAAGCAGTCCTTCTGCCTTAGCCTCCCAAAGTGTTGGGATTACAGGCATGAGTCGCTGCACCCAACCTAAAACGTCTTTATTATATAAAGTAATAAAGTTAATAGTATTTAAGAAATAATATTAAATATACCCAGAGAAACATAGTTTCTGAAGTACATTTAAGGCCCTTCTTTCAATACATTCAAGTTATTTACAGACCGTGTATCAATTATATATTGTGTATTAATTAAGAAAAAGATAAGACTTAACTAGCCAATCTATTTGTTAGCATGGCTTATTTAGTTCTCTACATCTGAAAGCACTGAAGCCATTGTAAGAAAAGAGACTCTACTGATTTAGGTAATTCTTCTATGACTGAAATTACTAAGGTTCACAGCCTATGAAAATCTGTTATCTGTTGAGGATACTCATTCCCTCCATCTTCCTGAGAGACGGAGTTAGCTCCAACACATAGATGTGCAGTAAGAATGGCTGTTTGGGCCGGGCGCGGTGGCTCACGCCTATAATCCCAGCACTTTGGGAGGCCGAGGCGGGCAGATCGCTTGAGGTCAGAAGTTCGAGACCAGCCTGGCCAACATAGTGAAACCCCAAAACATTTAGCCGGGCATGGTGGCAGGCACCTGTGATCCCAGCTACTCGGGAGGCTGAGGCAGGAGAATCCCTTGAACCCGAGAGGTGGAGGTTGCAGTGAGCTGAGATCGTGCCACTGCACTCCAGCCTGAGCAGCAGCATGAGACTCTGTCTCAAAAAAAAAAAAAAAAGAATGGCTGTTTGATGTGATGGGAGGGGATGTGCTCCTGAGCTGAGGAGGGCAGGGTAGAGATGACAGGAACCCACCTCAGCTATTGTGACAGCTATGAGCCATTGGATGGCTTTCCAATTGTCATGCCTAAATCCTTGTTCTAAATAGCATCCTTAACTAGGAAAGAAAATAAGTGGTTGGTTTATTAATTCAGATACTGTCTATAGATATACTGTCAAGGCAATCTTTTTTTTTGTAAGTTTTTTTTTTATTAAAACCTTTTGAAAAAGATTATGTATTTGACACTGCATACATTGTATCAGCGACCTGTCATAAGTAGTATGAAATTAAGATATAGAAAGTCTCCCTAAGCAAACAAATAATGTTTTTAAATGCCAACTGTAACTGTTCCTCTGGGCTAGAGACACATTAGAGCTTTGTCACTTTTAGAAAATGTCACATAGCCACAGAGCTAAGGAATGCTTTGGACAACTACATGAGCTAATGCCAGGAATTGCACAAAAAGATTAATTTTCCAAAAGTCTTTCAACCTTTGACAACAGACAACAGTGTCTGGGTCTCCTGAATTCCAGTTAATTGTCTGTTCTCTGTCATAGTTACCCCAGTCTCCACATTTATTCAGTCATCAGTAAATGTGTATTGGGTGCCTACAATTTGCTGGGTACCATGCTAGGCACTGGGCATACAGGTAAGAATATCATATGGCCTGCCAGAGTCTAGTGGACAAGAGGGATAAATAAACAGATTTGAAGAGGAACGGCAAATGCTATGACAAAGGAAAGCCCAGGATGCTGTGGGTACCCAGAGGATGAACAGCTGCTCTAGATTTGAATAATATGAAAGACTTACCAGGACACAGAGTTGCCTCAGGTAAGTCATTAAGGTCATATAGGAGTTAGGAGAGAGAAGAAAACTATTCCTTGTAGAGACAAGATTTATAGAGGCATAGAGGGTGTGAAAGAAGACGGCAGGAATAAAGGGTGGAAGTAGGGGCATGATGAGAGATAAGACAGGGAAACAGGGAGGCCAAATCAGGAAAGAACTTAAGTATCCCGCAGAAGACCTGGACTTATTCCCAGAGACAACAGGGAGCTGTTGAAGTCTTTTTAAGTTGAACACATTAGAATCTAATTTCTCTTTGGCAGTAACACAAACATGTTGCTGAAATGATTAAAATATTTGTTTAATAAATGGATGAACAAATAAGAATGAACATGCTTGTTTTTTTCAGTCATACCTAGACAGTGATCATTTTCCGTAGCATCTTGCCCATATATTGAGGATAAATAATACAACAGCAGTTAATGGCTACTGTTCTCAACAATAACCCAGTTCTCATAAACATCATTTTACCTTACAGAATAATACAATTTCTTTCTCATTTTCACATTATTACATGTCATTTACTGTAATACTTTCATGGACACCCTTTTAGGTTTTTTGACACTTATTTCCAGGATTCAGTCACTTAAAGGCAGTAGTTTATGGACTGTTCTAAAAGGAAGCCTGACCAACATGGAGAAACCCCATCTATACTAAAAATACAAAATTAGCCAGGCGTGGTGGCGCATGCCTGTAATCCCAGCTACTCAGGAGGCTGAGGCAGGAGAATTGCTTGAACCCAGGAGGTGGAGGTTGCAGTGAGCTGAGATCGTGCCATTGCACTCCAGCCTGGGCAACAAGAGTGAAACTCCATCTCAAAAAAAAAAAAAGAAAGGAAATTAAAAAAAAAAAGATTCTGCTGGAAGAGATAGTTACATAGACTAGATAGACATCAAATTTTGAGTGTTGCCTGTGTCAGGAAGGACAGGACAAAGCTCCGTTCTTCAGGGAGCTTACAATTTATAGAGTTGGGTATAAGGATAAAATGCATAGAAGACTTGTACACAACAGACTGAACACCAGGTAGAGTCAAGTAAGTAACAATAAGCACAAACCCCTTGTTCTGAGGGTTCAAAGGTGGAACTGAACACAATTGGTTTAAGAGATCTCATCAATATAAAGAATGTATACATTCTTTTTATGTTGTTTTCTATGTAAATGGTGTTTTATTTCCTTTTTTAAATAGACATATAACAATTGTACTTATTTATGGGTACATGTGATATTTTGTTACATGCATACAACGTGTAAGGGCCAAATCAGGGTATTTAGAATATCCACCACTTCAAACATTTACAATTTCTTTGTGTTGGGAACATTTCAAATCTTTTCTTCTAGCTATTTTGAAATATACAATAAATGATTATTAACTATAGGAACTCTACCGTGCTATTGAAAACTAGAACATATTCCTTCTGTCTGTACTCACTTCCATTAACCAACCTGTCTTCCTCCTCCCTACTTATGCTTTTCACAGAAGATGGAATACTGTGTACATTTGGATGTGTTTTTCAAATTGTGTCATTCGCATGGCATGTGAGACGTGGAGGTGCCTAGACTCAGCAAAGACACGACTCAACATTGCAGAGCTTTATTCAGGCACAACAGATATTCATGGCCTCCCTCTGCTGCACAAAACAAGCACCTCTGCAAAATGATTCTAAGTATTTTGGATTAATGAAAATGCAGCACAAAGAACATTTGAGTCCAACAGTGCAGAACCATAGTTCTTCTGTAAAAATTGTACAGCCAATTTGCTCATATGTAAAGGCATGGCAATTTATCTCTGGGCTCACACTTTGACAATCACAATTTGGAGAATTACATTTTTCTAGACTTCTGATAGTTTATGTAATCTTTAGTTCTTTTACCTATTTCTGGAAGTGTAGTTAAGTGTTTTGTTAAAGTTAGTTACTTAAAATAAGTTATTTTTCTTTGACTACTTGCCAAGTTTAAATTCACTGAATATTCACTGAGCGTCTACTATGCACAAAGCAGCGACAGTATTGTGAAATTTATTATAGTCAAATTACATGGGGCACAAAGGGAGGTTAATGGTCATGCCACACCCTATAAAGGAGATTTCCATTGGCTGAAGAGCTGATATATGAACTGAGTTAAAAGGAAAAGTGAGGCTGATTCAGAATTTATACGATTAGCCATTACAACATCACTAAAATAAACGTTAAAATGTACTGTTACATGTACAATAAAAATATGTATTTATAAGTTATTTCCCATTGGATTCCACCTAAAGGAGGTTTTGAAACATGGCAGGCTCTTTCTTCATTATAAGGTGATTTTGCTGTAAACCAAGACAGTGGCAGATAGACATTCAAATACAAGTGTAGCCTTGAAGGAATAAACAACGTGGAAAATGGACTTATAGTTACAAGTATTTCATATACATAATCATGGCTACAATTTGTCAATTGCTTCTAAGTGTCTAATTTTCTACTGGGCATTTATTATGTGTAATTTAATCTTCACCACAGCTTTATCACATAGATATCATGGTTTCCATTTTTAGAAGGAGAAAAGCCAAGGCTTAAATGGAAAATAGCACACCCAGGATCATTGAGAGGAGCCAGAATTTGCACCCATGTGTATGAGCCCCTCCTATTCTGTGTGCATTTAAGGAGAGAGAGAGATCTGAGATTTGTTTCATCGGAGACATTTATTGTCTACTGAGGAGTCAACTTTTCTAAATGAATCTAAGTTTATATATTTGGTATTTGGGAAAAGAAGGACTTTTTTTCCATGTAAGAAGTAAACCAAGTTTCATTTTAGCCCTGACAGTGATAAAGAGTTAGGTGTATATCCAGCTGCTTGAGTGGGCATATTATTGTCACAAAATACATGCTCATATTATGTAAAATCCATTGCAAAGAATGTAGAAGTTACTCATGCAAGCAAGTATAAATTAACTTTTCTACCAGCAGAATTCTCTACAATCTATCATTTTAATCTATACTGTTGACACTTAAAAAAAATTTTTTAAGGGTCCTCACCCATGTTAAGAGAGTGTGAATCAGGTGAGGAACTTTCAGAGAACTCCTGAGTTTGTACCTATTTCAACAATTATCTTTGTTATTGGGAATCCTTGGTGAAAAATCATATAAATTATATCCTGACTAGCCCTAACCTAAATAAGTAGTGCCCCTAATTAACTAGTGTCTCTTGCCTTTCCTTTTTCAGAGAAAACAGGTTGATATGAGAGATCAGCTTTAAAATGCAGTATTCAGGGTATGTCCTGAGAGGGAGGGGGTAGGTGCAATTCCCTGTGCCTGTAGTGCTGCTGGAAGCCAAGGGCCTGGCCCTTCCTGCAGAGCACCTGGTCCTCAGCCCTCTGTGAGTGGAGAGGGGAATGAGAAAGCTGAAAGATGATTAGCTGCTTTTCTTTTTCTTTCTCTTTGAGACAGAGTCTTGCTCTGTCGCCCAGGCGAGAGTGCAGTGGCACGATCTCAGCTCACTGCAAGCTCCGCCTCCCGGGTTCACGCCACTCTCCTGCCTCAGCCTCCTGAGTAGCTGGGATTACAGGCTTGAGCCACCACGCCTGACCTGTTTTTTGTTTGTTTGGTTGGTTGGTTGGTTTTTTTTTTTTCCCAGAGGCTTGCTTCATTGCCCAGGATAGAGTGTGGTGGTGCAATCATAGCTCATGTAATCTTGAACTCATGGGCTCAGGTGGTTCTCCCACCTAAGCCTCTCTAATAGCTAGGACTACAGGTGTGTGTGACCATGCCTGGCTAATTTTTATTTTATTTTATTTTATTTTTTGTAGAGGCAAGGTCTCACTATGTTGCCCAGGCTGATATTGAGCTCCTAGTCTCCAGCCATCCTCTCACTTCTGCCTCCCAAAGTGCTGGGACTGCAAGTGTGAGCCACCATGCCCTGCCACACCTTCCATTTACTCAATATTTTTTACTCTGCTAAGCATTTTACATGCATCATCTCATATAATTATAATAAGAGTTTTATGAGGTACTAAACAAGGCCAGTTTTCATATTAGGAAAAGAGCAACATCACAAAATTATTAAGTGGCCCAGACAAAATTGAACTATCTGTCTGTCTAAACACTAGTGTTCAACCATCATATCAGATATTGTCTCCTAGCCATGGTGGCCACCCATACTAGGTAGCTGTCTAGGGCCTCAAGTTAGTTTCAGTTGAAACATTTTGACTGGTAGAATTTATATTGTACCTGGAAACCAGGAAGAATTAATTTTTTTTTTCCCCTGAGACTGAGTCTCGCTCTATTGCCCAGGTTGGAATGCAATTATGCGATCTCAGCTCACTGCAACCTCCGCCTCTACGGTTCAAGCGATTCTCCTGCCTCAGCCTCCTGAGTAGCTGGGATCACAGGCACTTGCCACCATGCCTGACTATTTTTGTATTTTTAGTATAGACGGGGTTTCACCATGTTGGCCAGGCTGGTCTCAAACTCCTGACCTCAAGTGATCCACCCGCCTCAGCCTTCCAAAGTGCTGTGAGCCACCGTGCCTGGCTGCATTAAAGGTTTATATAGAAAAAGATGGCATAGTGAAGTGTATGTGGGAGGGGACTAGATCATATGTGAATGAATGTATGGAAAGAAAGGGCAGGAGTTGGTGACCCCGGAGGGGCTGTGTCACAGGCTGTCCAGGTGTGGGATGGTGAGAGCCTGGCGGGGAGGCTGGAGGCACAGTGGAGATGTGTCTGGGAAGCACCTGTGGACATCAGTGATGGTACTCAGTGCCGTCAGGGAAAGACGAACCACACTTGGCAGCAGTGTTTTAAAATTGAGTGACAGTGAGAAAGAAAGATGACGCTGGCAGAGAATCTGCAAGGGCTCGTGGCTCTGAGGACCAAGATGATGCTTGCTCTTTAGGTGTGACACTGAGGTCTGGCTTTGAAGTGTGTGTACCAGGTGGCTCACACAGCACAGTGGAGCCAAGACAGTCAGGGGGCTGGGGTGTTGGCTTGGTGAGGTCTGGCTTTGAAGTGTGTGTGCCAGGTGGGTCACACAGCACAGTGGAGCTGAGACAGTCAGGGGGCTGGGGTGTCGGCTTGGACATCAGAAAAGAGTGGAAAACAATGGTTCCCCGAGCTCTTCGCATTCAGGTCTCACCTCCCTCCCCCAGCCACTGGTTCACTGTGTCATTTGGGCACAACCTAACATCATTCCAAAATATTTGAGACTGAAATAAAAAGACCAAAAAGTGCCGTACAGATCAGAAAGCTTGAGGTTTCTTGATGGGCTTAAATTTTAATTCTCTGATGAAACACTGATTTTATATACTTAGGACTTTTTGGAACACGATATGGTATTAAGTAATTTAAATAAGTAAGAAGTATGGTTTTTATATTTAAGTCCTTCTCAAATAATTATTTGAATAAGTTTTTTCATAGTAAGAGCTGAAAGAAGAAAGTTTATATATGAGGCTTTCAGTTCACCAAGTACTCTACCCAAATAGCTCTATTGTATGATGTCTCTTCACTGACTGTCTTTTAATGTGGATATCAAAATCCACCATGAAAATGATGTTTTCCTTCAATGACATTGAAATATCTTACTGTAATCAATGGTTTTGGTTTTCAGTTTGGTATCATTCTTTTTGGCTTTGTCATCATTTCCTTGGAGGGAGAGGTTAAGTACTTGTTAGCTACTGTGTTCTGGTCTAGATTCTCTTAGGTTTAGAGTGGAGCCAGGGTTCTGTTAGCTTAGTCCCTGGTACGGCATAGGCAAGATACCGACTTCTCTTGGTTCTACAGCTATGAAAAAATGAGAGAGATTTTCTCAGCAGGGTCACCTGGATTTTTAGTTAATAATAACACAGTATCTACTGTGCATTCCATGCCAACTTTACATTCACTATCTCCCTTAAACCACACAGTGATCCTATGAGATCCTCACAATTATAATCCCTATTTAAGAGGTTTATTCAAGGCTCCATCCCACAGATGTCTGATCATATATACAAGCAGCTTTGTTATAGGGATTTCCTTCTGCAATTGTGGGGGCTGGTCAAGCAGTCTTTATAAGGCTGTTGTCTCACATTGGATGCTGGAGCTTGAAGTTCACATGGCAGGCTCTGGAGAAAAGAAGTTTGATATGGAGTGTGGCAGAGCAAGAAAATCTCAACCCTGATGCTGGAACTTGTGTCACTGTTTTTGCCTCTGGCCTTGCTGGGGTCTTGCAGAAGCCAGGGTTCCCCACCAGGGTGCTGAACAAGCACACCTGGCCCTGGGTCAGAGATACTGAGGGAAGGCCAGGGGACACAGCACAGCTGCAGGCCCAGCTGTTGCTTGATGCCAATGCCCAGGCTGTAGATGGCAACAGCCTGTGTAAGCTGCAGAATGAAGGGTGGCTGCTTCAGCCCGCCTTCCAGATCCCACCTGAGAACCTCTGTTATTTATGGTGCACCCCTGTGGGATACATGGAGAGAATGGGATTCTGGGAAATGTAGTCCAGACAGCCACGGTGGCACATTGCAGCATCTCCACAACGAGGCAGGAAAGACAAAACGGATGGACAGTAACATTAAGGAGGGGATTGGGTAAAGGCCATGTGATCATCCTTCATGCCATTCAGTCACCACATTGCAGAGCGGGAAGAGGATTGAGTTTTCTCCCTCATCTCGAAAATGGGGAAGTCCAGTCAAAGCCTAGAAGGTTGATTTTCCTGAAGACACTGGGTGAGGCCAGCTGGTGAGAGGTGGAAAGCCCCTTCTTCTCCATCTTTATTTAGCTTCATTGAGATGGTGTGGGGTTATCAGTGGATAATCCAGGCTCTGTGTGTACCAGGGCTTCCTTATGGAAGGAGTGCTCATGCATGGATGCTTTCATCAAAGGATGAAATAACACAATTCTTATTTTCTTATCACCAGCTTCAGTACGCAAATTCCAAAAAACTTTCAGTATTCCCCATTTATCTTCTTCAGTGCTCATATTTCTTGAGTCTGTCTTCTTAGTTATAAGCTGATTATTCTTCTCTTTGAAATATGTAGTTTCTTAGACCCAAGAGATAAATCTTTTTATATCTAAAATATGAACCTCTTCTCTGAGTACCTTATAGTCACCTGATAACTATTTGTGGAATTAAGTACTGCTGATGGCATTGCTGAGTGTCCTTGACTCATGCCTGCCTGATTGTCATTCTTCTTGTAACCAACCGCATCTGAAAAGTTCTTTCAAGTCCATAATATCCCTCTTTGCCTCTACAAACCCAGCAATGTTTCCTTTTACTGTCTGCAACCTTTGGCCTTCAGGAAAGATAAAGGGAGAAGTCACTTTTGGTCCTTCTTCTTTGCAATTCTCCCTTTTCCATTTTAAATTGCCTCTCTCTGGGATGGTGGTTCTGAGAAGTAGCTGCAGCAGGTTGGAGATAGAAATGTCCATTGATTTTTATCCTGCTGGCTGAACAAGGGAAGTAAGAGATAGGCTGGTATAAAACAACCCTGGAAGAGGAGATTTCATGTTTCCTGCATGAGCACCTTTCTCCTCCCTTGGGTACGGGAGGGGGCAGGAAACAGAAGACCATGCTATGTGCATGCGACACGTTCTGCTGCTGCTGCTGCTTTTTTTTTTTTTTTTTTTTTTCAAGATAGAGTCTTGATCTGTCATCCAGGCTGGAGTACAGTGACGTGATCTTGGCTCACTGCAACCTCCATCTCCTGGGTTCAAGTGATTCTCCTGCCTCAGCCTCCTGAGTAGCTGGGATTACAGGCATGAGCCACAGCACACAGCCCCACATCTGGCTAATTTTTGTACTTTTTAGTAGAGATGGGGTTTCACCATGTTGGCTATGCCAGGCTGGTCTCAAGCTCCTGACCTCAGGCAATCCACCTGCCTCGGCCTCCCAAAGTGCTGGGATTACACACGTGAACCACTACACCCAGCCATTCTTCTGCTTCTTGACTTTCAGGTGTGTGAGACCAGACAGGACATTTCTTTCTTTCCTCGATAAAGAGCCTCAGCCCAGGGATGGGACCTGAGAGATAAGAGAGGTGGCTCTCAGCACAATCCAAGCTCTGCTCCCCAAGGCACTGCTGTGGAGCTCAGCCTGCACTGAACCACTGGAAGCTTCATGCAACCCAAGCTCTTCTGCTTCTTGGATGAGCCAAGGGGATAAGAACCAGGGACTTTTGGGCGTGGCTCCAGGTCTTGATAACATGCCAGTGGCTAGAACACTCCTGAGTAAAAGTATCCAGTCAGCAGATCACGTGTTCACCGGGAAATCAACTACTATTAATAACGGTTGGCATACAGTTTGCCAAGATACCCAGAGTAAGTGCCGTGGTGCCCCTGTTGTCTCTCTGGGCCATCTGGATTTCTAGGTGTGATGGTGGCAGACATGCCTCAGGTGCAGAGGAAATGGAGATGAGATGGTCCTACTTCTGAACTTGGCCTCTTGCTCTCTTGCCCCAGGTCTGAAGTTCTTTTGGTCTCCTCTTCTATACTTCTGGAAGCTCCCACTAGTCTCTTACCGTGCTGGCATGAACTAAAAGCCTGACACCTAAATGACTAATACGATAAAAGATTCGCCTGTAAGGCCACAGTGACAAATGTCACCTAAAGATAAAGGGGAAATAATTTGCATCGAAGGGTGCCCTTGCAGGAGTGAGGTCTTGGAGAATTCATTGCCTGTAACCCCTTTTAGTGTTTAAGCTTTGTCTTAACCTGAATCCCCCCAAAAAAGCAGCACCCGTGGCAAAGGTTTCCTTGCAGATATTTTACCTTGTCAAATGATCCCAAGGACAGCAGTGGAGGCTTTGGAGAGTGGCCAGGAAAGTCAGTCCAATTGTGACCCTAACCTCACTGATTGTGTAGCTGGTCACCTAAACGAGCTTCCTGGCCTCGACCCTGCTGCGGACCTTCCAAGGAGCTGTGACAAATGGGCCTCAAAGTCATCTGCCCAAAAGACTGGTTCTCCCTAGTCAAGCCTGACCCCGTGGGTCAGCTGCCATGCTCCCCCAGGCTTGTGTATGAGCCGGATGGCTAAGTGAGTCTCCAGGCATCCCACCAGCTGGCAGCATATGAGGCATATGAGGGCGGAAAGTGAGTGAGCCATGGCAACTGCAGTCAGGTGCTGTCCGGGCACAGCTGCAGGCAGTGACTGGAGCACGAAGGTGGGCTAAAGGTTGTAGGGTGACATCATCATGGACACCTGGTGCCTCACCTCTGTCTGGGCCCTGGAGACCCAATGAAACATGGTGATCTCAGGTTTTCCTTTATTGTGTTTTCAAAATGCTTCTTATGCTGAGCAATTTGTTGTTTACACCCTACACCAAATTGGTCCCTGGTGTCATCCTTGGTTGGTTGGTTTTTTTTTTTTTTCTTTCTTTCTTTTTTTTTAAGCCAGTCTCATTCTGTTGCCCAGGCTGGAGTAGTACTGTGGTGCAATCTTAGCTCACTGCAGCCTCCATCTCCTGGGTTCAAATGAGTCTTGTGCCTCAGCCTCCCTAGCAGCTGGGACTACAGGCATGCATCACGAGACTTGGCTGTTTGGTTTTTTTTTTGTTTTTGAGATGGAATTTCACTCTTACCACCCAGCCTGGAGTGCAATGCTGCAATCTCAGCTCACTGCAACCCCTACCTCCCAGGTTCAAGCAATTCTCCTGCTTCAGCCTCCACGCCTAGCTAATTTTTGTATTTTTGGTAAAGACCAGGTTTCACCATGTTGGCCAGGGTGGCCTCGAACTTCTGGCCTCAAGTGATCCAGCCTCCTCAGCCTCCCAAAGGGCTGGAATTACAGGCACGAGCCACCGCACCCAGCCCCTGGTGCCATCCTTGTGATGGGTCCAGTGTGAGGGCAGTGCTGAGGTCTGGATGCTGCTCTCAATGCTTGTCCTGAGCCATCCGTCTTTCCATTTAAACTTTATAGGCATTGCGAGTGTGGATACGTGAAAGTTGTCCATTCACGAAATGTGATTATGGTTGCATTTTTCTTAGTGAATATAGACCAGCTTCCATTCTGGCTTAGTCTATTATTATAATCTTTTATTAGAAATATCAAATAAGCATGAAATTCTTTTTGTTTTCTCAAAGAAAAAAAGGTAGAATATCTTGGTTTAGAGTCTTAAAGGGATTACAGGAAACCCAACGCGAAAAATTCCTGGATTCTAGAATTGTCATCATCTTCATTTTCTGATCTATTAGTGAGTGTTATTTTTGGTTTCACTGACTAGGAAAATAGAGATGATTGTATTCATGATCTTATATATATCAAAACAAATTTAAAGGTATAACACTTAGTGAAATGTTTATTTCTTCTGTGAAGTTAAATGTTGGTTTAGAAGTACATAAATGTTTGCTTAATATTTCACAAAAGGGTAGACTTTGAAAAGAAAAAGCACACTTCCCCCCCACCCCCACAAATGATTGAATTTCTTTTTCATCATGAGGCAATAACTCAGAAAGTAGTCAGGGGGCAGAGGCTCTTGCAGGTAGTGTTTGAAGTCCTTTTCTCTTCCCTCTTTGTGAAAAACTGTCACATTGCTCCCAAGGACTCTGCAGGGAGCCATGAGAGAGTACGATGTCACTGTCACTATGGCAAGGACGTCCCATCTCTACAATGGGACAATATTTAGTTGCTTTGAGGATGCAAAATGATTTGCATCTGATCTCATGCCAGTGTTTTCTTGCTTTAAAAAGAAACAAGGATTTAAGGTATAAAGACACTTCTTAGAAATTTACCCCAAGGAAACTGGGGATAATGAGGAGGGGTTGTGACCCTAGAACATAGAGAAAAGTTACTGGAAGCAAAGAGACTGTGATCTGTAGCAAGGTGGAGATGGCCAGAGTCGGGTGTTTGTGAGTGCCTGGACAGCACGTTTTTCAGGGACTGTGAAATCTGAGACACCACAAGGGTACAAAGTAGAAGGCAAATTGGAAATTATTTTTCTCCAAGTTGATCATCACCCGCGGGTGGGAAAGTTATTCCAGCATTGCTGCCCCCAACATACTTATGGCTCCTTTGAAATTTGAGGCTTGAGGTGTTTATTTCACAAGTAGCCCATGCTGGTGGGCAAAGTGCGGTTTTGCATAAAAATAGGGACTCAAAACCGAGATTGATTCATCAGCCATGATGAACTTTGTTTTGTTAAATTTAAACAAACCGGTCCAAACACACAATTTCTTTGTGGGATAGATTTTCTATCTTTCCTCAGTGCAGGCAGTTGAAAAATACAGAGTTTTAATATTCTGTACTGAATCCCTTCCTAATGTTTTACTTGGTGCACTTCCGAGATAAGTCTTCTTCTGTGAGACAAGCTAAATGTATGCTGCTTCGGCTCTTCATAGGTTGCTTTGGAGGAGGGCCAGCAGGAGAGTTCCAGAATATCATGGCATCCTTGATTGTTTCATAGAGATTAACTGAATTTTTGTGCATTGGAGTAAATTTGAACTTTGTTTAAGGTTTCTACCAATATATAGATTATTAGGTTGTTCTTTAAGATACTGCCTTATTTAGAATAGGTGACATTTACAATTTAGGAAAAAGGAAGAGGAAGGAAGGAAGGGTGAGCTCCTTCTCCCTGGACCCCTGCTCCTTTCTCCCTGTTAACTCCTATTCATCTTTCAGATTTCTGGAGTGGTGGCTTCATCCTGGACCTCCACAGACAGACCTAGACCCCAGGCTTCAGGAGCACCTTTACCCCCTTCTTAGTATCACCCATCAGAGTTGTAATTTCAGTTTGTATGATTATTAAATATTTGTCTTTCCTGCTAGAGTGTAAATTCCATGAGGGCAGGACCCTTTCATTGCTTGACTATGGATTCCTAATGCCCAAGAGCCTGGCAGGGGCTAGTGTCAATCACCAGCGCTATTTGTCCCTTGCTATGCATTGGGGCCTTTTCCAACACCACGTGGGTCTGCTTGCACTGTTCTCACACAAGCAGCCCTATGCAGTGAGCAGTATTGTTCTCATTTGTAGAGGAGGGAAGTGATACTCAGAGAGGCCGGTCACCCGTCCAGAGTGACAGAGGTAGTCAGTGGCTGTCTGGCCCCGCCACCTGTGTTCTTTATTATCTTGCTGGATAGCCTCTGAGGAAATGTGAGTAGAGAGGAGGAAAGGAGGAATGCTATTCAGCCTGAGCTCTGTTGATTTTGTGATGTGTGGCGCTGCAGCTGGAGGTGACCCACACCTTAGGGGATGTGGGGAAACCTCCTCAATGAAGAGTGGATTTGGGGAGACCATGCCTCCACACTGGTGGCACTTGCTTTTCAATAATCTTATTGTCATGGGACATATACGAGTAAAAATGGAAATTCCAAATAGGATGAGGCGTAGGGGCGTTTCCTGAATTTGACCTAAAACATGCATGCCTGGAGATTCTCATTGGTTTCGTAAAACAAAGAAAAGCAAAGAATTATTGGGAATATTCAGCTAAAAGTAACAGGAATTCTTTATTCTATAAACAGCCCTGTGATTTTTGTGGTGTTTAAACTTTGTAAACTCTGGATTTTATCAGGACAAATGAACAATTGCAGAACACTAATTCCTAAATATTAGTGAGTGTTTAACCCTCTCCCAAAAAATAAAAAAAGGAAATGGTGGATGTAGTGTCTGTTTTATACCTTGGGAGGTTGTCTAGGCAAAACTCTTCTTTTTGGTGTTAAAATACCCATTATTTTAATTTAATTATATTATTTTTTAAAAGTAGAGACGGCGGTCTCACTTTGTTGCTCAGGCTAGTCTGGAACTCTTGGCCTCAAGTGATCGTCCCACCTTGGCCTCCCAAAGTGTTGGGATTAGAGGCATGAGTCATTGTACTCAGCCAGGCATTTTTTATAAAACAGTTTTGCTAGGTTATTTGTTTGAGTGAGGTTTTCAAAAATATTTTAAAATATCAAATAATAGTTGGTTCTATGTTGAATTCTTCACTTAAAAAAAAATCTGGTCCATGAAATTCAAAGGCCTGGGAACCATTGATTGTTAAGAACTTAAATCTATTATGTTAGTGAAGCTTTTTTCCAGGAAGCCGTTGTGTAGATTTTATGAAATTCTTTGTTCACTTTTCCAGTTTTATGTGTGTTCATTTCCTCAGTAAAGAAAAGGAATTCATGAGAAAATCATAGAAAGTGATGACAGGCATCATAAAAAACCCCACCACAGATGTGTCCTGCACCGGTGCAGGCTCTCCTGGGGACAGAGGCTTATGCCTGGGAGATACACACAGCCTCAGAAAACCAGTCACTTGGCCTTCCTTCTCAAGGAACAAACTAGAATTGGTGTTTCTATCGCTACACAAAGTCTTGCCAGCCTGCGTTAGAGAATGAAAACGCAGAGGAAGGCTGTCTGGCAAAGTCAACTAACAACCACACCGTAAGGAAGCACCT
Source organism: Macaca thibetana thibetana (assembly GCF_024542745.1). Classification (NCBI taxonomy): domain Eukaryota; kingdom Metazoa; phylum Chordata; class Mammalia; order Primates; family Cercopithecidae; genus Macaca; species Macaca thibetana. Next base: position 160,582,826 of record NC_065581.1, on the reverse strand, counting down.
TCTGCAAAGCTGACGCCGGGAATAACCCTTTAGACACTGGTGGTCAAGGAGGTAGAGTTCATCTCTTACTCGGTTTTAAAGAATTAATCACACTTTCTAGACCTTCTTAGTAGGTGATTATGCATTTTTTTCCTTAAAATCCATCCTTCCTTCCTTCCTTCCTTCCTTCCTTCCTTCCTTCCTTCCTTCCTTCCTTCCTTCCTTCCTTCCTTCCTTCCTTCCTCCCTCCCTCCCTCCCTCCCTCCCTCCCTCCCTCCCTCCCTTCCTTCCTTTCACCCCTTCCCCTTCCCCTTCCTCTCTCTTTCTGTCTTTCTCTCTTTCTGATAGAGTCTCACTCTATTGCCCAGGCTGGAGTGCAATGGTGCGATCCTGACTCACTGCAACCTCTGCCTCCTGGATTCAAACATTTCTCCTGCCTCAGCCTCCTGAGTAGCTGTGATTACAGGCATGCACTACCATGCCCGGCCAATTTTTGTATTTTTAGTAGAGATGGGGTTTCACCATGTTGGTCAGGCTGGTCTTAAACTCCTGACCTCAGGTGATCCGCCCGCCTTGGCCTCCCAAAGTGCTGGGATTACAGGCAGGAGCCACCACGCCCAGCCAAAGTCTACTTTTATATGAGTGCTGTTGTGTTTATCTTGTGACATGCTCTATATAGTGTCTTACATGTAATGAAGCTTTTAAAATAACTTTTGGATATGCAGCCTTACAAAATAGTCTTTCTTGTTGGTAGAAATGTCAAGTAAAACAACCACCATTTGAAAAGGCATTTGATAATACCTATCAGAAATGTAAATGCGCATGTTCTCTGACCCAGAAACTTCACTTCTTACATTCGGTCTCTCACAAAAACATGAGCAAGTGTACAGTGGTACATATTCACAGATGCATTACTGTTAATTGTGAAAAACAGAGACAATTGGAATGTCCCCTCAAGGAAGAATGTTTACATAAATTATGACATGCACGTGGTGTGGTACACCATGACACCAAAAGAAAAAATTGTGGTAGAACTGTAGTTACTTTAATGGAAGGAGTTTTGTGATGCATTATTGAGTACAAATGGAATTGTAGAACTTTTTGTATGATACCATTTTTGCTTAAACAGCAGGTTAGACTGATAATGTGCATCATATGTATCAGTCATACATATTCATACATACGTACATATACATATGTATGAGTAGTAATGCAGCTTTAAGAGCCTGCAAAGTTGTACACCAAAGTATGAACAGCACTTTCCCCTGGAGAGTGGAATTAGGAAGGGGTTGGGTGGGGAGAGGAGTCACTTTCATTTTAAAAATGTATGCACTTTTCAAAAATAAACAATTCATTTTATAACTTAAGAAAAACAAAAGACTGAACTAAACCCCTCTTAATGTCAGATGTTAATTTGTTAGTGATTTGTGTGAATGCAACTTAATAGCCACTGACAGTCATTTGAAGTAAAACAGGCTTTGCATATGCGATAGAAGATTATGGTTCTTCAGGGTTTTCTAGCAAGCCTGTAGCTCCTTCAGGTTCTCCAGCCAGACTGAAGATGCAGTGGGTGAGATTCCGTTTCTGTCAGTGTGACTGTGGTTCCCTCGAATCTCAATCACCTGTATCTGCACACTCCAGTAGGCGACTAACTGAGATTGAACAGGTTGCTCCAAAGGGTAGTTAACTCAGATTAATGTGAACAGTTGTTGGGGTAAAGACAAGTGTAGTGGGTGTCCGTACAAAGCAGCTGTCTCCTTGGTGAGTTAAACCACATGTGGCGTCCCAGTACCCTGCTACTGCATCAAATTGAGTTACTAGTTCTGGAGACGAAGATAAATACCAGCGTGCAGGTGGGAGTCAAGTGCTAATTTACTATTTTGAGAAAAACCAGTCACATTTATTTTGGCTTTCTGCTGTAACATTTAAGTCTACTTCTGACCTCAAAGGAAATAATTACCTATTTTATAAATCATTAGTTGTGCTGAGTAGCATTTAAAAAATAGCAGTGTCTCTCATACTACTTTGGTGCTTTCAAAAATAATTGAACAAAGTCACTGTGCCCACATGTTTTAAAAATAAGCTGTGCAAACACAATTATTATCTCTAGCTGAGTTTTAATGCTGTAAGTAAAAAATAATACGTACCATTCTTCTAAAGAATCCTTAGTTGATCATGAGCTTTGAATTGAAGAATATCCTTAAATATCCAATTTTTCTAAGGAATAAAGCAAAATCCTTTTACTTTTTTAAAGATATTCCAGTGAGTTAACAACAAAAGTGACAAATTAATGCCCTCAAAACTTGCATAAGTACTACAAAACTTCTGAAATTATATAAAATGTATTTTTTAGTTATAGAATTTACGTTCACATTAATAATTAGTAATGAGATTTGTCTGTTTTTCCTGATTGTGAAAAGAGTATATGCTATAGGCCATAGAAAAACTAGTAAATATGACCACATAAAAATTAAGAGTTCCTCTAGGGAAAATGATATAAACAATGTAAAAGTAAAATTGATGAACTGAAGAAAGCCATGTAATGTAAATGATAAAGGGGCCAATTTTCTTGAATATGCTAATAGCACTTACAAATTAATAAGCATCAAAATGCCCAATAGGCAAATGAGCAAAAATGATGAACAGATAGTTACAGTGTTATACATCACAATGACCAGGACTCCTAAGAAGCATGCCTGGTCTCACTGCAACTGAAGAACCGCAAATTAAAAGCACTGTTGATCTCAGTAGGCACGTTTATAGACTTTGATGTACTGTTACACTCTGGACTCGGAAGGCTCACAAACGTCTCTACTTTAATGTGTCCCAGATAGAATTCTTGTTTTTATCTTCTTACACCTGCTAAGCTGTTTGTAACTCAGTCATACCCATCTCAACAGATGCCAACATTGTTTATCCAGATACTCAAGCCAAAAGTCAGTCCAGCCTGAGTCCCCTTCCCCCGATCCATTATATCCAGTTACAGTATCAATTCCTGTTGGCTGCATCTTCAGCACATATGCAGGGTCTGTAAGCCCCATGGAGACCTCCCTGTTTTAGTACCACCATTCCTGAAGAGGTCTTCCTGCCTTGACACTTATTCCCTAATGAACCGTATTCTGCACCTAAACATTTAGGATCGTCTTTTTCATCTTAATTAAAATAGAGTCTGCTTACCTTTCAAAACAGGTAATATATTTACATGATTCAAACTTCAAAATTTTCCACTAGGATGTACAGTGAGACATTTCCCACCAACTTCTCTTGCCCAAACAGCCAGTTCCTTTATATTAAGAGGCATCTGATGTTATCATTGCTTTCTTCTTTTTTATACATACTCTGTGCATAGACAACTATATATACTTTTTAATACAAATGATCAAACGATAGCATATTTTTGCAGTGTTTCAACCAGTGGAAATATCTCTACATCAGCACATATGAGCATCAATATTTTTCAAGAATGTGTGATATTCTCTTAAATGAATGGAACACAAGCTGTTTAACTTAATTTGTCCCCTATTATTGACATTGAGCTGATTTTTTTTTCAGTTTTTGCTGTTACAAGCAATCTTGCAACTAGTAGTTTTATAGACACATCATCTTACGTATGTCTAAATATTTCTGTCACATAAATACCTAAAAGCAGAATTGCTGGATCAGAGGACTTGTGCCTTTCTAATTTTGATAGAGCTGTCCAGCTTGTCCTTCTTGGTAGCCTTACCATTGTAGACTGCCTCCAGCAATCTGTGAGATGGCTTGTTTTTCTTCACCTTTTGGAACATCATGTATCATCAAATATTTAAAATCTTCTTTCCTTTCCCCGTCTCCCTCTCTCCCTCCCTCCTTCCCTCCCTCCCTCCCTCCGTCCCTTCTTTTCTTCCTTCCCCGCCCTCACCACCGCCACCGCCTCCTTCACAGGGCTGAATCTGTATCCCAGTCTGATGCCTCTCTTAGCTTCCTACACCTCCCTCCAAACTTTTAAATATATATTTTCTAATTTTAAAAATTTACATATAGTTAAATTAACTTTTTTAGTGCACAGTTCTATGTGTTTTTACAAAGGCATAGCTTCTTTTACTTCCACCACGCATAAGACACAAAACAATCGCGACTCCCCAAATAATCCATCCCTGCTTCCTTCACAGGTGTCTCACCCAATAAATCTCTTGCAAATGTCATCAGATCTTGATGTCTGTTTCTCAGAGAGGACCCAGACTCGCATATCCTGAGACTGGGTTTTGTGCGTATGGCAGATAAATTATCCTTGGGATACGAGATCACATTGTGTTTGTCTTCTGGTGATGTGACTTTTTACACTTTGAGTAGCATATATTTATGGAGGCTGTAGTAATTATAATGACGTATAATATAGCTGTTATAATCATAGTATAATCATATAGTCATACTCATTTCTGGGTCTTAATGTCTTACACATCAGTCGAAAGTTGGGCTCTAACAAATAGAGCTGTCCAACAATGGAATGAGTGCATACCCTCCTGCCAGGAGTGTTTCCACTGGACTGCATCAGTTTGGTATTAGGTATGATGGATAATACATTTCCGTGTTGGAAGGTAGATTGGACAAGATGATCTCTAAGGATCCTTCCATTAGTAAGCCACAAATATTTTGTGATTCAAAGAGCCTATCCATCTTGTTTTAGAGTTGGGTTTTGGAGTAGATATTTATTCTTGCTTACTTTCTTTTCTCTGCTTTCATCTATCCATTTTACATAGTATACTTAGTTCATATATTTTTCTTTCATTGTTTGTAATATGAAAGTTTTTAGAAATTATAGGTAACCAATCAACATTAGATGTCACCAATAGTTACTTTTGATTCCAATATTGTTAATATTTCTGTTGCTATTATTGCTGGTTTTGTCTGTTTATGTAGCTTAACCCCTGATGCACTCTCAGTCACACAGTTTTATGAAGATGTAGTCTCTTGTGTTTTGACATATACATAACTCGTCAAAATAGGTTTCCTGGGTAACCTTGGAGGGTCTTGTATGCCTTCAACTGGCATTTCTTCAAGTGCACTTCCTTGTGTAAAAGATGTATTTATGTGATGATGTATTGGTTGGGATACTGTACGAAGTTAGTTTTTTGAGTAGCAGCTGAACATAAAATAAAAAGTTGTGAAAGTATGAAAAGCCACAGTGTTTTAAATATTTTTGTAGTAAAGTCAGTGCCCTGTGTACTGTATAGAGCATAGAGATCGTTGAAAAGGATCTTTAAGGAGCCTGGCTTTTTGGACATAACCTAATTGTCCCAAGAGATGAAGTTATTGCACCACTTTTCATTATCTGAGTAAATATAGTTATTCCAGGCAGTGAGTGTTGCCACAGGTTTCTATAACTAGAAGTTTAAGCATGCTGGAAGGTAAGACCCAAAGAAGAAAAGGGGCAAAAGCAAATAGAAGCACACCATGACACACCATGCCCCCCAGGTTACTCCTTTGGTGTTTTTTCAGCCTGAAACAAACGTTACAGTAATTTCAGTCTGAGGATTTTATGTGTGCTAGTAAATCTGAATATTTCCAGAAATAATAGGAAAAGCTTATGTTGACCCATATAAAGGACACAAACACAGGAATGTATTTCTTGTTTTGACAGAACATGGTCACTGGATTGGTGTTTCATTTATAGTTCTTTGACTTTTAAGGTAGTGCTCTGTCATCAGCCGTCATTTGAAAAAAAATAGTTAATCAACAGTATGATCTAAAATGGCTTAGGACTAATAGATTAGTGGAGCTGCACTCTTCATTTTATGAAAATGTTTCTGGCACTAATGGCGTGCAGCAGCAAATAATGTACCCTTTTGCATCCCAGTGAGATGCCAAATACCATGCTAGTTAATTTTAATACAAAATGCACAACTCTTAAGAGATAGCATCTGCCTCCCCTTGAATTTTTACTTAATGGAAAAATTAAACGTTAAAAAAAATCTGCTTTTTTTTTCTACCAGTAGTGGTAGAATCTTAAAAAGTGAGTTAACTTTAATAGAAACCTTAAAATGTATCAGGAACTAGTTTCAGAATAATTAGCTAATAGTATTTACAGATTGTGAAGAGACTTAAGTTTACCTCTCCATGGGCATGAGGATTCTGCAGATAAGAATTTGTGGTCTCGTTATAATTTGGTATCCTGTTTGCTATTATAAATCTGAAGCTGGCTAGATCAATAGGGAATGGGTTATTTTTGAAAGCTTCACTTTGCCATATAGCTGACTACTTAATTCTTTATGTGAGAATATTAATTCTAGTAGAATGAAAATCAGTTTAGGCCAGGCATAGTGGCTCATGCCTGTAATCCCAGCACTTTGAGAGGCCGAGGCGGGCAGGTCACTTGAGGTCAGGAGTTTGGGACAAGCCGGCCAACATGGCAAAACCCCGTCTGTACTAAAAACACACACACACACACACAAAATTAGCTGGGCATGGTGGTGCACACCTGTAGTCCCAGCTACTCAGGAGGCTGAGGCAGGAGAATCGCTTGAACCTGGGAGACAGAGGGTGCAGTGAGGCAAGATCGCACCACCAAACTCCAGGCTGGGTGACAGAGCAAGACTGTCTTAAAAAAGAAAATCAGTAAAAATGTACTGTCTCTTTCCATACTATCTAACAAAAGCGTAACGATTGGATTTAACTTCTTCTTTATGACTTGGTGGCCTCATCATTTATGGGTTTTGGTTTTATGATTTGCTAGAGTCAGGGAAGCCTTTGAAGATGGGGTGGGCGGTGTCCTAGGCTGTTCTTCCGCTCGCTGACGCAGCAGCAGTCCCTGTCCGCTGGCCTCTGGTGGGCTTCTCCAGCAGTGCTCGGTCCTCCTGGTCATTGTTTGGGTGACTGCTTTTCAGTCATGTCAACTGACAAATCCATGGCACAAAGAACGAGTCTTTTTCACAATTATTTTTTTTTCTCCTTCAGAGATAGTTTCTACTTACTTCCATGTCAACTTCCATGTTATCATCTTCTTCCTCTGCTATTATTTTTGATGGTCACTAATTGTCTGTGTCATTCAAATACAGTAAAAAACAAAACAAAACAAAACAAACAAACAAAAAAAACAACCGTGTACCCCTTAATAACATTTCAGTTAGTGACAGACCACCATCTGCAAGGGAGGTCCCATATGATTGTCACGGAGCTGAAAAGCTCCTATCGCCTAATGATGTCTTCACCATGGAAACATCCTAATGCAATGCATTCCTCGCGTGCGTGGTGACCCTGGTGTCAATGAGCCTACTACACTGCCAGCTGTGTAACAGTCCAGCACATACAATTATGTGTAGTGCCTGATTAGAAAAATGACCATATTACTGGTTTATGTATTTACTATACTATCATTTTGATAGTTATTTTATAGAACTTATACTATATTTTTATTTTTATTTTTTTATATTTTCCTTTTTTGAGATGGAGTCTCGCTCTGTCGCCCAGGCTGGAGTGCAATGGCACGATCTCGGCTCACTGCAAGCTCTGCCTCATGGGTTCATGCTCTTCTCCTGCCTCAGCCTCCCCAGTAGCTGGGACTACAGGTGACCACCACCATGCCTGTCTAATTTTTTGTATTTTTAGTAGAGACGGGGTTTCACATTGTTAGCCAGGATGGTCTGGATCTCCTGACCTCGTGATCCTCCCACCTCATCCTCCCAAAGTGCTAGGATTACAGGCGTGAGCCACCGCGCCTGGCCTAATTTTTTTTTTTGAGACAGAGTCTTGCTCTGTCTCCCAGGCTGGAGTGCAGTGGTGCAATCTTGGCTCACTGCAACCTCCACCTCCCGGGTTCAAGCAATTCTCCTGCTTTGGCCTCCTGAGTAGCTGGGACTACAGGTGTGCACCACCACACCCAGCACATTTTTGTATTTTTAGTAGAGACAAACTGTCACCATGTTGGCCAGGATGGTTTTGATCTCTTGACCTTGTGATCTGCCCACCTTGGTCTCCCAAAGTGCTGGGATTATAGGTGTGAGTCACTCGGCCTGGTTCCTACTAATTTTGAAACAAACAAACCTGATAACTGTAAAACAGCCTCAGGTAGGTCCTTCAGCAGGTATCCAAAAGAAGGCATTGTAATCACAGGAGATGACAGCTCCATGTGTGTTATTGTCCCTGAAGACCCTCCAGTGGGACCAGATGTGAATGGAGGTGGAAGACAGTGCTATTGATGATCCTGACCCTCTGTAAGCCCAGGCTACTGTATGTCTTGCTTTTTAACAAAAATGTTTAAAAATAGGCCAGGCATGGTGGCTCATGCCTGTTATCCCAGCACTTTGGGAGGCTGAGGTGGGCGGATCACCTGACATAAGGAATTCAGGACCAGCCTGGCCAACATGGTGAAACCCCATCTCTACTAAAAATACAAAAAAAAAAAAAAAAAAAAAATAGCTAGGTGTGTTGGCATTTGCCTGTAATCCCAGCTACTCAGGAGGCTGAGGCAGGAGAATCGCCTGAACCTGGGGTATGGAGGTTTCAGTGAGCCAAGATCACACCACTGCACTCCAGCCTGGGCAATAGAGCATGACTCCATTTCAAAAAAAAAGAAAAATGTTTTAAAAGTTAAAGAAAAAAGGCGGAAAACGGCTTATAGAATAAGGATATAAAGAAGGAATACTTTTGTATAGCTGTGCAATATGCTTGTGTGTTAAACCAGTACTATTGTAAGAGTCAAAAAGTTTATAAAGTAAAAAAAGTTACAATGACCTAAAGATAATTTATCACAGAGGACAGAATTTTTTTTTTTTTTTCTAACTTGAGTGTAGCCTGAGTGCACCGTGTTGATGAAGTCTGTGGTAGTGGACAGTCATGTCCTAGGCCTTCCCGTTCACTCGCCACTCACTGCCTGACTCGCCCAGAGCAGCTTCCAGTCCTGCAAACTCCATTCATGTTGTTTCCTAGACAAGCATCCCATTTTTTACATTTTATACTGTGTGTTTACTTTACTTTTTTGTGTTTACATATACAAATGCTTCCTGTTGTGTTACGGTTGCCTAAGGTATTCAGTAGAGTAACATGTTGTGCCTGTTTGTAGCCAGGAGCCATCTGAGTTTGTGTAAGTCCCCACCGTGATGTTCCCAAAACAAAATCCCCTAACAATGCAGTTCTTAAAATGTGTCCTCGTTGTTCAGTGACCCATAACTGTACTTATCTCTTGGTTTCACGGTTGGTTGCTCAGGAGGTCACAGACACCTGCTTATTAGAATACTCTTACCTTTTCTCTCTCTCTCTCTAAGCCTCGATTGTTCACTGGCTATCAGGAGAGGGAGGATCCTCACCATTCCAAGCTTTGTGTTAGATGTTTTGTGAAGGGTTTAGTTCAAAGTCTTCAGGTGAGTTTAATAAGCAGACATGTGACTTCTGTGGACTTGTTCTCCCTAGTGTTTAAGCAGTTTCAGCCACAACAACATCGTGTCTTTGATGTTTACAGCCAGAGTCACTTTCAACAGTGATAACTGTATTTATTCTTTGAAAAACTCTGAGCCACAGCCTGAAT